>NC_092435.1:6769719-7381386 GCF_036169615.1 Heliangelus exortis | reverse complement strand
TTCATTTTGTTGAAGGTAGACTGGGACAGATTTGTGTTCCTAAGCTTTTGTGGCTGACAAACTCTTAGTTGCATATATAATGAGTGTCATATTTAGGTAATTATTTGAACCCTATGACAGTGACAAACTGAAATCTAGCTTGCTCTGCTATTTTGCTTCACAATTAAATATCCCTGTTTGAGTCTTTTGAAGACCCGAAGCTATATTTGGGACTGTTTTGATTCTGGACTCCACTTGAGCAGGAGAACTCTGAGGAGCAGCCCAGGTTTACAGAGCAAAGCTGGCAATGCCATCTCTTGCTTTTCCTCGTTTTGGTGCCTTCAGTCTTTGCCCCTGGCACAAAGCTGTCTTTTACAGTGCCACTCATCACTCAGCTATCCAAGATGAGTTGTAAAACCTGGTGCTGAACACTTGTTACCAAGTTTTTCAAGAGTAAACCCATTAACCTAGATCTGCTGGCCACATTCCAGTCTTTGTATTTAACTTCTTATCCCAGTTCCCCTGATAGTTTCAGCTCTGATCTTCACCCTCTCTCATCTCTGCACCTGCCATGTGACATTTCCTTGCTTACTTCAGCAGAAATTACAGATTATCCAGCTCTAGTTTTGATTCAGCCATGAAGCAAAAACAGGTTGCTGCTAAAAAGATGTTCATGTTATCTTAATCATAGGTTAAAATCTGGGTCAACATATAGCAATGAAATAATAGATTTGCAGCTCTGAAAGAGTAATGTAGCTTTTGGCTAACTACTGAATCCAACTGGGAACTGCTGTATCAAACTATCTGAAATGAATGGGCTATTAACAAAGTAAGTTACTGAAGCACTGTGTAATAAAAAGGATTACATGTCCTCATATAAGAAGGATTTCAGTAATAGGTTAGTATGGCCCATATCTACTGTTTAAAATTAGATAAAATATCATAGCAAAAATAGGTGTGATGTGAGAAAAAGTTGCCTCCTCAATGACTTAATGTGTGAATGGAAGTAGTGAGAGTGGAGAAATCAATATCATAATAGAGATAGGTTAGCATGGATTCAAGCAATATGTGATGAAGCATTTCCTCAATAAATCACCAGGTTCAAATCCAGATTACGCAGCAAATTCTGCCTGGACATAAATAATTTATTTAAACCCATTGACTTTGGTTAGTAGAATTTAGCCCTGTCTCAGTGATGACTAAAATTCATTACTGCATACAAGTTAAAAATTGAGAATGAATACATTATCTTTTGAATAAAAAAATTCTTGACTATTTTTCATAATCCCCTATACAAAGGTTTTCTGGGATGAAGGGAACTATTTTTTCAGTTGTTAGATTTTACAGTCTAATACCTGCTCTGTGGCTCATAACAAGTGAATATGAACCTACTGGATTCCTGTACAGACTGAAGTCTTGCCTGGACTTTTTTGAAAGCTATTGCTACTTCAGGGTTCTTGAAGGGAGAGATTGTCTTCATCAGGAATCTCTACAGCACCTTTACTGAAGATTCTTCTGGCTCTCATCACTCAGATTTTGGGTGATACCCAGAAACAGAAGTTTGAATTTTCGTTAAAAATGGCCAAAATTAATATCAGAAAGTTGGTTGGCTACTGATGTTGTGATACAGACTAAAACTTGAGTGTTCAGAAGCAGTTATTTTATTTAAGGTCTGTTCTGAACAGGGATGTATTTAAACACAAGATTGAATTTTAGATTCTTAGAGGAAGGAACAAAGAACAGGAAGGAATGAAGAAGAATGAAACAGGTCATATTCATTATTTTAGCCTACCAGCCAGGTATTTTGCATATTGAAACTGAGGTATCCTCTCATCCTTTATAAACTCTCCATCACGAGATCAAAACCTGTGAAATAAAGGTTTTTGTTAGTGATGTCTATTGAGAGAGTTAGAAAAGGCAGGCTGAATTTAGTGTAGGTTAAAAACGACTTAAAAATCTGATATGGTTACTGCACTTGTCAAATAATGCATTTTTAGCTTGTAAAAATGAGCTGCAGCAAAACTGTCATGTGAGCATGATGCAGGAAATAGACCTTAATCAGTATTTAAATCAGCCACCTATAAGTGACTGAGAATTTCTAGTTAGAGGTTTTTCCAGGAAAATAAAAAGCTAATTCTTTTCTTTCTTTTGAAGCAGAGCTGTCAGAAAGTTTACTTCTTTGGGAATTGATTTATTTATTTACATGAGCAATAGTGTTCTTCAAAAAATGAAGTATTCGGTGAATTCAGTCCTAACTTTCATAAAAGCCCCAAACCCTTTTAAATTTTGACTCCTAAAAGGGAATGCTAGATGTGTAAATATCAGATCCAATGTGGTATTAAATGAGTACAGCCCCATCTATTATCATGGGGCTGAGCTGAGTGATACACACCACGTGATAATCACACCCACATTTTTGCAGGGAAGATTGGTCTGGGTGATTTTATTCTTTTGTTGTTCAGAAATTCTTCTCTGAAGAAAAAGGAGAAGCTGTAGTTACTGGTGTTGACACCACTATGACCTCATTGATTGAATGAAGGTTGCTATGGGATGCCTGCAGAATCTGCTTGGTGATGTGTATGGCATCACCCCAGAAAGCCCATCATCTGCAGGGTACCGCAGAGTGATAACTGGGAGCCTGAATTTTCCCTCCCACCTTCACTTAGTGCCATATGGTAACTGTTGCAATTGGTGACCTTTAGTGGCTATGACTCTGTCTTCAAGCTGCCTTCTTTTATTTATTAGATCACTCTTTTCTTCAGCTTTGGTTCTTACTTGCACAGCAAACTTAATAGGATCAGTTGCCACTGTGGATTTCATCCTAGATTTGACTGGCTTGTCCTTTGAAAACTGCTAAAAAATCATTTCAGGCTGGCTGCAGCTTTCTCGGGGGGTGGTGGTGGGAACAACCCCCCCCCCAAGGCACTCATTGCCAAAATAGGGGGGTCAGGGCTGCCTCCAGGCCAAGCAGCACCCAGCCTGCTCCCATGGCCAGGATCCTGCTGGGCACAGCTGGGGGGCTGTACCCATACAGCAGAAGTGTCTCATCACCCTGTGACTGGTTGTCTTTGCTTCCAGAAGTTTTCTGTGAGGCTTTTTGCAGGAAGATGTGACTTCAGCTCAGACCTGTACCTGGGGAGGGTCTCTGTGAGGAGGGGAGGGATGGGGACAGCATCACTCACACGCCTGTCCCCTGGGCATGGGGGCAATATTAATATCACAAAAGCTGTGAGCATGAGGTGGTTCAGCTAACCACAGGGAAACAGCTTCATGGAGAACGTGTCAGCCTGGACAAGTGGGGGGGGGGGTGGGAAATGTGGTACAGCAACATAAAGCCACATCTCCTGTGGCATCTCAGCAGGGAAGTCCAAAGCAGCACATGGGGTGTGGGCTGGGGGTTGCAGGGGGTGTTCACTTGTGCTGTGCCAGGGCAGGAGAAGAACTGGAGCTGTGCAGGGTCTGCTGCTGGGTATCAAGTGATAGAAGAGCCAGTGGTGCTGAGTGAGGGTGGGTGGTGAGGAGGGGAATGGAAGAGAACAAGAAATTTCTTTGCTTCAGTATTGAGAAGACAAGTATCTGTGAAGAGAAGATATAAAAGTCTGCTCTAATACAGCTAATAGACACTAGAAATTTTCCAGCTGCCCTTTGTGCCCCAGTATCTGAGTTTTGTCTTTTTCATTTTATTTAAATGCCAGTAAAACATAAAAGCAAAGCTTTAATTTCTTCTGGCCATGTGGTATCTGAAGCTTTCCTTTCGGGGTTCTCTGTCATCACTGAAACTGGCAGAGATGTTGGACTTCACATCCTGGGTTTGAGCTGCTGGACTACCAAGGGAGTGCATCAGCAATTAAAAAGTCCCAGATCCCTGGGTTTAAGGTTGTCAAATCTAAAAGTCCTTCAGGGATGTAAACAATTCAGTATTGCTTATATGTACTGTATGTACCATACAGCTTTCCTCTTAAATTCCATGTGGGGTTTCCACTTCTAACCAGTGCCATGCCTATACTACATATAATGCTCTATTATTATTTTGCATTAAATACACAAAACAGGTAGAGTGATACAAACAGACTTGGTCATTTTACTGCATTATATGCGAAAGCCAGCTGATAGATTCTAAGATGCAGAACAAAGAGAAAGGAGGAGGAGAAGAAAGAGATCGTTTCTTAAACTTCTATTTCTCCAATTATCTGTCAACAATTTAATCTTTTTTTTCTTAAACGGATTTTGATATCAGTACCTGTCATGTCCACTATATTTTGCCAGTGAAAAGGGCTGTAACTGATCCTTTGATTTGAAATTAAATACATATATAAGGTTTTAGTTATAAAATAACAAGGCTTTTCCCTGGTAAAGAAATCTTGTTTTCTCTGTTCCTGCTCTCTGACAGTTGGTTGGCAGAGAAAGGAGGAATAATAAGTTTTAATTATATCTCCCCAAACAAGCAGATTTGAAAGCAATGCAGGGATTACATGAGAATAAAATCCCTTCAAGCATTAGCTGTCGCTGGTAAAAAGGATGTTAGATATAATCCTATAAGGTTAGATGTCCAGACATCCTGGTTTAACCAGGACAGTCTAATTTTTAATTTAATGTTCTGTCATCCTGATTATTTTCTTCGGGAGGCTCATGTGTCATGTTTGCCTTTGTGCCATACTCAAGAGTGGCACAATCATGAAAATAACACTTTAAATCATCATGCAGCTTTTCTCCTCCAATTTCATCAACCAGCATCACATGTCAAAATGCATTGAACATCACAAGCCAGGAGAATAGGAATTGTATTATCTTCTGCATTAAAAAGGAATAGATAAGCAAGAGAACAAAGGAAAAGTAATAAAGAGGAGTAGGGAAAATAACTCCAGATCTATATATGCCTTTTTTTCTTTATGAGTAAAGATGTTTGTGACAATACACTTGTCACTTGCTTGCAACGTAGATCTTGAACTAAACCAGTTCCAAAAAGCTTCAGGTGCTGTCCCCTTCAGACACTTCTTGGTTGGCAGGAAAGTTGTAAGCAAATGCCAGTGGAATAGTTAAGAAGATGGAAAGATTTTTTTTTTTTTTATTCCACTCATGAGCTTTCAAACTCCCTCAGACAGCAGATGGGTGATCCAAATTGGGTCTAATAAAGCAAGGATAGATATTTTTTCTGAGGCTAGAAGAAGTTTGGTCAGACTCAACTGCGTGTTTATTGTGCTCTTGCAATTTTTTATTTTAGGCTGGAAGCAGAAAAATCTGCTGAAATACCGTGTAGTTTTCAGCTGAAACCAGAACAGTATTGTGAACCACATGAGAGAAGCAGATCCTTTGTGATTTCTGGGCAGGACAGGTTCAGAAAAGCTGAACTCCTTCAGGATTTTCTGATCATCCAAGCCTGAGGCTTTGCTTTTCTCATCCCTCCATCCTCTCTCAGAGTCTCATTGTGAGAGTCACCAAGCGCTCCCTCTGTCCAGCTTCCCTGTCAGGTAAGAACATTCATTACCTCTGAGAAGGTGCCAGTGCTTTGTAGGATAAGAAGTTAAAAATACCACGGTCAAGAGGCAAAGCACAAGGTTTTACTAAGCCTCTGACTGGTTGTTTTCTTTTCAAGCCAGATTTTCTTTTCTAAATCATTTAAGTCTCATCAATGTATTGCTCTTACGCCCACATGTTCATCATCGCTTCTTACAGGACTTATGTCTGTGATTCATTTGGAATTTCCCAGGTGTTCAGAGCCTGTGTACATCTCGGCCAGCCTCAAGGATTTCTTGAAGGTCTAACTACTGTACAAGTTACTTTCCCCTTAGGGTAGACAGTCGTAAGTTTAATAGATGTCTTGTTGGATGAATAGGACATGGCCATCCCTAGACTTGGGCCAGGCACTGTGCTCTGGGTCTCTTGGTTGTTACATCCAGGCTCCTTTGCAAATATGCAAGCACAGGATGATGTGCTGAAGTAGAGGGAAGCAAGTTAGTCATACTGAGGGAGGGTCCTCTGGGATCTCTCTCACTGAAAGAAAATACTGCTGCAAGAATTAAAGCTGAGGTGTGAACAAAGCATTGCCACTCCGCAGAACTAAAAAAGCCCTTTCTTCAGTAAAGAACATTCCTGACCTACTGCTGAGGAGTCAGTAGTCAGTGACACTTGGAAACCATTGATCCTCAAGCATTCATCCACCTTTCATCCAAGGGCAGAGCAGTGAGAAAGTTGTGGCAGGAAAGCAGTGGAGATGTGTTCTCTCCTCACACACTTGTGAAATTCCAAGTGGCGCTAACTGGAATCCTCACTGCTTTCAGACTGTGGTGTATCTACAGCAAGTTGGGGCAGTAAGAAATGGAAGGAGCTCTCTCCATTCCAGCAGAGCCACCTGGAAGCAGCTAAGCACTGGAAAAGAGAGGGAGAAGAGTTAGGTATAGCAGAAAGATGACAGTAGAAACCCTCATGTGAGATGGACAAGGGTGTGACAGGATGGGGGGATGGCCAGGCCTCTTCCATCATGTTGTGGGTTCTTGGAAAAGCAATTGTAAAATATCCAGGGTGGAGTCACAGCATCTCTACTGCCTACCTCCAGAGAGGAGGATATAAAGTGGATTAATGGTGATGGGAACCATTAATCTCTGTTCCTCTCCTTTTTGAATATTCTGGCAGATTCTCGATAGTTGGATTTTGCTGTCGATTTTTATAATTTTTATGTTACATCAAAGAATGGAAGAAAGAAGCTTTCTCTTACATCTGAGCAGATGAGCTCCTGGGTAAATGAGCAAAATCAGATCATGGAAATCTCAGTGTTGTGAAGTTTGATGGTAGCCAGAGTGACAGGGGCCAATCTTCCAGTTGGGCAGGACACTCCCTAACCACCCACTACTTATCATGTCATTCAGGAATATAACTCAAGATGCTTTGGACCAGATTGTGATTTGAGATACACCTATTTAAATCTGGCATCAATCTTTCCTTCTGTTTCTATATTAATTAGTGTCTTGTGGGCTGTATTTCTGCAGCTAGATAGTAGGCTGCTTTGGATCCGATTTATTTCACTGGATCAGGCAATTTAGTTCTCTTTGAAGTTTTCATTGTGATTTATATTTGGATGTGTCTTTATATAACTGAGAATTAAAAATTAGTATTTATGACTTTTTATTATTATTATGTCTTTGTGATTAAATGCTTGTCTTTAATAGTGGGTTATAACCCAGCAAGTCCTTTCCAGTCCTTCATTCCTTTACCAAAGGCTGCAGGATCTGGGGCCACGCAGCGTGACATGGATACAGAGCTTACAGTGTGGTGGCACAGAGAGGCAGGAGCATATTTTTGGAGACAGCTTTAAGTGAGATTGCTGTCAGTGCTATCAGCCCTGCTGCTGCTGACCCAGCTATTGCACTGCTGGCCCCAGCTTGGCTTCAAGACAAATGCCTCTTCTATGCTCCCCAACTCCATGCCAGCACCAGGGCAGAGTCCTGGGGCAGGGTCCATGAGGGTAATTTTGTGAACCTTTAACTATGAAAGACACTTTGGAGAAAACCAAACACACGTCTCCCAGCCTCAGGCTGGACTCGGGCACGATGGTTTGTATAACCACCAACAGCTGTTCCTTTGCTGGCTGGAGCTCAATCTTCATTGAAGGCAATGCAGGGAGAAAGATTAAGTAATGCTGCAGGCACAGCTGCATCTATTTCCCCCCCCTGTGGCATCACCACTTTGCCACTTGTTACAGCAATAGCCCCTGCTGGTGCCTTCCCACTTCTGTGTGGTACAAAAGCAGGATGGACCTGGGCTCTGCTCCCCTCCCCAGAGCAAAACAAGCAGTCTGACTTCTTCACAGCCAACAGATTAAGTAAGGCAGCTAAGGCCACAAATTAGTCTGGTTTATCAACTTACTGGACTTTGGATTAGAGCATCCCATGCCTTTCACCTGTGAAGGATAGGCAAGCTTTCCTGCCTCAGTTCAGCATGGGCACCTCAAAGCACTCCATTAGTGCTTTTTAAACATCACATCAGACCTGGGAACGTGTCTCCAGCATGTTGAGGAGATCTTGGGTCACCAGGCAGTGAATTGGGCTATACCCAGGGCCAGATAGTGCTAAGACGTCATTCTCAGTATGCTTGGTTTGACAGTACTAAAAAAGAATCTATGTGGGATGCATGGTACACTTGAGGATTTACCTAAACTGTCATATTTCTTGTTTCCTCTCCTTGCCTGTCTTCCTCCTTGTCATCACTGTTAGCCCAGAATTGTGCCCAAGGCCATGGCAAGGACTGGCAGCAGCACATTATTCTTGAGAAGCAGAGCTGAGCTTCACCATCCCCTCTGTGTTGGTTGGGAGGTACAAGGTCACCACTTCAACAGAAATCAGCACTAATTAGGAGAAGCCCACAGAACATTTTGTTATGTACAAAGAGAACCTGGTACAACCTTTCTCATGACAAACTTTTGGCCAAAGTAATGAAAATGCTCTGGCAGTAGCTAAAAGCAACAGGGCACTTTGGGTAGGATGATTTCTGGCTGCTTGGTCAAGGTGAAGCTCTGGCCAGTCTAAGTCTCACGTAAGCCCTCACGTCTATACCATTATCCCTTAAATCTCCAAATCCCTCTGAAGTGGACCTTCAGACCCTTACCCTCCTCTCAAAGAATCCTTTGAGATTCCTGTCCTGGTGCTCACACCCTAGCTCATGCTTCAGCAGCCTAACAGCCCCGTGAAACTCTGACACTACTGAAACCTGTAGTTCTCTCCTTTCCTGACCCAGCATTTTACCTCCTTGTGTTTACAGACTTTCCAAAACATTTGTAGTATAGACAAGAGCAGCCAATTCTCTCTCTCATTCAAAAATGTCATATCTTTGCCATCAGGCTACTACATATGCTCATATGGTACTTCTTTCTTTGCCAGTTTTACTCAGGGGGTAAAATCCCTTTGAGTGTAGGAGCAATTTACCCCACGGAAGGATGGATCAGACCCACAGGTCATGAGTAATGTAGCATAAGGGCCTTATCTTCTGTTTACTTTGGGAATGAAGTGTTGTTTTGGTGCTAAATAATCAATATAATTAAAAAAAATGCACTGCTTCAGCTGGTAAGGTGTCCTCAGGAAGAGATTTCCAGTCAAGAGGCACAGAGGATTGAAAAGCATGGAACTTTATGTGGATAAATATTCGGGATGATTAACTGGTACTGTAGAAGGTTGTGGCAGCAGCATAAAGAACATGCTGTGGAAAACAGTGATTCTCTTCCATAAATAAAATAGTATTGTGATCTTAAAGAAGCAGGACTTGGAAACAAGCAGATGATGTAAATAAGTAAGTAGCAGGGGGAATGTGAGAATATCAATCAAGAAATTAAGCCGACAGCATAAATAAGCAGGCAGCCATAGCCTGGGGGGTGGATAGAAGAACATGAAGTCAAGCAAAGATGTGAGTGGAATAGTTGAGAGAAAAGAGAATCTGTGCTATGAAGACAAATGGTGCAGTGGAAAGTCTGAAAAAGAACTTCACCTCATATACCAAACTCTGGATAAGCAGGGCTGTCGAACAAACAAATTAATTCAAGTGAAGCATAGGTCACAGTTGAAGACACAGTATAGAATCCCTGCCTCTGATAAAACTATATTAGCCTCAAAAAGTGATTTTGTATTTAAGTCACTGGTTTTATATCTCAGGTTTTAAATGCCGCGCACTATATAGACTGTAAATGTGCCCAGGGAGGAATGCATTATGGATATAAAACTGTCAGTTATTCTTTACATTTCGGAAACCTTTCACTTTGAAAACACATAAATTAACTGTAGGAGGGGGGGGCGGGTTGCAGCAGGCAGCTGTACTTGTTGTTTTTGCTTTTAAGTTGTATCATTAGCAAATACTTTTCTTTTGCAACTAAGAGCCCTTGTGGGATGTATTTCAATATAGAAAAAGGGAGAAGGTCAAAAGATATGTGTGGTAAGCTTGATTTTGTCATTTGACATATTTTATTTGATAAAGCATCAAACTTTCTAACTGCTTGGCCCAGTGAGCTCATCTTAATTCTTTTTCATTAAAAAAAGCTATAGAAATATCACCAGTTATAAATCAGGAGGTGTTTGAAGAGGTGTTCTCTGTTCATGAGAAGGCATACATGTGAGAGGGCAGTTTGGTGCAAGAGTTAGAGATGCAGTCAAAGAAAAAGAAAAGAAATCCTTTCTGTTTTTAGCAAACAAAAGGGTGCTTCTTTGAGATTAACTTAAAATTTGCAGCAAATAACAGAAGATAAGCTAAAGGAGGCTAAACTGATGGAGTACCCTTCTGACCATTGAAAGTCATGAACATGGTTCAGAATTTCTTCAAACCCTTACACCTCTCTGAAGCACAGCTTGATGGGTGTTGGCTTTTTCATTGGCACCTCCCCTCAGGAACAAGCCCCTCTGTCTTTCTTCAGAACCAAATTTCACATTATTTTCCCCTTCACAGCCACGTACCATTCACTGCTATGCTCAGAGCCTCTAACAAATGGGAGAATTATGTCCTGTCTTTAGATTTTCCTCTTATTTTCCTGCATTTGCTTTTGGGAAAACCTTGATTAGGTCTAGTTTGACTCTAAGAAATTTCATGACCTTTCAGGGCTGGGCCCTGGGGTTCTCTTGTTCAGAATACAAAGCTTGCTAATAGGTTGTGAGGGCATTCGTTATATCTTTAGTTCTTGGAGGAGCTGTGTGTGTTGCAGGGTGGATGCCTTTAATCAGTGCTCTGGAGGCTCACTGCTCCAAGGCCAGCAATCTGCTTGCTCTGTTTACTACACTGGGTTTCAGTTTTGTTTTTTCCTGAAGAAAACAAAATGAAACAAATTACATTCTGTGACAGTGTATTGAGTTTTTCAAATCAGCTCCAGTGTACTGGTTAAGGATCTTGTTGTCTCCCTTGGTTTTTTTTGTGGTGGTTTTTTTTTTGTTTGTTTGTTTGGTTTGGTTTTTTGTGTGGGTTTTTTTTGTTTGTTTGTTGTTTTTTTTTGTTGTTGTTGTTTTTTGGGTTTTGTTTTTTTTTTTTTTCTGTGGTCTTTACTTCATGTACTTGCTTTGTGTGGTTAGAAAATCAAAATCTACTCTTCTACTCTGAGTGCAGATTTCAGTGCTTTGTGTGGAGTTAGTCTGCTTGCCCATGCAATACAACTTCATGTTTTCTGCTGCTTCAAACTGCATTGCCAAATACAGACACAAAATAAGGCAGGAGATAGAATATGACATAAATTACAGAGAACACTCACTCAGAGATAACATTTGGAAGGAATACATATAAGCAATCAATCACAAAGCTCAGGGGTAAGCTGCCTGGGATGCAGCCTTTTCTGTGTTCAGAGTTGTATCTGTGTAACAGCAAAGCCCGTGTCCACAGTGGGATTTCAAGGCATTACTACAATACAAATAATAAAAAATAAGGTGTTTAATTCATTATAATTTCACACAAACTCTGCAGAGAATACTGTATCAGCAGAAGAAAAACAACTTAACAGGAAAGGCACTGTCTGCTTGATTCTACTTGCTTCTAGATGTGATAAAAACTATTACCAGTTTAGACTGGCTTATCAAAGAGGAGTATCAGGGGTATCAATAAGTAATTGGTAAAGAAAACCCAGCACTGTTTATTAATTAGCACCTGTCACACCTTCACAGAAGACTTTGTTTGCAGAAGAGACAGCCTTGGGGTCTGGCCAAGTCCTGTCATTCATCCTTTGTAGTTTATAGGTACTTTTTTTTTTTTTTTCCCCTCTTGCTTTACCTGAGTAAAGTTTTCAAGGTCTGGGGTGTTTTTTTCCATATCAATCACAACTTTTCCCTTTTCTTTTTACCACTATGTTAACACATAGGCTCTCTGTGAACGTAGCTTTGCACTGAAGTGTCTGAAGCAAGGAGCTTGAGCCTCTCTTGAAGAGCACCTCTCCAGGCACCAGGACAGAGCAGGAATCAGCTTTTTGGGTTTGTTTAGTGGACCAGCTGCAGACACATGTTTATGGGTCCTGTTAGTGCAGGAAGGAGTATCTGGGTCCTTGTTTTCTTTAGTTCAGTGCTTTGTATCATTGGTTCTGTAAAAACATTAATGAGCATCTTCACACATTTGTTGAGCAAAACTATGGTTTTATGGATCTAGTCAAATACACAAATTTTTATTAAATCTTCAATGAGCACTTTGTGGGGACTCCATCTCATTGTAGTTCAGCCTATGTAAGATAGGAGCTTTTTTAATAAAATAGTCAGTTATCCTTCAACATTTCCAGCAAAGATTGACTGTTTTTAATGTACATTTCAATTTACAGTGCTTTTGGAGACCATGAGGGAAATATATAGTCCTAACCACTTAACTGAAAGTCGTTCTTATGTCAATACAAAATCATTATATTAAAAAACTCCTGTCGGCTCTGAATTAAAAAAATCTAGAAATAATTTGATACATATTTTATACAAATCTATAGCTTACCTCAGTTGGAAATGGTATTACAGTTAGCTCCATTATCATTATTGCAAACTTATGATCATAATCATGGCACCCCTGCAGAAAGATTTCTGAACAGCTCCCCAGCCCCTGTGCTGACAGGGCAGTTTGTATGGGAAGTTATGCAGCAGGGTAATGGATCTATTAATGCATTGCTGAACTTGCTAGGACTGGGATGGAGCTGTTGGTCTGTATGCCCAGGCTTGCCCCCCCCAGCCTGAGTTATTGACTCTTCTGACAAAGCTGTGAACTCTCAGAGCAGTGGATGTTGGAAGGGACCTATGGAAATCACCCTGTCAAATCCCCTGCTAAAGGTGGGCCAGGTAAATCAGGTTTCTCAGGGCCCTGTCTAGTCAAGATCTGAGTATTTCTTATGATGAAGAGAGCCTAAGGTCCCTGGGTACCTGGTGCAGTATTGGACTGGTGATATTTTTATTCCTAACATCTACTCAGAATTTCTCTTATTGCAACTCTTGTCCTCACCTGTGTGTCATCCAACATCCCAGCTCTGACTTCTCTGCACCCTGCTACTGGGCAGCTGAGGACAGCAATGAGATCCTCTCACCCATCTCTTTTTAAGACTGTCCACATCCAGTTTTTTTCAACTTGTCCTTCTGCACTGTGTACTCCAAGCCTTAGCCCTCTGGCGGCCCTGTATTCCCTGTCCCTCTGCACTCCAGGGATCATGATTTGGGTGGAAATTGAGACTTTCACAGAACTTAATACCTGGAAAAAATTAGGGATTTGTACAGCTCCTCAAAGAGAGGTGGATGCCCTTTGTATCAGGGGGGTTTTCAGGACCAAAGATCTCCTGCTTCTTCGGGGTGGAGAGCTCATGATGTTCCTTTTGGAGGTTTCTGCCAATGTGCTTAAACCCCAAAAAGAGAGTTCAGCCAGGTTTGGGAGGTGATGTATGGCAGAGTAGCAAGAAGTTTCCAAGCTGACTGAATCAGGTGATGTGAGGAGGAGGCTGATGATGAGCTGCCAGCTAAAGAATGTAACAGGAGTTTTTATTATCTTTGAAAGGTGTGCAGATGGGTTTTACTTTCCGGTAAGGAGATGCTGAAGCAGAAAGCTAAGAGAACAAAATCCCCTGTTCTGCTGAGCTCCTGGAGGAACAGGAAACGGGTCCTTTTAGTCATGAACTCCTCAAAGAGATTAAGGAATTTTGAAGGCAGAATCTATCTATCTCTATATTCAGCTCCACATGTGACAAATGCTTTTGCTCTGAGGCCGAGCATCTGACCTTTTCTTTCCCATCTCTCCTGCAGCTGCAGTGCTCAGCCTGGTTAATAGTGCCTGGTATTAACCTTAGAATAATCCAAGAGAAAAGCCCAGAGAAAGCTGCAGCCTCTGTTCTTAAATACTCTGTTACAGGCTAAATGAATGGAGCAGGTAACGTGTTCCTCCACCCAGAAGAGTTCCCATGTGTGTGACCCGTGTTTTGGAAACTCCCAGTCTAATCCTTTTGAAAGGACTGATGTGAATATACCAGGAAGGCTTTGGTTGACCTAATAAAGTCTTTAAGACATGTGGATACATAGCTTTACGTGTGGTATAGACAGAAAATAAAGCACATTTTCCCACCTCTTTTCTCTTTTGCCATTCACAGACATATACTTAAAACACAAGAAATACAAAGCAAGGGCTGGAAGGGACAGGTGCTGGCAGGAGCCTGCTGACATCTCTCAAGCTCTCTGACTTCCTTGGACACTGGTTCCTTGCTGTGGCTGTTGCAAGCACAGCTGCTGCTTGTTCAATTGCTGTCAACACCCCTGTGCTGCTGGTGAAGAGCCTGTAGGAACCACAGAGCTTTGCTTTTCTGGTAGTTGTGTTGAGGAACTTCCTGAGAGTTGTGCTTAACTGGCTCCCAGACTATACCTGCACTTTGAATGACAATGGGAGCAGAGGCTTGCAGGTCTCTAAATGAAGGAGAGCTAGATGGGAGCAGTGACTGTTTACATAGCCTCACAAGTAATTACTTGTAATCTTGGAAGCAAAGACATACCTAAGAAATCGTTAAGTTGTAGCTAGCCAGAGAACAGACTCATGGTCCTATCCATTTTCTTTCTGTCAACGGTTTGGTCTGGGGAACTATAAAAACTACCACTACAATAAAGACTTATACCTGATACTTCTAAGGCCATTCCCCTACTCACTCTTTCTAATATTCATTTATTATATTTTAATTCATATCCCTATATTTAGGTGGGAAGCTAGGGAGCTACTTACACACCTGGAACCCAGCTCCCTTCTCTGGAGGCTGTGTCAAGGTGTTCCAGCACACCCCTGAACTGAGCCAGGAGCTGGCACATCCTTGCACAGCCTCCAGACATGCTGATGACTTGCAAAAGCCCCTGGATGCTGGTTTCTATTTATTTGCAAGGCTCTTCAATAAATGATGGAGTACTATTCTGTACTTTGCTGTAATTTGATATCCATCTTATGGCAGCAATATTTGTCATGAGCTGCCAGCTTCACTTCTTGCAGAAACAAAGGCCAAAAGGCTGTATGGCCATTTCAACTACTTCCTGATCATGTTTTCTCCTCCACCTTTTCTACATCCCTCAGCCACCTTCCACTATGATTTTGTCAGCTTACATAAGATAAGGGGGGTCACTCCAGGTGACTTGGATGACTGGCTTCTAAGAAATAGCTGGGCTGCTGAAGAATGATCTCTGTGTTATTCACCAGGTGATATCTTCCTCTGTGCTGCTGAAGATGTAGTCCTGCCAACAAGGAAAGCAAATTTCTGTGCACTTACTGTTATTAGCTATCTGAGGGCACTTTTGAAAGAGTTTGTCCCCATAAATTCCAATCTAGGTAACCTCCTGTGAAATATGATTCAGGAGAAGAAATCTGCATCAGGCTTTTTGTGTGATGGTTTTCCCAGTGTGTTCTTTGCCCATTTATATTACCAATTTTTCCTCAGACTTGTGATAGGAAGTAAAATGGAACCAATGGGAGCTTATTTGATCAAATATGACTTAGGAATAGTCATTCACTTAGCTCATTCATTTGCTAACCTGTAGAGTAAAAAAAAACATTAATAACAATGTGTTAAATAAGGTGAAGTTATTTTGAATTGCCAAAATCCCACAGATAAATTGATTTTGTATTCTGTACGTTTTTTTTCTGTACTTTCTTCTTTTCTTCTTTAAATTCCCCAGTGGATTGAAATGGAAAAGATGTTTTCTAATTTCTGTCAGATGAACTTGGGTAGTGCTAACATGTGCCACAGCATAACTGCATCACTTGTGCTGGATGCATGTAAAGCAGTGCTTCCAAACAAAATCTCTTGGAGGTTTTCTTTATTTCTCAGGGCTAAGTGAGGAGGGTCAAAAGAACAAGAAACACAGGTTAAATTTCTGAAGTCAACCTCAAGGAGACACAGGGAGATCTTGTTCCTGTTAGAATTTACATTTCTACTAATTCTGTTAAATCACCCTAGCAAGAGATGACCAGCTCCAAGGCTCAGGAAAATTCTTCAGAAATGCTGTGCTATCGATGTGTTCCAGCTATACCTAATCCTTCTCATCATATCACACATGAACAGTCTCACTGACTCCAGCTGGACTTCTCCCAGAGTTTGTTCAGGAATGGCAGCTGAGTGTTCCTAGCTAAGCACAGCCTCTTACACCTTCACGTCCCACTCAGCACTTCTTCCTCTACAGCCATTTTGATAGGTAGGTCCCACTGCTCCCTGTGTCCCCTGTCCCCATAGGAAACATCACCTAGAGTAAGAAGGGAAAAGAAAAGGACTTCTTGCTATATTAAGTGGCTTGGGATAGCAGTTGCTGTAGAAATGCAGGATGGGGATCATTATCACAAATCTCTCACTGCCAAACGTTGTCAACAGTCAATCCAGTTGAGCCTCTCGGTTGAAGGTATCATTATGACTTGCTGTCCATTTGAGATCAAACCAGTCCATCCATCCAACTTCACTGTGTACTTTCCTTGCCTATGAATTAAAGCAAAACCATCCCTCTGCAGCACATCTCTGTCAATAAATTGTCTGCGTTTCGCATTAACAAAAACAATCCTTTGACAGTTAAGGAAGATGATTATTACTTAGTGCCTCTTTACTCACTACTCTGCTGCTCCAGACTCAGCTCTGTGTGTTAATTTAAGAGAGGAAAAACAACAACACTAAGAAGAAAGAAGACCTATGTCATAAGAAGCCTGATTTGAGAAGTTTAACTTCCTACAGGGAGTTATGCAGGAAAAGACTGCCTAGATGCTCATCTACACTCTTAAACTCAGCACATTTTTGCAGGTGCCTGGTTTTACATTCTGTGGTCAAGCCACCCAGGTCTTGCTAAAAGCATGACACTGTAGTTCACAGAAAAGACATTAGCACTTGGAGATAATAAACCAGACTTTATTACGGATTCTTTCTTGTACGACCCACCAAGGCAATTTCCAGAGATGTCTTTTAGGATTTAAAAATAATAGCTGAGCTTGCTTCTTTCTGCATGGGGTATTAGAACATGGATGTCTCAGCATTCCCTGTGGGAAAGTGGCTCTTCAGCTGTTTTAACTCTGTGGTGTTTAGGTCTCGTAGTCCTTGCTTCTTTATTTTACTGAAGGCTGGACAAGATGCTTCACACTCAGGTGTTAAAACACAGAACCCTTGCTGCCCCGGGCCCCAGCACCTGCTGATACATTTCCAGTGGGTTCACAGCTTAGCTTCTAACCTTAAAAGCATCTGCTTACAGCAAACAGGCAGCTACGGACTTGATTGCCCCTGTAAAAGCTCACATCAGCAAAATCAAGAACAAGCCTGAAGGTGGTCTCATTAAAAACAAATGGGGGGTGCTATAAAGGGGCAGCTAATGCTTAAAGCAGAGCACAGAATGCAAAAAAAAAATTAAGTTATTACAATGAGAGCTTTTTTCTCTCCTGTGAATGATGAGGAAGGGACATATCTCAGCTCTGATATCAGAGAGCTCCTTGATCATTCTATCCTGCATCAGAAAGCTCCTTGATCAGGCCTGTGATTGGTACATCAGCATTCAATTGTCATTTCTCAGGATGTTTTCTTGTTAATTTTCATTTTTCCACACAGAAGAATCAGAGAGACAACATTTACTGCAAAGGTCCTCTGAGGTTAGGTGTGTTATTGTGCAGGAGTGTCAAAGCACGTGGTTGTTTTGCTGTGGACAGAGCCAAAGGTCTTTGTCTGAGACCTTCATCTCTTGCCTTTCCAGCAGCCTTGCCAGGTTTTTCCTTTCCCCCAGCTGCCTGTGCTGGCACCTGGTCAGCAGAACACGAGGTGGAATTTGGCCTTGTACCTACTCCTGTAAGGCTGTAATTTTTTATTGTTGTTGTCCTTTTGTACCTGACGCTTTGGGGAAAAATGCTGATATCTTGGCAAATATCTGGACATCTTTGCTGTTAAGAGAGCAGTGATGAATGTGCTTTTTTATTCTCTCTGATTAAATTAAAACATGTATTCTAACATGTCTTGGAGACATTTTTAATTGTCCTTGTGTAGCCCAGCTTATCAGGATGCAGTAGCAGGTGTCGGTAGCTCAGCCAGCCAGGATTTTTAATCCTGTTTGCCAGCCTCTCAGCTGAGGGCCAAAGCCCAGATGCTGCAGCCCTTTGCAGGATTTCCACGAGCAGTTTTGCTGCTGGGGTTGGAAACTGGATGGTCTCAGCCAGACCATGAGATACCCTCCTGCAGCTGGGGTGCCGAGCAGTGGGGAGCTGCCCACTTGCAGAGGTTTTTTCTCTTCACATTGCCCCTCCTGGCTGCACCAGTGGCTGGGGAAGGTGGCTTTTTAGATTTCTCAAGATCTGTGAGTACTTGAAACAAACTTTACTGGCTTTATCATAAATAGAGCTTTTTGTTAGTTTATCTCAGTGTGTTTCAGAGGAAAGTAGTGGCAGCTTCTGTGAAGAGTTTACTCTGTGCCCCGTGAAAAGCCTTCTCTTCTGTCACGGTTTAACACTGGCCCGGCAATTAAACCGAGTAACAGACGCTCTCTATTAATCTCTCTCTCCCCCCTTATAAGAAAGGAGAGAGAATAAGGGAGAGAGACTTATGGGTTGGAAACTAAACTACACAACTTTAATGAAACAGTAATGATAAATAGGAAAAATTAATAAATATATACAAATATACAAGAAAATGGATACCACATTCCTCCCCCCTTTCCCCCAATAGCTCTCACGTCACCACCGAGGCTGCAGGGCAGCTCTGGGAAAGTCCAGGCTGGACTCCTGGAGTCGGCAGCAGTCGGGAACTGGAGGCAGGAACACACAGATAAGGGCTGGCACGGATCAGGACCACAGGCAGGCAAACGGACGGGATCCTTCCAGGATGCCGGGGTGAAGGAATGGAAGCAGGAAAGGCAGGAAGGGCAGGCAGCCGGAAGCTGGAAACAGGAAATCTGGCTTGGCCCTCGTGATCCCTCAAATTTATACTGAGGATGACGTATATGGGATGGAATACTCTGTTTGGTCAATTCTGGCATCTATCTTGTCCGTTCCTCCCCAAAGGAGGGATGCAGGTGGGACCTCTTTATGTTTTCTTCAGAGCTGAGCAGTGTCCTTGGCTCTGCATACCAGTCTCTAGCAGTAACTATAAACATCAAGTGTTATCAGTCCTAGAAACACACACTGTCTGAGAAACTTGCTGTAAATTTCAGCAAGTGCAACTACTTAAAGGAGACTTAGCTGAAAGCAAAAGTACAAGACAGAAAATCACCTTTATCCTGGCCCAAACCAGGACATCTTCCTCACCTGTTGATGTAACCCTGAGCAAAATATCCCCCTCCACCACCCCCACTGCCTCTCCTCTCACGGGGTACTGGAGTGAAGGGATTTGGGCAGGTTATGATTGCTGTGGTGTCTGCCTAACCCTGGCCACTGACTGGGCTCATATCTCATCTTATGGAAGCTACTCAGTTCTCAGGGCAACAAGTTGGTCTGTCTGGTGGTCACCATTCACCCAGAGCTGGAATTTTGTGCTGATTAGGCTCCTTCTCTTTGGTGAATTTTAGGGAAGTGGTATGATCTTCCTTAGTTTTGTACCTTTTGAAGAGGCTGTCACTGTAGTTGAATGATGTAGGAAAACGTATCCCCCGAGCAATACTTTACAAACTTGGGTTCATTCTTCTTATCCTACAAAAAAAGTCGAAATAATTTAATTTGTAATTTTGCCATCTTAGTATGAGGAATAAAGAATAAACTGACTAATACCATTTGCAGAATTTCAGGAGTTGCACAGAAAGGGTCAGTTTTTTCTGCTTCTGCCATTTTGTCATTATTTTCCTGAAAGAAAGGCTGGGTCCAGGGAAATACTGACAGATAGTGGCTAAGTATCAAAGAAGTTTGAAAGGCAGGATAGTGTTTGCCATGAGGTATTCAGCAGCTGGAAAGGGGGGTGGCATATTTGTGACACTGTTCTGTTGCTACAACTCCTTGGAAAACTTTTCCTGCATAGGAAAGGGAACTAACAATCCCTAAATATGGTATTTAGTTTTGGGGTGTTTTTGCTTCCCATTTGCTTCCCCATTTTGTTTGTATCACTTAAGTTTTGTTTGCCCATCAGCCCCAGAGTCACATGAATTAATCAGTTGTGTTTTAGAGATGTAAATCTATTTGCTATTCTGAAATGGCCATAGACAGTGACCTGTTAGGGAGCACTGTTAGGGCATCCATCAAAAAACATCACATAAATGGTGTGTCTGATCACAATAACAGACACTCAGGGTTACAATTGATTTAGAAGCATATGTGTAGCAGACAACTGAGGTTTTTATCAAAGGTTTTCTGGGCAGTGAGTTACCATGGCAGTTGCAGTAGGATAAAACACTGTAGGATCTTTGAGAAGGAGTCTGTTATAATTTTGTAATTCTATAGAGTGTATTGTCCAAGAATTCAAAGCACCCCATTACATTTCACTGTGCTATTGTAAGGTACGTAAATATGATTAGATCCATTATTAGATTGGCAAAATGAGACACAGAAGTGGTATGATTCCCCTGCTGTGCCATACATACCACTGGTCTCAACTTGGTGCTCCTCTTCTGTCGGGTAAGCCTGGCTCAGCCCAGCAAGGCAACTGCAGGGTATCCCTCTGCCCCTTTGTGCAGCTTTTGCAGTCTCAGGTGCAGTTGGTTTTTTCCCATTGGCATCGATTCCTGAGCTCTCAGAGCCTCACCCCTGTAGTGACTATTTTACATCTTTTACTTGATGTCTCGAAAAGCAGAGTTCATTAAGCAGTCCTTGCAAAAGTCCTACTGTACAGTTCATGCCTTCATTACTGTCTGGTTGCTGTCAGAGCTTTCATCAGCCCCCCCCCCTCATGCACTTGAAGTGTTACCCCATTGAAATCAGTACTCTGTGCCTTTAGTCCCACACAGTGTATTGGTAGCTGAGACCATGCCTTCCCCTTACCCCCATGTCCTAGACCTTTACAGCCCCCATGCTGTGTCCCTGCCACAGCCCCTTTTGATTACAGAGCAGCGTCAGCCAGGACAGGTACAGCCCACAAATTCTCCCTGAGCTCGGTATTTTTATTAAAAATTACTCCCGTAGGCTGATGGTTATTATTATTCTTTTTAAACCTGCTATTGTCTCCCTTAGGCCAGCTAAACTGAGAAGAGACAAACTTTAATCTGTGATTGCTTTTACACCTGCTTCTGTTTCACACATGCTGGGAGGTGCGAGGCTCCCAGTGTGCTGCTTTGTAACATTCCTGAGATTCTTCCTGCACTTGATTTTCTCCTTTTGAAGGCGATGTGTACTCTGAAGCAGCAAACAACTCTTTTTAAATCCTGTCTTCCTTGCTAGCATTGCTCTGTCTTTGTCAGGACATGGGATGATTCAGGGTCTTCCCAGCAGTAAGCATTTGGGATGGAGGGGAAAGCAGGACAGCCTTGCTCAGCTTTAGTCAGCCTTAAAGAGATTCAGTTTTCTCTGGGACAAGGCCAACTGCAGTATTTTACATTTGTGCTCATTCCAGCTCTAAGATCTTGCCTAATCTGTGGGCACAGTGAGGCCAACAGTGGTCCTTCAAAGAGAGCCTCAGTCATCCCCATTCAGTGCCAGCCCACCAGGTTGATGTCTGGACCTGCAGGCCAGCTGCAGTTCTCAACTATAATTTAGCAGATTAGAATGCAAGTGCAAACTGGACCTGCAGTCCTGCTTAAACAGCAAACTTTCACCTTGAGCTCCCAGTCTGCTCTCTTGGAGCATGCACACGTAAGCCCTGATGATGGGAACACATCTATTTGTACACTGTAGGTCCAGGCCAAGAGCAAACTCTTTGCTTCGTGTTCTTAGAAGACCAAGCAGAAGGGGAATAAGCAATAGGACAAACATCTTTTTTAACTTTTTAATTAAAAAAAAATCAGCACTATTGCTGACTTATCCTTTGGAGCTTAGATACTGCCCAAGTCCCTGTTTCCTCACTTACCAGCCCCATGGCAAGAAGAGTGTTGGTGTGTACCCTGCTGCTCTTCCAGATCTGTTGTCATGTTTGTAATGGCATCCATCAGCCAGGTACAGTCTTTGAAAGTCTTGGCATTCAGCAAACTGGCTCCTTCTGCACTGACATCCACCTAACAGAGGTATCTTGTCTTGTCCAGGTTAGACCTATCTAGTTGCTGTTTCTTATCTCCCCTTTCTTCACTATTTTATCATTTCCTCAGGGATGACTTTTTCTTGCTCAAACCTTCCCCACCTTTTCTTTCTTAGCCCTTCTCACACAGGGAATGCTGCTCTTCCCTCTGCTTTTCATAATCCTCTGCCCTGGCCTCAAATATTCTGGAATAGATCTTGCTGGTTCACCAATTAAATTGAGCAGAATAATCTGATTTTTTTTTCAAGTAATTTTTAACACCACTTAAATCAGCCCTATTGATTCTTCTCTGTAATGTGACCCTTGTTAGGTGTTTCTGAGTGAAAAAAAGCATTGCCTTTACTCTTTTTTTCTGACTTTTGGCTTTTGTGGCAGCACATTATTTGACTCTGCTCCTTGTCTTGCTCTGAAACAGTTTATCAAATCTCCTTTAGCAATTACTGTCTGCTCTTCTATTATTCACTTTCACTGGCTTGATTCTTTCTTATCAATCAGCCTTCTTTTCCCTCTCCAGCCTGCATTCTGTCAGCATAAAAAGTTTCCTGCCTTGAGCTGCAATCCAGGGGAAATGCAGACATTTAACCCTTCCCATGAGTGCCCAGCCTTTTGCCAATGTAGAATTTAATTTTCTGTCTCCCTGGTTCAGCTTAAGCTGTCTGAGCTCTCCCATCACCTGCTCACTCTTTCTCTTCATTTGAAAGTGGGATTTTTGAGTCAATCCTCACTTTTTGCTCACTACCTCAATGATGTTCCAAGTTTCACAGACATGGTGGGGGATGCTTTAAGTTTTTAGGGCTAAACCAAAACCTACTGCAGTACTGTTGCTCATTTCCCTGTGCTTCAAATGAATCTCAAAGAACTCTCTGTGCTCTGAATATCTCCCCCATTTATTCAACTGGTTTCAAGTACGACTGTGGGGAGGTTGTTTTGAAAACAAATATTTTCCAGTCACTGTAACCACCAAAGTGGATTCTCCTCCATGTTCTGCTCTGATCCACTGTGTATTCTTGTCTTCTTTACCTCTGAATCTCTCTGCATGCTCTCTGTCCCTGGTTTCACTGCTGGGAGCATCCACCTCAGAGCTTTCCTCTGTTTACATTTTAAAGGCTTTCCAATAATTAGGTTTTCAGAAATACCAAGTGAAACTCTGGTTTTATCATAATCATTAAGAAAGCAATTAATTTGCTCTGTGCACTACAAAATTTGAAGACCTTTGGTACGTCATGCTTAGAAGTACATGTCTTTTGTATTAGTGAAGTGATAAAATTCAAAATGGAAAAGAGAAATGGTTTTTTGCTCTTCAAATGGAATGTGAAAAAAAAATGTGCTAGAATGTTACTGGATTATTAAAGGAAATATGTCAGGGGGAGCTATTTTTACTCAATGCTATCTACTCTCAGAAGTACATGTGAAATATTTCCTATTTGTCCATGAAAAAAAAAAAAAGTAATTTTAAGGCAAAAAAGTTTATTTATGAAAAGTATATCATTTTGTACAACTCCAAGGTCTCATTCACAAAACTCTCCTTGCAGGGGCTTCTGTCAGTGGCAGCAATCTGTGTGTGGCAGCCTAAACCAGTGGCAGCCAGTGGAGGGATGGATTCCTGCAGCCCAGAGCTTAGTGTCTGACCATGCTGCTTGTAAGGAGAGAACTGGGAAGGGAGCCATTGTACTGTGCTTCCTATCAATTAGGATCAAAGCTACTTAGTTGGCTGAGATATGCTTTCTCTGAATCCTCATTTTGGGCTTCTGTCATGCTTCTCTAATCTCCTACAAAGTTAGATTTCCATAAAACACATTTCCATTTTTCCTGCTTATTTTTGTTAAGTGGAAAGCCTCCTTAATGATGGTTTTTTTTTTGGATTCAAAAACTCCTCATCTAGGTCAGTGTTTTCAGAGTACCAGCTTCCCAGTTGTTATATCGCTACGCCTCAAATCCTTAATTTTAAACAGTAAAAATCTTGGAACAGTTCTTGCTTTTCTTTAGTTTCCTTCCGAGAGTTGAATTTTTCCTCTCATCACGGTCTCCATCCCAGCTTCTACCCATTTATCAATTTATAAGTCTTGCTTCTTCCAGAATAGTATTCCAGATACGTATTTTTAGATGAGAGCTGTTCCATCTTTCCAAAATGATCACTTCAACCTCAGCCGCTGGAGCTCAGACATACAATATTTAAATTATTATTTATAGTACAGGAACATGCAGAGACTTTCATTAAAGATAAAGCATTAGGCATGTGCCTTGATGAGTAAAAGCACAGTGAATGATAATCCCTGCTCTGAGCAGTTTGCACTCTCAAGCCTGGGTGGACTTTCTGGGAGAATTTAAGGAGAAATTTAACCCAGACCCACATTAGCATCACCCACGGTTGGAGAAAATCTCCAGATCTTGTCGGAGTTACCCAGCCCTGCCTTCCCCAGCAGTACCACCCTCTGGCAGTGTGATCCTGCTTTTGTCTCAGCACCCAGTAGGCAAAAGTGACAGCAGGATGGGATCAGACAGGGGAATAAGGGCACTGAGTGCCACAAGAGCATGAGCACCCAAGGGAGATGCTGGGTGAGCAGGGATGGGCTCATCTGCCTTCCCCATGCAGACAGATGCAAAGGGATCTCCAGAACTGCAGGCATGGTGATGTAGCTCTGGGACATGCTGATGAGATTCCAGATTACACCTACAAATATGGCCAGACAGCTCCAGATTCCAGGGTTTTTGCAGTCTGCCCTTCCCTCCAGTGTGCCCCTAATTCTCTGAATCCTCAGCTAGTCCCAGCTCACAATCTGTTGGGCTTCTGGAGTCTGGTACATTTCTGTACTAAAAGAAACCTTTCTGCTTGAATTACCATTTATAGCTCCAATTTTTTTCCACTAAGTGGTGTAAATTAGTTCTGTGTAACTTGATGGATTCTATCCCTCCCCCTTGACAACAGTGATAAAAGATCTGACCCCTTTCTGGGCATTTGTAAAACCAAACATACAAAATCTAATTTGTTTAGGGCTGAGCTTTTAATTGCTTTACCATCACAATGTGGAGTGGAATGCTTCAGCAATCTTGGGGATTGATCGACTGCTTTATAATAAGGGACTTGACCTGAGAGGTGTTATCACCCTCAGATGTAGCAATAAAAGCCTTCTCGGGCAGTCGGGATGTTGGCAAAGACTTCTGTGGGGCAAGGATTTGGTGTACAGCTTCTGAACCCTGCTGTGGTTGCTGCTGAAATGTCCTGGTGAAATGGTCTTCTGAGTTGCACTTCTTATCAGAACTGAACACTGGAACTGAGAAATGAAGCTTAACAGCACTGGCCAGGGTTTTTCTCTGCTCCCAGGTGTCCAAAAATCAGGCCATGTTCCCTGACCTAACAGGAGGAATTAAACCTCCTGCAGGTTTGAGGGGATTGGTCTTGGGTTTTGACTGCTCAGAATTAGGATTGCAGAGCAAACCCAAGACTTATATGTAGAACATTCCTGGTCCTAAACTACCTTTAATTCATTTAGGGCTTTTTTGCCCTTTTTTTGCACTGGCCCAGAGATCATAAAACCTTCCCTAGCCTTTCAGTGGCCACTGCTTTTGCCCTCTGTTTGTGCTGATTAGTATCAAGTCAGAGTAATTCTTTTTTCCCCAGAGAATTTCCCTGTGTTTTACTCATAAGTAAAAAAGAAAAGGAAGAAGCATTCCTGATGGTATTTTTGCAATTTGACTTTGCCTTCAGAACAGAACCGCACACATACAACACTTGTCGTCCCTAAAACTTACATTTTGAAAGTTCTTTGAAGATGTAAATTACAGATCTTTCATATGAAAAGTTAATGAAGGACTCTAAACAAAATAAAATAGAAATGATGACATGAAAGAGCCTTCTTATGGCTTCAATAACAAGATAAACAGTTTAATATTCCACATACGGCACTAAAAATAACAGCTGGGCTTTATGGAGATGAATCCCCTAACTCAGCTCCTCTGTTTTTCACACTGGCCAGGGACAGTTAAAGAGACTGATGGCTCTCCCTTAATTGTCACCTCCTTTTGGCCCTCAGAAGCACTGAAGTCAGCCAACACCAACACCTGCTAAGTTTTAGCAGACCCTGCAAGTACTTTCACAAATACAGTAGTAAAGTGCCATTACCACCAACACTTCTGCAGCCTCTGAAGTGACAGACAGAGACTGGATTGACAGCCTGGAATTTTAATGAGCAATAGCTGTTTCAGACTGTATTGATTGTCCTTTTTTTCTCTTCCTCTGGTTCACACAAGAAGAAACAAGAACCAGCATTTCATGAAAAGAAGACTTTGTCCAGCAATTCATATTTTATGACTACCTGTGAGCAAACAAGTCCTGTAAAAATAACAATTAATTCAACCATGTTAAGACTCAGGTTGAAGACCGAAAAACTACATCAGTACATTTGCAGAAGCCTGGCAAGGCACAAAATTTCCTGCTGTATAGAAAGTTCCCAAACAAGATTTTGATCCCCACATCCTTTGGTTCACTTCACTTTCCTTTCTGCTCCTCAGTTTGCCTGACAGCTTCTCCTGTGTATTTTGCTCTGTGTGACCATCGTACCGTGCTGTGCACAGCTCAGGATGTTTCCAGATGCAATGCCCATTTCTCTGTGAGTGCTTTTGGGTGGTGGTGGTGGTGGTTTTGACAGCATCACAGATTCAAGTCAAAAGTGACCAAAAGAGCAGGGGAAGGAGTAGCCTGTAATAATGATTTTCAAATGGTGTTAATTTCATACTGGGATCTGCTTTTTGATAGGATTTAATGCGTAATGAGCTCCCTGAGACGTTATTTTTGCTTCAAAGCTTTGCTGAGTACTAGATCCTATTAAATTCTTGCAGTGAACACACCAAAAAATACTTTGAGCTAATTTTAATAATTTTTAATTGAAGGAATATTTTTATTCCAATTTGAATATTCAAGCTGTTTAAAAGCTAACACATTCTCAAAGCATTCATCAGTCTTTTCCTTCTGTAATATCTTTTTAGGCAGCCTGTGGTGCTCTTTTTGGCATTGTTTTTATCCTGGACTTGTTTTTTGGACCCAGCGGAAACAAATTTAGACCACTTTTTTCTTTCTTTCTTTCTTTTTTTTTTCTTTGCTATTTATTTATTTCGAAGTGCCTGCATGCTGCAGTTTAATCTCCACTCTTTTTTATTGCTGTTTTATAGTCTACCATTATTGTTTGTTTGTTTCCTTTAAACAAAAATACAAATTTCCCCGCTTGTCCTTTCTTGTATCTTAGCAGGAACTAAATTTGTGTGGGTGTGTGGCATGCTCAGTAACATTTGTATTTTGTTGTTAGGAGCATTGTTGCATTATGTTAAATCTTATGGACCCCAACAGAGATTGGTGTCCCAGGTTATCAGACAGCTGGCAGGAGACCAAACAGCATCACCAACTCCATACATTAGCTGGAAATGTATTTTTTTCTGCTGGGGTTCAGGAAGGCAAAGTAGATGCAGAGATTCAGTGACCTGGGTCAAGCCTTTCTAAAGATCTGGGATTGCTTCCCATAGGCACAAGAATCTCTTTTTTTGTTTGATTTCTCCTCTCCACCTTATTCCTGCTCTCCAAAATCCCCCAGAAAGCTGGAGGACAGCAGGCAGTCATACAGCAAATGAAACACAGCTGTGCAGTTTGTCTCTTACACAACTTCACTGATCTTAAGCATGGTGTAGACTAAGAAATTGATGTTAAAGTGGCAGCTGTGCTAAAGGTAAGCCCTGGCTGAACAATTTCTGTGCCTGAGGCCTTCCTACACTGCAACTGCTCAAGCTGCTGCAGGTGTGAAGGGGGCCCGAGTCCCACATCTCTAATTGCAGCAGGATTTGGGGCCAGCAGAGGTGAGTGCAGGGGAAGCTGGTGGGCAGGATCCCCACTTCCCTGTCACTTCCTTGTGGATATCAGCAGGAAATGAGCAGCCAGACACTTTGGTGACAGAGGTGTGAGGAGTGGAGGCTTTTGGTTCTCTGCTGTGGTTGTCCAGGGCTCTGCTCCTGATGCATCTGACACAGTTTTTTTTCTGGTAAGTGAGAGTGACCCCAACAAGTTAGTCTGTCTTTCTCTCTTCACCTCCCTGTTAATTTTTAGGAATAAGAGACAGATGGTTAAGAGCTTCGAGATGGTTGGGGTGACCTTGGGGAGGCTCTAACTGCAACACAAAACTGCAAATGGTAAATGCAGTGAGCAGATTAAGAGTCTGGTACCCTGGCAAATCTCAAGACCTAGTCTTAGGTTACTATTTTTCCCCTATGGCAAACTTACAGATTTCAGAATGACTTTGCTGTAGCAGTGACTTGAAAATTATAGTGAGTGAGTGTTCCCTTTTAAATAATGGATTACGAGGCAAAGATTAATTTTTGCTCAATTTTCACACTAATTCAGTGCCTTGCTGCCAGCAGAAGCACAAAGAAGGACATGAATTCACAGTGCCTTTCTTTTCTTTCAAAGTCTTGACATGCTTTGATTGGATGGGACTGTTTGTAATAAAGTCCCATCGTTCACATTTGGCTGCCTACCTAACCATAGGCTTTGACATCTCTGGAACATCCTTTGGTTAATGTCATCAGTGAAGATAGTCCAAGCCCTTCTCAGCTTGCTCAATGCCTGTCTAAGAGAAACCAGACCAGGCAGAAGGTCATAAAGCAACCATCCCTATGACAGCCAGCACTGCAGCTGCCAAGCACCTCTTATCTTTAGTCCAATTGCAAAGGGGAAAAAAGGGAGAGAGGGAGAAAGAGAAAAAAAGGAGGAAAGAGAGCAAGACAGACGGCTGAGAAGAGGTGGAACCAGAAATGCTGTGTCCCAGAGGCATTTATCAGCCCAAATGAAATGGAAAGAGTGAAAGGGAAACACTGCTTTGCTTTTCTCAAAATTGTATTTCCAGTTGAATGAGTCAAAAAGAAAATATCCTTTCCTTTTCCTGTGATTTTGAGAGATCTGTTTGCTAAGTCTGCAAGCTGAGCAGGAGAGACAAGGAGTATTTATTTTCTGTATATGTTGGTAATTTATGAGGTTGCTATAAATGCAGAGTTTATGGAAGTAAAATCAGGCCATGAAATAAGAAGGAATTTATTCAAATATCCCAGCTTATTAATTCTTTCTAATTCTTCACAGAGAAGGAGATGTGTGAGGATGCACACAAGGTTTACTGAATTTTAAGAGGGAGAAGATCCAGTAAAAGTAGCAAATGCAGGTGTATTTTAAAAATAGAAAGAAGGAGAAAGATAAGTGGATTTTACTAGGGTTTGAAATGTAATTGAATTTTCCTTTTTCTATTTTGCCATCAAAGATGTCAGAAAGAAGTATACTGTTCTGGGAAAGGGTCTTGCATTGCTAACTAACCTGTGCAAAGTGGCTTCACCTTCCTGGGCAGCAGGGTGTGACTGATGGGATGTAAATGCAGCTCTTATCTTGACACATGAATGGGTGGAGAGGAGATTCAGAGCCTTAAGCAAGAAATAAGATGCCACAATTGCTTTCTTTGGGAATTAGTGTTCCACCAGGACGAGAAATGGGGCAAACATATTGTTCTTTATGAGTGATATTTACTACCAGTTCTACTGAGTGTCCATCAGTATGGATGGTTTTGTGTTGTGTTATTGTCCTGCCCTGACTTCCAGAAGCTTCCAAGAGGTTGAAGGGGTGGGGGAGGATCCTACTGCATGGTGTGCTGCAAGAAACAGAAAGACAGAGGTGCTGCTAAAGCATCTGAAGTCTAAGGCTAAAGTGTTGTACCTGAATGCCTTAAAAGCTTTCAGAAACCTACCCTTTGAAAATGATTTTTGGAATAAAGGAGTCAGGTTTCATGGCAGCAGGCTCTCTCTGGGCATGCCATGCTTCCCAGTGGCTGCTTTGCACTGATATTTGAATCTGGAAAGGGACAACACCTAAGAGTGAAGGTGTATTGATTGCCAGAGTAATATCTTATCTGATAGTGATCTCACAGAGCAATTGTTTGGAGACCTTCGTCAAATCAAGTTCTTTCTGTTAGCTAACTCTGGAAATATGCAGATGTCCCAGAAAATAATCCCTTTCTTGGCAGACCCAGAGGCCCTGCACTGTCTTCTCCACCCTTTACTCTCCAGGTTTGCAAAATCTGAGCACACTCAGTATTTCTCATCTGCCTTTTGGATGTCTGTTAGCTTTCTTCCCAAAACTGACACCCTGTGCTTTTGAACATGAGGGACCAGGGTGCAGATAAAGCTCACATCCTTCAGAATTTGGACTGTTTTCCTGGCTAAGAACAGCTAAGCCCCAAAATGTCAGAGCAGCTGGTGACAGCAGTCACCACCCAGCTCACTGGGTTAAATGAGATGGGGAGGACAGAAGCTGAGCTCTTTTTCCTTGAATTAAACTGATTTGGGCTCTGTAGTTGGCGGCATAAACCAGAGGAAAATATAATTGCAATGGCTCTGAGTGGAAGCCTAAGCCTCCTTCCCATCTTGGCATCTCCTGACCTGGAGTGTCTGTCTCAGGTACTCATCTCTGCAGGGGTTCACTCTGATCCCTGGTGTCCCTGTGAGCACAGCTCTGGCAGAAGGAACATTAAAGCTGGGGGTGTGCAGGGGAAGAGCAGCACTGCTCCTGGAGGGTCACTTGGTTGGATGACACGGAGCAGTTTCACAGGTCAGGAGGAGACTGGAAGTCTGTAATGAGACCATGGGACAGGGGGGGTTTAAAGAAAGTCTGGCTCTGGAGTTCCTCATCCTGTGGTACCCCACAGGGGCTGTGAGAGGGCTGTGATGCCAAGATGAGATGAATGCAGCAGAGGGAGAGTAGTACCACAGTTCTTGATGCTTTGGTGTCTTTTTTTGGAATGCTTTTGATAGCAGAGATGGCATATGACCTTCTGCATTTGAGATCTGATAGCTCAGGAATCTCCAGCTCTAGGATCAGCAATCAGTCCCTATTCTTGTATACAGAACCATTGCCTGGCTAAGAAAAGCAGGAGAGAAAGGTGGCTATTCTGAGAAGCAATTCCCATTGTTAGGTTCTCTAAGACTCCTGGACCCTTGAGGTATACAAGGGAGGGTCTGAGTTGTAAGTATCAAAAGAAATTAATTATTCTATAGTATAATTAAGGCTTTTTTTAATTAGCTGATTAGAATTTTTCTTTCATTAGAGTGCAGCTTTTCACGTAGCCTGATGATCGGAAACTTTAGAGCTATTTACCTGAGTGAAAGAAATTTTTGGTATCAAGAGTCCTCTTTCTGTAATAAAAAGTAGTAAATAACAGCTCTACTGTGGCTGTGAGAAAGGCAGCTTTCTTTAAAAGAAGTATGTCAAGTCAAATTTGTCCCTCAAAATATATGTTTTGTAAAAGCCTTCAGAAAATGTTGGGTCGAACTGTTTTAGTGTTATTGTGAAGAAATCAATATTTCCCTGCAGCCTTTGCAACCCCCAAATTGTAGCATGTTTTTTTGTGCAGAAGAAGCTGAAAGTGAAACTGTCTAAAAATGAGAGTGAAGTAAACTGGCCTGTTTCTGTAATTTGCCCTAAAAGTACCCAAGGTAAACAAAATGACACATTTGAGCAGTCAAAAATGAAAAATTCTCCTAATGTAAATAGCTGAAGTGGGAAGTGTTGGTGGTGTTTGGAACAGATTTTTGCTTTTCTTTCAGCTTTTGTCCATCTTCCCTCACCCTTCCCATCTCCTTCAGTGCTGGGCCAGATACTACCATCCAATGTCTCCCAGGTTGTGTCCCCCAGTGAAGGCATCGAGGGAATAACACAAAATCCCCACATGCTTTGAGACTGAAATTAGTAAATTGCCTGTAGTGGTCCTCTCACTAGGAAGAGAAAACATTTTCATATTTCTCTGAAATGCCAGCAGTGTGCATCAAAGAGAGGTGGGAGCACCAGCTCCACCATATGTGATGTGTGTGGGACCCTTGAGCTGGTAAAGATGATTCCAAGTACTCCTGATCCTCTGCTGTGAATTCTGTCAGGTCAAAATGGGCCAAAATCTCTGCAGGGTTAGGGCTTCATCCAGTGATACGAGGAGGAACAGAGTTTATGGTCCTGGATACTGTGGCTGTAGATGGGAATTTTAAGCTGCTGAAACTGAGTTTCTTCCAGAAAGGAACCACATTGGTTTGGGGAGCTTTGCTGAGACATCTGTCAAGAAAATGAATAAGGAAAGTCTGGAGGCACATAACTTTCTGATAGATACACCAGTGTGAATGCAGCAGCTTTACAGTGTCATATGTCCACCTGCATCATGCAGGAAAAAAAAAAAAAAGATAAAGCCAGGTTGTGGGAGCAGAAGGGCACAAGGCAAAGGACCAGAGGACAGAAGATACTGTGCTGACAGGCAAAGAGACTGCTTGCTTTGTATTCTTTGTGCTTAGACTGAAACATCTTCATGGGATTTTTTTTTTCCCTCTAATCTGGAAATAATTCTGATTTATTTTAAGCCTTCTATTAAGACCAGTCATGCAGCACTGCCTGGCTGGCAGTAGGAGACTGTGCGTGTGTGTGTGTGTGTGCAAATGTGTGTGTGTGTATTTCCAAGGGTCCTGCCCACTTTCTTTAGTTAACACTGCAGTCAGTTATTGTGGTTTCAACTATATCTAAAAGGTAATGAGGGAGTTTTTCAGCTTTGATACCACCACAGGTCACACGATCTATTATTGTGCAACCAGCATCACTGCAGCAGTGTAGCATGGCAGACCCCACCTTTCACATGCAGACTTGCAGAAGAATGAGTGCCACCAGGAACCCCCAGTGCCATCAGAGCCCCCCAGACTGCAAGAGGACCACCATGGGGCATGAAAGCCCTTGAAGGCAGCTGCTCCTCCATGTGGTTCTTCAGCAGACTTCCTGACAGGCAACGAACGCAAAGCAGTTCTTGGGCTATGACATGGAAGGGCAGGAAGAGCTATTTTCTGCATGCTTCACATGTTCAATGTGTTTTTGAAGGAGCTGTGCAGCTTGAATGAGAAAGAAATGGTTAGAGAGGCCAGGTGAGCAGGACATTCATGGGAAGGGTTGTGACAATATGGAAAATGACAAGACTACATCACTGCTTCCTCTGAATGCCTTGATCACACGATGGGTCTCTTGCCAGCCTGAAGTAATTTGGTAGGCTGAAGTGAGTAGGCTGGAAAACTGCTGGAAAACAAGGTCAGGTTTTCCTGAATGATCATTTAGTTGTACATAATATAGTTGCATACCCAGTGCTGTATTTGCAAAGCTAACCCTAGAAAATAAGTGGCTTGGACTGGCAGATCAGGGGTGTTTTTACATAAAGGAAAGCCTCAGGATATAAGAGTGCCTGGGCACCACAGTCCTCTCCAGTAGCCAGAAGATGCCACCTACCATCTGGGGGCCTGAAAAAGGACTCACCACTGTCAGACTTGGTCTCCCCTGAGCTTTGGCATTTGAGTCTGTTAATGTACATGTAAGTGCCCTAAAATTGCCTGGTACAAGGGCAGCGCTAGTAATTGTCAGTTTCTCCAGTTTTGTTTAGTAAAAGAGATATTAGCCAAGCCATTTTATTCTGTTCTGTGCTGGCAGGGAAGGGGATGTCTGAATGTATCATCAGACTGCATTTTACTTGTGGCAGATTGGTGCTAACCCAGCAGTCAGGTCCATGAGCGTGAGGCTGTGCGAGTCTTGAGCAGAGCAGGAATAGAAATCAAGTCATCACCACGCAGGGTGAATGGGAACACTTGAATTCTGAGACTCCAGTGGGCAAGTAAGTGAGAAAAATAAAGAGAAGTTGCCAGCTAAATGGGCTGTATTGCCTACTACAAACTGGAGGAGCAGTGACCCTGATGACTGGGATGGAGATATTTGGAATTATTCCATTTCACCCAGGCCATACACTGGCACTTATGTTCCTTTGCATAATAAGCTACAAGCATAGAGGCAAGAAGGATCCCATCATGGTAAAAAATCCTGTGAATTCAGAAAGACAGGGACCAGCACAAGAGAGAGAGAGAGAGAGAGACTGCTGAAAGGAGTTGGTTACCACTCAAGGCTGAGCTTTCACAATGGAATTGGGACTTTAAATGAGGATATTTGTGTAGAGTGGATTGTGGCTTTAGGCAAACAGCCCAATTAGACTGCTTCTGATGAAAATCCTGGAGCTAAAGCTGGTTGGATCCCCACTGACTGGACTCTATGTGTCATTGAGCTCCATGAGCCTGCAACAGGGAAAGAGAATAGACTATGGTTGATGTGATGAGTGTCAAGATTTTGAACTGGTTTGGAATCCAAAGAAATAAAAAAAAAAAAGAAGAAAAAGAAAAAAACAGATGAGGGACTGGAGTCATGTATTGCTAGAAAACGACTGCTGGAACAGCTACAGCATTATTGCTGGGGGAGACTGAGGTCCTGTTGATAATGAACTGGGATTTAGAATTGCAGTTCTAGGGGTTAGGCATGACTGCAGGACTTGGGAACCTTGCTAACATAAATGAAGAGCAGGGGAAGGACATGCTAGAAGGGCTGGAAGGATTCTCTGGAAAGAAAAGGAACTAGAAACAAATCTTTCCAAAGCAATTGGTACCAGAAATAATCACTTTCACTAATCAAGGTCTTGAGGACAAACAAACCCAAAGGTTTGGAGGAGGGGAAGGGACATTACAGTCCTGCACTCTGCCTGCAGAAACACAGAGGGTATTTTTTTTGTCTGGACTTGATATGTCTTGGAAATAGCATTTGAAGTAGATGTGAAATAGGGTTTGGAAGGAACTTGGGAGCCCGAGAGAAGGTATGACTAGGTGGAGTATAAAGCTCATTAGTGTCTTAATGCATAAATTGGCAGAACTGTGCAGTAGCAATGAAAAAACAAGAGACTGGCAGCCCAAACTGTTATTAGATTCTGGTGCCTCAGTGACTGTGAAATTACTGTTCTGTGAAAGTGTGGGTGCCAACAAGGTTTCATACAGGCAAGGAGTGTGCAGTGGTCTCCCATGGTGCAGGGGGTGTATCAGTTGCACTCCTACACCCACTCCCAGTGAGAACTGCTTACTGGGGAGTGTGGTTGAGTTTTCTTGTATTCAGCATCATGTGCAGGATGAAAAATGGGCTTTTCAGCAGCCTCTTTCTTAAACAAAATAGATTGCTTTAGATCTGACTAACTGTGGAAGGATAATACAGAAATAGGACTCATAATTATCTTGCCTACAAAATGATGTGCTACTGAAATAGTCGGAACACCTCAGGATGAGGGTGAGTTACATTTCTGCAAGTATAAGCTTGAGATATGTTGGAGTATGGAAAGATTAATGCCTTTACTTTAATAACAGGGCTTGATCCAAGACTGCAGAAATGATATAAGTACCCAAGCGAAGCCCAGAAAGGATTGTTGTCCACTATTAATAGCCTGGTGGATCAAGGAGTGCCAGTGCAATGACCCAGTGTGTGTAATTCCCCTGTGTGGCTGGTATTAAAGGGAGATAGAAAGATGCATTTGACTGTGGGTTTCAGAGCATTAAATGCTGTAACTCTGCAAACATCACCTCTTCTTGTTAAAATGCCAGAAATTATGGCTGCAATAGTACAAGGAGCTAAGTGGTTTTCAGTCATAGATCTAGCAAATGCATTTTTCTTTAGCCCTTTAGCAGAGAAATGTTGGTAGAAGTTTGGTTTTACATTTCAGGAGAAATAAAATTGTTTCACATGAGTTCCTCAAGGATTTCACAAGCCCCTGTGATCTGTCACATATGTATCACCCAAATGTGGGAGAAATTAGCCTGCAGGTCTAGGAAGTGTATACCATCCTATGTGCATCACACCCAAACTGGGGGGATTGTGAAGAGCAAGCACATCAGCAGACAGGAAATTTTGGCTTCAATCCAGAAAGAAAGATTGAAAGTCAACAGACAAAAGGTTCAATTAGTGCAACAAGAGGTAAAATATTTAGGAGCAATACTAGGTATTGAAGTCCAGACTCCTGATAAACAGAGTGTGGAATTAATTCAAAAGCTACCCAACCCCACTGCTCCGCCTTGCAAAGAGCACTGTAAGGCATGTTTAATTGTATGCAGGATTTTATTCTGATGTTCACTGAAGTGAGTCGTGCTCCAGCTAAGCTTTTAGGGAAAACTAGGCAGTGGGAACAGGGTGCAGAAAAAGCAGGCAGCTTGGTTGAGCTGAAGCAAACCCTCACCCAAGCTACAGTGGTGGCTGCTTCTCTGGACCTACAAGACCCCTTCACATGTGGTTTACCTCTGCCAGCCAGGAAGGAAGTGCCAATTTTGCCCAAAATAAAGATATTGTGTTACAGGCTATTGTCTGTGCATCTCAAATCTTATTGGCACTACGACTCCTTGTCAAAAGTAATGAGTATCTTTAGACTGGAAATCAGAAAAATTGGATTATATCATTGGAGGAAGGCCAAAGGCACTACACACCAGTCACGCTTCCTTGAAATACTTTGTGTTCAATAAAGAAGGTGGTACATATCTAGCTCTAGGTTGGCAAAAGGGACCCTCAAGTTAATGACCTGGGACATTAGACCTGTAAAAGGAGACATGACACAAGCACCTCCATAACTTAAGCACCCTGAACACCGATGTCAGATATTGCAGCCTCCTGATGTGTGGTGGCCTGTGCAGGTTTAATTGCCTCTGTCAAAATACATCAGCAGAAATCTGCTTTACAGGTTGTTCAAAGTTCCCATAGGATAAAGCTTGCACAAGATTTGCTCCAGAACATGTAGGAAGAGCAGGAGGTAGTGGGACATGTCTCATCTCACTCAGTACATGTGGCAGAAGTCTCAGCTGCATTGTCAGATGTGCTTCCCCAGTGCAAACAAGGGTGAAGGATTTCTCTTTACTGAACAAGCTTTTTGCCCAGCTACATATAAAGCAGCAACTGCACATAAAAGAATATCCATAAACCTCAGGATATGGAAGAATTTGGCTTCTAAAGGAAGCTTTAAGGAAACCAGTACAGGTAAATGGCAAAAAAATTAGGACATGGACTTCCCAACTAAATCACTCCACAAATGACTACAGCCAGGCACAGTTATATTCCTTTTAAGACCATGACATGGAGGTTAGAAACTTCCATATGAGATGAATAGCAACTGAAAGGTCTCACAGATTAATGAGTAAAAAAATCTGACAAAAAACTACAGAAGAATAATCAACGAATAGCTGAACAATTAGGGCAAAATGTTGATAGAATAGATAAAAGGTAGAAAATGTTAAATAACCAACATGAAGAATGGCAAGCAGGGGGTCAGGTAGTTTATCATAGCTTTCCTGGAAAGAAGGACAACTTGGGCTGTAAGTGGGATGGATCTGGCACTAGGACAGATAAAGGCATTTCCATTGTTTATTAGCTCAAGTAAGTTCTGACAGTGTGAGGCAGTTTCATCAATCACAGCCAAAGCTTTGGAGAGGAGAAAAAAAGACTAAATTACATGAAAAGTTGTCTTTATTTTTCAGGAACACATAAAAGAGTAGGTGTTAACCAATCACCAGACGTGGATCAGCATTTGCTATGGTGTGTAAGAATAACTCTTCCAGCTGTTGTGCTGGGCATCATCCTTAGCAAAGTTGGGAATGTGGCTGAACAGTGTTGAGTTCCTTCTGTTCAGCCTCCTCTGTAAGGGCAAGGTCTGCATACAGCATGGTGTTGCCTGTGTTGTGAAATAGGGAGAACAGGACTGGAAGGAGCAAAGCAGACAAGGGTGCTGCCAGAGATAGTTGCATCTGCCTCCTTGCTGTGTTGCACCCTCTCTGTCTGAGCAAAGCACTTTCTGCAGTAGCTGTGATGGTCAGTGTGGCAAAACCAGATACTGGACAGCAGGATGGCCCACAGGCTGAGCTCTCTAGCCTGTATATCTGAGATTTTCAAGTTTTCTGTTCATCCAGAACTGAGTGCATTCAGGGATGGCTTAAAGCTGCCACTTAAAGTCCCACTTTTCTGAAGCTCATCATGTTTTGCTGGGGCTGCTAGAAGAACACAGTCTCACCCCAGAGTTCACCCTCACATTTGGTTTCCTTTGCTCTCCTCTTCATTTCACAGAGTGTCCCATCCACTTTATTTTAGAAATACTGTATTTAACAGCAGACATCCCTCTTTCCTGAGAGGCCAGCATGCTGCTAACAAGTCATGTAGACACAGCCATGCAGCATTGTTCCTGTCACCTCTAATCACACAGCCATCCCCATCCCGCTGAATCCCTTCCTCCCATCTGCATTCCTCTGGTCTACATGAAATCCTCCTCACCCCCCGGTGCAATCTGTGCTTCTCCTTCCTTTTGCCATATTTGGTCCTCCCCAGCCTGGGCAAGCAATCCTGTGCCTCCAAAAGGGAAAACTGAGGGTCTCTAACTCACTGCATTTCCCCACCAGAGAATAGTTTCTTCTGCCGTGGAATAGAATCCCTTGGGAGAAAGCAAGCTAAAAAACTCTCGGCAGCCTTCTATTCTTCTCTCCTAGTGAGGGTTGACAATGAGAAGAAAGAGGGAGAAAGATTTAAAAACAAAACAAAAAAACCCCAGACTTTTCCAGAGTCCAAACAATCAGCTGGACAATGGGAGATAATGATTCCACCTCTGCGCCCTCCTCCTGCGGGATGAGAATTTTCAGCCCCGCGTCTGCCAGAGGTGGAAAAAGACCCAAGTGATCCAGCTCAGCTCTGAACACAGCGCCGTGGTGATGAGCTGAAAAGCTTGTTGCTCACGTTGCAAACAAAGACTTTGCAGAGGGCAGAGGTAAAACCAACCAGGACCCGGCCTTCTAATCAGCCCCTTGCTGTGAGCTCATGGTATTAATCCAGCAGCCGGTGACATCAAGGCAGGAGGCCTGCCTGACCCCGAGCCTGTCCAACAGTGGCTTCCACTACCCGGTACTGTGTGTTCCATTTAATAAACTCCATTGATATACTTAATAAAGACACCTCAGACTTCCACAGTTTCATGTGTGACCTCTCCGTGGTTGCTACCAAAAACACAAAGTAAGAGAGTCAAGGATCATTAGCTGACGAGGCAAAACTGCGCCTTCCCTTGCTCTTCTATTTTTCTGGTGAATATCAACTGCTTGGGAGGCAGCAATTGCTTGTAATCCTTCCTGTCTCTATCTCAGAAGTTATAGCTTTTTAGGAGAGCTTGGGAAAAAATGAAAACATGATTGCCTGCAGTTTGGGCAGCCTGCAGTCCCACTCACTGCCTTCAGGCTCCTCGTGCAAACGCTCATCCTCTGCCCAGAGGCTGTGTTGATGGGCTCCTAAGAGCCTGCAGGGGCTGGGTGCTGGATGCTCCCAATTTTGTGGTGAGAGGAGCATTTTCAGGTGCCAGAAGCAATCCATCAGCAACCCCCAGGCACCCCTCTGAGGTGCCCTAGCTGTGCTGCACAAGTCAGGAGACTTTAGCCCCTGGTAAAGGTCAGCAGGGGAAGAGAAAGATGGACAAGTACCTCTAATTTTTTTCTAGACAGACTAATGAAAGCCTTGTAGGAAAAATGTTAGGTTGAAAACATAGAGGGAATAGTATTTATTTGGTAGATTGCTGTTTGTGGATTATTATTATAACTTTTTTATTATTATTATTGTTATTTTATTTGATGGCGGTTGGCTTTTTTGTGTAAGTAATAGTGTCAGTTGTCAAACAAGACTCGTGGTTGATTTGGTTTTTTATGTCTAGCTTTCAACATCCTCAAAGGCATCTAATTGTTCAGGACATACTGAGTATCTGCACTTACAGAAATCAGGCCTTGAGTGGAACTCCCCTGAAAGCAAGGCACCGGGAAGCCCAGATTAGTTTTCAGAAAGTAAGTGGTTTTCATTTTTCGGTTTCTCAAGGACTCTTTCAAGGGCCAAGCAGATGGCTGGGAGATCCACAGAATGAAACCTGCGGTTCTAAAGGGTTGGGAAAAGTGTGTGTCGGAAGGGGTTGTTTGTTTGGGGTTTCTTTTAGTTAAACTGTCTTTTTGTTTGACGGCAATATATGCTATTTATGCAGCTGAAATGCCAGTGCATTTTTTGTCTGGACTCTTCCTTTGCAACAAAGGACTGAGGAAATTGCCACACTAATTCTCTGTGCTTCCTAGCGGCTCTCAAGCATAAGCAGAAGAACAATCTCCAGCTTAAAAATACAAAGGCAGACAACAGAACAAAAGCACTGGCAGAGCAGCTCAGTTCAGAAAGCCCCTCAGAAACTTTAGGCAGCAGTGGCTGTGGTCCCATTGCATTGAGACTGGAGACTTGGGCTTGTGCTGAAAACCAAGCCAGCCTTGGCTGCCCACTGGGTTTTTCAGGGTCACTTGGAGCTGTGTCAGCCTCCCTGCAACCCCCAGTGACCATCAGGATGCCCAGGGCATCCACCTGCGCCTGGGAGCCTCTAAATATTCCCACAATAGCACAAGGTGGGATGGCTGGATGCAAATGGGATGTATGGGTCAGGCAGCACCAGAACCGAGTGGCCAGCTCAGGTACAGCACAGCCACAGTCTGAGGTTCCTACGAAACCCAGTCTCTCCTGGTAAGTGGAAACAAAACTAAAGCCCAGCATATTAACTCTTACCAAGCTCACACCATCTGGACCCACCAAAATGCTTTATTACAAAAATAATTTTGCTTCTGCAAGTGGGGAAACCGAGTGTGAGGATAGGACTGACACTTCTGCTTGGGCAGCCCCGTGCATTCCCAGGAATCCTGACCCACCAAGCATGGGATTCTCTGAAAAGCACACCCCCTCCCTGTGTCTGTGTTTGCATGTATTTGCTATATAGCTGTCCCACACATTTTCCTTGCTAGCCTGTCACAGCCATTACTAAAATATGCTTATCTCATATATGCAAATAGAAGGATATTTATAAGGTTCTTTGAAATTTCCATAATTGTGCTGTAAAAAAAAAAATCTCTTTGCTTATCTCACAAAGTGTTGTAGCCACAGTGTTACTTTTATTGAAATCCAGAAATCACTCAGCAAAGTAAGAATAGTTTAAAAAACTGTCAGTTTTTTATATTTTTGAAATAGAAGGGAAAGAAAGCAAGCAAACCAGGCTTTATTATTTTAAATTAGAAACTTTAATGCTCACCAAAAAGGATATAAACTGTAAATGTATTTTAGCAGTTCCTAGAGAAAAAGGGAGAAGTTTTAATAATAAGACTGTGTGCTCTTATATCATTTTCATTAGAAAAATCTCAGAGCAGTTTCTGCTTATTAAAGAACGGAATGCCTTGGAACACTCTTGGGAGGTGCTATAGGAAAGTAAGGTAGCAAATATAAATCCACATTATACTCCATACTGTGATTACCTGGAACTTCCCAGCCTTCCTGGGGATATAGAGCTCCCTGCCACAGCTCAGGGTTATGAGTCTGCCCCCATAGCACAGCCTCACCTTGCTGGGACCCAGGCTGTGGGGCATCCCTGCATCTATCTCCTCATTTCATGGGGGAGCAAGTCAACATCTGAAGGTTTTTCCCAAGTTTAAAGGTGAGGAACAGAAATGAGCAACAGGGATGGGTCAAGCCCCTCACTGTGGGCTCCTGCCATCTCGTGTCCTGCCCCATGGGGATAGGGAAGGAGCTCTGAAAAGATTCCTTTGCTTCCTTTGGGGAATCCTGGCTGGGCTCTGACCTCACATGAGTGTGTTTCTCACTGGCTACCAGAATGTTTCCAGGCAGTCTGTGAACATTCATCTCAAGGGTGATCTGAAGAGGACACAAAAATAAGATATTAGCCTAAATTTAGCAAGAGTCATAAAATATGCACTGGAACAACAAAGGGAGGAAGAGAGGCTGTAAAGGCAGAGGATATTCCTTGGGCTGATGAAAAAAAAAATATTAAAAAAAATCTCTGGTGTTTAATTTCAGAAAATACAATAGACTGACTGAGTGCCCAGGAGAGGAACAGCATGTTAACATATCTTAGATAAACAGGAGCCAAACTGTTAGCCTGACAGAAAAACGAGAAAGCCCATCAATGCACTGGGGGAAAATAATAAATTAAAATCCAGATGGTTCGAAGATGTGATTGCATCTTCAGCTTCAGTGAGAGGAAAAAAGAGAATGCATGTGTATTACAGGCAGGCCAGGAACACAAAAGCTGGAAAAACATCCACTAACAGAAGAGGCAGACTCGTCATAATGAAGTTAATTAGAATAGCAGGACCTCAAGTTATTTTAGGTCCCAATGATAGAAACCCCAGAATTCCAAGCCCCGTTCTTGATTAATACAAAAATTTTCCTGTTTCATCCATGCTCAGAAAAGGGACCTCTTCCTTTATGCACTAGATAGTGAGTCAAGGCAGATGGGAATTATTCTGAGCTTGGAGAAAACAAAGAAGAACAAATTAATGGCTTACTGGCAGAGAGGCAGTTTAAAGCACTTTGCCAAGGCACATTTTATTCTTACACTTATCCTACATACATTATTATTTTTTTCTTTCTGTTTAGATCAGAAGTACATGACCAAGATGAGGAAAGTATCTATGGTGTGTATAGGCAGGAGTGGGCATTAAAACAAATGAGAAGTAGTCCAAAATAAAAAACAAAAAAAAGGGGGGGGGGGAAATATCTATAATGGCTGGTACAATAACTTAACTTACTTTATGTCACTCAGTAACACAGAAAATAGAACAACCCCATCTTGCTAGCTTGAACTCATCCCATAATTTCTGTGTGGGTTTGTGTGTACCTGTACTTCTATCCCACAAATATACAGTGTGTATATGCACACCCATACTTTACTCTTTCTCGTGAAGAAGCAGTGATTGGTTGTAGGGGGGTCCACATGGCCATAGGGATCCTGGCCAGGATCCTGGTTCCTGAGAATCAGAAGGTTGGCATTTGGCTTCAAAAGGATCAGGGCTTCACTCCAGCTTCCTTTGCAGCAGCTTTAAATCTGTAGTTGGACATTCTCTGCCTAGGATTATGCTTCAGCCACTTCTGTGAGAAATCTGGAAATGGTTTAACTCTGCAAATGAATCATGCATAAATAATTTAAGAGATGATACTGCTATTATTTTGATCATACTTTGGCAAGATGATGGAGGCAGAAACTCAAACTGTACTTGTGTTTGAAAAGTATTGATTCTTTCATAACTATTATCTCTAAAGACCTCCATTTTACGTCCCTTGGGAACAGATTCTCCCCGTGTTTAGGGAATTAGAAAAAGGAGATCATGAGATGTGGGTTCGTTTCTTGTTACATGACTTTCATCTGTTTTCCTAACTTCTTGGCACCTTTTTTTTCCCTTGTGCAAAATTAGGATAATGATATTTCTCTATATGACAGCAGCTTAATGCATTTATGTCTAAAGTGCTCAGGTGAAAGGTGTTATACATTTCTGAGATTATTGTTTATTACCACAGTTGTTATTACTGCTGTTTCCGAGAGTTTCACTCTCATGTGTGTAATAAGGGCAAAACATTATGAACATTTTGCCTTATTTTGAACTTAATGTCAATTTTGTTCTGAATAAAAATCCTTTGAATAGAATTATTCCTGAACTACCATCGACTGGGGACCAGCTGCTGACCCCAAGTGTTTTAAGAACTACAGATAATCGTGGATGAAAAGAGACAAAAATACATTTTATCTAAGCAGTATCTACTGTTGTGATAGAGACTGAAATTAAAGTATAATCCAGAGAGAGAGAGGGAGAGAAAGTATTCTTTAATTAAAATCAGCTACCTCAAAAGATGGATATTCTCAGGAGTGAAATTTGCACTGTGCTGAAGGCTTTCCACTTAAACCCTTGATGATGCAAGGAAAAATAGTTTTCAAGGAGTAATATTGGCATTAGCAGATAGCCACTTGCCACTGCACAATAAGGTAAAATTTGCAGAGGAAAATAAATGTGGACAATAGAAGGGAAAGACAGACAAAATAGAAAGCTCTCTGAAACACACACTTGTGATTATCCAGCAACAGATGAATAGTTTGGCAAAGAAAGAGACCAAAGATAGGGACTTGGAGATAGGGAAAGAAAAATTAAACCAGAAGCAGCAGAGATCAATGAAAACAATCAGCACTTTCTACCAGGAGATATGTTAAAAAGACTGAAACCCAGGCTCTAGATAACGTGTTCAAAATGATCCATTGTGTCCCCCCCACCATCTCCATAGCAATTAATGGTCCCAGCCAAGGACAAATCCTGGTTCAGGCAGTGGAGATTGTATGGACCCCTGTGAAAGGCAGCAGGTGAGAGGCAAAACATCCATTTGGGGTAATTCTGGGGCTTGAGGTAAAAAACCCTTCTCACCTTTGGGCAGCTGCTGCTGCTGGCATCGTGGGAACTGCAGAGTGTGCACTTGAGGGCAGTGCTTGGGACGACTGCTTCATAGTGAATCCTGTTCTGTCCTCATTTTAGTTACCATCACAGATGGCTTCCTGCAATACAAAGAAGGCTCCTGGCAAGGCAGTTTGCTGGCTAACATTTGAATTGGATGTGATGGAAGTATTACCTCACAGAAATACCCATTCACCATCTTTTATTTCATTATAGTACATTTGAGCAGCTCCTTTGCACCAGCAGTGGCTTCCTTGCACTGCACTCATGTACAAATCTCTCCTGCTTGAATCTTGCCTGACAGTCATCTGCAACCAGGTGGTCTTTCTGAGAAGTGGTTATGCTGCAAGGTGGAAAAAATGGCTCCTTCCTTTTTAAACAAAATATTTCTGTAGTGAAGCAGAGCTGCTGCTGCAATGGGATCAGAGGCTCTCTGAGGACCACAGGCAGTGGTGTTGGCAGCAGCAGAGTATCCTCCTTGTGTGCTCTGGGCATGTAGCTACAATGCCTATGAATACTTTGCAGCTTTGCTGTGTGCGATTCAAACATTTTTCTAGAAAGAGCATAAAATCAAATCGTGTGTCTAGGATTAGCCACCCAATACTGCAGCCAGGCAGGATGGGCTATATAGTTGGGGATATTTTAATGAGTCAGATTAAAAACCTGTGGAAATCTTGGCTGAGTTCAGGTTCCCAGTATACCAGTGTGGGTTCAGGACAGATTTCAGTCTGAGTAGAAGGGTTGGCTAATCATCAAAATACATCAGCCAGATAATCTGGCTCTTACTGTCAGACCTTTAAAGATCACAGAAATCACAGGGTTTTAAGGGTTAGAAGGGACCTCAAGAGATTATTGAGTGTAACTTGATATTTTAGTACTTACAGTAGTTTAAGTGCTAAGATGGCCTGACCAAAGTTAGCATCAGTTAACCAGCATCTCTTGAAAGGAGAAAAGACTTCATGGCAGCTAAAGAGCGAGGTCCTCTTGGTGATGTGACTTCCATGGCAAACTGCTGGATCCTACTGGGCTGTGAGTTACAAGTTCCCAGAGATATCCTTTCACATAGCAGTTGCCATCACTCCTCATTTCCCCAGTTCCACCAGTCTTGCTTGCACAGCTGCCATGGTCCTGTGGGGCCCTTCTGAGCACGCAGGGCTGGCTGGATTTTGGGAGATAAGTGCTGAAAGTCCAGTGATGATGGTGCGTGCTGGCGAGCAGGATTCACATATTAACAGATTTCCACTCAAACTGGCAAATAGGAATGTCTATGTTAGAAATGCTGTGAAAGCCAAGGCAACAAAAGTCAAAATGTGCTTATGAGAATATGTGGTACACACAGTATATGTCACAATGTTTACCATCACTTCAAAACATGCACCCACCCACAGTTCTTCACTAGCGGCATCCTGGAACTTCTCCAATTGGGATTTGCTATATGAAGCAAAAGTCAATTAAAATCAGCCATTATTGTACAGATCATGGGATCCATAGTACAAGATACCATGCTCGTCCCAGATGCTCATTAATAGAAGTGTGTTGCAAACAAGTCCAGGACAATTGGATGGATTCTGTAGACTTTCCCGCTTGCTGTGCTTGCTCAGTTAGCACACAACATTTTCAAATGGGCTGGATTCAGATTTTTTTTGTAAATAGCAAATTCTCCAGAAGCACAGTTCTGTTGCATTCTGGAACCATTGCAAATGTAGGTCAGAGGCAGTAAATAGGCTTAGCTAATGAAAACAGAGGGAGGGGGAGAAAGAAAGAAGAAAATTATGTCCATCCAACTTGCTAGAGGAAGACCCATAAGAACCAGTGCACCCTCCTGCTTTTCCCAAAGAACCTGCTGCTCTACAGGCTGTGGTGACTCATCCCTGCATCACACTAATTCTACATTTTTAGCTTGGAAAGAAAACACCTGCTAAAATTGTGGTGTGCTTGGTTGGGTTCCCTCAGTCTCTGGTGGAAGTCTTCCACGTAGTTAAGAAAATGTGATTTTTTCAGGAAGATAAACTGTGTTGTCCCATATTCAGAATTGCACATCTTCACAAGCCCAGTTCCTGCCACACTTTCAAATGTGATGAAACAGCATTTACTGGTCTGATTCAGAGAAACCCACACAGGAATGGCCCTGAGCCGAGATCATTTTGCTGGGTGGATGGATGCTTCCAGTCCTTCAGGGAGTGCCAAGCTCTAACATACATCTCCCAGCTTCCAGGTAAGGTCTTAGCAGAATTCCAGACCAGCACTGAGTCTGGCCCTTCAGGTCTTGCTTGGGAGCAAAACATCAACATTTTTTAAATCAAATAAAATGTTCACGCAATATGAAACAAACATCTTTGTTTTGGAACAAAGATTCCCCACCCATACACACAGAGAAATGCATGTGCTAATTTTTAGGGTTGATTTATAAACCAAAAAGCCTGTAATTAGCACAATCTTATTTGTAATTAGCAGAGATAACTTGTTTACTTTAGTGCCAATACTAGTAGCAGTGGAAGTGCACTCACTCTTAATTCCTTCACTGCCTCTTTAAGTTTAGTTTCAAGGTGAGAGCAGTATCTGGAAACATGATGTAATTTATGCTGTTATAATTTTGTGAACTTCAGCAAATCTAGTCCTGATAATGTATTATAATTACACTGATGATCAGAATGGGATTTGAAAAAGCACAAAGGCTGGTGTCAACTGCCACTGCTTGTCTGACCAGATCAGAAAATGAAAACAACATTTCCTGGCATTTATTGTCAGAGGAGCTCCAACTCGGACTGGCTATTCACTTCATGTGTACCCCTCATCTCTGTAGAGTTTGAGACTCACATCCTAATCTCTGTTATGCTTGTTCCCATTTGCTTGTTCCAACAGTACCTCTTTAAGAGAAGCTTCCCTGCTTTAAAACCAAATGCAATGCTCCCTGCTGTGATGGATTCCTTCTTTTTCCTTCCTAATTGGAGCCATTTCATCAGATCGAATTTTGACAAAGATAGTAATTGTCATCCAATTTTAAGGCAATGACAAGATCAATATGAATTCTCAGATGACAAGTATTATTACTGGCTGAGCACAAAGAAACAAAGAAAATGAAAAATCCATGTTCTAGGGATCAAAACAGTTAGAGGCACATGCTTGCCTTGATCCACGTGTGTGAATCCTGTTGACAACAATAGACACTGTGCATGTGGATGGATGGGGTAGAACAGATGGCTTTTGCCAGTCAAATAGTGAAGGAAAACGAGCACCCAGTGCTTTAGTACATTGCAGTTTCAGTAATGTGGGAGTCAATTAACTTACCACCAAACAGGCTTGCAGGGAAAATTACCCACAGCCCCATCTCAGAGAATTCTGCTTCTCCTTAACATTTTGTACTCCTTCTGTTTCCTGAATGTCAGGAGTAAATACCCAAGAAAATCCCAGCCCTTTAAAGTAAATGTATTCAACACATATTTATGTAGGCAGAAGTACTTGATTATTTTTATAACATTGTTTAAATGAGATGATCTGATTAGTTAATGGTGCAAAGAGTTCAGATGGGGTTCAAATAAGGATCTAAAATGTGTTGCAGCATCTTTAGACGTGCTGCCTACAGTAGTGCTTTAGGGACAGATTCTGCCACGTGTACTTAACTGTTGCCAGATTCTGTCATTTTATTTTAGGAGGTTTACCCTGGAACAAGACACTTCTTCAAGGCTTTTGACCCTCAGAGCTTGGCTCTTGTTCCACATTTGCTACTCAATGTGCATTCAAGTTACATCTGTAGGGCTGCTCTGCACACATTCATCTTGCTGCTAAACCAGACCTCCTGCTTGCCCACCCCTGAATGTTAAACCCAAAGAAATAGACACTTTTTTTTTTTTTTTTCCTTTTGCAGTATTTATATTCAAAATACAGTTTAACTAAGGAAAGGGATTTTGGCAAAATAATACATGATTGTTGTACTAATTGGCAGCTGCAATGGTAACAACCATGACAAGTTTTAGCTCTGTCCACTTCAACCCAGCCAAATCATTAAAGGTTTCCTAGCAGAGGATTGTGTTATGAAGCTGAATATATACTGGGAGCTACACTGGTGTCCCTGGATTGCTAAACACATTTTTAACCACCCAAATGCAGCTTCAGAAGGATTTTGATGCAGGGAGGAAAGTCTCAGCCAATTGCTGAAAAGATATTTGTTAGCCTGCAAAATATAAATAAAATATTTACAAAGAGAATAATTGACTTTTGATGTTTACTTCAGGCTATGGTTAAGCAGGCAGTGTCTGTACCAAGCAATGCAGTGACCACCTGCCACAAATGCTGTGATATTTGACAGATCCCTTTCTGCCAAGAGCTATAATTCCTATTTAAATCTAAATAGAGGAGCCATGAATGCAGATTTCTCATCACAAAGACACTGATGTTAATCCCCAGTACAGAAAAATAAGAAAACCCAGAACATTTTATTGGATTTTATATGGAAGATAATTAAACAGTATTTCTTCTTTACTTGTTATATGGCATCCCATCAACATTCCTGCTGAAACTTGTTTATAAAGAAAGCTCAAAAGTTTTATTACATTTTTATGTAAAAGAAAATTAGCATTTTGTATATTTGAGCTTGCATTAGAATGACAACAAGCAGGTAAACAAAGATGACCAAAGAATGTGGAAAATGAACAGAAGAAAAGGTAAGGAAAGCATAACACTTTTCATACACACACTTTTATTTTCTAAGCATGCAAACAAAATAAATGTTTATGTGCATATGTATGGTATTCACATACCAAGCAGTTCTGAAAAGCTAAGCTCCTACAAGTTAGTAAATACCAGGATTAAATGTGCTTGTACCCCCTTAATTTGGCCTTTTTGGCTGTATACACATGGACCTTTGCTTTTTTTTTTTTTCCTTTCTCCACACACACACACACACACCATACAAAATGGTGCAGTGTAGGCAGAAAATTGGCTGGAAGAATGATGTAATCTCAGAGAGCTGCTCTGCAGAAGCCTGGTTCTTTTCTGCCCACAACCCAGTTTGGTATTTTGGATGTTCCCAAGGAAGTTATCTTAGCATGTTTCCCAGCAGGTGGGTGCTGCCAATCTGAGTCTGTAAGAGAATGTGTCTAAGTGTGCATTTAAAACGTGCTTATTAATAGAGGGGAGGCAGGGGGAGGGGGGGGAGCTGTATCCAAGGTTGCATCCTCGGCATTTAAAAATGTTTCACTTCAGCCTCTGCTGCCATTTACTGCATTATGTGATGCATGTGGATTTTCCAAACAAAAGATGTTTATGGAGAGGGTATATTTTAAGATCCTTTTTCATGACTGTACAGACCCCTCTCCAAGCAGATGGCCTGACAGTTGCAAGAAAACTGTTCACAAGCCAAAAGTAGCACTTAAAATTCTTTTAGAAAGACAGTTTGTTCTTCCATAGACATGAACATTTTAAGCAGGTACTAATTCTGTTCACAGCAGCACCTTCCCTGCTTTCCAGCCCCTTCCAGACCTGCCAGCAAAAGAGGTGTGGGCTGTGGGGAGAGCAGCCACCAGTAGCACCAGTAGCACCAAGCACTGGCACCCTGAGCCCCTCTCTCCAAGCCTGCTTCCAGCACTGGCTGATGCAGGAGGACCACTGAAACTCAGACCCCACTCACTGCTAACTTGGAGTAGTACTGGAGATACATCAGTTTCTCTTTATACTCAAAATAGGCTATATCCACAGTGAAAATATTTACTTAGCATTTACAAGTGTATAGAAACAAGCAAGGATTAGCAAAGAACTTTCCAAGGACATGAATATATTTCATTCCATTCTCATCCACAGCCCTGACTGTTAACCTCTCTGTAGTTGAAGTTCATAGGGGAAAATAACCAGTTGTGAACTAAATAACTAAACCTGAGCCACCTGACCATTACTAACTTTATGTATTCTGGGATAAATCTGTTGGCAGTGGCCTCAGCAGCTGCATTTGCTGACCCCTTTAATTGCCTTCTACAGAACCTCTTGCTTGAAGGAAGTGAGCACTCCCAGATCATGCACTTGATAAATAAATGATGCCATCCCTCTGGAGACAAAAAAGTCCATCTCTAACCAATCTAAGCACAAGGATAGGGTCTAACCCTCCTAAAAATCTGAGGGGTTGTTTGGTCTTGTTTTTCCTTTACTTAGGTAACAGAGGCTTATCATTTGTAGTGGCTGAGACATTTAGAAATTTTTCTGAAAAATTTGCCTAATATCCTGCAGCAATGAGTTGTAGGGTCAATTATACACTGCAGATATGTTTTCAGAATTTCTCTTTCTCGTTTTCACGCACATTTATTCTTGAGAGAAAAGAGAATAAATAGCCCCTTCTCTCTTCTTCTGTTATATCATCCTTTACTCTTGTGTTTTGCAAACCAAACAATGCTCATCTTTTTAATCACCTTTTAGATGGAAGCCTCTTTCCTCATGTGTTTAATCATTTTGCTGCACTTTTTTGTACTGCAGAGGTACATCCATATGAGTCTATACACCTCTGGAGCAGTCAACAAGTCTACTAAGAAAAGGTTTTAAGGCTTAGCAGAGGTTTGCTCTTTGCTCCCAAAACAATCCCTGCTCATCTCATTCTAAATTCACTGGAAGAAACAGGGTCCCCTGGTGCAGGTGAGGAGATGTGTGTGCAGATGTGCAAGTTGAAAAGTGAGGAACAGGACAGAGAGGGCAAATTCATTCAGTGTCCTGACCTGCTACAGAAGCAAAGCCAAAGACTGAGTTCCCAGGGTAAGAAATTATTTCCTCTTATGAAGATGAGCTTTCCTGAGTCCTTCACACATGACAATTTGTAGATGATGTTGTTTCATGTTCCTGGGGCTCACCTTTAGTTCCTTTGTCCCTCACTCACAGATGGCGGCACTGCAATCAGTGTTTGAACTCTGGCAGTAAGTTCAGATCTGGTGCTACAGCTCTGCTCAGCCCAGAAAAGAACATAAAGGAGAAATGACAAGATGGTGAAAAGCCCCACAGAGAAAGATGGAGCTCTTGGAGTCAGTCTAGAGGAACCTATCCATCCCTTCTCAGCTCTGCTCAGGGGTGACTGACAACAGGACAAGGGACAATGGTTATAGCAGAGCATAAGCAGTTCCATAAAAATATGAGGAAGAATTTTTTCACTGTGAGGGTGTTAGAGCACTGGCACAGGCTGCCCAGAGAGGTTGTGGAGTCTCCTTCCCTGGAGACATTCAAACCCCACCTGGATGCATTGCTGTGTGACCTGCTGTAGGTGACCCTGCTCTGGCAGGGGGTTGGACTCAATGATCTTTTGAGGTCCCTTCTAACCCCTCACTTTTATGATTCTATGATAAAATACCAGTCCCAGACAGAAGGGATGTTTCACTGCCCTGCAAGTTCCTCCTCTTCTTCTTTGGCAGAAAACTGGGTGATGAGCCAGATGCTCATCTTTACAGACTGTAGAGCTGCATAACTGTAAAAAGCCAAAAGGTCTTGCTCACATATCCTATGCCTTGAGCCAGTTAACTTCCTGCTATTGATCTTGGTCTGAACACTGGGAATTCAGGGGTACAGGAGGCCCTTCCAGGCTCAGGCTGCCTTACAGCAGCACCTGGGCAGAGTGATAATGCTGTTACAGACCTATTGCCAATCATGCTACTGAAATCAGCACTTAGGCTTTTATTTAGGGTGGTGGTACATGGCTGTTACATAAACTTAGCAAGGTTCAAATTGGTGTTTGGGGGACAAGAGGGAAGAGATGTTTTTGCCTCTCACCTAGCTATAGTCTGTCTCTTTAAACCTCTTTGTAAAAAAAAAAGAAAAAATTAGTTAACGGACTGAACTTCTTTTTTGGTCTTAAAATCAAATCAAGTGTATCTTGTCCTTGGAAAGTTCTTTGTTAATCCTGTTTGTATTTTTTTAAGTGCTATGCAAACATTTTCATTGTGGATTAATGTGCTGTTTCAAAGCAGTTGCGATTTTAAGATTGTCATTAATTCAGAGAAAGAAACTTCTGTTACTATTCCAATTCTTCTAGAAACTAATTTCATTCAATGCCCTTTTTGAGACTTTGCTAAACGAATACTATCAAAGGCCATATTAAAGAGGATTGTATATAGTTGACCAGGGTTCATACCAGGGACTAGTTTTAGATAATGTCTTACATTGAAAATCTGATTCTTCAATTATACCTCCTATTGCAAAAATGAAATTACCTTGAATGCTTGCTCTTAGTAGGCTTATTTCTTAGAATATAATAGTAAGTGGTCAAATTCTTCCTCACAGTAAAACATATCTGATTAAAAAATGAAAGAGAGAGAGAGAGAGATGTGAAAAGCAAAGTCAGCTATAAGAGCCCTGAGATCAGTAAAAGGACAGCTTCTACAAAGACTCTTCATTTGAGTTGCCCAAATAATTCCTGGACTTTCCAAATGCTTTGAGTAGGAGTGTCTGAAGTGCCTAATGTTTTGCCAGCTGATTCAGGACACTGCAAAGAGGGGTCAGAGGACCACAGCGAATATGCAGAAACTCTGAAGTGTGTTCACACTGCTCACAGAAAGCAATCAAAGTGATTTGCAAATACATCTTCTTAGCAAAACTTAACATCTTTGAGATCAAAATCATAAAAAATAATTGATACAATTAGGGAACGGAAGCTATGTTTGGTGTGACTGCAGCAATTCACATTTATTACGTTTCTAAGAGTTTTCTTGTCTGCTTTCCCAAGTCATAATGTATATCTGATTTATTTGGAGAATAATAGTGAGTTGCAGTCCTTCCTTCCCTATTATTTTTTAATCTTATGATCCATACAAATGTTTTAGGTGTGACTTCAGAGGGTCTGACCCTGTGGCCAGACCTTGGCCAGACAGCTCTGGCTGGCAGGTTGGCCTTGGCATTCATTGAATGGAGTACCTACTGCTACCAAATGAACACAGCCTCAAGACTACCTACTGTGGTGTTTCTAAACAGCCTGCTTTCTAATTCCAGGATTACAGTGCTTAAAGGAACATAAAGATGATGAACAAGTAGAAAGGATCTTATGTCTTTACATCCACAGGGAATTTAGTGCCACTGTCCTGTTGGCATTAGTCATGTAAGCCTCTCATTCATCTACCTTGGGAAGACTGATTTGCTCAGCCTTTGGTGTTTTCATCAGGTTTTTGATGTGCTAGCTGAACTAACTCAATGATTGCTTACGTGTATGAGAATTAATTATAATTTTTGACTATATAAAGCAATCTTGTGGACTCATGCTTCATTAGGAGTCTGATCAGTTAGCCACTGCAATGCTAGCAGACTTAATTTGTGCTGCAGATACTCTTGCTGGAAGGCAGTGGACATTTGTGGGGAATGCAGGATGTGGGGTTTCACTGATTCCTTGCATTAGATTCATAATATCCACCTCTTAGCCAGGTAGCAGATGATGAGAGGACAAAGCACAAGACTAAGCATTGCCTTCCCTGCTGAAATCTGGTTTTATGACAAAGAATCTGGTGGTTTATTTGATAGGAGAAAGCAAGATACTCAAGCTGTGGTGGTCTACCCTGCTGGGCATGGATGTGCACTCACATCCAGAGACTTTTGTGCTCTTGCTGTCTTCAGAGCCATAGTAAAATCTCCCAAGAGTCATTGTTGAAAAGCATAAGATGAGAGTGAAGTGGTTATTTTCTTCCTTTAACCACTCTCTTCCTTACTGTATTTGTAAAATAATTAAAATTATTCTTAGGAAGATCCAAAGCATTTTGAGGCCCTGACCCACTGCCTGCATGAATCTTATTGTTCACCAGAAAGGCATCCTTTTTGTTCTCCAAAAAAAGCCCTGAAACAAAAAAACGTTTCTGTATTACATGCAGAAGGATTAGATGGGCTGCAATCTTGGTCAGTCTGATTTCTACAATTAAGGGAGATTACAAAGATTGATGTGAGTTACAATTATCTTACTGCACAAACTTGAACAGAATGAATCTTCTCTTTTGAAATACATATTTTGCCATAACAAGCATATATATGAAGTGATTTCTTTTTCTTTCTTTTCCATATCAGATTGATAATGGACTGTGTAGGAAAGTGCTGAAAAACACAAAAAGAAAAAGTTGGAGCAATTCGAATTGTCATGGCAATATCCTAGATTTTTCAAGAAGTTTGGTTCCGTTTAGCAAGTCACTTTAATTTTCCTTTTCTAACTTGTCTTCATTCTCTGCCATAATGATAATTCTTTATATGACTGTCAGCCCTTTGCATTGTGACAGCTTAAATTAATGTTTTGATTTTTCTCTCTTTGTAAGAATACAACAAAGAAGACAACTGCCAAGGATAGGACAGAAACTGTATGAATTCAAAACAGACATTGTGCACCAATAAAGCCAGAAGGAATCATTTTCATGTTATTGCCTTGTTAATAAGCTTTTGCAACAACTAATTGTGAAGAATTTGGGTTCTATAGGTCAGTGTGACCCTTTTGCCTTGTCTGGACTGCAATAAACTTCTCACAGGGGACCTTGTGCACTTCTGAGAACTCTTTAGCCCCTTTGGGTCAGGGAGGTTCAGTACCTAAATCAGGCTGATTCAGCCTCCAGGACTGCACAACTCCACTTGTAAGCTCTGGTGGATTAGCTTGTTTTGCAATCATAATCATAATAGCACTTGTTCACAGCTGAAACTCTTCTGCAGACTGATATATGTTCATCTCATTTTTACATACCACCTCTCCAAAAGTTTAGAGGATCAATAAGAATAATTCCAAAACAGAGTTGCACGAGGAGGTGGAAGGACTTGGGTTTGCACTTACAAAAGAAATGGTGGGAAGGAATTGCCTTAAGATTCTGTTAGGATTTACACCTGTCTTTATCTAAAGTTCAAGGCCTTCAGCAGCATTATTCCTGTTCTTAATATATACTTTGAAAATCCAAACCACATCTGGCATTGCCTTAAAGGAAGCTTGACTTCAATGGGGATGGTGTTTTTCAGTGCTCTTTTACAAATCCTTTTGAAAAGATCTGAGATATTCAGATACAGTTTAATGTTTCAGCATAGCTGAGGATTTCATTACTGCCTACTACCTGTTCTCATTTTTATAATTTTCATCTGTTTTTCCTCTCACACATTCCTTCAGGACCTGGCCTCACCTGAGAGATGAGGAATTTAAATGAAAGTAGAACAAGAAAAATCAATTAACCATTCGTTGTGGCAGGAGCCACCAGATGATGCTGTTACTCTTACAGCTTCTTAGCATGTGAGCAAGCTTTCAGTTTTTGAAGGAATGCTGCACTGTTATTAGTTTAGTTTTATAGTAACCCTCTGAGAGAAACTAGCAGCAGAGTGTGTTTTCTGCTTTGTTCTCTACATTAGGATGCAGCTCTTAGGACAAACTACTTTCCTTAGAGTTAAAGTTCAGTGTCCAGCTGGAAAGTCCTACTGGGAGTAGTAGGAACTTTTGTGATGACTGTTGATACCACACAAGGTAAAAAAAAAAAAAAAAAAAAAAAAGGCACATGAGCCACATGTTTCACCTAAGAGAAAGTGCACTTTATGTTCCATCAACAAAAATTCTGTCCTTATCTGGAAAGGAGTCATAGCTGTAGAAGCACTGAAGGACAGATGCTGCCATGGATGTGTTGGGCTGTGTAAAGAAAGCCATTGGAGAGCTCTGGCTGGATCACAAACCATCCTTTTGACCTTTGCCTCTCCCACTTTAACAGAGTGCTGGGCCCAGAGAGCTCAAAGAATAGATCAAAAGTGTGAGGCACGCTATTTATCTTGATGGACCACAAGTACTGAAAGCTAGGGATGAAAAATTTAACATCAGATTTGTCAAATATTTCACTGCTGATGGGTTCATTTTAACAGAAATGACCAATGACAGTGCTTATCCATCAAACTGAAGGTTTGATATAAAAAATAAATAACATGGGAGATAGGGCTTTTAGTGGATGATTCATTTATGCATTTTAATTAAAAATCTTGATTGTCTAAATGCAAATGAAGCAAACGCTGAAATGCCAGTGCATTGCATCCACATGCTTAAAATCACAGCAGCAGCAGAGATTTGGTTCAGTCAGGTCTAATGATGATAGGATCCTGAGTGAAACGATTGAGAAAGTTTTATTGTATCTGCAGAAGATATTGACATTGCCTGTTCCTCATTCTGCTCCTACCTGCAGAGACAGCCCCCTCAGCAGCCATCTAAAGAAAATGAATGCTCGTGCCTCAGCCAAGGTGTTCCTGGACAGTGATCTGTTAAACTAGAAAGTTTTATTGAAGGTTTCATGTCAACATTCAAACATCCCCAGGTTTGGACAAGGCAAGATTAAGCTCTTCTGCTTATGCTAGGAGGAGAGATGTGGCATGCATACACCTGAGACTGTCCTGGCCATGGAATTTCTAAAGCTTGACTGCCATTTTCTGTAAAGTAAATGTTTACTTTTTATAGATCTTACAAGAAAGAATAAGCAAGCACGTACAGAAATCCAGCAAGCACATAGCAGAGCTAAGACATGCAGGCTTTGCTAAACCAATTAAGCAATCAAATCAAGGTCGCAGCTGAGATGGACTCAATAGATCAATGGCATTGAATGGCCAACATTAATACAGTAGGAAATTAAATCAAAAAGGATAAAGTTGAGACTAAATTTGTTTTGTTAGTGTTGGGCTGGGGAGATTTAAGGAGAAGCTGTTTTCCATCTAAGGACACAGCCAGCCCTCAGCTCAAAGTGGATCCACCTGGCCAGCAAAATATGGAAGCACTCAGACGATGTTTGTGTCCATCAGGTGCAAGGTCTATGCTGGTTCTTCCCAAGAGAGACCCCCCAAAGCACAGGGTGATCCTGACCTGTTTCATTCAAGGAGGAGGTACAACAACCATAGTGCTGCCAGCAGCTCTGCCTCATTATTTTTTTTCCTTAAATCTCACTGTTGTAACAAGTTATTAGCTGCTGGTCTGATTTTCCCTTTCTAACACAGAGAAAATCTTTCCATAGAAGTGACACAGGTGACAGCCAAATCAAGCAGTAACAGCTTTGGGGAAAAAAAATAATAAATCCAGAAGAACCTTCCTAATTATATGCCAGATTTGCAGAGTTTGGTGTTTACTTTTAGGGACCTGTATGTAGTGCTATTTCTCCATTATAGAGTGCAAATATGCAAGTGTGTGTTTGAGATAAGGTAGTATCATCCTGGCATAATGAAAAGGAAATGAAAAGGAAGAGTTCAGAATGCTTTGTATTTTGGAATCCTTCACTCATGGTGTTGACAGCAGCTGTAGCAAAGTTTCAGGTTGAATATAGCTGAGAGTTCATGTTGAACATCTTGGTGGCATTAGCACAAGTAGTAACAAGTCTGTCACTTCTTTTCCCATGACCTGTAAGTCATAAAGGGGAAAAACTTTATGTCCAGAAGCTGTCTAGGGTGGCTGGAAATGAATGTGCTTCTTCCCATCAAGGTCCTTACTCCTTTGTCCTGCTCATGGTGATTGGGATCAGACCTTACCATAGATGAGTTGCTTAGTGGAAGAGTCTTGGACCAGGTGGCCACCAGGATGAGTGCTCCCTGTCATTTGGTATCTGCCAATAATTGCAGGCTGCTTGTCAAAAATAAAGAGATTGAGAGGGTTGGCTTGATAAAAAACCAGCAAGTGGACAGTATAGTAAAGCACTAAAAAATAAATTTGTTCCCTGTGAAGTCTTGCATGGCAGTTCCTTCCTTACCCTACTGTGGGCAGGTAAATTCATATCCTGCCCCAAAGAAAAATAAACCTTTTCTTTTTCAACAAGATTAACTTCACTCACAATTAGAGTCTTTCTAGGTCTGATTCAGATTGCTATAGTATTGTTCTAAGGGTTCTAGTGTCTTTGTCAATTCAAGGAACCTTTGTTCCAGATAAGCAGATTTAATTTGAACACAGACTGTTTGACCCTGAGTCCAAGGAACTGGGCTGTGAGGTTTGGCTCTGCCATCTCCTTTGGGCTGGACTGAAATTCTGCACAGAGGCAGGTGGAGCTTCTCCTCCCCTCCTCTCATGCTTCATCACCAGGAAACAGCCACTTGCAGGTCCCACCAGCCATCTGCCCCAGAAAGAGGGGTACTACCCTGGAGAGGCATATCTGAGAGCTGGGATTGTGACCAGAGGTGGGAGGGGGAGAGAAAAGGCATTTTCATGCTTGCACATCCCTGGGGACGTGTAAAGCTTGAAGCCTTGTGCTGTGGGGCTTGGTGCAGAACATGCCAGTGGCTGCTGAGGCAACTTGTGTGAGCAACTATTACCCAGCAGGCAGGGCAGGCCTTCTGTTTGGGCAACCCCCAACAACACCACTGAATTAAAGACATAATTGAGGTTTTGGCAAAATTGCAACACAGCTGCCCAAGGTCATCGCGAGTGAAAGTAGCCGAGGAGGTTTACACAGAAGATGTTAATTGGATTTTCTTTTTCTCTTTAGAAAGGTTCAGAGCTATGGGATCTCACCATACTACAAGCTGCATGAATATGTCCAATGATATTGTGAGCTGATTATTGTTCATTCTTAACAGCTTTCCATCTCCGTAACAACGGTATTAGCATTAATGTTGTGCCCAGAGCTCTGAATATGGATACTAATGGAACTCAATCAGCTCTTAAAGAACAAAGGACCCCTTTTACATGGCACCCTGTGACAGTCAGAGGATTGGATTAGCAACTTGTCAATCCTCTGGTTTGTAGCTCTTTTTTTGATGGGCCCTTGAATACTTGGATAGTATGTAGAATTACGTTATCTGAAAAATTAATACAAAACATTAAGTGAAAACTGTGTGCTATTCCCTCCTGACCTGATTATTCTAGATTATTTAACTAAGTACCCAGCATACCCCCTAATTTAAGTGCTGAATTTCCCCAACACAAACCACTATCTTTTCTCGTGAAAGAAACCCAGGAAAGAGCAAGCTCAATTGCCAATTATGCTTCCTCCATGAAATCTCTTCTATCCCCTTCAGGATAGGTTTGGGTAGAAATATAATTGGGGTGGATAAGAAAGCTTAAGAAAAGATGTAAATGAAAAATGTTATATGTTGGCATCTGATTGATCCATTTGAAAGGAGGAGAAGGAGAATTTGACGAGCCGGTAAGGAGCTCACAGTTTGTTCCGAAGGAACCCGGCATTTTTAAACTGTGCAGGGTGCCGAGCTATAATTAAGAAAGGCAAGTCAGTGAAAAATCTATTTAAACTCCTGACAGCTTCTCTAGATTAGTGTTTTTGACATCTACATTCACTCTGGCAAATCACTAATGTGATTTTTTTTTTCCAAAAGTATATTTTTATTAGCTTTCTCCATATAATAACAAAGTAAAAATGATGTTACAGCCTGGACAGGTCTTTAACTCAAAAGCTCAGTACTTACAATGTGCTTAATTAGCTGCCTGATTATTGTTTCATTCTGAAAGGAGTTTTATAACTGTGTTTTCATCTATAAAGCATCTTTAACGTGAAAGCAACTGTTTGATTCTGTTAGTTGGTGAAAACTACAGCAAACGCTGCTTTAAAAAACACTGTGATTAGTTGATGTCAAGATACTCATCTCTGCAGGTTTTTTGGTTTGGTTTGGTTTTTTTCTGAATGGTTGAAGTACAGAATAACAAAGCAACTGTTTGGGTAAACTTTGAGTTATAGAAGAACTTCCCATTAATAACTATCCTGCAAGGGAAGAATTTGGCTCAGGGCTGGTAACTTGTGTATAGGTGTAATATTCTAAAACACATCAACCATCTTCCTCAAACTGTGAAGAACTTGCAATAATATTCAAGTCAGATGCACTGTGAATGTATTGGTTTTAATTTGATAGCAAAGAAATACCATCATTAATTAGAATGCTTTCAGATTAGTGTTTGTCTTGCATAATTCAACATTTGCCAAAGTTCAGGAAAGATATGCACTAAGTAGAAATTATTACTTTGATAATGCTGCTACATTTCCTCTCCTTATTTTTAATATGGCTTTTTAATTTGGGTAATGAGTATATATCACTAATCATTTTGAAAGCTTATTACCAACACCAACCAATCCATCAACTTAAGTTAATAATTTACTTTATTATAAAAATTGGAACTGGACACATCTATGGAGGACCGAAGGAAGGAAAAAAAAAAAAAAAAAACCTCTTTAGCAGATAACCTATTTTCCTCTGTGCACAAAATGCCCCTTGTGCTGTCGGGACTTGTTTCCCCACTGCTGGAACTCCTTTGGTAGCCATTAAGCTGCTGCTCAAGACACATTCCACTGCAGGGCATTTGGAAATTAAATGCTCAAGGAATTAGGAGAAGACGGTCTTCTCCCATACTTAATTTTCCTGTGTATTATTAGTAGCTGCCTCTGCACTGCTAATGCCCTTCTCCCACTGTGTAGGCATGAGCTGGCAAAGTCATTTATTTTTGAACGTGTTTACTGGAAAAATGTGGTTGCATCTGAATGATTGTTTTGGGAAAAATAAAAATCTTTGGATGAGTCATAAGTGAAGAAAAAAAGGTCGTTTGAGAAGATTTCAGTAAGAGAAGAAATTGATAAAGAATATGGAAATGCATTCTAATTAGAATGAAAAGTTTGAAGACTGCACCCTGTAGTGAAATTAGTGTCTGCAGCAGACAATGCTCCTCATTAACAAATCGGGACCTCACTTTTATTACACTTAAACCAAGATTCTTCACTGTGTCCTACCACTTAAAAATATGCATCAGTGACCACAGCACTCGTGCCTGTGGTTATTCTTAACCCTCTGCATTCATGAGCAGATGGAAACTTTGAAAAGAAGCACCAGTCAGATGAGGGATGCTACAGAGATATGGAGTGTATTATGCTGAAATTGAATCTTCCTTTGAATGGTGGAAGAATAATAAGGACCCTGCCTACTGAATCATGTTTAACTGCAGCATTTATTTATTTTTAGTGCAGTTTTATCTGGTGACAATGCAGTCATTATAGCCTTTTGTTGTTAAGGTGTGTGTATATTTCTATTTGAAAACCTTAGCATAAGAAAGGCACAAACAGTAAAGCTTTGAAAATTACCCCCCTCCAAATAAGCACAATTCCAGTTGCCCCCAAGATTTGGATATGTTGTTATTACTGTTGGCTATCATATAGGAAAGAGAAAAAGCAAATAAAGAACTGAAATGAGCAAATGGAAAAATTTAAATTAGAAGTCTTTTCTTTAACAATATCTTATTTTGGTATTAACCCTTTTCTGCAGCTGAGACATCATTGGCCTTTACAATAATCGTGGTCCTATTTTTCCCCTCAGCTTCTGCACCCCATACTCACCTTCCCTCCCTTCATGCTCCAAACCCAGGAGATGAGTAAACCTCAGTATGGTCTAGAACATGCCCTGAAAATGGAGAACGGCTCACAGAAAATCCTGACAGCTCAGGTGTGTGCAAAACTAAATATAGACCAAACCAAACATGTTTCTAGTCAATATCTTTCCAGGTTTCCCAGTGGAAAATTCCACCAAAAACCAGCTATTTGCACACAGAGTTTAACAGATTTCCACTTTCTGATGGAAAAGGAATTCCCTGAAATATGGTGAGTGGCATTTTATGGCTGCACACATCCCACACACTTAGAAAACAGAAGCCACATCTCCAAACTGCTGAGCCAGCCCCATCTGGGCTGCCCTTGCCCCTCAGCTCCTCCATCCCTGCACTGCTGCCAGCTCTGCTTATCTGGTACCTGAGCCCATTCCAATGCTCCATACCCCAGAACCAGAACCTGGCTGAAGGCCTGGGGTGTCCTGTGCCTGTTCCCTGCCCTCCAGAAACCGGGAGGCATGTCCTGAACAAGACTGCCAGAATCCTGCTGGTGCTGGCAGGTGCTGCGTTGGTGGCAGGGGGACACTGGAGGTGGCTGTGCCTTGCTGGGGTGAGGTCTCAGCAGGGTTCCTGTGCTGGCAGTAGGTTTGATAGCCCTGAAGCACCTGTGTGCCAACCCACCTGCAGCTTGCAAGGAGCACAACATGGCTCTAACAGAGGGAAGACCTGACTAGCATATCAAGAGGAGGCTACTTTTATTTACTCCCTTAGTCTTCTGAAAGAGAAGGGGGGGTGAGGGTGTAGATAAAAGTAATAAACAACTCCAAGCTCTGCTAGCGTTTGAAATGATTCTGCTCTTTATGGTTTCTTTTGGCTACAAGTAATTCTGTGTCTCTTAAATAGCAAGCAGGACCTTCCTACTGACAGGACTGAATTCCAGGCAGAAGCAGAGCCAGAGGCAGAGGCAGAGGCAGGAGGATGACGAAGAGCAAGAGCAGGCACGCCAGGTACAAGGCAGGCATCTGTCTTAAACTCACTTGACTTGTCTGCTGTTTTATGGGGCTTGCTCTGCTCACTCACACACTTGTATTCCACTGGTGTCAGCACAGCAGCTTCAGTGAAGTCCTCCATGTAAGAGCACTTCAGACCCTCTAGACAGGGAACAGAAAGCTTTTCATGCCGTGGCAGAGCCTGAGTTCACACACACACACACACACACACACACACACACAGCATCATGGCTCTCAGGGTTATTCTCCACTCTCCAGCAGTCTTGCTGTGCAGAGCTGTTAAATCATCTGGGAAGCTGTTTTGTTGTGGTTTTTGGTTTTTTTTTTTTTCTTACCTGCTTTTGTAAGGACTCACCTTGCCCTAGTGCTTTGTGATCCCCTTTGGGATGCTCTGGCTGGCAGAGGGATGCCTGGCTGGGACCAGGACAGCACACTGGCACAGAGGAGATGGAGCCAGGGTGGGGGATGCTGGGGAGCTGCAGCTAATTACAGTCAGAAATCATAACTTTAGACAACTCTAATGTTTGCAGCTGGAAAGACTTAAAAGCTATTTGCCTCTAATCTCCCTCTGACAATCAATGAATTGAACAGTAAATGTTATTAGACTAATTTACTGTTCATCAAGAGTAAGAAATGAATAGAATAATTTACTATTCATACATTCAACTCTGTGACATGTGTACTGATCAGTTTGAAAGAAAAAGCAACATTAAGGTTCCAGTTCTCCTCTCATACCTTTTTTTATTCCAATTTATCTCCATTCTCATCGAGAAAGCTGCTCTGGCTTTGTCCCAGTGACAGAATGACCACATCTGGTTGGGTCCACATCTGCTTTGGTACATAATTTGCTCCCTACGTAACCATCTCAGTATTTTCCACTGGGGGAAGCAGTCACAGTCAGAACTGTAAAGGAAGCCCCTGCAAATTCTCACTCTTCTCTATGGGAGGCATTTGCCTCCAGTTTTGGGGTAGCTCCCACGAGGATGCTACAGCTGTGCTGTGTTTTGATCACCTCATCTTTCTGCTGTTAACTAGGCTACCCTGGTTATTTGGGAGTTTGGTGCATACAAGGAATAAATTGAATTAATTTCCCTTTCCAGACCAAACTTGGGTCTGGAATTTCAGCATTAAGAAATGCTGAAAAAAATATGCATTTTATATAGAACCTATCAATATTCATCAGTGGAAAAAACTTTAAAAAAACCAACCCAAACAACAGGCCTAGAGCCTCTCTGGTCAAATATTTTAGAAAAGAGGGAAAACAACAAGAGCATACCAATCACTTCCCAGATTTCACAGACCCAAACACAGGGAAAGGTAAGGTCTAAAAGGACTGAGGTTCTCAGTGGGGTTCATATTACCTGCTGGCATGGATGCCCTTCCAACCCTCTCTGATAGTTTCTGGGGTCAAAACTGTGGCTTCCTGGCTATGGTAAGAGGTATGGTAGCCCTGACAACCTTATGTCCCAACCCAGAACAGGACTGATATCCTCCCTATTAATTCTTGGCTAAATTGTTTTGGGGTTTTTTTTCTGCAAGTTGTCATTTTTTAGTTCAGAGGAAATAGCTGGTAAGTGCATTGAGACAACTTCTCACTTCAGCTGTATAGTCTTTCCAGCACCTCAAGAGATCCAACAGTTTCTGTTTTTATAAACAAGATGCCACCTACCATCTGCCATCTCCCATTGCCTCTGTCAGGAAGTGCAGATTGGAGAATTCTTCCAACTGGAAGAGTCTTAGCTGTCTCTGCACTTCAACTCTATCTTTTCATGTAATCTTTAAAGGTCTGTCCACAAGCTCTGGAATGCCAGTATTGAAAAGAAACTCTTGACAAAACCAAAGAGTCAACCTTCAAGATTTAGGGTTGATTCTGCTTTTGAAACTATACTAAAAAAAAAAAAATCAACAACAAAGCAGAAAGTACATTTTCATCTCTTTTCCCACTTCTGAACTGCATGGGGTTTTTTTCCAGGACCTAACACTCAGGCTCATTTTTGTTCTTCTCACACACTATTGCCCATAAGAGAGATCCCACTAGCCAAAAGCTAGTTCAGGTCTCCCAAGATGCTCTTTCAGGATAGCTCCTTTCATACATATGAAATGTAAGAAAAGCTTGGCAAGTTCATCAGGATGAAAGCTTTCCTCCCAGGGTGCCACCCATGAAGGAGAACCCCAGAGCTAGAGATGCTCCTGTGGAATTTGCCTTTTTCTGTGAGTAGCAAAAGGTAGAGTAGCAAAAAAAGATGCAGTTCCCAAGCCATGCTTTCTCTGGAACATGCCACAGAGATTTTGGGTTCATCTGGGGCCATGTGCCTTGCAGGACCATTCACCCAGCTGACCCCCATATACACAAGGTGCAGCCTCTAAGCCAGGTGAGGTGATTTGCAGCAGAGTTTTAGCCAGTGGCAGCACAGTCATTACAAGAGTGTCATTACTGTTACAGTGAGAGCAAGAAACTGTGCCAAAGTCTGACTGTGACCATGTAAATAGTTCATGAAGGAACTCAGGGATTGTGATTAGCTTGTGCTGGAGGTGGGGAAGACACCTGAGAAAAGATGCTCATGCTGTATGGGAGCAGAGTCCTTGCCAGCAGAGACTCAGGAGCTGGGCAGAGCTCCGGCCCTGGAAGGCAGAAACATTGGACTGTGTGGGACAGAGCTGAGCTTCAGCCAGCTCTGCTGTCTGTGCTAGGCAATGTTTAAAAAATAGCATCAACACATCAAACGATGTGTCATGTAAGTTTTCCATGTCAAGGAAAACAGCCGAAGGCCCTTCTTCCCATATTTGCTGTTAAAACAGCCAGACAACCTGGCCCCCAAATTTATTCTGATGTTTAATCAGGCAAAATCCTTGTGATCTCTGAGGTTGGGCTTCACGGTTTTGGAAAGAGATTATATGGTTTACTAGAAGGAAGGAGCTTGCCCACTGTTCCTGAGGTCTGCGGTCACTGTCAGAGTCACGCACGTTGTGCTCTGCCTGCTGAAAAAGGGAAACTTCTCTCATTGGCCCCACTCAGCTCTGTACAATAAACATCCAGCATAGCAGCCTCAGAGCCATTCCTCATGCTATGTTTCCTTCTGTATACACAAAAGCAGATGCTATCCAGCACCCAGATGACCCATGTGCTGCTTTCATCCTGTGCTAGTTCTGCTTTATTTTTTTTTTTTCCATGCTCTTTGTGCTGAAGATTACCTTTCCCCGTGACTACATTGCCCCAAAAGCAAAACTGGTTGTCCACAGAGCAGGCACAGCAATGCTGCACAGAATGCAAGGTCACTTCTACTCTTCAGTTTGATTCCCCATTTCAGGGCACAATTACAATTTTCATGTGCCCAGAGGGAGATTTGCCCCTCTAGGGACACATCATGCTTTCCCTTTCCACCTCAAGTAGCTGTTTCATGGATTTCTTTTTACTTGCAGTATTGTGAGACACTAACTTTGCCTTTAGGAAAGAGCAGCAACCTGAACATGTGTTGAACTGATGCAGGCTCCAGCCACTTCCAGCTCCAGGAAGAGCAGGACCATCCCTGTGCTGATGGAAGTTTCCATTTTGGATGCTGAGGACTCTGGGCCATTCAGGGCTCTGAAACGAACACACTTTCCAAGAGAGAAATGACATAAAACTAGATGAGAGTCTGGGTTTTCAAAGCAAACAAACAAACAAATCCTAAACAGGCTTTTAGGCCATTGTGCAATTTCTCTGGCAGGCAATATGGTTTTCTTGTATATATAATAAACCTCAGTAATCAGTATTGCTCGGAGCTGCCACAACCCACTCTCTCCCGTGGTGCAACCCTGGTCTCTCTCACTGATGTGTGCTATTTCTGAACTAAAGCATAAGGTTTATCATCCCTGCTGTTCTACCCTGCAAGCAGGAGTAAAAAAAAGGTCGACTACTGTGTTCAGGCAGCATCAAATTACTGTAAAACAAGTGAGATACTGCAGCGATATGTGGTGAATCTCAGCATCTTCAGTTCTCTTTCAGGTTTTTTATTATAAATGGGTCACAAACTGTTGCATTCCTAACAGAAACACAAGCCATCTACTCACTCACACGTCCCTTCCAAATTAATGCACAGTATGGATTTGGAAATGAAACTGGTTTGTACCTGGACAAGCCATGGAGCACCCGAGGTGCTATGGCTGAGCTGTGTAATGAGGAGCTGAGTGACATAAAGCAGCTTCCAGGCTGTCTTAGGGCTTCATATGATAAAAAAGAGGCTAGGGAGCTAGCTATGAGGATAAGAATGACACACAGCTCTGGGCTGGGCATGTGAGAATCACTGGGCACTTAATCAGGCTTTTTAGTCCCCCAAATCCAAGTGGGAGTTATTGAAAACCTTACTGCCATCACACCAGCACACACACCAGTCGGGCAGGGCTGCCTCCACCTGCACCAACACAACTGCCCAGGCAGCACAAGACCAGGATCAGTCCTTCCTCTGTCAGAGAGGACACCAACCTTTATCTGCTCAAGCTGAAAGTGAGCCACTCAATAGATCTGCATCTCTAAACCACAGCACTCCTTTCATCCATCCGTCAAAATGTGTGTAACTGACTGCTTCTGAGCCCACAGATACAGTCTAACACCTACTGTGCAGCTGCATCACTTGAGGGGTTGGTCTGTTTTTAATGACTTCTACTGAAATTCAGGCAGGGATGATGACAGGGAGATGCAGCCCACTGGTTCTCTTGCCTTTTTTTTTTTTTTTTTTTTGAAGCTGCAAAGGGTAACAGGGAGCTGGCAGCCTCAAGCAAAGGTGAGGTGGGAGGCACCATTCTTCAAGCAAGTTGGTATGGGAGTAAATTAAAGAACAGAAAGTGTGGGCTTCTAGCAGCAGGGGAGCTGTGGGAGGTAAGAGGTGATGGCTAAATGCACCTCCCATTAACCTGCACCTTTTAGGCACCAGCTGACCACCCAACAGTCTCCACACTGATGCCTCTGGTGCCATGAGATGCCATTAGTCCCAAGGGTGGCTCATCAGCTGCTAACCACAGAGGTCCTGCCAGCCCTGACCCCTGCCAACTCCTGCTTCACCCCCTCCTGGGATCATGGCAGTGCCAGGAGCCCCGAAGGAGCTGCAGCCTTCACCTGGCAGGGGCTGGTGGCAAACTGCAAAAGCTCTCACAATACTGAGAAAGAAACTTAATTTCTTACTGATTATTTGCCAAACAACATGTAATTAAATAGTGCAGAACTGTCTGCTCCGCATCTTTGGGTGTTTAGGCCATTTTTTTTTTCTCCCCTGTTTGTGGCACTTCAAGGCTACTGCACACTGCAGAGCAGCAGAGGAACAGAGTGATAATTAAACAATTAACAAGTGATGTTGTAAAACAATGTACTTAAAATAAAATGCTTAATTAAAATAGGTGATCCAGAAAAAGATGCAACAGCATACAAAAAAAAACCAAACCAAAAACAAAACAAAAAAAAACCACAACCCCCCCCCACAAAAAGATGTTGTCAATAAATCTCATGTAGGAGCCGAAATGTGCAATTTAAAGGAAAAAAATAGCACCAGAGTGGTTAAACAAATACATGACATAAACTAGCAAGCAACACAGCGATTTGCCAAAAAATATAATGAAGTTGCAACAGAACTGTTCTCTGAAGTTAACAAGTTTGGATCAGAAAACAGTCCTTTAGTGGCTCCCTGTGTCATTATTTGCTACCGAGGCGCTGCATTGATGGGCTCAGTGGGATCCCTGGATCCAGCGTTAGATCAGTAAGCAGGAAAGCAGAGCTCCCACCAGATTTCCTGCCTGGAGAGCTGTTAGGATCTCTGCTAGTTCTTTAAAGAGCAGAACTGTGTACAATACTGCACTTGAAATGACCCCGTTAGGAATATTGCTTGCTCCAAATGAGATGTTTGAGGGGAAAAAAAAAACACCACACACCACAGGAAAGCCAAAAGGAAGAAAAAAGAAAAAAAAAACCCAACCCAACCAACCAGCTTGCTTGACTCAAGTTCATCCTAAAAATGTAATTTTTGACAAGGTTTGCAAACCGTGTCTATGCTCTGGAAAGGCCAGAGAGGGGATGATGGTGTAGCCTCCTCCCAAGCTCTGGGCTGCTCAGGCTGGTGTCACCAGGTGGCTGGTGGTGCCGTGGGGCACCCAGCACAGAGCCAGAAGGTGCCACAGGACACACATCTGCAGCCCTGTTCATTCACAGAGTATTAAGTCCCTTACTCCAGTTTCTCTGCTTTCTTTCACCTTTTTTTTCTTTTTTTTTTAACTCAAGACACTAGAAAAGATTTTAAAGCATGAGGCAGACGTGCTTTCCAAGAATAATTGCTCTTTGGCTGATGCACACAGGAGCTCTGCTCATGCATTTCTGGGAGATGCCTGCAGACTGCTAACTGCTCTGGAAGCCTTTCAGCCTTTGCTGCCTGCAAATGGCATTATTATTCACTAATAGCCTCAGCTCACCATGTTGTCTTTTGGTTAGTTAGCAGCTATTCTGCAAGTCAGAGACAGGCAGAGAGGAACATATGTTTAAGCACTAGCCAATTTCTGACCTGTGAAAAAAAAAATAACCAAAACCTGGAGGGTTTCCTCAGAGCAATCCCCCCAATGAGCTGGGGAGTGATTAGCAGAGGGAGGGGGCATGTCAGCACGCTGCAGGGATGTCCATCCCACCTCCCACAAAGCAGCTGCTGTTTCTCAGAGTGGCTTCTGGAGAGGAGGATGCTGAGGATGAAAGTGCTGTCTCACTAAACCTACGATGGGTCACGGAGCAGGCAGAGCAAGAGTTGCACAGAGGCAAAAAAGAGGAAACCTGATGTTGTGTCCAAAAATCCATGGCACAGCATTTCCAGATCCAAATAGCTACCCTTTTCAAAGCACTTCACTGACAAGCATTCGTACATCTTATTAAAAGTCAAAGAGACTTAATAATAAAATCCTTACTGCTTTGTTGTTCTTTTCTAAAGGTTAGGGATTGGTTTTGCTTTGCTTTGTTTCCTTAAGGTTACTTGCTCACCTGCTCATTTCTTTTTGGATATTGTAGGATTCTGTTATTTACTGCTCAAGCAATCCCAAGAACTGCTCTACTGACATTTCACGGTATTTAGTATTGACCAAACAGTACATGATAAATCTTTATAATACTCCTGAGAGGCCATCAAGGGAGCAGTTACAAATATATACATTGCAGCATGTTGTGTTCTGGGTTAAATGAAATATAAAATCCCATCACCAGCCTGGGTACTAATGGCTCCATCAGTATTCCATCACAACCCACCTGCAGGTATGGTGGTTGCCATTAAGACATCAACGTTTGTCGATCGCTGTGGATGGGAACTGATGGATTGTGCCTTCCCTGGGTACCTGGGGAAGGGAGCAGGAAGTGTGGTCACCTCGGTATCTTGCCCCATCCACTTCTCAGACCTCATGGTGACCACCTAGGCAGACAGACAGACAGACAGACAAAGTGACGCAGGCGGTGCTGTGCAGCACTTCGCTGTGGGCACACACTGCCATCCTGTGTGCTAAGCTTTCTGCTCGAGGAGACAGCATTTCCAAGCTCTTAGAAAGTTCTGGGTTAGTTTGGAGTTCTAATTTACTGCTAAGTTGATTTCACCATCATTAGCTTTTGTACGTTCAAACAAGGTTTAATTTTCTTTGGAAGATGCAGACGTGTGTACAGCTAGATAATACCCTGTTTATTTTACTGACTAATTCATCACTTAAAGTGCAGGACTATAGGTTGAGAGACCAAGACTTATGTACAGTCCCATACCCCTAAATCAGGCCAATAAAAGTTAAATTCACACTGTTTGCAAGCACTTTATGCAGATGGAAAATGTCACCTTGTCTGAAATACTTTATGGCGCGATGCTGAAGCAAAAAAGAAATCCCACAGTGAGAGATTAAAAAGCTTCACTAATGCTTAGCCAGAGGCACACGGTTCTGTGCCGCCTCCTCCCCGTGCCATGGGGAGGCTTCCCTGGAAAGCAGCATCTGGCTGGTACCTTGGGTGCCTACAGGGGCAGCTCCACCAGTTCCAGTGCCCCAACACCCACCTGAGCATCACTCGATGCAATCTCGAGGGTTGCAGAGCAGGGCAGGTGAAGGGGATGCGGTCAGCTCTGTTGATGAGGAGTTTGCTGGCCACTGGTCAAGCTGCCAGGGCTGTTGCATTGGCTCGGGGTTGTGTCCTCTGTTGTAGCTTTGGTTTATCCCACTGTTCATGGGACAAGGGCCTGGAGCACACTCTGAAGCAAATGGTTGTGCCACTTAGTTATAAAGAGCCCTCAAGTCACCGCTGTGCTGTCTCCTGCTACTCAAGACAGAGCCAGGACAGTGCTGCAACCATCATGGGAAAACAATTTCTTTAAAAACAGCTTAGAAATTATAGAAAGCATGTGCTAGCTTGGCCAACGGGCCATTGCAAGCCCGGCACTGCCCAAGCCCAGGAGGAACCCTGCTGCCACCCCTGCTCTGAGGGAGCTGGGGATGAGATGCTCTGGAGAGGCAGGTACAGCTGGAACCCAGCTCCCACTGCAGGCCTAGCACTGGGCCAACATGATGCAACTGGGGATCCATGTGCCTGGACCCATTAGGCTGAGCAGAGTCGTGCTTGCTAAAGTAAAATCAACAGTCTCCAAAGCCCAGTTCCCAAGTGGGAGAGACATAAATCACGGGTGGAGCTGTCGCCCTGCCACCTCACTCGGGCTTTTCAGGGCCATTGAAGGGGAAAGCAAAACAGATTTCCAAGGCTAACTTTGCAAAGCTTCTCTGCACTGCTCTGTCCCCATCCCTGACAAAGACAGGGGCATCGCCTGGCTCCCTGGCCCTGGCAGTAAAGCTGGCTGTAGGCAGAGTAGTAAATGCTCTGAAAATGTTTTTATGATGGGGAAATAGAGACTCTGCAAACAGCTAATGGGTGCATTTCAGTTCCCTATTAATTGCATATTTATTAGTTGGCTGCTGCAAGGAAACGTCATGTTACGTTGATTAAAGCTTTGCAAGCTGTACAGTAAATATTTTAAACAAAAAAGGTTTTGATCTCTGTTGCTGTTGGAAAGGGTGGGGGGGAAGAAGCTGCCATTAGGGTTGCTATAATTAGCAAGCTCCGTTACAGACAGTATTTCCCACAGGCTCTGCAACATGCTTCGTGTGTGTCTGCATGTATTTTGACAGAATACTATTTTATGTATACGTTACCCATAAATTATACATACTGTTATATATATCTTGTGTGCAAGGAAAAAAAAAGGAGAAAAGCAGTAAGCCTATGCTGCTATCTCACATCTTGCAGAAGGGCAGAAGGAAAGACTTAAAAGACAGAAAAGATAAGAGAACTTGTGTGTACTGACAGAAGTTTGGAGGGTTTAGGTGACCTGCCTGCTAGCCCTGGTTGCCCAAATAACATGGCTGATTAATTAATCCCTCCCCCATACAAGTTTCTGGTACCAAGTTTCTTGGCACATATGCTTTTGGTCTCAATCTCTTGCTGGTATCAGTGGTGGAGCACATACAGGAAGATTTCACTAGGCAAGCACTTGTAAACTTCACCCAGACATGGGACAGAGAAGATCAGCCACAGACATCTTGAGCTGCCTCTCCTGCCCAGCTGTACAGTGTCATCAATGTATCCCAACTGCAAAGATATCAAAAAAAAAAAAAAAAAAAAAAAAGAGTCCATATTTCTGACACACCGAATTATCTTCATCTCTTGCTCAGCCCCGGCTCACCTTCAGCACAAGAGGCTGCAAAAACTGAAGCCCACAGCCAAACTAGACTCACAATTCGTGAGCAGCAGTAATTTTGCTCCTGTCCTTACTTCAGAGCTTCCCGAGTATGGGTTTGGGGGTCCCAACCCCTCTCCCCCCAGCCCTGGCCCCAGCCCAGGACCCTCCACTGGCTCCTCCTGCCCTGCCCAAGGGCAGCTCTGGTTTCCCTCAGCTTTTCTCTTCTCGACATTTGATGTGAATTAGAGGAGACATCAGTCATACCCAGCCAAACAACCGTGGATACCTGCCACAGGACAGGACAAGCTAAAATGACACTACCACAGGAGACAGCTCCAACTAATAAGCCCAGTGATTTGCAGCTCAGCAGAGTGGTGGCTAAACCAGGGGAATGGGGAGGGGATGGGAAGGAGAGGAGGGGGGAAAAGGCTTAAACAGCCCAAGCTCAGCCCCAGGGCAAAAGGACCAGTTCTAACGCAAAGTAGTGCTGAGCTTTGGTAAACGCCTTGAGGGTCAATACACCCTTCAGGGCACAAATTCATTATAAGCTTCAAATCTGATTCCCATCATCCCCAAAGCAGTGGCTGGGGGTGAGCTCCCAACCATGCCACACAGGAGGCAAAGCACCCATCCCTTGGCCAGGGAGGACCTGCCCAGGGCTGTGGCCAAGCCAGCCTTCAGCTTTTAGACAAAGTTAGCAAAAGCTTGGCCATATAACACAGGCATGCAAATATGAAGTGATTTATTCTATTGTGTAGCCCTGGGCGCAACCGCAGAGCTCCCTGTTCCCATCTTGTTTTCCCAGAGTTTGGAGCTGCTATAGGCAAGCTGACGGGCAATTTTTAGGAGCAAAATTTGTTACTGTCAAGTCTTTGGAGTTTATTAAGCTGCAGTATTTGACTTGGCTCATTTCCTACCGTGGCTCCCTCTTGGACCTGTGTGATTGCAGGGGATGCAGCGGTTATTAACAGTAAAACAAGTTTCAATCTCTTAAGATTGTGCACGAAGGCTCAGAAGTGTGAACCTTCAAAGGCACAAAATACAGAAAGCAAAACTAGAAATTATTTAGAAGTTATTTTTTCAACAAGGGTTTTTAAAATCCATTTCAAAATTCAAGGGACTTTATGCCTGATTTTTTAAACAAAAGTTGGCAATGCTAAAACTAAATGAGCCGTATTTAAGTCCCACTGATTTCTGTGAATGAAAGGGTGGCAGTGGGGGGCTGGGGGGAGACCAGACTCCATTTGGCAAGTCCCTGGGCAGAGAAAAGAAATTAAATAAACAAAGCAGGAACAGAGTACTTTCAAAAAGAATCAAACAGCATGGACCATTAATGTTTCAAGAGATAGGAGCTGTATGTGAGCCAACCATCCCCAAGATACTTATTCCCTATCTTTAAAATAGGGAATTGCATTAGAACAGGTAGAATCTTTCAAAGCAGGGAAATTTTTTAAGGGCACTCACAATACTTTAAAGAAGACTTCAAAAACCATCTCCAGCATTGAGCTGAATAACTTGGAGAGATTTGTAGGTTATAGCAAGGGAGAGTGATGGGAATACATATGGAGGAAGCTGGTAACTGCAGTAAACAAACCTCCCCCAAACTAGCAGCGAGCGCTTCAGCTCAGGAACAAATGGCTTCACATTTAGAAATATGTTTTAAAGTCAGACAAGGCTCTGGGTAAACACCAGCCAAGAGCTATAAACTATTGTTATAGGTGAAAGCCAGCTAGCCTTGGCCATTGGGTTGGTGAGGGAAAGCATAGCGAGACACTTCGTTCTTCATAGGCTGAGATGTAGCCTTGAGGAAGTGAACCCCCAAAGGCTTTGAAATTAAAAATGATGAAAGAGGAGAAGTTTTCATTACAAAGGAGGACAGCATAACACAGCTATAGAGGCAGAGCTTCAAACAGTGCTGCTTTAAATCTGCAACAAAGCCAGCAACTGCATGGGAAGAAAGAGAATCCACACTTCTATTCATCCTGCACCATCAAGGGCAACGTGCAGCTCTCCTTTCCCTGCACCCCGGCTGGTTTGTAAGAATGAACTATTTTATCTCAAGGAGAGAGACATTATCATTATTGACTTGCATAGTGCTTTTCACTAATGGCTGGGTGCTGTAAAACAGAGATACTAATAAGCATGCCAGGAGTTTAAAAGTTAGCAAAAATTGTTGGGCTTTATTCTTCCCCCTGCACACTTCCCCCCCCCCCCCCAAAAAAAAAAAAAAAAAAAAAAAAGGAAAAAAAAAGAAAACAAGAAAGAAAAAGAAAAGAAAATATGTAAGAGGAACCACCACTCAGGCCCAGCCAGCTGGTAGCACTGCTGGGCAGGTGGAGTCCAGTACACCAAGCCCTGGCCAGCACCTTGCCATGTGCTCCCCATCATTTCTCCACACTGGTCACCTCTGCTCCCCACTGAGCCCCTGCAGAGCTCTGCAGCTCTCATCATTGTCACTGCAGTCCCAGGTTCTCCCCCAGCACAGGAGCTGTGGTGTGAGCTGTAGGATGTTTCTTTACCCAATGCCAGCGTGCCCTGCTGTATATGTGACAACCCCAGGTTCCTGCCTTTCCCACGGTTCTCCTTCCCATGATCTCAGAGACACAGAAGTAGCTGTACCTGCTGCATGCCTGCAATATTGTCCCCAAACACACATTAGGATTTGTTATTATTATTAATAATAATTAACAATTATTATTAATAATAATTATTATTATTCATTTGAGATTATATTTGTGTCTCCTTTTTCAAGATGCCCTTATAACAATAATAGCAATACACATGATTGTTCTAAATAATAGGCTATAATACAAATATATATATATGCAGATTATACACTATATAGCATTTTGAGGATTTATTATTAAAATGATACTAATTTCTTAGACTCTGCCAGCTCTCAGAGTCACTTCAGGGCTGGACCCGGGGTGGTCAAAGGCTTCTTTTTTTTTTCCCACAGTCTGGAGCAGAGGAAAAGCAGAGCAGCCCCAAGGCAATCCTTACTGACTCTTCTGCCTTGTCCCCCTCTGCTGGAGCAGCACTGAGCACCCCTGAGGCTCTGCACCCATCAGACCTCCAGCCTGACCCAGTGCTCTGACCTGCAGCAGGGCTGAGCCCAAGTCTTTGCGTCAGCCCAGCACTGCTCAACAAAGCTACTTGCACCTCGTGTGCTTTCAGAAACACCTTTCCTGTCTTCCCTGAAGGCCAACATGTTCCCAGCTAGCATGAAGGGTCCTTAATGCAATATAACATCAGGTCCAAGACACTCCATTACCAAGGAGATACTTAACTAATGTTCTGCTTGTAGTAGGAGGTCACAGGAGATTTATCTGAAGAGATGCACATAGAAAGAATTAGCAGACAAGCCATTTCACAACCTCTAATACCCTCACCTTCCTAGTTGCTGAAATGCCTTCAGGGATACGTTTTACAGGATCTCAAAACTGAACTGGAAACTGCTTAGATCACACACCTTATGCATTTTAAATAGGAGTGTAAAATGCCATGCTGTACAAAAGCACACTGTTGTACTGAGCAATAAAGACATGCTCTGAGTGGTGATGCTGGAAAAGTTGCAGGAGGTACAATAGGGAAAAAAAAAAAACAAACCCATATACAGCAAAACAAATCTGTGACTTACTGAAGTTTATGATTAAAATTTAAAGAGTCTTCAAGTTTTATTCCCCATAGCTGCTGCTCCCTGGACAAGAAGAGACAGAGAGAGACTGACCTTGAATAATTAAGCTGGTCTGTGGCACCAGATCAATTGCTGGTATTGGCAGAACTCCACAATCAGGCATTTTGAAATGCAAGTGTCAAAGTGCATGTAACTATGGGGCTTTTGGTGCAAAGCAGCCAATATAAAGGAGAAGAGGTGAGGAGTGAGAAAAAATAGATTATGGAGTTTTGAGCACAGTCATGGGGGAGGAAGAGGAAAAGTTTCCATTTCCTGACTCTAACAGGGAAAAAAATTGCAGCTGCCAGAAACCCAGGATGGTTTTTTGCCCCTGTAACCTTGTAGAAGTTACCTGGGGCAAGCTGAGTGTCTCTGGAGTGCCTTAAATCCATCATCAGTTGGGGAACAGATTCTGAGCGAGTACCAGTCAACAGTTTAATTGCGAATAAACTTTGTAAACCCAGGGAAGCATCTCTATTCAACAGCAATTACTGAGCAAACCAGAATGTGTTTGACTGCAGGTAGACATTTGCAGACGTGGTGGGCATTTTTGCTGCTGTTTCTGCACTCCCTCTGATCAGACAGCACTAAGGTGACCCATCAGTATGGGATCTAGTGGGTTTTATTATCACCAAGAAAGGCTTTATATTAATATCAGCCAATTTGTATTAATTTCAGGAGCCATGGGACCTCCTATTTAAAGCTCTTCCCAATCCCTTGACCTACAACTGCATACGTGGAAGAGCAGCATCAGGCAGATAAGATAATCATTGTGTTCCCAGTGCAACAGTGAAAGATGCCCTTGGCATTACTGCTGAGGCTCTCTGCCAGGCATTCCTGTCCAAAGTTCAAGACCACTTCAGTCGTATTCAAGAGAAAAGTCAAAGGATAGCATGCAGAGAGAATTTCTAGCACGTGCAAAGGCCCAAGGGCCCATGGAACCCCTTCCCAACAGCTTTCTTCAGCCACAAAGAAGGTGGTAGAATTTTGGCACAAGGTGCAGGGGCCTCTCCTGTCCCCTCATCCAGGATGGCCTGTTCAGCTTTGGCCAAGGAAAGAAAATACACAGGAGCAAGAGATGGGAGATGTGGCCATTTCACTGCCAGTCCCATACCTTCTCTAACAGCTTTTGTGGTGCCTGGTGTATCCCAGAAAGCTCCAGCTCGTGGAGTCCTGTGGTCGGTCAACATCAGCTTCCCTAGATTTAGCTTTAGCTCTCATAGTGAGTTGAAGTTATCAGTTTTCTCAAATATATCTTAAGGCTCCAAATTCCAGGAGGAAATCAAAAGCAACCAAAATATATTAAAGAAAGAACACTAAGTCTTAAACCAAGTAATTACTTGAAATCAGTACTAGAGTGGCCATTCTATGGTGATCTGAAGACCTTTAAAGCAAAACACGGGGCAATGAATAAAGTGATTATGGGCAGCTACTGACCAGATAGAATAGGAAGGAAGATTGAGGACAATGCCTTCCTATGTTCTCCCAACCCGTGACCATTTTTTCCAAGTACAGACCCTGCACTCACTCTAGTGCCAACATATAGGAAGGCAGGAGGCAGGTAGGAGTGTGATGGGAAGAGTTATGGGGCCAGCTGCTACACCATCCCTGTGCTACTCCAGTTCCCACTAATGCTGGCACATTACAGGCCTTTCATTGCCTTTGTTCTCCTCTTCCATTTCATGGGCTTTCAGTTCCTGCAGCTTCTATGACGGAGTGAAAGGGAATCAGCGGGCCAGGCTCCCCTCCTCAGTGGAAATGCTTTGAAACTTTCAAAGAACCCAACTCCTTCCCCACATCCCTGTGTTAATATGCACCGACTCTGCTCTTGACGCACTCCATTGTAAATGATGTATGAAATGAAATCTCCTCGCTCGCCTAATGCAGAGAAGAAAGGCTCTGTAGGCAATGCTACAACATTCCTGTCTAGAGAAAAAGGCAGTGAAACCTCAGACTCCCTATGAACAATTTTTTTTTTTTTTTTTCCAAGTTGTTGCTCTTCAGTGTTGGCGTTTCTCCCTTTTTTTTCTTTTCCTAACTGAGAATGGGGATTTGAATTCGTATTTCACAGAGAAACCCAAAGCACTTACATGTGTTTCTAAGCCTTTTGCAGTGATTGTGTGACTGTCCCCGTCCTCTCATCAGAGGGAATTGCAGTAATAAACTTATTAGACCCACAAATCAGCAGAGTGAAAAGAATGTCTTAAAACTTGTGGAAGGATGAGCCTGGGTTCATGGGGAAGTGATGGCAAGTATTAAATTTGATCTGGATTTTAGACCTCCTTCCAGTTTCATATGAAGCTGTTTCAAAACCAGAACATGCCAGCAGTCTCCAAAGGGAAAAGGGATGAGAACAGACCAGGGACCATCATGGGATGAGAGCCTGAAGGCTGCCAGCTTAAAGCAGCACATACACCATGGGCTGTTTCCAGGGGCTGGACCAGATGATTAGTTGAGGGCAAAGAGAGAATGAAGAAAGTGACTGAGCCATTGCAGGATGAACAAGGAGAATATCTCCTGGTGATAAATAGTCATACACTGCTCATGAAGCCCAACAGCTCCTGGACACAGTGGCACATCAATGCCCTGCAGAGCCTGTCTGGGGAGGAAAGGTCTGTGGTGGCAGAGCACAGGTAGGGTTAGAGCTTCTCTCCAGAAGCTTTTGACAAGACCAATGCAAGTCAGCAGGCTGGGCCCTGCTCTCCCCACATCACCAACATAAACCTCATCCTCTCCAGGATGTCACTGATGCTGTAGAGGCAATCAGGCAACACTTTGAAAGAATAAGAGAATAACAAGCCATGTTGCGTGAAACCAGACACAAGGACCCACTCACAGCAGGTCCCACCTCTTAGGCCATCTGACAGTCCCCCTGCACTGATGAGCCTGATCTCCTCTGGCCAATGTAACATGCACAGGCACTGACTGCCTCTGCCTCCTGTTCAGCTTTGGCCAAGGAAAGAAAGTACACAGGAGCAAGAGATGGGAGAAGATGTGCCATGTCACTGCCAGTCCCATACCTTTTATAACCAATATAACCTTTTAACCAATGGAGATCCCATCATTTGGGCTGATGAAGGTTTGGCCCATGCTCCTGGTGTTGCTTCTGCATGGTGTGGGCACTGCACTCTGTTTTTCCTGGCCATGCAATGCCTCCTGCAACTCTGCCATCAGAGCACTGCTGCTTAGACTAAAAGTTTAATAAGTACACTCTTTACAAGGCACCCAACAATTTCAGACTGAAAGAAGGTAGATTTAGAATCAATATTAGGAAGAAATTTACTGTGATAGTGGTGAGAGACTGACACAGGTTGCCCAGAGGAGTTGTGGATCCCTGGAAGTGTTGAAGGTCAGGTTGGATGGGGCTTGGAGCAACCTGGTCTAGTGGGAGGTGTCCCTGCCCATCCAGGGGCTTGGAACTAGATCATATTTAAGGTCCTTTCTGTGATTCTATGAAACTTCTAGGGATGGAGTTTTTATAGATGAACCACCCTGATGGATTATTAGGCACCATTCACCATCCTTGCTAGACTTTACCTTACTAACAAATTTTAGGGGGTCTGCTTTCATTTTTCATTCCCTTTTGTTTGTTCTGAGCAGCAACTTTCAGAATGACGAAACAAAATGCTTCAAGGCAGCAGCTGGAGCTTGAAATTAATAATAAAAAGTAGCTGAGCTGCTGTGTGGTTGCAGAGTCATGCCAGCAGATGTGGGTGTTTCATACAGCCGTGGTACTCACAAGCATCCTCACGGCCATGGTGCAGCTGCTGGGTTGGCACATCAGGTGAGCAGAAAAAGGGTCCCAGGGTAGGGAACAGCCAGACAGCTTAACAGCAAGTTTCCCTGGGCACCTCCAAAACTGATGACAAATGGGAACCATTCCTTAGCAATGAGCTCCCCTGACCCTGCTCTGAGCTGCCCCTGGCACCTGCCCTTTCCTTGCTCCCGTGCTGCTGCTTGCAGGGAGATGCATCCATCAGCCCCATATCTTAAGAAGCCTTAAAGCCTCAAACCTTTGAATAGGCCAGCAGTTCTGGCATGAATTCAGCCACAGCTGGCCCCTTTACCCCTCCTTATTCATGAAGCTAACAGCAAAAACACCTATGTTTATCTGAGAATGGCACCATTATTTCATAAATCTTTTCATATTTCCCTTTCTCTTTCTGTATTGGATAAATTCCCCAACATAAACTGAACATTTACTGCAGGCAGATTTTCTTTGCATTGTTCAAGGACAAGATGTGAATGGGAACAGCAGGAGGCCAGCTATTCTCTAGCTATATAAGGTGAAAATGATATTTTTAAGAAGATCAAAACCAGTAGCAAGTATTCAGCCACTTCCATGATGTGTCATATTATTTTGGCTGCAGACAGGTGACAGCAACCCTTGTGAGCAAAATGAGATGCAACAGTTTTTAATCAAACTCTGCTCAGGGAACATAAACCAGAGGAAAGCAGACCAAATAATAAGGGTGCTTCTCCAGCAGTTTTATTTCAGCTGTGATTAATAATTATAACAGTAATAATACTTTGTATTCCCAGCTTTTGCTTTATCTTGCCTTCTACTTTTGAAGATGTGCCATCTTATGTAAACAAACAAACAAAAAAACCCACAAAAAAACCTCAAGCTCCTATTATTCCCTTCCTAGGACTTTGACAGGGACAAATCTGGCAACTGAATAGCAAGACTAGATGGCTGCTCTGTGTGACTTCAGGGAAAACTGAACCCCTCTGGTGTTGCCCTTCAGGCTGCAAGTCAGCTTCTGGTTACCTTTTGCAAATACATTAAACCAAGCACATTCAGGAGTTAAACCTTCAGGAAAACACACCAGGAATTTCCTGGCTTGCAAATTCCTTCTTCTTTCAGGGAAGGAATGTAGTCATGACTGACATAACCATCCTTCCTCTTGCTCAGTACCACAGGTGGGAGCTCATGCTGCCGGAATAAACATCTCAGGAGGCTCTGTCCTGAAAAATGTTAACTGTCTGGGAGCTGCTCTCTCAGAAGGGAGTTTGCTGTCTCAGAGATATTGATTGACACCCTGCAAGGGGGCTGGGGACAACGGTTATACTGCTCTCCATGACAGCAGCAGCAGGGAGCCCATGTCTGCACCATCCCCAGGACCTGCAGACAGCTGAGAGCAGAGCTTGCTGCTTGCAGGTGTTTCTGGACACCAAGAATCTGCTACTTGTGTTCCAGGAGAAACACAAAGCCAAGCAAAAGGGGTGAACCCAGTACTGAATCCCTCCAAAAGTCTCCAGGAGACTCCAGGATACTGTCACAAGTGAGGCAGAGATCAGCACCTGGTGGGTCAAAGGAAAATTTGCTGCTGCTGTGGAGACAGATGCAGAGAGTTGGCTTTAGAAACAGAACTTCAGGGGCCCTTCATGTCACACTGGTCTGAAAAGATGCCACCTTGGAGACCCACCATTTTAAGCTCATAAAAACCATGCAAGCAAAGCTGAAAAGTGCCATACAAGGCAAAGCAGAGCACCTGAACACTCCCTGCCCACAGGTCCCCATTGTCCTGGGTGGGGGGGAGGTTGATGAAAGAGGTGGAGCTCCCCTGGCTCCCCATGGGTACCAGGAAGATCCCCATCCCCACACACACCAACAGCAGGCAACTCCACCACTAACTTCATGTCAAGCACAGCAAGGCAGAGTGAGCCTGGGGGACACTGCCCAATTAGCAAGAAAACCTCAGAAAAGGTTTGGAGTCAGAGAGGGGCACACAGCAGCTTAACATGCAATTACTCAGCCAAGCCCATAAGCTCTGCAAACCTTGTTCCATTATAGTCATGCTAATAATAATAATTGCTAATCAGTTATTTAAAGTCGTTCACATGAAAAGCTATGAGCATTTTTGTTTTGTTTTTGGTTTTTTGGCACTGGTATAAATCAACCTTATAGGCAAAAGAATAAATACAGGGAGACAGCTGTACAGATCACACTGTCACACCAATCACTGCTTAAAAGCACACACTGTAAATAGCAGACAAAATTCACCCCCAGTGGAATGCCATTGACTGCACGGGCTGAAGCTGCAGCAGGGATAAATTGGCCTATCAAAAATACATAAAAATTTAGAAACTGAATTCAGTGACGTGTGGGAGCGATTTATCACAGCTTTGTCACTTAAAATGACATTATCACTCGCGAACCTGCTAAATATTATGGGATCTGCTAAGATTCCTAAGGGACCAAACAACAAAGCAGGCAGCAGGGCTGGATGGGGCAGGAGGGGACCCACACACTGACCCAAGGCCATCAACTACTCACCCAGTCCTGAGCCGACCTGGGGATGCACATAGCCAGGGCTCTGCAGGTGGCAGCTCTCATCTTGCACTGGTGACAAATTCCTTGGTGGTGCCAGCAGGAGCACGGGCATCACAACCAGACCCACGTAGCAGCCGTGCCAACGGGCTCCTCAGTCTCTTGTCTCACAAGTGGGAGTGTAAAATCTATCAGAACCTGGTGCTCTAGGAGCCTGGTGTATATGTCCTCGACCTTCCAGTTTCTATTGCAGCATCCCAGCTCTGTGATGCCATGGAAGTGATGTTGCTCAAGCTGGTTTTCCATTTCCAACAGCTGCAGTTTGCAAAATGAGCCTTGCAGGGAGTGGGAGGGAGGAAAAAGGAGACATCTTTTTTTCCTGACTCCCATGGTGTTACCATGATCTCAGACTTTTAGAAAATCATCAGGCTGCTCTGTAGACCACTCATCAATGGTAGGGGCTGAGTCTTAACAGCTGAGTATGGTATTTAGATACAGTGGGAGTCGTTCGGTTCGGTGCATGGGCTCATCGGGGAGTATTGCAGAGATTTTGTGTATCACAGTAGGTATTTAATGATAATAATCATGTCTTCATGGAGATGGGCTGAGGAATTTTGCCCTAGTCTGGAAGTGTCCAAACTCAGCAGATCTGCTCAGGGATCCAGACTCAGGCAGTGGTGTGGCTCAGGGTGACTCCATCGATGCTCCAACCTTGCTGGTCCCACTGTGGGCAGCAGATGTCATGGGAGAGAACAACCTGGCCCAGGGGAGGGAAGCAGGCAGGGTGCAGAGCCTGGCCAGTGGCATAAATGAACAAGTAACTGTTTTCTATTGGGGAAAAAAAAAAACCAAACCACAGCTTGCTAAACTGCTTTACCAGTATTTGATTATTGCAGATACTGGGCAAGGCAGTATCAGTCACAAAACATTTGTGGGAAGAAATTTTATTAAGGATATTGTTAAAAATAAATAGAGGGATTTTTCCCAGGGTGCTGCCACACTAGTTTGGAAAGGCTCTTTCATTACTGTCACAAGAGCTGTTGATCATATTCTCCCACTGACTTACACAGTGTCTGTGGCTGTGTCACATGAGTGCACTGACCTTGGCTCGAACCACTGTGTTTGGTCCAGGAGCTTTGCAACTTCCCTCTTCTTAGGATTTTTAAAAATTGTTGATGGCAGCAGGTACACAGGAGCACTAATAGAAACGTGGCCACTTCAGAGCTCTCCACCACTGCTGCATCTTGGGACCCTGGGCACAGCTGCTGGCACACAAATGGGCCACTTCCAGCCCAGGAAACTGGTGATGGTACCCTTGATATGGTCACAGGCTTTTCACCTAGAAGCAAAGAGACAGGAGGAACTGTCCACATTTCCTGTAATTGAGGTGTCACGATGCATTAGTCTGGAGAAGTAAAAGAACAACATTTGCATCTTAAACTGTGATAGTTAATTTATTATTGTGGAACTGAAAGGCAAAGTGCAAGGCTTTTTTTCCCCACCCTGGATAGATGGTTACAAAACAGATACATTAATTTTTTATTTTTTTCCCCCCCACAGCTATAAAATTGAAAGCTATCAGTAGAATCAAGAATTGGAAGTCTCATGACAACTTATGCCCCTGAAGAACTTCACCAAATATTTCTAGCAGGAGCTGCTGACAAACTCTAACTGTGTGACTGCTTGTTGTACTTCTGCTAATTGATGTTTTTACACAGTACTGTTACTAATCCTTTCCTCTTAAATCAGATTTTATTACCATTCCTTAGCAATACAATGAGCCTTATTTGGCCTTAAATCCATTTCTTATTAGAAAAATACCAAAGAATTTTCCAACCATCTAGGAGGCCTCGTAAGCAAGAGCTCTTATCCCCATGCAACCGAAGGATGCACCAATGTAACAAAACTTGGTGCAACATAAAGTCATTCAGACACAAGCAGCAAGCCTGGCAAGAGAACAGATTTTTCTCCAGTCACTCACCAAACCCAGAAGAGGCTTTTTGCTTTGAAACAACCCCACAGAGAGCATCATTTATTTTTGCATCTCTCTTCCTTCCTGACAGCACCTTACTCCTGTAAGAAACAAAAATATCCCAGAAATGACCAATTTTGGGGGAGGAGTATTTGATTTGCTTCTCAGGTATTCATGTTTCAGATGCCTGAGAATGGTGTCAGTAACAAGTCTTACTTGCCCTTGTACCCCTGCCCTGCAATCTCAGCAATGGTGCAGGTCCCATCACCCACCAGCACCACCAGTTGTGGATTGGGAAGATGATATGGGTTGGGTGCTCTCTGTATAGCCTAAATGCTGGCTCAGATGCTCAGAAGGCAGTTTGACATACCTCAACCACTTGTCCCTTCTCCTGAAAAGTTTTGGGCCATGTTCCCACAGCTAGGTTGCTGGTAAGGTGCCTCTCAGCCTCTGGCCATCCTACCTGTGCTTGCTTTCCCTGAGCACCCAAATAAGTGCAGCCAAGATCATTGCAGTCACCTCCTTTAAATATTAGCTTCTGGACAACCCTACAATATCATTAAAAGAATGAAAAGAAACTTAACTAAAAGAACTAAAAAAACCCAACAAAACTAAAAAAGGGTAGATTGAGACCACCAGATATAAGGAAGAATTGGGGACTTAAAGTGTTAGGTTAAGAACTGGACCTGATGTTCTTAAAGGTCTTTTCCAAACAAAATGTGTCTATGATTCTAGCAATTTTCTTATGATAAGGGTGGGGAAACACTGGCAGAGGTTTCCCAGGGAAGTGTTAGATGCCTCATCCCTGGAAACATTCAAGGTCAGGTTGGACAGAGCACTGACCAACCTGATGGAGTTGAAGATGTCCCCGCTCACTGCAGTGGGATTGGAGTAGGTGACCTTTTAGAATCTCTTCCAACCCAAACTGTCCTGTGATTCTATGACAAAACCCAGATGTGTTCCTTCTTTCATAATCAGATTCTCACTTTCCAAAACCAGGTATTTCCAACCAGCTCTTTCATGGGAGACAACTACAGCCCATTAGCATCAGGAGATGCTTTGAACCGTTAGCGAGACATTTCCATGCCCAATGGATTATGCTACTAATAAAATCTGACATACAACTAGCCTGAACACCTAGGACTTGTTTGCAGCTGGAAACATATCTGGCTCATATTCAAAAACAGCTTAATTAATTAAGGTGGCCTTTAGATTAAATACAAAGTAAAGTGTTTTTCCAAATTTTGATTAGTGGCTGTGACAAACAGGAAACGGAAATGTATTAGTAAAGTCTGCACAGCTACCTGAGATAAAAGCAGTGTAAATTCTATCACACACTGCTGGAGGGTTTGGGACACAAGTTGGCCCTTGGACTATGTTTCAAAATCGGACACTGAAGAATTCAGCCAGTATGATAAAAAAGGAGACAATGTGGTAGTTAAACCAGAGGCTCTGATGGGGCTTTGTAACCTTGACCTTCCTCCCTTTGTGCCCATCAGTCTCTTGGCTGCCTCTTACTGCCTCATTTGTCTGCTAAAAACTGTGGGTGCATATTGGACATACTGTTGGTAGCAAATGTGGCAACTTCGTCCGTAAAAGAGATTTTCCCAACATTAGGAAGCAAATAACTTCAGAAAAGGACAATTTGTGTTCTGTATATATTGCAGTTTTATAGGACTGCGGCAAAACAACTGCAGAACCCAGACTGACACATTCCCCAATTCTCTCACTGTGGTTTGAGTTCAGCACAAAATGGGATACTAAATTAAATATAGCTATCACAGGCTGATCTCCCTCTCTCATCTGTTTTGTTATACACAAATACACCTTCATCTATAACCACAGATACCTGCCCACAGGCCCTGTGTGCACACTGATGCACCTACCCACGGAAGAAAGATTTTTTTTTGAGCCTCTGCCACAACAGTTATTGATAAAGTCCCAGGGGTATTGCAGCTCTTCTTTTTTGGCATTCCCCATGTAATGCAAGATATAAAATTCTCAGTAGATGTTCTAAGTTTGTATTTAATAGACCTGGAGGCTCAAAGTGCCTTTTCACAGATTGCGTTCCAGCTGTCTGCCGATATTTGAATGTGCAGGTCTTGGTCCCATGCTGTGCAAACAGGCAGCCTCCCACACATTTTGTATACCAGGAGTAATTTATGAGCCTATCTATAAAGGAAATAACAGTGCGTTAAGAAGGGGTTATGTAAAGCTCTGAGATTGAGAAGTAGCTCAGTTAACTCAGTACAACTTCACCAACATCACCGTTATGTTTCAGCTGATTTACAAATACAGGAGGCCTTCAACTGGTGATTCATATTCTTTCTGAAGCTGACAGGGGGGGAAAAAAATATAATAACTGTCTCTACATAAATCTCATGTCACTGAAAGGCTCCTACCTTGAAACCTCATATTCATTAGCCATCTTTTGCAAATATGAATGACTGAATTGAACTGCAAGTCCCAAGACACTGTGAGGTATTCTGATACTAACCAAATAGAGGAAAAAATAAAATCAGAGGCAATGACCATTTATTTTCAATCTCATGCCGGAGGGATTTCTTCCAAATTCTCATTTAATGCTGATCCTACAGGCAATGCTTTGGAATTCACATAATAAAAGCCTACCTTGAGCACCCTGCATCTGTCGGGAGCAATGCAGGACAGCAGTGGGGCCACCCCACTGCCCTCACCGAACCAGAACCTCCCCACACCCCACAATGAAATCTGACCTGGGGGTACTGGTTGCTCAAAACAAAAACACTGATTTGCAGCGCTGTTTTTTCAGTTCCCTCATCCCTCTCTGCCCCCCCACAAAGGAAAGCAGCCTGTAAGTATCAGAGACACCTGTTTGGAAGACTTGTATGCAAACCATTTCAATCCTGCTTTGCAAACCCAGCCAGCAGATAATGGTGTCTGAACAACAAAACCTTCCCTAATTGCAGAGCAGGTTGTATTTAGCAGCCTCACATCACTTCTCTATTGCAAACAAAACAAAACCCACAAAAGTTGCAAGCTGCTCAGTTTAACAAATTCAGCATAATTTATTTGATGTCCCTCAGAACATGAATATTTAAAATGGAAAATGACCTCTAAACAGAAGGAAGTTATAGAAATCCATATGTGCCACCTCCCCATCCAGAGGGCAAGCTGAGTTTGCTACTCAGTTTGGGTCAAAGGGACCCAGAGCAGAGGTTTCATCCCCGATCTCAGTAGCTGGCACCCCAGCCCTCATCGCCATGGCACTGACCTACAAAAAGCATCTTTCTACAAGTCTGTCTATAAACCCCTTGTGTCTGTCATCAGCTTGTAGTTACTTACAGGCAATGAAGTGGGAGTGAGCAAAAAGCATCTGGCATGAGGCTGTAGCCAGAGGGCTGGTGCTTGAGGCTGGTGCTGGGGGATGTCTCCCCAACGTGCTGCAGAAAAGGAGGTGGCCAGGTCTGAAATTTTGTCAGGTGGCTAGGTTGTCTGGCAAGCCATGGTGGTGACCTGAAGGCTGTCCTGAGCTGTTGGATGACAGATTTTATTCCAAATTATGGTTTTCAAAAATGTTTCTCCCCACCTCAGCCCAAGTTACTAGCAGCATCAAACATTTCTACTCTTACAAAAGCAATTATTTAAAAAAAATTTCTCCCAATTATCTTGAGACTATTACTAACATGTTATGTACACTTTTGGTGATCATTGCTATCACGGAGATTAAACCAAAGCATTGACAATTCTCCCCCAAACCCATTTTTGGCTTGATTTGAAAATTTCCAGAAAAAAATTGCAGGCTTGGCATTTTTTCCACGTTTCTCAGCCAACAACATCACTGGTCTTGAGGGGTTTCTCAGCAGCATTGGGAGTATCTCAGAGACCCATCAGAGACAGCTACTGAAGCAAGGCAAGCCCTCTGCAGCCATAGATGCACCATGGGCCAGGAGCATCACCCAGGGGCTGTGTGGGTCTGCATCATCACCACCATCACACAGCCCAGTGATGTCAGGCAAATGGATCCACATAGATCAGGCTCACCTGGAAATAAGAGATAATAATATTTTCCTACCTCACAGGCCCATTACAGGAGATCTTCATTACTGCTGGAGAGGCAATCAGAACATCACCATGATGAGTGCCATGAAAAGCTGCCCATGAAATGTGTCAATCACTCAGCCAGGCAGCCTGAGCTGAGTCCTTCCCTCTCTCCTCCTGTCACACAAGTGAGACAGCCCAGATTTAAAAGCCAAGGAACTGTCTGCCATTTTCTCTGGTATTTTAGCCACTGGGACTCAAGCTTTGCCAACTGTTAGCACCTAATGTTGCAACCAGCACATTTCAGCTTCAGCTTGTGAGATTTCTGGCATTGCACTTAGAAAGATGCTGCGCTCCTTAAAAAAGTACTTTTTGCAATGGAAGCTTCTCATGAAAATGATTCACACCCATTTTTCACCAAACTGTGTTGAAAGGAGGAAAAAAAAAAAATCAAGCTGCATTGGAAAACTCCCTGAGGAGATGAGCATTATTTGGCTGGTGGCATGGCAGTGTGACAGTGTGATTTGCTTCAGTGCCTGGTTTCTAGGGCTGGGATCTTTACATGTTCCTCCATCTGGCCAGGAAGAAAAAGAGCTGAAATAAGCCTCACCAAGTGACAAGACTACACCAAACCTTCCCCTCTGAGAGATGACTCCATCACTGTTTGGTGCAGGGATGCTTGTGTCACCCAACAGCATGGCTGGACCAGGACCAGGCAAGGCTCTGGGCTGGCTCCCTTCTGGGCTCACCAGTCTCCTACAGCTCCTCCAAGAAAGAATCTCTTCCCAATTGCATTTCACCTTCAATGACCAACATGGCAGGTCTTCCAAGCAGTGGGTTTTTGCAAGCAGCCTCAGCACCCTGTCCTCCTCCTTGTACTGACAGCTCAGGAGAGAAAGCAGATTTCTGGATGCAGTCTGACACCAGGAAAGCCTGAAAGCTGGAAATCAAAGAGGATGAGAAGTAGATTCATTTTAGACTAACTAATCCAGCAAAAGGCTCCTGGGCAAAGGTTGATGACATTCACTTCAGGATAATTTTGAAATAAAGATGAGGATTCAAAGAAGAAAAAAACACAGTTGGGAAAAGATTATTTTTGAAGCATAAATATAGCTCATTTCTAGACCCCCTCCTCCACATATCAATTAATGAAGCAAATCATCCGTCTGAATCAAAGATGTGGGAGAAAAACATAGTTATCTATTTGAACTACAAAAAAATTAAAGGATCTAGAATGAAACATATAATTAGCCTGCAGGACTCTCTGCTGTAGGTTATTGAGGCAAAAAAAAAAAAAAAAAAAAAAAAAAAAAGCTTTCTAGCTTTCAAAAGAGGGCTCAGCAGCAAAAAGGATACCTTCTGCTGCTCTACAAAAGGGGGGAGCATTCATCTTCTAGAGACAGGCAGGTCTAGCCAGAGCCCAGTTCTGGGCCACAGTTCTTCTAATTCTGTCCCCACACAGGCTCCAGCCCGTGTCACATTTTCCCCAGCTTTGCATTCATTTTTTTGTGTTTTAATTTTACAATTTTTTAATCACCTTACACTGGCAAGATCATCTCCCATGCAGCACAGCGTGGTCCCAGCCCCTCGCTGGAGCAGCTCTCTGTGTACTCACAGGAGCAGCCTGAGCTTCCCTGGGCCACGAGGGCAATTAGGGGAGTGCAAACATCAGTGAACAAAACCTCTCATATGTTGGGTTCTGTGTTGATGCTCACAGGTGATTGTAACCACTGAACCTCCATCAAGGCTGCCAGCTCTCCCTCCCCTGATACAAGGCAATCAACAGACAGCAAAAACCCAACATATGAGGGGCTTCATTCACTGGTGTTTGTGCTCCTCTGATTGAAGGCAGGCAAGAAGCACTCCACATGGTGATTTTCATCAGCCCCTGGTGCTGCAGGACACATAGCTGATGAACATAGCTGGCAGCAGGAGGAGACGTTCCCACCAATTAGCTGTATGATGATGCTCTGCAATCTCCTCTGAAGCATCTGGCACAGGCCACTGGCAGACCCATCCAGGGGATGAATTGGCCCTCTGTTGCACTGGGGCAACTATTAGGTTATTAAAGTTTAGATGGAAATGAGGAGTTCAATGTCGAATCTACAAGCCCAGCCAAAAACTCAGCAGATGCTGCATGCAGAAACAGAAACAAGGGTTAATATTACTCTGGACAAAGCTGACACTGGGTCTCATAGATAAATGGCAAGAACATCCCTTAGCAGGCATCTTTTTTTTTTTTTTTTTTCCCAGAGATTATCACTAGCATAAACATGGAATACCTATGGGTCACATCTGAAAATCCATCTTTATCACTGCTGTTTGTTTGCAAATGCAGTCACAGGGAGTGACCCCCAGCAGACTGAACACCATTCACCAAGACCTGGAGCCATGCCCAACCTCAAGCTTGTGTTGCTGCCTCAGTGCAGACAAGTGCAAAATGCCATCCTAGGGAGCTGGAAGCATTTTCCTGCTCTCCTGTACTGCTGAAAACAGCTGCCCAAAGCAGGGAGAAAATTCCTGCTTTGTGCCCACTGATGAAGTCTGGTGAAGCAGGCAGGTCAGCAACACCCAGCCAGACCCAAGAGAAGCACCACTTGACATCTCAGAGGTAGAGCAGAGGTTTCACCAGCTCAGTTAAAAATTTACCAGTCACTTGATAATGATCTTTAAAAAAATAAAAGTGAACAGAAAATTATTTCCTCTCAAATAAGATCACTTTAAGTTACTTGCTTCCCTTCAAGGTTTTTCTCTCTTCCTCTGCAATCTGGCTCCCTTTTGAAGTTAAAAGCAAGGAAGGTTCGGGGGCTTTTTATTTGAGAAGAAAAAAACCCTTCTCCTCTTTGAAAATATTTTTCTTAGACAATTGCTGTCTCAAATTTTAACAAATACTCACTAATTTGCACGTTGTTCAAAAGCCAAATGGTAACTTTGATTTTTTTTATGGGTTTTTTTTTCTGCTGGGTATTACTCTGCCTTTCTTTGTCTTAGTGGCAGAAGGGAGAGTTGCAAAGAATCAAACCACCAGCTCCAGTCCAGATTTCCTCAATTTGTCATATAATTTATTAAAAGGAGCAATAAGGCCAGTTGGAGGAGAAAAAAAAAATATTTTAAAAAGGAGAAAGAAAATAGATGTTTTCACCCATCTTCTTGTAGATGAAGTAGATGAGAGTAAAAAAGGCATTTCACTTGAAAAATTGTATTCAAGCCCAAGAAAAAAAGCTGACAAGGTGTCCCTGCTAGGAATTTCATTCCCAGGAACCTAACAGAGGAAACTAAGAAACATTCTTCAAGGACAAAGAGAAAGGAAGTTTTGAAAAAGATAAGCTCAATTTAAAATAATATCTCCTTCCCCCCAAGCTGTATGAGACAAGATGTAGGGTTTTGTTTTCCTGAGGAGGAGAATTTGGTTCTGTGTTTCTGAGTGAGGGAGAGGATGGGAGCAGGCAGGGAAGAGCTTTGGACATGTTCCCTTCCAGCACTGCCTCCCAAGTCTGGCAGGGCTTTCATGATGGAGCAGGATTTTAGGAACCAGGCACTTGGGGCTGCTCAGACTGCTCTGAGTTCCTCCAGCAAGAACAAAGTCACCTGAATTGCCACAGAAAACCACCCCACTGGAGCTGCTATGGGAAAAGGGGGTGACCATGAAAACGAAGGGCAGAGAGAGGTTGGTGCCTCAGTCCTGCTGCCCTCGGGGGGTTTCAGCAGTGCCACAGCACAGATAGAGCAGCCCCAGCCTTGCAGCACTCAGGGACCTATATCTCCTTCCAACCATCCCCTCTGGAGAGGCTGACCAGTCCTCCCACATCCCTGAGACCACAGACATGAGCCAGATCTCAAGAGACCTTAATCATATCAAATGATAGGATGGTTTGGATTGGAAGAGGCCTTAAATACCATCTAATTCCAACCCTGCTGCTACTGGCAGGGACACCTCCCACTAGACCAGGTTGCTTCAAGCCTGATCTAACCTGGCCTTGAATATTTCCAGGGATGGAGCAGCCACAGCTCCTCTGGGCAACCTGTGCCAGTGTCTCACCACCCTCACAGGAAAGAATTCTTTTCTAGTATCAGATCCAAATCTCCACTCTTTCAGTTTGAAACCATTCCCCTTCATCTTGTCACACACATGCCCTTGTAAAAAGTCAGTCTCAGGCTTTCCTGTAGCCCCTTCAGGTAGTGGAAATTGCTCTGAGGTCTCCTTGAAGCCTTCTTTTCTCCAGGCTGAACAACCTCAACTCTCTCATCTTGTCACAAGTTTCTCTCCATCTCCTGCTGTGCACATGCTCCAGTGTGTGCTGTTCATACATATGTATGCCCACAGGGAAGCATAATGAAATGCATCCAGCCAGTGCTTCCCAGGGAGAGCAGATCCTCCTTTGGCTGCTTGGGATGGAGCACACACACCAGCTCCCTGACATTGCCACCAAACCAGGCTGATGGGCACAACAAATCCATCTTTTCCAGCCTCCTCCTCCAAGGTGGGCTGAGAACACCTCAACATTCCCAAATCTGGTCCAGGTCCCAGCTGCTGGGCAGCTGGAGAGAAACCCCAAGGCAATGCAGGGTGAGCATCACCTGGGGCTGTCGGGACTTCAGAGCAGAGGAGAAAGGTGAAGGCAGCAAGAAAATAAAGTGTACGAACGGTCATGACAGCTAAAGGTGGTTCTGGGGAAGACAGGCTGCTTTTTACACCAGACAGATCTGGGCAGGGGTGGAGACGTCTAAATGGCTCTGGGGAGAGGAAAACAGCCTCTGGTTTGTATTTGTTGTTTATCAGTTTATGAGCAGTAGTGTATGATGTGGTGGATGTGTTTGCACATCACTAATCAACTAAACAGTTTGCATGCAGCCCTGGAAGAATGGCAAATTAACCCAGGATTCTGGTGCTGGAGACATTTTGTACTAAAAAAGATGGGTTTGGTGGCAGACTCACAGATTTTCTCCTGGATCACATGCTTGCATCCAGGATGTTTTCCCTCCAACATAAAGCTGGTGAAAAAAAAGCTAAACAGCCAAACAACTTTTCCAACAAAAATAAATAGAGATTAAGCATCAAAACATTTCTGCACATTCCTGCTATTTGCTTATAAAAAAACCAAACCAAACCAAAAAACAGAAATCAAAGCTTCCAATAACAGACTTTCAGGTCTTTTCAGCTCAGAACATTATTTAATTTGGGAGTTTCCTCCAATTTTTAAAATGCTTTTAGGTGAAAACCAAACCCAAATTAACCTGAATGGCATTTTGCTTTTTCTCTTTTCATCAAAAATCCATCCCAAGGCTGCCCCTACGAGCTCTCCTTGCTCCAGGGAGCTCAGGACACAGCTGCTCTGCAGCTCTGCTCAAGGACACAGAGCCAAGCCCAGGGAGTTTCCACAGCCCCATTCCTGCCTGGACCACATCACCTAAACACAGATGTTGCCTAAAACATCACACTCTGGCCAGGACTGGGGTCAACCTGTCCCCACCTGCATAGGTGCACCTCTCTGTCTCCCGATCTAAAGAATATTGACTGCATTCTTTTCCAACAGGTCTCAAGCTGCATCTTCTTGGTGAGGACACAGTAAAACCACCACCAAGAAGCCAAGGAGCAGGGATGTGTGCATCTGGTCAAACTCTTCCATGATTAACTTAATAATGCCATGCAAATGAAAAGAATTCTGCATTAATATAGCTTTGCCTCAGTGCTATTACGAGAAAGATAATGGGCATGAGAGAGTTAGCACTGCATTAGGGAGCACGTTCAACTTCATCTTGCTTCATTAGCAGCTGTTCCATCCCTCATGCAGTCATTAAAGGTGCACTACGAAGCTATAGACCTGTGATGGGGACAGGGAGAGGGTGAGTGGGACACAGCATCATTCCAGGAACCTGGTTCTGCCCCTTCAAGGTGCAGGACAGGGTCACCATTGTTTGCTCTTTCCTCCCATTATTTTTTCCTTGCCTGCTTTTCACAGATTGGAGAACCAGGTTTTAGTTTTGCTTCTCCAGGTTGTTTCTGCCTCCTCCCCAGCAGTATCAAAAGCCACAGGACTGCATTTATGTGAGGACAGCTTTGCACAGAATCCCCTGTTTGGTCCCTGCAGAGCACCAGGTTGGTTCTTTCCCAGCTCCATACAGCAGCAAAATTGCTTCCAAACCTTCCTCACGCAAAGGCAGCTCTGCAATCCCCAGCAGTGACTTTGAGGTCACTCCTGCCTGAACTAGGACAAGGACAAGCCTGCATTTTCTCCACCCTGGGCACCAGCCTTGCTTTTTGTTGCACATGGGATGCCCACGGTCCTGCATCCCCCTAGGGGAGAGCAGCTTGGGGTTGCACCACTTTCCTCAGCACATGGGACCAATTCCTGCCCTGCAGCTTGGGGAGAAAGGCAAACATCTCCTTGACACAGAGATGTTCCTGCAGTTATTACTTTTTCTCACCTTTTTAGTAACAATCTAGGGCTCCCCTCCTGGCTGCTTGTGCTACCAGCCAGGAGCAGTTCCCACAGCCCCTCTCTGCAAGTAATTGCCCGAGCTGCTTCCCCAGCACCCAGGGGAGAGGAAAGGATCATTATCTCTCTCAAAATGAGACTATGGAGAAAATATACAAGTCCAAAACAGTAATTGTATTTCCCAGGGCTGGAGGGGCCCTTTGCTGCCAGATTTGCAAGGAGCTTTGCTCCATCTCTGAGTCCTGGTGCAGCGCTGGCTCTGGGCAAACAGCACCTGGGTGCTCAGGGCACTGCTGCTGCTCCAGGCCAGGGGAGAGAGGTGCCAATAGTCCTACCATTTCTGGGAAAAATGGAATGAGAGCTGAGGTCTCTGCCTCTGTGGCCCCAAGGCCTAGCTGCAGGTAGCTGCAAGCTCCCAGCTGGAGCAAGGGCTGGGATTTGCAGGTTTAGGTGGGATCAAGCCCCTGACACAACCCTGCCTGGCAGGGCTGGCCTCATCACCTCCTCATCCAGACAAATGCTTTGCCAGAACCCCAGGACACCTCATCCTGACAGGTCTGTGCTCCTGCCACAATGCAGCCCAGGCTTCACCCCAGTGGCTGCTGCACCCCCTGATCCCCTGTGGCTTGTTCAGTTTGAAGCTGTTGTGTTTGGTTTTTTTCAATTGTTAACTTGCAAGTACAAATGTACAAGCTGGGCAAAGTGTTCCTAATGCCCCATATGTTTCCCCTTGGGATCAGAGCTATTCTTTCCCAGGCTTTAGACTTCTAAGATGTTACTGCCTCTGTTTTTCTCTCTCCATTGCTGCAGGTGAGCAGATGAGCATCACCTGCCCTCAGATAGGCAGCAGGACAGGGCACATGGCTCCCATCACACACAGTGCCTCTTTCCAGTGGCTTTAATGAAATGCTTTCAACCTAAAAATGAAAAGAGAAAGGAAAAGGATGTCCCGTTCCCTCCCCTGATACATCCACGTGCACACACACACTCCTGTGGACTTCTCCTTCACCTGGTGTATCAAATGGCCACTTCCTTTTGAAGTTACCATGGCAGTGAGAGCAGAGCAGCAGCACAGCTCACAGAGGAGGAGAGAATGAGGGAAAAATGAGAGTGAGGGTTGGAATGAGTTGATCTTTAACGTCTCTTCCAACCCAAACCATTCTGTGATTCCATGCTTCTGTGACAAATGCCAGCACAGGGCTGGGGAGGACAGGAGGGGTCTGAGAAGATCTTCTGATGTCTGTGAGATGTGGTGAGGGAAAGGCTTTCCCACCAGGGAAATTAAAATAAGCAAATAAATATCCAGCCATGAGAGGGCAGACAAAAAGTAAAGAAAAGAGAGATCTAAGAGCAGAGCTGGGAAAAGGACAAAGGGGGAAGCAAAGCAGAGACAGAAATTGAACTAATTAGAGAGCAAGGGGTGTACAGAAAGAGAAACAGAAAAAGGTGAAAGATGATTTGGCATTAAAATCTAGAATGAGACAAATCCCAGGAAGTAGCAAGTTTGAAGAAAAAAAAAAAAACATGGAAAAAACCTCAGTGACAGATTGCTTCTGAGCAGCCATCTCAGCTATGGCCTTGGCATGGGCTCTGCACCCAAAGCAGCACCCCACATCAGACCAGCTCCAACCCTGCAAGCCCAAGCAAACCCAGGCCCATCAGACACACTGTTGGCTGGGGCTTCCTTGCAACGAGCAGCTCAGGACAAGGCTTGAGCCCTGGCACCCTGCTCAGCCCAGCACAGAGCTGGGCTCAGCCCCCTCCCCCAGCACATTCCCACTGTGTGTTTGTGTGTGGTAGCAGGCAGGGAAAAGATGGGTGCTTCAGAAACCTCATACAGAGAAAAAGCAGAGGGCTGATGAAGTAGAGACAACTTTCTCAAAGGCCAGATGCTGCTCCTGGTTGCAGGTGGTGACATTGCCCCACTCTGTTTCCTTTCTATGTCAAGAGGATGCCCACCCTCAGGTCATGGCCCTTTCCTTGCTGTGTGAGTGTTGAGCTAAGCCTTGCCCCTGCACCCCAATCATATGAACCTGGGTGCTCACTTGGAGCCTGTGACCAATCTAGCAGGCCAGCTGGGATGACCAGCTAGGTATGACCAGCTGGGAAAGCACCATTGCCCTCTCTTCCAGCCAACCTTAGATACCTTCTAGTGCAGATCAAATCTACCCCAGCAACAAGGACCTGACATTTCCCTCTTGGACTATTCCACAGATTGCATTGCCAGGAAGTAATTCAAAGCATCCCATTTTTCTCAGCATGAGTCTGTTCTCCCAGTAGAGCCATACTAAATAATTCCTTTTTTGCTCTGGAAGTTTAAAATCTTCATATGTCACTTTGGTGTGGTACCTTATTTAAAATGGTTGACATTTCTTCAATCCTAGGCTTACCTGGAGGGTGTTAAGCAGAGGACCAAGAGGCTGGAAAACTTTGCAAACCAAAAATCTTACAGAACAGGAATGTAGGATGAAGAGCATCCCACGCATATTTAAATATCAGCATCCAGAGTGAGCAGGATTATGATTGCTTGGCCTGAAACAAATGGTTCCACTTTTGCTGCTGCTAATACCATTAAATAACCAAGAGAGCGAACGTCACTGATTAGAAAATAGCACAGAACACTTGTGAGCACTAATCAACTTTACAGAAATGTTAACTTCCAGACCTAAAAAAACCCTTGGCAGTGTCTCTGTGAAGTTATTTCGGGTGAGGCTCTGCATACCCAAGCTGTCCCTTCGCATTAGGCTTGATCCCTGCTCACTGTGTGTGCAGGCAAGTGCACCCTTAATGCTTCTCAATTACACGACAAGCAAAGCAACTTATTGGTGCTCTTTATGTTAATGTCCCAATATTGTTCATCTTTATGATATCTAATTATGTTTTCTCCTGATAGTGATGTAATGTTTAGGTACTGAAGATTGAGAGGGCCGCTCTAATGTTAATATATTTACATTATTAAAAAGTAATATATTACGTAGGCAGTCTGCTGTGTAGGGCTGGATTTCTAGATGAGCTCTCAAGGCAAATCCATTATCTTCTCCCCCCTCCTGTCCCCTGTACAGATCCTGATAACTAGGATTGACTGGCAGTGTTTAAAGTGACTGCAGCTGGTATCAGGGTGCCAAAAGGGAAAAAGTATCTTACACATGCATGAAATTAAATAGGCCCAGGGGTCTCAAAGGACCACACTGAATTACCAGGCAGAGAAATTCAAGATGTTAGCTCAGAAGATCAGCATTGCAAAAATGGTGCAAAAAACCCCAACAACACCAAAAAACCAAAAACCTCAAAAAACCCTCAAGAGGGCTAGAGAAAGGCAGCCTCCTCTGTAGAGTGCCATCAGAGATGTTTTCTGTGAAAGTCCATTAGCTGGAAGAGAAGTCTCCAGCAGCCCCTCCAGTTTCAGACTGCCTTTTTCCCTTTGCTCAGGGCATCACGCATGTTCTTTTGTTCAGGGCATACTGCAGAGCCCATTGCCCTCTTCAGATGAGAAGGAGTGGTGTATTTATAGGAGACAGATTCCCAAAGGATCACCTTCTGAGAGGAGCATGTTCCCTTTGGGACTGCATCCTCCTCCAACGCTTCCTCGCTGATCACATCTTCAGAAGTTCACCAAAGCAGCCAAGACCAGGGCCGGTGCTTCATACATTTTTTAGACACACCTCAAAGTAGCTAACTCAAAGCTAAAACGTGTTATTCAGTATTACATGTCTAGTCAACTCAGGAAAGATGTCAAGGCAAGTGAAAACTAGGAGGACGAGAGGCAGAAGCTGTGGTTAGACTTCCACAGGGGGATATTTGCAAACCAAGCAGGTGCTGAACATCATCATCTTCTGCTGTGATCTGTGAGAAGTGATCCACAGCTCCCTTGTAAACACAACACCTTAAATACTGTCTCTACATCAAAAACCCTAAAGAGCTCTTCTCCCATAGCAAAAATGGGTCATAACCAGCCAGGAGGACACAAAGATGTCCACCACTAACAGCGATGAAGGATGCTGTGAGAGAACAGCCTCTTCAGGATGCATTTCCAGATTCCTAATAAAGGACAAAGGGCTGTTTTATTTAATGAACAGCAACTGCAGCAGAGATTCAGCCCCTGTGGTCTTGAGTCCTGAGTGACTGACACTGCAGAAGGGAGAAGACAAGTCTGGACCACACAAGCTCTGCTGATAAACACGAGATCACACAAAACCCACACGGATAACTGCAGAATCCTTACTGACTACAGCAAGGTCTAACAGATCACTCGTGACCTACTTATAGTCTATTACCTATACATCCCATACATGCTGTCAGTCACACCTTAGAAACCTACTGCATGGGTCACACCCTTTAGGAGACACTTTTGCCAATGTTTAGAACCTGGACAAATTATTTGGATGATGGTGAGATGAGAGATGAGCAGGTGAACCTCCAGCACCTGCTCCAGTGTAGGTATTTCCATTCAGTATATCATGATCACATATTTCAAAAGTAAAATATATGAAACTAGGTCTTCCTGGCTATTTCTACTCCTTTGGATGTAATTTCTGTCTCCTTAGAGTGATGTGTGCTTACACCAAGGAATTGGAAATGACTCCTGAGTCAGGCAGTAATAGTGGTGGGGAGAAAGGGGAGGGGTTGCTTGCAAGTCAGAATTCATCTGCATTGACAGAGAAGTCATAAGGCAGCTTCTGTGATTTCTGCCCAAATTAAGCCTAGCACAAAGGAGGATTCTCAACCTCTTCTTTTAATGAGCACAGAGCTATAAGGACAATTACACCGAATGAAATAAAATTAATTAATGCACACATTTGGGGACTAAAAATGCTTATTATCTAATATGTATGAATTTGACCTAGCTTAAAATTAATGACAGAGCCAGAATGTACACGATGTTCAGGATATATAGAAGTGAAATAAACATAGTGCAAAGAGAGATGTTGCTGATGCCTTTAGTAGCAGTACTGCAAGAGCTAGGAAGAGGGGAGGAAAGCATGTGCTGTACATAATTTTCACAGAAATTTGCTTTGGCTGAGCTTGTACTTTACATGTGTTTTAACAACTGAACTTACTGGCAGGAGTGAGCTTGGCAAAGGGAATATTAGGTAATACTTCTATGAATATTTTCTCGAGCTGAAATTCCCTTTTGGAAAAAGACTTGCACAATGCAGCACTTGGCTTTCCAAGATGCCAATAGCACTTAGGTAACTGATTGAGTTTGTGGTTGCCTGCGTTTCAGCCAGGGTGCTTGCTTGAAATGCTTGGTCAGGACTTTTTATTCTTGGAAGATTCATTCAAGGAGAAGCATCCATCCAGCCTGAGAACAGAAGTACACCATGTGGCCTACTGATCCAATTAAACTGACCAATAAACTTAAAATCCCAGCATCAAGAAATGTGCAATTAATTAATCACTCGCATGCAGTCAACAGGCCACAACTTATTCATCCAACTTATCTGACAAGAAATAACTGAATTATGAGGAAATTCAAGAACATCATAAATTGTGGATTACAGCAAGGCACAGCTTATTAAATAACTCACTGCAAATTACTTGGGCCATTTTCTGTATGACAGAGTAATTTTTGGTGTGTAAGAACTTCTTGGATGCTGTTAAAGTGCAATCCTATCTGGATAGGGACTGTGAAATCACATTTGGCATCTCGGGAACTCCAGCTCAGCATGCTTCTCTTATTACAAAAATGTGTAATTTTACTCATTGGTCCAAAAAATGAGCTTAATGGGAGTAAGGCACCATGGGTCTGACTGCACTTTCTGCTAATATTGGAAAGCCCCTTTACAGACCAGAGCTACCAACCATCCACACTGGAAACCCTTAGGCCTATGCTTAGAGGGCACTACTGATAAACATCCAAGGTTACACAGATGACAGGAATAAAACCTCAGATCATTGTGTTTAGGATAGAAGATCTGGGCCTAATTATAGTGCTCATCTCCTGAGGCCAGGCAAGGCTCTTTTCTGTGAGGAGGCACACGCAGGGACTTCCAGTGCTTCTCCTGCTCTTATGGACATGGGGGAGGAAGGAGAATTGGATGCACGTGGCTCAACAGGATTTGGACCAAGGAAGTCTGAAACTTGGCACACCTCAGGGATCCAGCCCTCTCCTATATATAGAAATCCAAACAAACTCGACATGAAAGGGGCAAAATAAAATCTTCCCTGCTTATGCAGCAGACCCAGGACCCAGCTGGGCACAGAACAGGAGGGTGATGCAGAAAGGATAAAATGAAGAGCTAACTTCCCATCCCTCTGCAGACACAGTTGCTAAGAACACCCTCGGGAGCAGATTTCCTGGGGGTGGTGATGCCAAGAACAAGGAAAAGACCACGAGCAGCTCTCAGTCTCCCTGTGCAGGCTCCTGCAATGGCTGTGGGGATTTGCCAGGCAGGACAGGGATGGGTTCTCTGCAAACCACACGCACACCAGGGATGTGGGGTCAGTACCTGGGGGCAAAACTCTGGAGAAAGCCCATTAGAATGATAGAATGGCTAGGGTTGGAGGGGACCTTGAAGATCATCTAGTTCTAACCCCCTGCATGGGCGGGCTGCAATTTCCCTTGGCTGCAATGGGTTGAGACAGCTCTAGGGACACAAGGGTTGTCACTGGTGATAGGGACTAGCAGGAAGAAAGGATGGAGATGTGTGATTCCTCAGTCAGAAAGCCACAGATAAGAGTTTTCTGAATAAAGGGACACATTTACATATGTAACCACATTTTTCTATAGTCTTCTATATACCACTGCCATGAAATCCCGTGTTTGCTTTTATAATCTTGCTTCTCTTTTGGAGAGATTCACTCCCATCTGCCCCCAAATCCACAGTGGGATATAGGGCTGATTTATTCCTAAGGGAAAAAGGCTGCTAGCACTCTTCTCAGGTGCTGTGAAGCAGTCTCCTAACCCTGCAGAGTAAGGACCCTTTCCTAGTTGCATTACTAGCATTCCCTACTACTTGCATGTAATTTTTCTTTTTCATTTTCATTCTCTCTCTCTCTCTCTTTTTTTTTTTTAAACTTCTGCAGCAAATTTTGCTTCAACACCCACATGTCTGCTATTGAAGCCAATCAGCAAGATTGACTCAGGTAAGTTCTTTTATTAGGTACTGATTTCTTTGTGTCTGATGTCTTTATCCTGACTCCTTTGAAAAATTCCATTTTGGCTGAGCATATTGAAGCAAATGCCTCTCTCACTCTCTTTCATTAGCAATTTTAGGGCAGCACTAGCAGGTTTTTCAGTCCTCTCTCTTGAACTCAGGGGGAAAAAAAAAAAAAGAAAAAAAAAAAAACAAACCTGCAGTGGTTTCTCTCTTTTCACTGTCTCCTGAGGATGTCCTGCCAACACTCCCCCACCTCCAAAATTGGACAGAAAAATGTAGGTCTGATGGGCTGAGGTTTGGAAGCAACAACATTTCACGACACTGGCTTTCTCATTTCCTCAGACTAGAATTAGTTCTGCCACCAACATTTTGCCCAGGGCCCCCAACCCCAGGAGTGCTCACAGTGTCTCTCTCTCTCTCACAAATTATTCTGCTCCAATGAGGATTTTCCTAGCAGAGCTCTAACGTGTCTGGCACGGATTCATGTTATATCTAGGTTTTGACATTGGGCCTGCTCCTATAGAAGTCAATGTCAAAATTCTCTGTGAGTGTTAGAACACAAGGATCAGGCCCTCTCTGATTTATGCAAGTTATTTTTATATGATAGCGAATTGGATGCAGTATTATAAAGTTTGGAATTAATTTGCATTCTAACACTTTATAAAAACCAGTAAAAAAAAAATATAATCCCAAATTAACATCCTCCTTAACCTTTATTTTTATCAAGTGTACTAAATCAACTGAAGAATAATTGCTCTGAGGACTATGCCAAATGAGTGCACATTTAGTTTACATATTCCCTAATGTAATATGAATTGATGAACTTTCTGAGATACACATGATATAAATGATCATGATGTGCCATTCTTAATTTCTTTCAATTGTTTCTGCAAAAAACTCTTAAGATGAAAAGTGCTTTATGTGCACACCAAGCCCACAGGAGGGAAGGAGATGCATGTGTAAGTATTTGCCCTTTTTGCATGGAGAGAAATGATTTGAAACAAAAAGGTCGAAATCTTGCTGTATAGCAATGGGCTGGGACCTTGTTTGTTGTATGTCTGAGCAGAGCAGAGTCCAACTGCTCTCAGTTCCAGAAAGAAGAAATCTGAGCCAGCCCTACCACGCTGCCAGGGTCTTTCTTTCATGCCAGTGTCCCCAAGAATGTCCCCAGCTCAGTCCCCAGCCTGCCACACAGACCTGTCCCAGGGAGGTGAGAAGAGGAGTGGTTGCTTCTCCCCCGTGCATGAGCAAGCCAGGATTTAATTCTGCTCAGGGCCAAGTGCCCTCATGATCCACACAACAAGGGGAGTCACAGCCTTGCCCTGAAGAAGTATGGAAAGTGAGCCAGGGATGGCCCACTGGTTTTGATTTGATTTTGATTTCTGCTTAACAAAATTCACCATTAACGTCTGCATGTGCCACCCTTCATAGCATCTCCTGCCATAGCAAGCACCTCAGTAAGAGCAAAGACCTCACAAGGACCTGCTCTGCTTCTCCTGCTGACCACTGCCCAAGACTCTCTGTGGCACTGTTTCACTCCACCATGTGATTACCAGATGTTTTCCATACCCTATGAGCCTCCCAACCTTGTACGACCTTGGGCACATCTTCTCTGGTTCTCAGTTTGCCATCTGTTAACTGGGGCATAATAATATGTTACAGGTTTTAAAGCCAAACAGGGTAAGCAATCATCTGAGTTGGAGTGCTGCATAATAGAGGCCACTGGACTCTCCTGAATTCTCTTTTGAATCAAAGCAAATCTCCTAGAAAATGTATCCTGCTTTGATTTGCTCATAGCTAGACTCTAAGGATCCAAAGGAAATGCAGTGAATGGTGCCAGTGTTAATTACTGTCACAAATAGATACATCTGCATTTGGCTCCCTGCATAGACTCCCACACTTTGCTGAGCAGAAGAGTCCAAGAAAAAAGGTTTGCTCCTCAAATAGATACGATACAGACCATAATCAAATCATGCTTTACCTTTCCTGTTGGGCCACTGAATTACAATAGTAACACGTTTTCATAATAACATTTGTGAAATATTCCAGTCCCTGCCTTCAGCCACATGGTTCCTCCCCAGCTCTTGCCAAGCTCTGCTCAGTGGCTGTGCAGCAAGGCAGGGATGCCAGCACTGAGCTTGCTGTCCCTGCACATCCTGATGGCACCCCAGCAAAAAGGGGGCTGCATCTCCATTAACCTTGATAGGCTCTCCTGCAGTGCAAATAATACTGCTCATGATGATCACAGAGCTTGCTGCCTAGGGAGAAACTTTTCTTCTTTGACACCTGTGAGCAATCTGGAGCCATTAGCCATTTCACTCCAATACTAATGATGCTCCCTTCAGTCATTATATCTTTTTTTCTTTTTTTTTTTTTTTTTTCTTTTTTTTGATAAAACCCTACAGTAAAGCCAAATCTAACAGGTCATTAAAAGCCCAAGGAAGCTCTGACTGACTTGATCCCAATTGTTCCTTATGTCTGACAAGATTTTCCCAATTGAGCATTTGACTTGTATTTTAAGTTGCCTCATTAACTGTGCTAGATTTTAATCAAGGTCAAATGGGGGCAAATTTGTGTTTCCAGAACCCAAACAGCTTGTGCCACGGGGGCTGATCTGCAGCTTAATGTGATTGCGTGAGCTCTCCCCGTGGATGGAGCTCCACCAGTTTCCTTCACGGGGGGCACGACCTACACCCCATGGGGTCTGTGATAAATCCAGAACCCATGGTTGTTTATACTTCATTAAAGTCTCATTCAAATCCTTCCCCAGTGCTTCTGAAGTGAAATGCCCGGACAAGGAGATCAGTGAAGAAAGAAAGCTGTATCACAACATGAATAAAACATATTCTAATTTTATCAACACCTAGAGCCCCAGTCTTTAAAAACCTGAAGTATTTTTTTTTTCTTTTATAAGGTATATGATGAACAGCCGATTACATTTTTGATGTCTTTTAATGATCATAATTAAGTATGATCCATCATTGTAATTTCACCACTAAATCAAGGTAGATCACCATAACAGTCATGATGAATCATGCTCTTTGCACAACTCTTCCTGAGGATGGACCAGAAAGTGAAGTTAGAGGACTTCAGGACCTCTCTGCTCCATCAGCAGGATAGTTATCAGTATGTGCATCCTGAAGGCATGAACAGAACATGATGGGTTGTTCTCCCTTCAGATTTATGGGCTTGCAAAGCTGTGCTTCTGGCCCTGCCTTTCTGCACCTGAGGAACTTAATCCTTGGTCATCCATTCTGTTTATTTTCCTTCCTGAAAGCTCCAGATTAGTGTTTCTCACTTAAAGGAAGATGGAATGTAAAGACAGTTGCTCCTTAGACTATTCTCTCTGCAAACTCTCATGTTAAACAGAATTCAGTATTTAAAAAATATGAAAAACTGTGCAATCAAGCCAGCCATGACTAAAGCCGAAGTCCTTGCCACTGGAGGTCAGGTAAGACCCCTTGGTTCTATCCATATTTATCAGTACCCTAAATTGATCTGTAAGAAAGTTTAGGATGGGGCAATATACCCTCTTGGAGGTCATAAAAGCCCCAAACTGTCTTCTGATGTCTCATCATTTGATGTTTAAGGGCAAAAATCCCCATAGTACTAGCAAGATGGATTTGCTTTGGCCAAATTAAAATCTGAGGGTCTACATAGTCTTTTCCTGCCTTTTGTCTGCAATTTCAGTTCTGTTAGACACTGTTCCAGTGTTACACACCACAGATGGCTGCCTACCCAAGAAATGCGAAGGGAGCTCTTGGGAATATAAAAAGCAAAAGTCTTACGTAATTTTCTCAGCCCAAAAGTTGAGGGAATAAGTGCTGAAGTATCTTGTTGACTGTTCTAGGACTCTGGAGGAAAAGGAGTCATGCTGATGCATAATGTGTAGCTTTGTATGATGTAGATGCAGATGTTGTAGATGTTTTTTCCTGCCCATGTCAGGGGGGTTGGAACTAGATGATCTTTAAGGTCTCTTAAAGTTCACCAATCAATGCTCTCAGAGATATATAGAAGAGGTACAAGAGTCACCATCAGAGAAATGGGAACCTGAGCTTCCCAGGAGGGCAGTGCTGCCACATGGGATGTCAGTGGCTTTTTCTCTCTGCCCCCTGGGCATGGTCTCCTCCTAAAGACCATGAAGAGAACAAGGTCCCTCGAGAGGATAGTAAAGATGGTAAATTTCCCTCATCACGGTCCAAATGAGAAGTACAGTAGAGGTGATACATCACAGGTAGATTCCCCACAAGCTCTCAGAGGGGTCCCATCACTCTTGGTCATCTTTCACACATTCATTTTAATCAAGTCTCTGTCATTTTCCCGTTCAAGTACAGCACACTCAGCTCGACCTATCTTTGGCTCTGTGTCAGGGGTGTCATATTATCCATCCCTGTTACTGTGGTAATGCTTGATAGCCAGGAAGGTCATTTCATCTCTAATAATTCCCCCCAAAGGGGATATGAAGGTAGAACGATTACAGAGTCATATACCTTCTTGCAGAATACCTCATCCTCTTTGTTGCTAGATTATTTAAATGATAAATGGAAATTGGCCAAGGGAAAATCACTTAGAAATGAATTGTGGTCATAAGCCATAGAAAACACATTAGGTTTCCAGAAAGACAAAATAAAAATCATCAAAGGTTACTCTCTTTCCTAGATATAATCTAAAAACATCTGTTAAAAGGGTTTTTAATTTAACACCATGTACTTTTTATTAGGGAGGGAAATACCACGTGGCAGGGTACTGGTTCTGCAGAGATCCAGCACTGCATAAACTGAACCAGCTTTTCGAAACCTGGACCCAGTACCTGATGATCTAGAAAGAAGGCATGTGCACAGTTAGGCTCTGTAAGCCAGAGGCACTCACATGGTAATCTTGGGCTGTGCCAAGCTAAGAGGAACCAGAGATGCTAAAAAAACCCCAAAAACCTGGGAGCTCAGATCTGAGCTCTTTCCAGCACAGGCTGACAACACTGCAAGTCTAAGGAAAAAAAAAAAAAAAAAAAAAAAGTATTATATAATTTTGCTTTTTGTCCTTTGCTACCATCCTTTGAAAATACAAGTAAATACCTCTTACAATCATCTCTCTGCACAGTCAGCTGGGAGAGATGAGCTGGGCTGTGCCAGTGAGGACTCTGAGGTTCATCCCCAACTCTGCCGCTGCGCAGCCCCCGTCGCCTCGGGCTCCCCAGCCCAGCATCACAAAGCTGCCTCAGATCTCCTGATTGGAAAACGAGGCTTGTACTAATACTGCCGTGGCTCTCCCGTGCTTAATTAACATTTGGGGAGATCTCTGCACGGGATACGTGCTGTCAAAATGCCAACGCCTTTGCCATGTTGCTTACAAGATAAAAAAGTGACAGCAGGTATGTTGTGGTTCTGCTGGGCCAGCCGGCGCCGCGCTGAGCGGTCCTCACCGGTACCACATGTTCTGTCTGATCGTGCCCATCTCCTGTCTCTAGACTAATGTTTAAATCATAAGCTCTTTAATGCAGAGGCATTTCTTACTCGGGATCAGTGCAGCGTGGAATCCCGTTTCATGGGTAAAACTCGGAGGCATTGCAGGAGTACAAATATTATCAGTGTAAAGTGTTGCTCTGCTTTATGGCAGAAGTTTAGTTGTGGGCATGTACTGAAATCCACCTGCTTTCCCCCCCCTCCCTCTTTCTGTGTCTCTTCTTTACTGACAGCTTAATCACCTTTATGTCTGCTGCTTATCTTGGAGGATTTTCTATGAGTTGTATTCACTTCTACTGTGACATATCTACACTTTGCTAATTAACCACCTGGTGGACATGGTTAAAAGCCACAATAAATATTTTTTGTACCAGAGAAGAATCGTGATGCTGACACTTGACCTGGGGGGTTCTCACATCTTTTGATTTATTTTTTTTTCCTCTTTTCTTTGTTGGTCTTAAGACTCTTGGTCTTGCTGTCTCACTGCAAATGCAAACAGATGTTTCACATCTTATGACTCAATGACCCATTCCACAAACCTAAAACAATAAAACTTCAGGCACTGATGTTTCTATCAAATGAAAAGTCCATCTACTCCTTTCAGCCCAGTACAAAGGATGAAAAAAATAAAGGTTAGCCTAGGGGAGCTTAGGCTCCAAAACCACCGAATCCTTGGAGACTACCAACAATATTAGTAATTACTGCTCAGAGCAAAGCTGAGTTGGCATGGAGACCACCACAAGGCTGGGTCTTTAAGAGATCAGCTCCTATTCAACACATATATTAAGTGCTGTATTAAGAACCTACTGAACCCCAGAAAAAAAAATAATCACAGAATTATTTCCAAATGGACTTCTTAGTTTTTCGTAAGTCAAGAAAGGGGGTCATGAATCAAAAGGGCAAAAATCAGCATGGGGAAACATTTACCTCAGCCTCTCTGGAAGCTGTTAATCAGCCTTTCTGCAAAGCCTTATACAAAAGCCATTAAAATTTAAGATAGGCAAAATCACTGTGATTCCTACAGTTACTGCTGATGCTACTACTCTTAATTAAGGTCTTAGAGCAGTTAAACATTTAAATATGATAAGGCTTAGAGGTGAGCTGACTTGCTAAATGAAGAAAGAAAACATTGTCAAGCAGAGTCAGAGAGAGGAGCCCAGGCAGTGAAACACAGGGGCTGAGACACGGAGTGTGCAGCTGAGCACCCACGCTGGGATCAGGGAAGTGAAGCCCAAGTTACATTCCATCTCAAGCAGAAAATATGGACACAAATGCTGATCCCAAAAAGGCTTTTCTGCCTGGGCACCCTGAGACATGTCTCAGTGGAGATGGGGTTTGTGTGGGGCACCTCATGCAAGAGAGGAAGGAAGTGTTGAAGAAAACTGCCGGGATCCTTCTCTTGGAGAAAAACCCCAGGCCAAAAGCTGATATGAAATGAAGAATAAGATCCTCAGCCAGAGGCTCCATGTTTTCAGATCTAGGAACCCAGTTCTGGGAAGCTTCTTGGTGATGGAGGGGTTCGGTTCCATTGTTGAGCACAACCAATTCTCTGTAGCTTGTGTTCAGAAGTGGCTCTGAGCATTACCAGGGAAGTTAGTGTCGTATTGTATAATCCACATTTGCTTTATGATGACACAGTGTCTTCCCTGCTGGATATTTTACCTTTCAAGCAGTAAGACAATAAACTACAGTCCCTGACAAGAAATGTTTTCATTGCCATTGTTTTAGAAACACATGTTTTCTCATTCACTATCAGCGCCACCTAAATCAAAAGCGGTGACTTTCACAATAAATCAGATAAGAACAGCTGAAAACTGATACCTGCCAGCTTGTTTCCTCCCTTAACGGTGCTCTTGAGGCAGGCTGAGATGACTTTTCCCAGAGCAGCCCAGAGGATGGGTGTGAGGAGGATGGGGAGGCACCCACAGAGCTGGGCAGTGGGGTGAGGGCAATCCCAGGCTGGCGTGGGTGATGTCCGCACCTAAGCACCTCTCAGATGTGATGAATGACACTGCATAAAGGAGAGCAGTGTGGGAAATAAGCAGAGAAATACACAAGAATTTAACCATTTCCAAGCCCTAACGTGCACTTCTGAATAGCACTCTGTAAGAAGAGCCCATGGTACAAAGACAGCTGATGCCCAGTGGGTTTTAGCCTTAATGATAGGGATGCCAAACCGAAGATGTAAATGTTACATAAAAATCCTGTGTTGTGGGTTTGATACTCACAGTTAAGGGGTTGGGATTCTCTCGCTTTCCCCTACAATATCCTGGGATACACAGGTTGAGTTTAACATAAATGACCAACAGAAGCATCATTTTCAAGCTTCTAAGCAGATGTTCACCCAGCTGGGGATGAGCACAGGTTGTCTCAGCAGCTGTGTCTGCGCTGCACACCTGCACACTGTATCCAGGGAGAAACAGTAACCCTGCAATATTCCTCTGTTTGGCTGTTTGTGAGATTTCTGGGAGGATGAAAGAAGGGTAAATGGAGGAGCTGTGCACTGCAGTCCTTCATCTCAGTCTGCCGCAGCCGCCGAAGCGAGGCATCTGTAAGGATGCTTGAGAGGAGCAGGTGGGTGGTGATTAGTTATTTCTTCTCTTGCCCCAGGTGGATCTTTCCTGTGCTAAAAGAATGTTTCTTACACACAGGCAGATAGCTTATTCTTTCTATTGTATGCTGCCCTCCTTTTTCCCCACACACAGTGGATCCAGCTTCTCCCCTCAAAGTGATGGATTTGTTCAGATGCCTCAAGTCCCGTGGTGTCCCTGTCCCTGAATGGAGTCAATGCTCTCATTTTTCCCAATTCCTGCTCCCTGTGAGCCCAGCCTCAGCACAACCTAGCAGGCTGGCAGCCAGAACCAGGCCATCTTCAACACAGCCATCATGCTCTAGAGGTCTGTTTTGTGTCCCACCAGGGCCCAGATCTACCAACCTTATGTGACAAACCCTCCCCAGGAGCAACTACAAACTCCACTGACTGCTGAGACTGACTCAAACGAGACCATGCCAACACTATGAAGAGTGCTTCTCTTCACATACTCAAAACTTGGTTCCCACCTGCTGTGGTACACACAAAAACCTTCACAGGGAGAACTTCAAGTGTCTGCAGAAGTCATTGAGTCCAAAGAATGAGACCTCTAGTTCTTGTGTGTAGGGATGCAGTGCAAAGACACCTAGAAATCAGCAACTCACCAGCAGTCTTGCCCCTATGGGAAGAACATCCCTTGTCCTCATATGATCATTCCCTTCTCATACTGTTGCTGTGCTGATTGATGGTCATTAAGACACCTTATTCAGACACCAATGTCCACTTGGAACAACCTCTTATCCAGAGCACATCTGATTTTTAAAAAGTTCTGCATTATGTTTCCTTGCATTTTGTATTCAGCTACACAACCAGAGGTGTTGTCTGCACTCTCATTACCTCAGACCTCCATTAACATAAGATCTTCCCTGATCTTAAGGAATGAAAGCTCGTGGTGAACCCTGCTGCCAAAATCAGCATTGTCCCTGATCACATCACCACTTACACAGCTTTCCCATAGCTCCAGTCTCTGACACACCAAACACAATCTCTGTGCATGTTCTCCACATAACTGATCATCACTCCCAGTCCAAGCTGACATTTGCCTTTTCAGCCCAATGGTGCAAGCCTCTACTGCTTTGCTCTCTAGAAAACACTTCCTTACTTTTGCTCTTTACCCCTCATAGTTATACCCAGTCTTTGTAAACATTTACTTCATTGTTTTACCCAAAACTTCCTTAAGATGCCAGTTTGTGCGATAAATAATCAGGCATTGATTAGATAGATGGCTGATGTCTTGCAAACAGTATCTAAAAGATGGCTCAGCATGTCCAGACCATGGTTTCATTATCCTCTAGGATAATCTTTTCCATCTCAAGGTCTGCATTTGTTTGGCTTGCCTCTTAAGTTTTAAGTTTTGGAAGGTGTACCAAGTTTTTGTACATCATGGTCCTGCGCCACACCTAAAACCCGTGGCTGATGGTAGAGTAATAAAATGGTGCTTCTTCCACCCAGTGTCCCATGCAGTGCAGAGATGGAATGTCTCAGATGCCTTCTGCTGACTTTTTCTCCTGTTCAACCCTTGTCTGTTTTTTGTCTGGTGCCCACTCTCCATTCTAACATTCTTCTCCTCTCTATTTTCATCTGTCCTTAGTTTTCTGTTTCCCCGTGTTATCCATCTGCCTTTCCACCATTCCACCCCTTGCTCCCATCAATCCTGTCTCACCCAAAGCTCTGCTTGTTTGGCAGCTCCTGGGCTGCCTCCTCACTGCAATCTCCTGTCCTTGCACTGGTAGTCCACATTGCTTACTCTCTGATCATCTTTTGAAATACAGATCCATCTCACACAGATAGGAATCAAAATATATGAGAAGAGGAAATGGGGATAAAAGCAGACCCGTGTGCTGTCTCATCCAGCACACTTCCACTGGCACCAGCTGTTCCAGACAAAGAGTATTAAAATTCCACAAGCAGAGTTAGGATTCAAAGTCCCCTGACAGGAACATTCAGCTGTAATCCCTAATAGTTACTGATCATTCCGTGTCTTAAGGCAGGAAGTTTTATGTGCCTGTATTAAAACATTATCATTCAAGACACAAATCTCTCAGTACCATAACTCAGATGTGGGGAGCAGACCAGAACTTGCTGGTCCCTTGCAAGCAGAGGGATCAGGATCTGGATCACTCCTGCCCTGCTGTGACAGAGCAGGGGAGGGCAAAACCTCACCTCCAAAGAAAAGACACAGAAACACTGCTTTTGTACACTGAGGGACAAAGTAGCATTCTGGTGATTTGCTTCGGGATGATGGTGAGGAGTGACCCAGAGAGATTATCCAAACCCAGACATCCCAAGTGTCTGCAAAAGTACCCAAAGACTCCCCAAAGTTTGCCAAGCCCCTGACTTCCCTGTCCCACCTGACTGCAAAGCATGTGAAAAGCAGTCAGCATCCCAGAGGGAATCTTCTGTCCCTGAGAGCTGGAATGTGTCACCTACCACACATCAGTGTCCCACACCAGCCTGGGAACACCACTGCAATTGTGGGCTTGCTACAGCTCTGGACTGAGCTCTCAGGTTGCAGCAAACTAATGCCTGACAGAGCTCATTAAAAAAAAAAAAGCTTTGTACAGCTCTAATTTTCATTTCAACATTTGCTTTATAGCTCCAGGCTTACCAGAAAGCTGTATTTGTACCAGCAGACTGTAATTTGTATACAGAAACGAAACAAAAAAAAAATCAAAATTAAACATATGAATTCAATTGCTGAAAAACACCCTTTTACTAAGGGTTCAAATGTAATGACACTATCATCTAGAACAACCTCTGTGGGTGTGTGCCTACAGAGAGCCACGAGAGAAAAATAAACTACATTAAAATACAATTCCTCTAGCAGTTTCTGAGATGCAATCAAAACCCCACAACAGGGATTTTTCAGAAGAGAGGATTCTAACTCAATAATATCTATAGATTAGGTAGTCCCAAATGGCTCATGTGGAATTTTTATCCAATCTAAAGGTGGAAATAATCTTTATGTATACCTGTGTGCACGTATAGTCTTCACCACTGGAATAGCTGAATGCCTCACACTTGGTTTTATACTGAAAAATTGAGGATGTAAGGCAGAAGTCTTTAACACCTGGGCACTGATGCCACCTGTAAGCACCCTGTCTGGATGGTTTCTGTAATAGACTGCTTTCCATAAGTCACCTCCCAGGAGACACACTCTGCAGGGTCACTGATGTGGGTGGGAAAAAAGGGCATCCAGCTGAGGTAATATCTGGGAGTCCTCAAAACACAGTTGGCAATGCTTTTCACTAAGGATTCATGGTGCAAAAGTGAAGAACTTCTCTTAAAATAACAAAAAAAAAAAAAAAGGAATAAACAATCACTACTTGCAATGGAGTGGGTTCACTGCAGGGATCTGCACTGCCCAGTGTATATTTGTGTATATTTGAAATTCACAGACATGGTGCTGAGGGATATGGTTTCATGATGGACTTGCAGTGCTGGGTTAATGGTTGGACTTAATGAATTTAAAGGTCTTTTCAAACTGAAATGATTCTGTGAAGTGGGAAATGCAATGATTTGGTCTGCAGCTTCTCTACACGTTCAAGTAGAAATGGTACAGAAAGAGCACAGATGTGACCATAGTTGAGAAAGGGCTCTCATCCAAGAAACTGGGATTCCCAATTACTTGAGCTGGGTTTTCCTAGCCCTGGGAAAGAAATACACAAGGCAGATATAAAATCAGGAATGCCATGTAGGAAAAACAAAGGGGACAATTAATTAGTGTTTTCCACAATACAAGAAGTAGGAAACACCACTCTGGAAATTATTAGGAAAAGGTTCAAAAGAATCTGAAGAAAGCACTTTTTCCTCAGCTGCACAGTTAAAACACAACTGCACCCAAATCACCACCTGCTGGCTGAGGTCACTGAATTCCAAAGGATCAGACAATATTCCCCAGGACCAGGTGGACAATCCTTTAGAAGACAGCACTTCCAGAATAGCCCCAGCATCAAGTCCAGCACCCTGAGCAAATCCCACCCACTCACAGCATCAGCAGTGCAAGGACCTGTGAGTCACATCAAGAGATCCTGGTCCCTTCATCCTTGTCTCTGGAAGTCTCTGTGCCTCATTGGAGGCAACAACTTTCCCCCAGTGTCCCAGCTGGATTTGGTCAGCCTGCTCCAGTGATGTTTGCATTGAGCAGGACATCCACAAATGGAGAGCAAAGTATCAGCAGGATTTTGTTCTGAAAACAAATCCTAAATACCCACCACATCCAGTATCTTCTGGCTTATCCAGCCAGAGCTACTATGATGATCTTTTATGCTGAAGATGCTGGGAGACCCTGAGAGTATTCTCAGGCAATCTCCATGCATTTTTCAATCTGATTTTCTTCTGGTGTCTGGGCTCACCAATGCCCATGACTCACTCCCAGAACGTTAGGAAGCGTGAAGCAGAAAAACATCCATAAAGGATTAGATCACAATCCCAGTGACAGCACTGATGATTACTAAGGGGGGCAGAAAAAAAGGCTTGTATTAGACTTTTGCTAGGATGAGTATATTGCAGCATTTAAAATTCTTTGAAGTCTAAGTCTGTGTTAAAAGACACCCTTGCTCAGAAAAAGACCACCTTTGGCTGGTATTATATCATACAGCTATGTGGCCATCTGGATTTTGCCTTCAATCATTTTCATTGATCCAGAAGCATTTTAAAAACGCTTAAGTTACTATATCAGATTTAAATTGCAGATCAGTGTTGCCTTTGCAGAACTGTTGTGTCTTGAAACACAGTTTTGCAAAGCCTGCACAGGGGCTGGGCTGGGCTGGCACTGGAGCTGCCACCTCCCTGGTTCAGGCAGCTATTGACAAGGTCTTCTTGGAGCTTGTTGTGCTAATTTGCTTTCAAGGTCTGGGATGTCTTGGAAGGGACAAGGTCTTTGCACATTAAATTCTTCTACTGGCAACAGCAAAGAAGTCTCCAATTACCATCTTCTTTGCAACTTACTAATTAGAGCCAAACAGCCTTGGGGTAATTTGGGTGGGTCTGCAGGTGGTTGGCATCTGCTTCCCTTTTGTCTCCATCCATTGCTGTCAGACAGTCCGTACCATGCTTGCTGCCCACATCTCCTGAGCTGCTGTATGTTGCAGCTTTGGCAAATCTGCACCTCCTCATCCCGAGAGCTCTGTGTGCTGAACTGGCACACAGGGATGGGTCCAACCCCTGCTTTATAGAGCATGGCAGAAATCTGCCAAGTGAGGCTCTGGGAACTATCCTTGTGCTTAAATGTAATCAGCCACAGGCTCTTGCTAAATTATCTGCTTCATACAGTGAAGGTGACCTTCTCCATCACAGCCCTGACACCATCACCCAGCTTACTCTAGCTTCCCAACCCAGGGGTTTCCTTCTCCCTGCCATGCTGAACCTTCAGAGGGTGTTCAGCTGCAGACCTTGGTTGAGGCTTTCTCCTTCTCCTCTGCTCCTGTCCTTCTTTGCAAGAAGCCCCTTAAAGAGGGGACATTAGTTCAACCCCCTGGTGCCTCTTTTCCATCACTTGCAAAGGGAATGGTGCTAATTACTGCTTTACATCCTGCAGCTTGAAAGGAATTCACAATGAAGCTGAGAGAGCTGGACTAAGAAAGTGAAACCTTGCTGTCTGCAGAGCCGTGACAACACCACAGGACATAATTGAGCCAAACTCACCTGCCACCACGGATCCTTTGGCCCATAGAAAAAGGAAAGAAGATTTAATACTGAGCCACTGCCTGGTAACAAGAAATACAGCTCCTCCTGGCTGTAAGGGGCTGCTGAAGCTGAACCATAAAGATCTCTGCTAAATTTCATGTGGATGGGTCTCAACCGGGATTATATTCTTCCTTCTGTATTTTGGTACAAAAGAGATACTCTTTTGCAAAGCTGGAATGGGAAGAAACGTTTCCTTCTTTCAAGCTGCAAGCAGTCCCTGAAGCTTTGCTGTTCCCTTAAATACCTAACATCAAAAATTTGGAAATCAGAGGCATTATAATTTCCCTGAGTTTTCAGGGCTGTTCTGTGAGGGTAAATCACTGGTTGGCATGTAGAAAGACAGCAAACCTTAAAAAAAAATTTTAGGAGATCCTTCCTCTTTTCCTGCAGTCTCAAAACATGCACTTAGGGATTAGTATCCAGGGCATCTATCATGATAGTCTTTAACCAGGATCAATAGAAGGAGAAATGCATAATCAATGCATTGATGAGAACAGTCTGACCTTTCCACATGAACTGCAGGGACAAGGGAGCATTTACAGAAAAGTTTCAGTAAGTTTTCATTAAACGAATTTTAAATTTGCAGAAAGTTCTCAGCTATATATAGCTCAGGACAGGGGAGCAGACATCAAACAACTGCATATGCAAAGGGCCCCTGGCCAGCTTCTGGTCCAACTCCACCACGTAGCCCATCTCCCAGCTTATTTGCACAGCAGCCCAAGGTGGAAAGACAAGATCAAGCACGGGGGGAAAAAAAAAATTAAAAAATTAAAAAATCTCCTGCTGTGGCTGCAGGGAGCTCTGGGGCAGATCCAGGCTGCTGGGCAGCAGAGAGGGGTGAGCAGCAGGGGGGAGGAGGGGGGGGGGGGGGGGCTGGCCCGGGAGGATCCCTCGCCTCCACAGCAGAGGGAAAGGCAGGAATGGAGACAAAACTCTGCCCCAGCAGACGGCAGCAGAAAGGCAGGGCTGACCCTGATGCTTCGAGAAGGCACATTGTCACTGCAGTGCCCGGGGCAGCAGCAGAGGAACTCCCTTGGAGAAGCACACAGCTAATTAATTCCCCACGTACTGAGCTGAGCTGCTGCCATCGCCATCAGAAATTAGTCCAAGTGTGAATATGACCAAGTAGGCAGGAACTGACTTATCTCTTGCCGAGCCCTGGCCACCCATCATGGTGGCAACACCAGCCCTAATGAGGATTGATGAGAAGCCACCAGCCAGGGAAGCTCACCTGGGCTGGAGGATTGGTTGCTCAGGTTTCTCCTTTGTGGAGAAGGCAGGGATTTTGCTCCCCCAGGGAAAAGGACGAATGAGTTTGGCATAAATCAGGGCATGGATGTGTTCAGGCTGCCTCCTGCACCCAAAACACTTTCTTGCTGTGGTCAAGAAGCACATGGGGTTTAGGGAGAGCAGCACCTCCCCAAAGGTCAACACCCTCTGCTGTGAAGCCCTGGGCGTAGCTTTTTTCTCCTGCTTGCTGTCCTTGGGAACCCAGGCAGGGAGGAAGCCAGAAATACGGTGGTTCTCATGATAGTATCACAGGACCTGTGTGAAGCACCTCATGTCTGCCTGGGTGTTGCCAGGGTCTCAGTCAGAACCCTGAAAAGCATTCCGGATCTAACTGGAGCAGCAGTCAGTGAGGAATTGTATATTCTTTCCCTATAGATGATTTTGCAAGCAATAATACAATTACTGCTTTCAAGACTGGCATAAAAGTACCATAAAACCATGACAAACAGCTCAGGACTTCAAATCCTTGGAAACATTTTATGTAGACAAGAGGTGGGACAGGCTCTTATCTGTAGCACCTGGAGAGGGTTTGGTGACAGAGGCCCCACTTCTTACTCTGCTGCAGATTTCCTGGATGGTACCAAATTTATAATTTATCCCCATTTCCAAAATGGGATTAACCTCTTTCCATTAATTTGCAGTAACACCATAACTTGCTGGAGGCAGCTGTACTTTGCCCAGTACAGCAGGGTGTCCAGCCCTGTCAGAACAGAAACCTCAGCATTTTTAATGTGTTGTCAATGCAGGACTTGTATGACATGCTCAGACTTCAAAATTTCCCAACACATTCAGCAAAGTACAAGGCTCTGTCTTGTACTGACAGTATATTTGGTTTAAAACCTATTATAGACAGATAAATAGATATCACAAAGTCTACATTACATATACATACATATATATGTATACCCAGAGAGATAGCCTTTTCCTTTAAAGCATCTCTGTTACAATTCTTCTGTAAATTCTATTGCTTTTCCTATGCAACTTCAAACCCAGAACCAGGTATTTTAAAGCAAGGAAATTATGACCAAAAGTATAAATACATCTTAGCATACCCCTGACTGACAACATGAGCTTCATTTTCATGCTTTATAACACCATCTGAATCACTAAATATATTTCTGTTCTTGCAAGACAGCATTCCACGTAACTTTTATTTGTGAATAAAAGGCAGAAAGATGCACACACACCACTGGAATCAGGAATAAATTATCTCTGCAGTCCATTACTCTGGGAAGCAGTCTGAATACCAAACCTGCAACATAAATACAGACCAAGACTAAAGCTATTCCATCACTGGCATTTGTCCCAGCCTCCCAAGTTACCTCTGCTGAGCCCAGGTCAAAGAACCCTCAGTGCAAGTCCTCCCACTGCCACCCTCAGGCTTTGGGTCCAGCACCAAGGGACACAAGTTACTGCCACATCCTAACCAGGAGCCTTGCATGTGGGTTTGAACCTACCATCATGGTGGGTTTCAACAGCTGGTGCTGATGAGTTGTGCCAACACCCAACAGACCCAGAGATCTCATTGTTTGCCTGGATACCTCAAGCAAGGAGCACTGGAAAGGGCTGAAATCCCTTAGAGTTCCCTAAGAGGCAGGACTAACAGCAGACACTTCTCTGGAGGCAATGGAGAACTCTGGTATATTTGAAGAAAACATGGAGAGTATTTAAGAAGGACAGCAGTGGAAAAAACCTTTTTCATCTATATATACAAGAAGAATTCATTAAATAATACTGATTAACAGTCAAGAGAAGCACTAAAACACCCTTCAGTCACTCTGCTTTTGTTACATCCTTCTTACACTTGTTACATCCCTTCTACACTTCTCCTTGTTGGAGTCAGGGCTCCAACAAACCTGATGGAGGCAGAAGTCACAGTGGCTCTGCCCCTGCCACCCTCACTGCCTGCCCCACTGTGTGCAAGCCCCCCAGGGCACCACAGACCCCACCAGCATCCCTGCTCAGACCCCGGGGCTGCAGCTCTGGCCAGACCACCAAGCCTGCCTCCTGCTTTTTCCCCAAGATTTGGTTTAACCACACTGACCACAGTTAACCCACCAGAGGCCCCCAAGCTTTGATTCCTGTGGGGGGTCCCTGGTTTGCATGAGCTCTGGGAAGGAAATGGAGGATGTATCCAAGCAGTGCCCAAAAACATCAATTGGTGACAGTGATGTATGGAGCTGGGTCCTCACTGCTACACCTGCTTTGTAATGCATGTTCATCTTTCATTGAACTCCAGAACAAACCTGTCTGATCTACATCTATCGTGTCCAATGGTGAATGTGGAATAATCTCCATTTGGTATCAACCCTCTTCCAGCCATGATACCAAGGTCAAAAAAAAAAAAAAGCTACAGGCAATATGTACCTAGAGCGCTACCTGGGCTCAAAGAACCTGATTCCTACTGTCTGAGGTATTCAGGATCATTTATTTCAAATGCTGCTTGGGTTCTGAAGGCTACATAAATAATCACAGTGACCCCATCTTTCCTGTCTATCCACTGCTTAAATGCCTTTTTCACTCCAGTTTTCCCACCAGCAAGGGATGCCTTCAGGGTATCCTCGTATTTCTAAATATCCCAGAAACTGCAGATGATTTACTCTCACAATCCTAATGTAGCTCAATCCATTCTCATTTTCTATTTGTGACAGCAGTAGTTTGCTAAAGAACATCGGCTCCTATCAGTTCGTATCGTTCATGACAACTTTACAGTATCTGATATAATTTCTAATTTTTGTGCCTCAAATGGCAAGATGCATCCCAGCAGCTGCGTGTTCCAGGGAAGCGCGAAGGCACAGTCTGCATCCTGCCAGCAGATGGTACTCCATATGGACACAGCAGAGGAGGACATACTGGTGCTGCATCACCAGTGGCAATCCAGGCCCTTCCCCCTCAACATACTCTCTCTCTAAAAGCTGTACGTGGTGCTGGGGATCACGCAGCTCAAGTTCTCCTCTCATTTCTGCATCCGACTTAGACACAAACGGTGTTGGTGGCAACTTCACCTGGTGCATCTTTCTGTTTCAAGGAGGTGCAAACCCTCTTGGTGTGCACTCTCGCTGAGCTGGTTTGCTGAACTTGCACCCTTCCCACTTCAGCTGCGAGCTCCTGGGCAGCATCAGTCTAGCTATAAACTCCATGTGGAGATAGATGGCATTTTTCCAGGGACACATGTGTCCCAGTGGGGTTTGGAGGCCACAGACAGGCTGCCATTTGGGTGGTGCAGAAAATCAAAGCTCCCTGTGCTGCTGGCCAGACTAGATCCTGGCCACAGCTCATTCTGCCAGCACAGAAGAGGGAATCCCAGGGTACTAGCCAGATCCCAATTTCTGTAATTACTTATTGACCTGAACATCTCCAGTCATACCTTCAGGTGGAAAATCTGTTTGACATTCTGGAGCAGAATCAGCCAGACAGGATGATTGGACTGTCACCAAGCAGATTATTTTTGAGTAAAGTAACATACCCATCACTGCATGAGCTGTGGATCTGACAAGCTTGCTACTGGAAGGTCCCAGTTCAGCACAACAGCACTGGATGAGTTTTGAATCTTACACACAGAGACCAAGACTTGTACACCTGGATTTCTAACAGAGCCTGTGCCACAACCATGTCCCACAACTTTTCTTCTCTGCTTCCCTGTGGCCGAGGGCACTAATGACAAAGGAATTGCAACAAAGTATGTGCCTGGAGGCCAGGCTCGGAAGAGGGACAGTCTACTTGTTTGCTGCATGAGCAAATGGAGTCTTCTGAGTCACCAGCACACACCAAAGTCCATTAGTACTGTATGCACACAGATGAGGTTTCATTTAAAGCAAGTACCAGTGGTCACCGGCAGGGTGACTGCTGCAGGAGGAGGACAGTGCTATGGTCAGAATCAAGTATGACAAAATCCTGACTAATAACCTCAAAATGTATGAGTTCAGCTCAATAAATATAAAGGAAACCAGTGTCTTATTTGCTTTCCTGTTCCTCAGCCTGGTGGATGCACTTTCTTCCCATGTTCTCAGGGCAGCCTATCCACACGCATTTGTTGGGACCCCAACTCAGGAGTGGGTGATGTGCTGGGAGGGGGCTGCAGGTCATGGCAGCTCCAACACCTCCTCAAGAGACCACTTCAGTGTCACGAGGAGAACACAACATCATCTGCTCAAGCATCATCACCCAGTGGCTGCCCAAGCCTGGTCTGCCTCGTGTTTTGCTGCCAAGGCAATGCAAACCTGGCAGCAATGCACAGTCCTCTGTGATGGGCAGAGGGGGAAGAGTCAGGAATGTGCCTGAACAAGTGCTCACTGCCAAGAACCTCCTCTGGTAGAGGAACTGCTGAGACTTTGATGTCCAAAATCTTACCAGGCAGCAAAACAGCCAGACAACTCAGCACTAACTCAGCACAGGTTCTCCATGGAAAGGAGCTCCCAACCCGGCACCACGGCCCTATGATTCCCACCACCCCCTGAGCAAGGAGAGAGGCATTGGATCCCCTTTGATCTTTTCCAGAATAAAAGGCTAAAAAAGAACAGATTGTTTTCCATAGATGAGAGGGAGGGGGGGAGAAGGAGAAAGGGCAAGGAGGAGCAAAATTGGCCTGCTAGGTTCATCTCAACCCTAAGAAAAAGTCTTTTTAACTTCTCTTAATGAGGACTACTTTTTCCAGATACTACCTAATTATTGCAAATTGCTTCATTTTTTAATTGTTACTGCAAGGCAACTAAACATTGTTACGTTGATTGCTCAAGAGTGGATTTTTAATGGCTTTAATCATTTGATAATCCAGTAATACAATCAATGCAACTCTGCACCTTGTAGGAATAATGCTTGGATCCACATGCCAGGAAATGTATATATTGTTGTACCATATGTCAGCCTCTGTGGGCTGGATTCTGCCACTCTTCCTCAAGTGCAGCTGTACACTCACACTAGATTTGTCCCACAAATTTTTTTTGTGGAAAGACCCAAGCAGCAATGACTCATTTTATATCAGGCTGCCCAAATCAGGTTGGCAAAAGGGAAGCCTATGGATTTGGGTTTTGCACCACAGTTGGATGCCCTATTGTCCTGGAGGCAGGAGTTAAGGTCACACCTGTGTAATTGTCACCAAGGCTGGATGGGGAATTTTGCTATAAGGACACTTTCTAAGGAGGCTCCTGGAGCTCCAAAGCTGATAAGTGCACAGGTGGTGAAAACTGCCTGTGGTGAGGAGAAAGGGGGTGGCAGCGGTTGGCAATTTTGGGGACCTTCCTCCAGGGGCCTCCAGAGATCAGTCACCAGGATCTTTGGGTTTCTTACCTTCATGCCTCTGGTCTGTGTTTCTCAGGTGTAGCAGGAGATGAACTTCGAAGCGATGATAGGCTCTGAGTGAGGACAGGATCAGTAGAGGACTGGCCTCCAACCAGCATGGCTGCTGACCTGCTTCAGAATGAGCCCTTTGCCAGTCTCAGGCCCCGCCTTTTATTGGCCCTCGATCTTTGAGCATGCGCACTTGGGCCAGCCCTAACTGGGCACAGGTGAGGCTGAGCACTGACTGAGCTCATTACTCGGCAGGTCCTGCCACCTGCTGCCTACATTTCCCCCCCCCTTTTTTTTTTTTTTTTTTTTTTTATTTTTTTATTTATTACCAATATACAAATTCTATAAATTCTATAGTACAAATTCTATATGGTTTTTTGGTTTTTTTTTTTGGGTTTTTTTTTTTTTTTTTTTTTTTGTTTTTAAGTGGTTTTGTGGATTTTTTTTTTTTTTTGGTGGTTTTTGTGGATTTTTTTGTAAGATTTTTTTTGTAAGATTTTTTTGTAAGATTTTTTTGTAAGATTTTTTTGTAAGATTTTTTTGTAAGATTTTTTTGTAAGATTTTTTTGTAAGATTTTTTTGTAAGATTTTTTTTTTTTTTTTTTATTTGTAAGTTTTTATGGAGGAAAGGATGATCAATACGCAGAGATTTTAGTTGCGTGGTGCCTCGTTGTTCGGAGCTGGTAGTGCTGGTCTGGCCAGGGCAGGGCGAGTCCATTTGCTGGGCACCCAGAGAGGTCCAGAGTCCGTGGAGACACAGCTGTACCCTCTCCCGGTGAACAGCAGTGGCCTTGGCCCTTTCCATTGTCCTGTCATCGGTTCTTTGTAATAAATCTGGATTTCAGGCATGCTGATGACTTTTTGTGATGAGTAGTGGAGGAGGACGGGTGGCTCTTGGGAGTCGCCGCTTACTGGCGATGATGAAAACCGAGGTGAAGGCGGCACTCGCCACTGCCACACCTCCATTACTAAAAACTGAAGTGTTCCCCCCCAAGAAAGTGCCCGCATTCTCCACCAGATGTAGCAGGAGATGAACTTCGAAGCGATGATAGGCTCTGAGTGAGGACAGGATCAGTAGAGGACTGGCCTCCAACCAGCACAGCTGCTGACCTGCTTCAGAATGAGCCCTTTGCCAGTCTCAGGCCCCGCCTTTTATTGGCCCTTGATCTTTGAGCATGCGCACTTGGGCCAGCCCTAACTGGGCACAGGTGAGGCTGAGCACCGACTGAGCTCATTACTCGGCAGGTCCTGCCACCTGTTGCCTACACTCAGGACAGATCCTGGAGCTGAGGTCTGATGTAGCTGGATCCAGTGCAACCCTGCAGCTTCAGTCAAAAGCAGTGAGATCACCACAGTATTCTGTAGGCAGTCCAAAATAAAACCAAAGTTCAGACTCTTTGGAGAGACAGCTCTCACACGATGTCAAAATAACAGCATTTGGCTCTTGAGTAATATTTATCGCTCACTAAGTGAATGTCGACCCCCTTGGCTTTAAGGTCTTTTGTTATTTTCTTGGCAGAAGCTGTTGGTTCCTGCAGTCTGACTGCCTCAGAGGAGCTGCCCAGCACAGGCAGCCTGCCAGGGGACATGGCCATCTCCCCCAGAGTCCCCAGCCATGCTGGGTGTCCCACTGGATGCTCAGCTGGGGGAAAAGCTGAAGCACCAAGCTGGGCAGAGCCATGGACACAGAGAGGGAAGAAGGTTCCTGCCTGAATGCCCACCAGCACCTGTCTGGTAACACTGACAGAGGAGGACAGGAGGTTATGTGCAGCACCCAGAGAGACACAGAGTGGTTCAGGCAGGTGTGCAGATGGTGTAAGGGACAGGTGGGGAGACACAGGTGATGGCACTAGCCAGGAGGAGCTCTGCTTTGAGAGGTACATGGTGCAAAGAGGTGCTACTGCCCAGCAGACAGAAAACTTTGGCCATGTCACTCCAAGACAGGTTTTCAGCTCCAGACTGAGCACTTTTGGAAGGTCAGTCATCCTCCTGGGATGCAGGCCAGGCCAGGACACTCCTTTCCATCACCTTGTTTGATCCCACAACTCCCACTCCCGCAACTGGAAGTGAATCTTACCAAGGATGGGGGGGAACGAGGTCCTCAAAACATAACTTTGAGGCATAAGACATCACGGGAGGGTGAATCCCTTCAGTCTGAGAGCAGAGGAATCACCTGACACAGGCTCAGTCAAAAAAAGTCAGTTCTGACAGACAGCAAGGAGACTAATAAACTAAAGACTTGCTTTGATTTAGTCTTCAAGGAAAAGGAGGCAATTAAGAGGCTGTGTAATTCAATAACAGTTAGCAGGAAAGGGAGCTGTCATCAGGAAGGAGCACGGGCACACGGATACCCTGCAGCTAAGGGGGCACAGACAGGCTTGTCCTCAGGACCAGAGGGACCAATGTGATCCCACAGCCTGGCCCCACGACCTCAGGGAAAATGAGGCAAAGGGACAAACATCCCATTCCTCAGGAGGACAAAGCAGAAACCCAGATAATCACAGATCAGCTTCTCTTGACTTTTAATGCTGCATAAAATGAAACGATATTTAATGAAGCATTCAGGGAAGTACCCACCAAAAAAAAAAAAAAAAAAAAAAAAAATTACCAAGATGATATTGCAAGTCAGGCAAGCACCATTCAGGGCAAAGCGTGCCAGAGCAATTTAGCCCCAACTTTTCTAAATTGGCCTCAAATCCGTGGGATTTATTTTAATTATGGCTTGATTTTCTCGTGCTGGGAACACATTTTCCATTAGCGGCCAAGGAACAGGCTGACATTTGGCCAGCCAGGGATCTGCAGTGTCATTTGGGACCAAAACCGAGGGGGTGCTCCCAGAAAACACTGCCCTTGGAGACTTGTCTCACCATGGCAAGTGGAGCAGCACCCAGGGCTGGCAAACAGCAATCACCTCAAGCAGGCGTGGGAAACACAAACTGGTTCTGGCAGTCAGAAGCATGTAACTGATTTAGTGAGGCTTTTTTCTCTGTCACCTCTCTTTTTTTCCTAAAGACAACTTCTACCCTCAACAGAGTGAGAAAAACCTGCTGAAGATAAGCTCTTTTGAGGGACTGAGTGTCTGGTTGCAAGATGAGACCACCCAGGGGCTGGAGCAGCCAGAGTAGGTGCAAGATGCTGCCACCCATCCCAGTGCCAGGGACTTGACCCTCAAGTTATCCCCTTGCTCTAGGGACCATCCTCATCACCTGGTATGGGCTTTGCACAGCCCCTGCAAACTGCATGCTTTTACACTTGTGATTAATTAGTGTCCACAAGACTCTGAGCAAGGTGCTTGCTGTTTGCTCCTTACAAGAGCCAGACCAGAGAGCTGCTGAACACAACTGTGATTTTACAAATCCAAGCCCCCAGCTCTGAGGGAGAAGATGGAGTCTTCTTACAGGATCAAGGTCTCAGAGGTTTGGGCTTTTTTTAACAATGCAATATGATATTTTAACTTCAGACTTTACACACATCCTACCCATCAGTACCAGCAGCTCATCAACAAAGGCTCAGAGGCTGCCGTGTCAGATGCTACGTCTGTCACCAGAAAGATCCTCTGGTGGGTGGCTGGAGCTACCCAGATCATCCTTTTTATTACCAGACCATCATATTGCCCTTTACCTAGTGTAAATAAAATGAACCACAAGAACAAAGATGTGCTGCTGATTAAAAATACATGTGTGCATACCCCAACAGTTCAGAGTCCAGTGGGCAGAAATGTTAAGTGGGGTCCCACTGAGTGCCCTAAGAGGTCAATACAATTCAATAGTTTTATTAACAACTTGGAAAGTGGACCAAGCCTATGCTAATCAAATCTGAACATTTTACTAAGATGGGAGGGTAGCAAATAATTTACAGGACAGAAATAAAATACGAGCTTGATAAATTAAAGAAGTGGTGTGCAATCAATACAAAGAGATTCAGCAGGACAAATGTGAAAGATTAACACATAGGAAGGAATAAACAAAAGGACAGAGGCTGTATGGAGATATCTGGCCAAACAGCTATACAACAGAGAGTGGTCTGGGGGGATGATTGATTGAACAGAAGTCAATAACATCAGGCTGCTGCAACCCAGCAAGGTAATTATTCTGCTCTTCCCAGCACTTGTCAGGCTGCTGTTTGAAGCAGCACGCCCAGATCTGGGCATCACTTTGTAACAAAGACAAACAAGCTGGAAGGAGTTCAAAGAGTAACAAAAATGCCAAAAGATTTGGAGAACAAAATTCTTTGTATGCGTGTGAAAAATGAACTGCAAGTGATAAACCTGACTTCCCGTTTGTTCCCTACCATTCCCGGGACCCTACTGAGGCCACACGAGTTCAAGTCCCCAAAAAACTGGGGTTGGTCTCAAACAAATTGTGGGGAGAGATATGGTAAATAACAAGATGCTGCAGATGGGCAAAAGAGATGCAACATAGATGCAGGGATTAATTAGGGCTCATTTTGCCCTCGGTGAAATTGCAGCATTGGGCCAAAGCTCCAGCAGAGAAAATTTAGGAGAAATTTGCCTCTCTACTGTTTCTGAAAATTCAGGCAATGAAAAGCAATAAAGGACCAGAACCCCCCTCTTGAGTGGGAGCCGAGATCAAACCAGAACACCAGCAAAAAGAAAAATAAGAAAAAGGCATACAGTCACCAGAGAAGTTTATAAAATCATCCCAGATGGAAATACTCTACCTACCTCCCTGCCACCTCTGAAAGAAGCCCCATCCTTCTCATCCCCTCTGCTGCAGAAAGCTCAATGCCCCAGCAGCCCCACATAAACTCAGGACTGAGACCCAGCTGCTCCCTTCTAAAAAGTAACAAGCTTCACATCTGCAATCCCCACCGTCATCACACCTGGCTGCAATTAAAGCGTAAACAAGCTCCACACCCTTCGGTGAGGGCTTAGAACCTCAAGAAATCAAACCTATTTGGCTGCAGCTGGAGGAAGGCCCCACCGGAGCTCCCTGGGCCCAGAGAGAGTTCTCCGGGTGCTGATGGCAGAGGAGGGAGCAGGAGCTGGAGGAAGGCAGTGCCTGGAGAGGAGCCAGAGCATCTCGCAGTGCTCCAGCATCGAGACAGAGGTCTGCGACTCCACAGCACAGTGTGCAGGCTCCTGCCAAAAGCCCAATTGCACCATCTGCCAAATTAATATTCCTATTTTTAATATCTCGTTAAAAGGGAAACATTAAGGGGAGAAAGGAGAGAAAAAACCAGAACCACGTCGCGCTGAGTAGATTTCTCAGCTTTGTGTCAGGAATCACAAACCAGGCACTGGGGTTTGTGCCTTCCCTGTCCTCCCACGATCAATCCTCTCTCCAGAGGTGCAGGGGCTGCTGGATCGAACACGGCGAAATGCACCACTGAACACCATGCTGCTGCTGCCACTGCCACTTAGCAAGGAGAGGAGAGCAGGGAGAAGAAGAATCAACATGGTTCATTTCTTTGTGAGGAGCTGTTGCCCTGTTCTATTTCCATCCTAGAAGCTCCTCCTGGAAGGCACGTAGGAATTGCACCCTAAACATGAAAGGGGAAAGGGTGAGCGTGGGGAAGAGAGAGAAAGACAAACAGGCAATCCCTCCAGTGAACAGAAATGAGGCTCACAAGCCGTGTGTCAGGAAAGAGGCAGCCTGTGGAGTGGGCAGAGTGGTTGATGCTGAATTAGCAGGGGATGCAAACAAGAGGCAGATTCTGGGAGCCCTGCCTGTGTTCGCAAGCGCTGCCGAAGCACCGGGACAGGGCCGGGTCCTGGCTCCGGGCCAGTTCCCGGGTCCCGCTTCCCAGAGTGGCACCTCCCGAGGCTCACCCGGGCAGCTCCGGGCTGAACGGCAGCCACCACTGCTGATGCTAATGGAATTAAACATTAATATGCTAAACAGAACGAAGAGTGAGAGGGGGGCTTGGATTTCTCTAGGTAGCAGACATGTCTGAGGTTAATGCCTGCCAATTCTTATTTGCTCTGCGATGTCAAAATCCATGTCCCTATTAGCCAGCCCATTAGTCCCCTGAGGCTACTAGCCCAGCAGTTCTGTCTTTGCCAGCACTTAAGGCTCTCAAAGGGGATCACTTTTGCTACAGGGCAGAACATTTATTGCCAAGCTGGTTCCCACCTGGGCAAGCCTGGCTTTCCAAGACTGGGCCAGGAGTATTACAAAGTGCTCAAGGAGTGTTGGTTTTACTTCTGCCACCCCAGTCTGGTGGCAAGCAGAGTCCTCCTGCTGTGTTCTTTGTACTCCAAAAGTCAAGATGGGCTTCCTCACCTCTCTCTTCCTCCTCTAAAATGTCCTGGGTCTGCTCAGATTCTCTCACCACTGCCTTTATATTATGGACCCTATGGGACAGGAAACTTCTTTTCTGTTTTCTGTTAAAACACTGCCAAGTATTGTTATTGTATGTGTTATTAATTCTAATAATTAGCAGGCATAACTATTGGAGAAAGAACATTACCAAACTCCATCAGTCTGTCAGTCCATTAAGCTCAGCATCTTTTGGGTGTAGTAGCCTGGGGTGTCCAGCTGTGACCCCAATGACCAGGCAGCAGCTGCAGGAGCACAGGGCACTCTGCTGGGGCATTTTGCAATAGCAAAAAAGTTTGGCCCATGCACTCTTACCACTAGAAATAAATATTTGCTGTTAGCAGGCTGTGAAGCCCTCCACTACTAAGACCTATACCTTCATTCCTACCTTGCAGACAGGCAAACTGAGGCATGCAGGGAGCTATATGATGGGGCTTGACCAAGGTCAGGGAGAAAGCTAGGAAAGCAATCTAATTTTTCTCCAGCACTCATATTTTGCAGCTTTAAATTATCCTAATTCAAGATTAAAAGGGTGAATAGTGACTTCTTCACCTCCCCCCAAGAGGAGAACTACTCACTTTCATAGTTTTCTTACATTTACATGACAGGCCACAGCAGTGCAATAAATTTCCTCATCCTGCAACCATCAGAGTAAGCAGCCCAAGCTCAGTTTGGAGCTACATGTTCAGTGTGGATAACTTCCCAAATAAAGATCACCAGAGACACCAGAATGTAGATAGGAAATTTGTCCTAGGACAGGTTTCTTCTGCTTCCAGAGCAAACATTTCCTCAGAAGGTTCCTTCTCTGCAGTCAGGATCCTTCCATTTATTTTTATTCCCAGACCTCAGATTTAGCAAAGCACTGAAGCAAGTACTTACCTTTAATCAAGCACATTAGACGCCCCATTGAAGTCAATGGGACTTCTCAGGTGCTTAAAGCAAAGAATGTGCTCCCTGAGTTCTGCTAAACCAGGGGAAGTGGTGGCTGATGAAGACAGAGAAAAAGCAGTCAACAAATGAACCAGAACCATCTGCAAATGACTCCCAACTGGGCAGGCTCCCTTCTATCTCCTCATACTGCTTTTCTTGCTAAAGAATTTTTCATTATGAATACAGAGCTCCTGCTGCTGCTACAGCTTTTAAAGGATGCTTAGTAATGCCTAAACCCTGGGGATATGGTGGAGACACAGCCAGAGCCTCCTGCTCCCTGTTCAGACCCTTTCCCCCCCAGCTGGAGGACTGGTAATGGGAGGGAGGTCAAAGCACGGGCAAGGGCTGTTATGGGGAATATCCCCAGAGCCATCATATGGGAAAAGCTGTGGCAGAGAGACACTCCTGCTAGGGTTAGGCTGGCTCAGACTGTGGCCCTGATGATCTCCAGGGACAACTGCTCCTCGTGTCACAGGGGCAAGCACCATGCAGCTCAGCATCCCCCAGCACCATCCTGCCACTGACCTTCTTGACTGAGTTGAAGCCTGTGTGAGGGCACCTTGAGAAACACTTCCCCCAAAGCACTCACTGGAAGTCCTCCCTCATCCACCCTGCCTGCTTTGCTGAGGAGATAACCAGTGCTCAGCCTTGCTCACCTACCTGGAACCCTTAAAATGAGCAGCCATTTGGAAGCTTTTAGGAAGAACCAAGCAGTTCTTCCTAAAAGCTCAAAATTCATGTTTTACAAACAAGTCCTTAAAAATTCACCATTTCCTTCCATATTTCCATATTTCCAACTATCAAATATTCACAGCATTCAAAATGAACATGAATGCAAAACATTTTTTTCCTTTTTCAGGTGAGAAATTGCAGAAGATGTTACCCCAGGCCCAATCCTGGGAGGCAGAGCTGTTCAGAGTAGCTTGTGCATCCTCTCTATTGCTTTTTAAAGACATTATGGGTGGCAGATTGATTTTTATTAATTATTTCTATTGTAGCAACACCTAAGGCTGATCAGAGGTTGCTCTTATATGGTGTAGGAGTAGCAAATAATGAGATTATCGGGTTGTGTACTGTCTCTGAAAGTGCTGTGTTTGGGTCTTGTATCATTTATTGCAACATACCCTGTAGACAGTATTTATCAGAGCAACACAAGAAGAATCCATTATATTCTGTCACCTGTTGCCCCTGACATGATAAAATTATGATGGCAGTTTTAGGGAAGCACTTGAACAAGTTTCAGTGTCCTCTCCATAAGGATCCAACATACAAACCACCACAAACAACAAAAAACCCACCATCAGCCTGCTTCAAGATGCTGCCTTGAACAGCTGTAACTTGCAGACTTGCAGACACACACTCTTTGCAAGTGCCAAAAGCCTCTGCCCATGCTGGTGTCCTGGCAGTGCTGGCAGGGCTGTTCTGCTTTGCTTCTGCAGAGAGTCACCTGGAATCATAGAATCAGTAAGGTTGGAAAAGCCCTCTAAGGTCATCAAGACCAACCATCAGCATAACACCACCATGACAACTAAACCACATCCTAAAGTATCACATCTAAATATTTTTTTTTTAACACCTCCAGGAATGATAACTCCATCACTTCCCTAGGCAGCCCATTCCAAAGCCTGACCATTCATTCTGTAAAGACATTTTTCCTGATCTCCAATCTAAACCTCCTCTGGTGTAAATTGAGTTAATTTCCTCTCCTCCTAGCACCACTTGAGTGGAAGAAGAGACCAACACCCACCTCACATTTCAGCTAATTACAGAAAGTGATAAGATCCCTCATAAACCTTCTCCTGGATAAACAACCACAATTCCTCAGCAACTCCTCATCAGGCTTTGAGTTCCTGTGCTGGCCAGGATGCTGGTGGCCTTCTTAGCCACCTGGGCACACTGCTGGCTCATGTTCAGCTTCCTGTCAACCAGCACCCCCAGACCCTTTGCCACCAGGCAGATTTTCAAGCACTCTTGCCCAAACCTGTAACATGTCTGGGGTTTGTTGTGACTGAAGAGCAGGACCCCACTCTTGGCCTTGTTGAACCTCACACACTTTACCCCAGCCTGTCCAGATCCCTCTGCAGAACCTTCCTACCCACGAGCAGATCAGCAATTTGGTTTTAATTGCAGACTTACTCAATCCCCTCAGCCAAATCACTGATAAAGATATTAAGCAAGACTGGCCCTAAAACTGAGCCCTGGGGGATACCTCCCCAGGCAGCCCCAGCCCAGAGGAAGCAGCAGACCCACTACCCCCTCACTTGTTTCATCCAGATACTTGCCCTTGTTACCAGAGATGCAGACATGACAGACAGGAGATGGATTTCCATTCAAGAACAGGATCCATGATGCATGAAGGGAGAGAACTGCTGACAGAGAGAATGTAGCTCAGTATTTAAATCCCTTTTTTTTTTTAAAAAAAAAAAAAAAAAAAGTCTACTAAAATAAAATTTCCTTAGAAGAGTCTCTCTTGTGTACACAAAGCTGCAGGGAAATTTCCCAAAGGGTACAGTGGAGATTACAAGATACAGCTTAGGCTGGAGCATCAGGGGGTGCATGCTTTGAACTCAAGGGGTTTCTAAAAACACAAGGGAAATTCTTCTCAAGTCAGAGTATTTCACAGTGTTTTAATAGAGGACAAATTACTCATTTTTTCTCATCCTCTGCAGATCTGCTGAAAGAATCACAAATATAATATTTTTCCTCCCTCAAATCAATCTCTTGTGAGAATAACAATACATCCCTGATAGTCCAACTCCACCTATAGATCTCAAAGTACTCAATAAAGTTTCGCAGGTTTCGTGAGAGCTATTTTCCAGGGGCAGGGAGAGGTGAAGTGACTTCACTAAAGAGCTAACCTAAGTAGTTGAATCAAAAAAGACCTTATAATAGTAACACAAAAGCTTCGTTTGAGATACTACGATTTGACATCATCCCAAAAAATATAATGCTTTAGGGCACGACTCCAGAGCCATTAACGTTTGTGTGAGGCTTTCCATTGACATCGGTGGAAGCTGGGTCTGCCTTTTAAAAGCTATCCCTTCATCCACTCAGAAAAACCTTTTTTTTTTTTTTTTTATTTCTTCCTTCCTATTTGCAGCTGATGTTCTCCAGCCTGTTTTCTGGAAAGCGACAACTTTTCCATTTTCACATTGAGCAACTTTATTTCCATGGTACTCCAGTCTGCTTGGGATGTCACGGGGTGGCTCACAGCAAACACTAACATGACATGACAGGCAGATGCAACTCACTGAGCTCTGCCTCAGCAGGACAAACCAGGGAAGAAATTTAAAGCAGCTTTTTCCAAGGAAATGTGATGGAGAGGGAGGGCAGAAGGCTGAATAACCCATTTCTCCTTCTGGAAAGAGAGACCCTAAGTTTTACAGCCAGGTTTCACTACTGGCATGGCACCGTGTCCCCAGAGCCAGCGGGGACAGCAAGGGCAGCATCAGCCAAGGCAGGGCCGACCACAGCATCCCAAGCCAGGGTGACGTGTCTCTCTGCATGATTTACCAGCTCAGAGTCACACAGCTGAGTTGTGTGCAATCTCAGTTTTGCTTCTCAAAACACCCAGGAGACATCTTTTAACAGAGGGACAAAAAGAATAAATCATGTCACCTACCCAGGCTGTAATACCTTGGACTGACGCCAAGACACCACAGCACACTGACCAGTACAAGAAAGGAGGAAATGTCCCACATCTGTGATGGTGTGTAGCAGCTCCTGGATGCCCAGGAGGGCAAAATGGGCTAATCTGGGAGAAGGATCTGCACTGGATTCCCAGGGACTCTTCAACCAAAACAGAAGCTGTGTTCTTCCTAGCCTCTCCACCCCACCAGCTGAGAAGCAGGATCCAGCCAGCCCCATGACCAGCCCTCACTGTCCACCCACTGCTCTGCTCTGACCATTCTCTGGAGAGAAGCCTTGCCCAGACCTTGCCTTTGGTCTCATGGCATCCACACAGACTTCTCCAGAATCATAGAATCCTTCTTCTCAGCTCCACCACAGAGACCAATCTGAAAAACTCCCGGGAAGAACAAGAGTTGCATCAGGGATGAAACAGCCCAGCATAGCTCTGGAGCAAAGCCTGCCTTCACAAGGTGCACTATTCCAGCCACACACCAGACACCATCACTCCTTGGACTGGTTGAGTATTTATGATGACCCCAGAGCCTGCATTAATTCATTTACTGCGATCTGGAGACTGGAAGACAACCCTCAGATTCACTAAGATATTGGCTTGAGCCCATATACATCAAACTATCGGCAACATCCAAGCTGTCCCCATCTGTTACCCTGACTGTGAAGTTTACAGATGAGAAGCGGGAAAAAGTTATAAAATACAACGTGCAAGCCCTGCTTTTGTGCAGACATACAAGGCACGTTTATCTTCACACACCAAGTGTCATCTCTGCTGTCCCCACGGACAACCAACAATGCAAGGACAGCAGCACACATGCCAGGCTGGCAGCACACATGGCTCAGTCCAAGCAGCATCACGGTCAGCTCACATCTTGCAGAGCCCCAAACATGTACTTTTCAGGAGCCTCAAGCAGTTATTGAGATAATTAATATCCATATTTATTAATATTCATTAATATCCTTTCTATGTGGGTTGAATGAAGCCTCAGGAGCCCAAGGAGCTCTCTCTCAGAAGGCAGGACTGCCTTTTCCAGCCCACTTGGCAGGAGTGCATCTCTCCAGCCCAGCACCAAGATGGGCTGCCCAAAACCCTGCTCACCATCCCACCCCATCCCAAAGCCCAAGCATTTCTTAGTCTCTCAGGGCAGGGACCAGCTCTGCAGGATTTATGATTCCCTTTGCCTGAACAAAGCCTCTGAGGGGCTCAGGACATTGTGGACACTTATTCCAATGGGAACAGGGCCCTTTTTGATGTCTCCCTGCACTACCACTCAAGGCACTGCTCCTGCCTCTGGGGTACGGATGCTCAGAAGCCATCGCAGCAGCCGTGGAGCAGGCACTTCCCAGGAAGGGTCAGTGTCAGGACAAACAGAGAGGGCACAGCAATGCTGGGAAGAGGCACAACAGACTCTCAACACAAAAATTACTCCAGGCACAAAGAAAACACCAACAAAGATCATACTCAACAAAGAGAGGCAGGAATTTCACAGCAGAAGAGAAGAATAGAGGCTCTGAAAGCTGCTTTCATTTCACTTTGCAGCTCTGTACATGGACAGTCAAGCACCAGATACATTAGGGCTGGGGCACACTGCAGGTCACCAGGATTTCCTCATTTATTGCTTATTTCTTCCATAAGCTCACTACAAACGCAGGAGTCCTCATCCTCTTTGTATTGTTTGGAAACGGTGAGACTGAATAGGATCTTCTCTTTTTCTCTCCTCTTCGTCTGAAGGGCTGCAGTAATGAGTGGAGGATATAGTTCACTTCTCTGAGAGATGAGGCTATTAGAGCTGGTGCTAAACACCCACATCAGAGTGGCTGCAAAGCAAGGGCTTCCTTCTCTCCTCCTCTGGGAAGTCACAATCCAGTAGCTCCGCTCAGAAAAGACAAAGGGGAAGGCACTACTAAAGGACCCTGCTGAAAGGATAACTCCTCCCAGTTCCACGCATGAACAGATTCCCTTCATGCTAAGGTTTTGCAGCAGGCAGAGGTGCTGAGGATGGGGCTCAGCCCCAGGAGCCAGAACAGGGTGGCTGGAAGGAGCAGAGCTGATGGGAAGAGGATTCTGGAGTCAGGATGCAGCTGAATGCCTCCCAGCACTGAGGAATTTTGATTCTCAGAAAACCCCCGTGACAAGGCCAGGTTGAGATCTGCTGTGACCCTAAAGTGATTATCACCTTAAAGTAGGTTAGTGTGTTAATAAATTAATTATGTGCTGGAGTAGCCAGTTGTCTGAGGAGAAAAGGATTAAAATTACCTCCTAGATAAATTAGGAGCAAGGCGTCCTGTGGGGAAGGCAAAGAAGGAAAGATTTGAAGCCAAAGGAGTCCCGCAGGAAACCCAAGAAGAAACTGGAGGTGAAACCTGCCCTGTGTGCCCTTCACTGTAGCACGTGCCTGGGTGATGAGGATCCTGCCCAGAGTCAGTGTCCCAGGTATTGGGTACAGCACCACCACGTCACCCAACAAACCAACCACAGGGGCAGCCAGGGGTACTGACACTTCAAAGCCTATGACCAAACTATCAGCAGGATGAGATAACATCTCCAGGAGTGCCTCATCCCTCCTCTTCTGAGCAGGCAGTGATTACTAAGGATATTTCCATGAGCAGTGTATGATCTTTATTTTTTTTCATGCACAATGACCTTTAAAAGCACTGGCTAAGCTATTTGCATTGCCTAGCCCAGAGTTTCAAAAGACAGCAAGAAAATGAGCATTAACCTTAATGGCTAAATCACTTCATGCCACTCCAAAGCCAGAACACTCCCATGAGTCTGCAAAAGACGATTTTCATTAGATTATTATATATTTAAACAGCAACGAGCAACTCTTAAAGCTCAAAGTTACATGCCTGACAATGTTTTGTCAGACCTCCCCTCGTTTTCTGGAGGCCCAGCTCTGGAAACACCCTGCCTGGGGTGCTTTGGGATGCTTTAGGGAGGAAGCAAGATACCTTTGAAGGCATCTTGCTGCAGAGATGAGGTGGAAGAGGCCATGCTCCAGCACAGCCACACTGCCTGTGACATCTCCTTTTCTCCCACCATTTAGGAGCAGGTGTCGAAGAGCTGTGAATTCAGGTCTGACCCCCAAACCACCCTGTAGCACTTACTGAAGGTTTGCAACTCCTTTGAGCTGGGTTCTCACCCATCTTTTCAGAGGAAAAGGATTTGTAATGTGTGAGTTATATTTATATCCTCAATAAAGAAACAGCATAAAGAACACGTAAATAAAATCACAGGCCCCTCAGCACGCTGCCTAGGTGAAAATGCCTGCTTTGGCGTGGCTTTATTTGTATGTTCATAAACAGGAAGCCCAAAAGGAGTAAGCAATGCTGAAACAAATTCCTAGAAATTGCAATGCTCTTGGCAAAATGTTGTGTGCTATTCAGCCAGCTCTGATAATTAAAACCTCACACCCAGCCAAGGTCAAAGTACGGCTCTCATCCAATGCATATTTACTTCCATGGAAAGGTTTGCACTGGTCCTAAGAGGTTCCCAGAAAAGATCAGTTCACTACCCCTCCCACAGACACACAGTCACCTCCCATAATACAGCTGTTTCTGAGCAGCTCACAGCCTTGCTCTGCGGTGGTTTGGAGAGGAAGATGTGAGCAAACACAACAGCAACCAAACTGGAAGGTGTGCATGTTCTGACCCAGGGCATGTTCAGCCAGGGCACCTGCTCAGACTTCTCCCCCTTTCTCGTGTCAGCTTTAATGGCTGTTTAAAATCTGGCCCTTGCAGAGATGGCAGCACCCACTAAGCCACAGCCAGTGCTTTGGTTCTGATCCAGAGCACTGTTATTAGGCCACCAATGTCACCTCTCCCAGTGAAGAGCAGCCCATCCAAGCACTCAGTGTTCTGCTCCAGTGGCCGGGTGTGACTGAGCGGTGCCTCTATCTCTGTGTCTATGAATGTGTAAAGAGAGGATGTGCTGCCTACCCAAGTGTAGAAGAGTGTTTCTCACCCAGCTCTGCCTCCTGCTTGCTCACATCTTCTACTCAGCCTCTTAAACCTGGGCTCTCCCTGACAAAGCCACCCCAAAGAGAGCTCCAGGCTGCAGAATCCTCCAAGCTCACGATCCACCCTACATACAGGCAGCAGGGATGATGTGGGGTCATACATGGTCCAGGCAAAATGTAAATGGAAAACAAGCCCTGGTGATGCCTCCAGACCTGAAGCATGGACATAAAGGGGTGAACATGCCCAGGGAACACACAGGTGCCTGTAAAAGTCAGCTCCCTGCCCCAGAGGTCTGTGACTTTTGCCAGAAGACATGGGAGACACCTGTAACATCTCCAGCGACCAGGGGAAGATTTGACAGAGGACATCTGTCAAAGCCCTTGTACTACAAACTACTTGAGAGGAAGCATGTGATCGTATTATTGGAGCTTGTATTGTGCTGCTGAGCAGTGCTATTCTTCATGTCCTTTTGTCATTTAAGAGAGACTTTTGTGACAGCATTTGCCTATCGCTTGTAATTCCATGCAGGTTTGTGAAGTACCCTATTTAAAAAAAAAACACCATACATTAGATTTTTCCCATTCTCATTTTTCTTGATGTACAATACTGTCTAAATCAGTTTAAGATCAGGCCTGTACATCATCTCTGGAAATGAATACAAATACCTCTTATTCCAAGTCAAATTAAATAATCAAAAGATACAGCAGCCACTTGCATATTTAAGACAAAGTAACATAAAGCCCAGAGCTTTCTGCTCTTGTCAGACCCCCCACACCACAGCCTCTCTGTCCCTGGCGTGGCCGCACCAGGGAGAGCTGATGCCAGCACCATTCCCGCTGGGAGAAGCACCATGAGGACAACCCTGGCTCTGCATCAATGGTCACATCCAGCACACCCTACAGAGACACAGCCCAGCAGCAACTTGGAGCCACAGCAGCTCTGCCAGGGGGGACTGGGGAGGCCCCCATCACATTTCTTCTCCCCTCCAAAAGCCAGGGGTGCAGACACCAGGCATTGCATCAGCAGATTGCCAAGGGCCTGGGGACTGGCCCCGAGTCACATTTAAATTTTCATGCCCATTTAATCCAAAATGGATCTTGGCGTTCACTGCTAGTTGTCCCTGCCTGGCCCAACTCAGTCTCCCCAGGATTTCAGCCCATCCTGGGGCAGTGCTTGCCCTTTGCTGGGACCACCAGGACCAGGGCATGGGCAACCTCACAGCCCAGGGGCAGCCACAGGCACTCCGGGCTGTTGTAAGGAACTACCAAGGAGTTCCTGCTTCATGGCAGCTCCAGCAGCCCTGGTGGAAAGAGAGACTGAGACAGCACACAGTGTCCCTCTTGAAATCCATTAGCTCCTTTTAATTAGCTGCAATCATCCTAATTGCATGCAGAGAGGAGGAGTGGGCATGGAGGCTAGAAGAGGAGGCTGGGGCTACAGATATTGCTCCTGGCTTCTCCTGCTGGAGCCATGGGCACCTTTCAGCTGCCCAGTGGGGTGAGCCCATAGGAATGAGGAGCAGTGAGAGTGCAAGGTCACCCACTCCACTCCTGGCCACCACATCTGTCCCCATGGGACAGGGAGCCCAGCCAAGCTCAGCAAACCCTGTCCCTGCCAGCACCCTGCTTCTCCCAGATTTTGTCCCCAGCTCCAGTAGCCACCCAGCTACCCACCATGCTTTGTATGCCCAGCCATGCCTCCAGGCATCAGCGTTTTCCTCCTCCTTGGCTGCTTCAGAGTGATTTTGTTTGGGTGATGGAAGCTGAATGCAGTAGTCAAGGCTGACACATAACGCTGATTGATATATTGGCGCGTAAGAGTTTTTATGTTGCTGGCAAGTGACTATCAGACACTGTGACTTGCTGCGTGCCACTTTTCGACTCACCAGCAGCAAAATAATAAAAAAAATAAAGTGGCAGTTAGTGTGGCAGGAGTGCTAACAGAGATACTGCCCCCATGGTAGGCTGTGGAGAGTGGTGCCCACCCCAGTCCGGGGCTTGCTGCTCAGCCCCAGGGGCAGAAACCATCAGCCTGTGACAGCAGCAAGGAGTTGGGCTGCCAAGGGAATATGGGTCCCCCAGGTAAAGGAGGTGTTGAAACCTCTGCTTGGGATGAACAGAACCACAGAGGTTCAGGGCCACCAGCGTCCTGCCCTCTCCTTGCCTGATGACGTACCTGGAGATGGCCCAGGGTACCAGTGTCCCCTTGTCCTCCCTGAGAAGGACCTGGGGCATCCTTCTCAGAAGGATGCTTGATCTAACTCCATGCTGGCACCATCACACAGCCCCACAGTGCAGTGGGTTCAGCAGGGCAGAAGCAGATGCTCTCTCCTCCCTTGCCCAGCAGCTCCAGCCAGGATTGCTGCTGCCCAAACCAGAGTCTGAGGCAGAGAGTCAGGGAAGTGGACTCGAGCATGGGACTTGAGTAGCAGCTTTTATGAGCTTTGCACAAAAAATTATGCCTTTATAAGAGCTTAACAGCAGGTAGGCATAAGGCCATGAGAAACAGGGAGGTGGTAATGGTCTTTTGAAAGTAATTCCTTTCAACCATAAAACCAAGACTTGATGAAAATGATAAGCCATGGGATGTGGCTGCCTGATAGCATATTAACATAAATGCTTCAAGTAGCAGCCGCCGTGGCCTCGGAAGTCAGCAGGAACAGGGGGAATTAGCAGCCTCGTCAGCTGACGTGGGGAGCTGCTGCACAAAGAGCCCCGCGAGGGAGCAGCAGTGATAATTAATTGTTGGGCTGGAAATAGGCCACCTGCATGAGCCACCTCTCCTGCCCCACCACCCAGGCAGGCACAGGACAGGGAGCAGGTGCTGAGGAGTGAGAACACAATGTTGTCACCATCCCACCCCACCGACTCGTTCCACCTCACTTCATCACACCCACTCCTACCTGTTCCAAGCAAAATACTCCATCAGCACCCAGTGCTGGCTGTGGAGAGCAGAACTTTTTGCTACTTATTTTACCATCTTTGCTCTTTCTTCCTTCTGCTCCCTAGAAGACAAGCAGATGTCCCTGCAGAGAGGACCTTCAGAAGAGCTGTCCCCATATTCAAGTCACTGTCCCCCTGAAGAAAGGCTCTTCTGCACCAGGCCACAGTGTCAGCAGGCTGGGGCACACCCCCTGCCCTGCTTTGCTCACCAGGTACTCCCTGCCAGCTCCTCTTAATGGACCCATAGTTAGAAACACAACTTCTGACAAAAGAATTTTCAGAATTCAAATGCCCCCTTACAAAACTAATATTCCAGTTCACTTGTGTCCCTGCCAGGAGGATGCGATTTGGTTGCACAGTCTATTATGTTCCAGAACGTGAAAGGTCAGGCTTAAATGGAATTTTTCATTGTAAAAGTCACCTACATGAATGACACACAGTACCACCACAAGGCATTTGTATAGCAGAATCCAGGATTATGGATGCACCATTTACTTCTGTTTATCCCCCAAACAGAAAACTGGAAAATATTTGCCTTTCACAAGCCTTCAAGCTTAAGAAATTTCCTGGAGCTCTGTGGGCTTGGGGGGCAGGCTGTCAAACAAGAGAACCACTGGGAGTAATTAGCATGGCTGGGGATTGAAATCCTGCCCCAAAGTTTCCTTCTGCCTTGGGATCCACCTCCATAGGCATGACAATGTTCTTTGCCTGAGTCTAGGTGCTGGCCAAGTGGCTTGCAGCCTGCAGCACAGAGGGCTGACAGTGTAAGTGTGCTGGTGATGCTGGTAATGCTAATGTGTCATTGTGCTGGTGGTGCTGGTGTGCCATCAGGGGCTGCCTGTGCTCACCACAGCCAGGAACTGCATGGTGTGGGTGCATGGGACTCTGTGCTGTGCCCCAAGGCCAGTCCTGGGGAATGGACTGATGGGAGACATCAAGACTGACCACACAGTGGTTCACCAGGACACACAAGTGCCAAGGTCAACGTGTGTCCCCATGAGTCCCCCTCACTACTCAGCAGCATCCTGTCCCATCCCAAACCCGCTCTTCCTGTGTATAAGCCCCATCTCTCTGCATCATCTTTCAGATTTCTCTTCACACTTCTGATTTTTAGTAGAGGGATAAAAGAGTTTTGAAGGCAGCCTTCTCTGAGGACTGAGGAAAAAAGGATCAAGAAGTGGGAGTTGGGCTGAGAGGGGAAAGGTTTTGGGGACAAAAGAATAGAGCTGCTTTGCCCTTTCAGGATCACGCATCCTGCTCTGCCTTACTGCAGAAGATCCAGAAGAAAGGGAGAGCCCTTTAAGCATGGAAAAGCAGAGAAAGGTTCAGCACAGAGAGCAGCAGGAGTGAGAGCAGCCCCATTATCTGACAGAAGTAGAAATAAGACTGGGGGAAAGAATGACTTAAAAATAAAAGGAACATTAAAACTGATGTTTCCTGGAGCATACGTTATGTGTGTTTCTTTCCATGAGGAGGGCATCTGGAGGGATAAGCAGGGTTAAAGAGCCTCATTCATCTTCCCCTTACAACTGTGCTGACTCAGAACCTGGTCAAACAAGTTTAATCTTTTTAGCAACTACAAAGAGAAGTGGAAGGAGGGTGGAAAGGAGCCAGTCTGGATGGGTAAAGAGGGAGGAAAGGAAAGCACAGAAAGCAAACTTCACTTTTAAGGCTCTCAGTTATTCATTCCACCACAGAAAACTTGCCTGATGGGCTCAGGGAGAAAAAACAGTATCATAAGAGCTGTGGCTTTGCATCTGGCCTCTGCCCCGGTGATGTCCCAACAGGACAGTGGGGACCCAGTGAGGACACCCCCAGTGCTGCCACCACAAGCCCTGGGTGAGGAGGTAGAAGAAGAGTGGCTGGGGAAGCAGGACAGGGTGAGGAGGAGGTCTCAGAGGCTGCTGTTGGTGATGGAACCAGAGCCTCCTTATTCCTAGGCTCACATACCTGCTCCAAGGGACTGTCAGAGACAGCCCAGGCATCCAGCTGTCCCCTGAAATACAAATCTCAGCTTCCACCTCAGCCCTGAATCTCTCTGAGATCCCTGAGCCAAAAGAATACCACGGTGGAGTAAAGAAACAGCTTCTGTCCTTTTTGGAGACTCATGGGATGAGGACATCACTCTTGTACCTCAGTGAAATGGAGGAGCTCATTAGCAGTTCTGCTCCGTAAGGAAAATGGCCTTCATCTACAGGGGAGAGAACAATTTTAAAAATCAAACATGCTATACAAAATAATCCTACCCTGGCTGGAAGATGAGGTCTTTTTCATCCTTAATTTCTGTAATTCCCAGTCATGCTGAGTATGATGCATCCTCATTTATAATGTAAGAGTTAAGGTTGGGGCAACAATTATTTTCAGGATCCTATAATCTCAACTGTAAAATTTCACCCCAGGCTGAAAATGAAAGAGCAAATCCTTCACTTTGGCATGAGCTGTATAAGACACAAAGCAGCTCCACTGCTAGCAAGTTACGCAAATATAAATGCACATTAGATTCCCCACCTAACATTTTTTTTCTGATCTTGAGCCAAAAATAAGATCTGAACCGAAATATGAATTTTTCATTGCATGTTTCTGATTCAAGATGTAAAAACAGACTTCCGAGGCTGCAAGCATCTACCTGTTTTCACCCACTTCCAGAGCCCTGGAGATGGGTTTGCTGAGCACACACCCTGCAGACAGTTACATCGTCAGCCTGTGCTGCTGGCTGCTGCAAAGCCTCTCTGAAATGGCTCTCTCCAGTCCTGCTCTGGATCTCTACCTGGCTGCACACTGCCAGCCAGATCTAGAAATCCAAGGAAAAAAAAAAAAAAAAAAAAAAAATCCTGGCTCAAGACAGTAATAACAGCAAATGCTGCAAAACACAGAGCCCCTTGGAAAGGTTTGTGCAGCAGCAGCTGTATGCATACACATAGCATCCCAGCTCAGCCAAGCAGCATCTGTACCCAGCCTGGCCACAGTCTTTGCCATTTGCTCTGCTTTGTGTTGCAGTGAGCAATCCCGACCCAACCAGAGCGTGGCAGGAACAGCCAGCCTGGCAGAGGAGATGCCTGGATGGGAAAGTTCATGCTCTCCCAGGCCTGCTCGCCTCCAGACCTCAACAGTGTGGTTTTGGTTGGAAAAGGGATGCTCAGACACAAGCGTGTTTTGCAACTGCAAACACACAAAATGGGGTTGGGGTTGTTCAGAAGGCTGGAGAAGAGAAGACTCTGGGGACATCTTACAGTGACCTGAAGGGGATCTACAAGAAAGATGGAGAGACACTTTTTGTAAAGGCATTTAGCAAGAAAACAAGGGTTAATGGCTTAAAACTGGAAGAGGTGAGACACTGACACAGGTTGCCCAGAGAAGCTGTGGAGGCCCCATCCCTGGAAGTGTTCAAGGCAAGGTTGGATGGGGCTTAGAGCAACCTGGTCTGGTGGGAAGTGTCCCTGCCCTTGAGAGAGGGTTTGGGACTACAAGATCTTTGAGGTCTTCCAACCAAAACCAGTCTGTGATTCTGCCAGTCTGATCCTATGAAATGCAAACACTGAAACAGCATCAGGAATGGGGCAAGCAGAGACCCACACGGGCCAATGGCTCCCACCACCAGAAAACCCCCACATGTGTTGGAAAACCTGGCCATGACATGGTGTGGGCTCTGCTCCTTTGATTCCACCTGACTGTATTTTTTTTTCTTTTTGCTTCTTTAAGAGAAAGCAGCACTCTGTGCTGCTGGATCACTGCCAGCAGGTTGGGCAGGGCAGGCAGTGTGCTGGGAACCTGCAGGCAAAGCTGCTTCCCCTCCTGTCTCAGCCCAGGGACACAGGACAGAAGCCCAACAGCTGAAACACTGCTTTTGGTCTTAAAATTTAGAGGTGCTATGACAGGCTGGGGAAACATTAATTGCCATTATTGTTGCTCCAGCTATTAAAAGGAGGAATGGTCTCAGCTTTGGAGACGTCTGCCCTGGTCTGAGCTGGGAAAGCATCCCAGGACAGCCCTTACATACCTGCTTAAAATTCAGCTCATGCTGAAGTGCTACCCTCCTTTGGGCTGGAGTAAGCAAGTGCTTAAGGGATTTATTTTTTTTTTCTCCAAGCAAAGCCAGACCAAGGCCACACAGATACAGGGCTGGGAGGAAAAAAACCAACAGGGGAGACTTTTCCATTTCAAAACACCGAGATGCTTTAAAAGACACAACAAGGCTGGATTTGCAGGAGAGCCCATGCCACAGAGAGGAGAGGACAGGCAGCAGATGTGTTTGCAGGTCACGAGGGAGAGGGAAGCACCGAATTTCTGTGCAGCTGCAGCTGTGCCAGAGGGACAGATCCTCAGCCCCAGAGTCTGCACCCACCATAGCTCAGAGTGTGCTCACCATAGCTCACGACACTCAAGCGTGCCCAAAACGAGCTTCAGGCAAACCCCTGTAAATGGCTGATCCAACCCAGCCTGGCTGATTTACCTGGAGTTGGGGGGGATGGCAGAGGCTGTTCTGTCTGCAGACAGTGAGAGTGGCTGCTCTGGATGGTGGTGGGGAACACCAGGGTGGGATATGCCCTGGAACCTGCCTCCAGCACCATCTGAAGAGTTGGGGAGCCTGCAACAGAACCTCCCTGGTGACGCTCCAGGTGTGAGAGGAAAAGCAGAGCCTGGTTTTAAACCCAACTCCAGTATTTACACACACATACCCAAGGCTGAGAGATGACAGAATTATATAATTTGCTTGCTACAGATTTGCTGCTCAATTTTGCAAAATGTAGCATGTGATGCAGATTGCTATGAGTGTTTGTTTTTAAATACCAGATTAAATGGGCACATAAAATTACCGTAGCCTTGAGCTGATCCATTGCTCTATGACATTTAACGTTGGGTTGCATCAGTCATGCCACGTTGCGTTGCATCACATAATGTAATGTGACATGACTGATGAATCCAGACCTCCTGCTCCATCACCAGGGAAGCCTCACCAGCCTGAGAGCCATTGCTTGGACCGATGGCTCAGCTGGTGCTGCCCCTTCCTCCATGGGCTTTCCATCCAGGGCTTCCCCTAGGATGCACCAGGAAGGAACAAGCAGGGTCACTGGAGATTAAATGTGCCATAACTGGTTGGGTTGGTGGGTTTTTTTTTTTTTGATTTTTTTTTGCTTTTTTTAACTCCTTCTCTTGGCTCTGGAGTTGCTCCACAACATGCTGGCCTGGTGCTCAGCGCTCTTGGTTCTGCCTCAGCCCCTCAGGAGCCCTCAGGGCGGGCAGGGTGCCGCAGGGTTGAAATGCCTCCAGGCTGGCAGAGGGCTGCAAGCCCTAAGTGGGCTGACAAGATGGGGATGAAAATCCACACTAAGCTGCTAGGAAGTAAAATGGATTGGAGAGAGCATTAGCTAAATCCCCCAGTGAAAGGAGCAAGGGGGCTTGCTGTGCTGCTGATGCTGCCTTTGAAGCACGGGAGATAATGCTCCTCCTCAGGCTGCAGAGAGGAGGAGGCAGCCCAAGGACCTTGTGCTGGCTGGCTGGAGGTGAAGGAGAAAGGACGGGTGTTAAAGAGGCAGATAGAGCTGTGAAAGGCTGCCCTGCACCTCCTGTCTGTCCTAAACCTGCTGAGAGAGGGAGGTGAAGAAAATGACAGAATCACAGGTTTTCCCCCCAAACCAACCAGAAGATGAGTGACCTCTTTACAGCACCCAGTCCAGCTCCACAGGCCCAGCTGTGCTGCAATGATGCAACTCATTCCTCTCCACGAGATGGAAATATTGCACCTACACCCTGCAAGGGACCCTCCTCTCGCCCCTCCCAGCTTGGGACCCTGAGCTCCCACAGCTTCCTCCTGTAGCCCACCTGCCTCCAACTCTGCCTGTAAATCAGATCAAGGAAATGATCTGGGCTAAAAATAGCCCCAGTATAATCCTTTAAACTGCCGGGGAGGCAATCAAAATTATGATATTTAGGGATTTGCATGCAGTAGCTCAGCCCAGATTATCATATTTAAATTAGCAAAGGAGGAAAGGTCCATCCGGCGGGTCCAAAGCAGCAGCGGTGTGTGGGGATGGATCCCCACTCCCTGCCTGCTTCATGGCAGGACCAGCCCTTCCCCTGCAGAGCTGGGATCCAGCCAGTGCCCAGATTCACCACCCCAGTCACACTCGGCAGAGAGAGAGTTAATTGTAGCAAAATGGGAACGAACAAAGGGAGCCAAATTGGCATTTAGTACTTGGAACAAGTGTTATCCCCAACAGAGCATGCACAACTGCCTTCCAGAGAACACAAGTCACAGGCATGCAGGGCACATTCCTTCAGAAAGCACTAAATAAGTACAATTTATTCATTTACTACCACTCATGTAAATTTTTTACAAATGGCTATTCCCTCTCTGTGCTCCTCTGCTGAATGCTTTGCAGCTAAGGCATGGCTGGAGCAGAGCCAGCCTGTCTTCTGCTCAGCCACCCACCCAAACAGAGACATCCAAACATGTGGGAAGGGAATGGGCACCTCACTGGGTGCTTGCTGTCCTAACCTAGCCCATAAAGCCTCCTGGGATGCACAGGGTTTAGGCACCAAAATGCATGGGATTTAGGAGCCTCACCCCTGCTGAGCCCAGGGACAAAAGCTGGGACACTGGGGGACAGACACTGTCACCTGAGTACACCCTAAACTACAGCAGAAATAATCCACAGAACATAAAAAACAGAACCGGAAAACCATAGCCCAACATGGTGTTAAACTTTTAAATATCTTGCCACTGGATTTTGCAGATGATACAAATTTACTTGACTTTGAGAAGAGAAAGGAAACGAGTGGGAGAAAATTCCCCTGTGGGTTGAGCCATTCCATCCCATCCCACCCCATCCCAGCTCCTCCAGCCCCACCCCAGTGCTGGGGGCGGTGGGAGCCCCCAGGAGGCAGTGGGGTAGGTTTGCCTCTTCCTACGCTCTTCCCAGGGCTTGGGCCAAAGCCCCTCCCAGGACCAGCAGCTCAGGCTGGACAGCCCTTCCCTATGACCTGTGAGGACTGCTCTTAAATCCTAAAAACAGCTTAGTTTAAATGTCAGCAAAAGATCACAGAGTTAAGGGCACATCTGTACTGGGCTATCGGGGTTTAGGTGACAGGAGGCAATTTGTTATGCTGCTGGAACTCTATCCTATCTCCAGAAAGCCCTCAGATGCTAACATTTGTTTTGAGAATGGGTAGGGAGAGTCTGGACATGAAAAGGGTTTGGAAAACTTTGTCATCAAAGCCCTGAAATCACAAAATCCCTCCTGTACTCACCCAGAAAATGTGAGTTAAATCTCCCTCGACTTTGCAGTGAGGTTATTAAATACCCTTCCATGAGGAACTGGAGGTCTCCCCAGCCTGGCAGGTGGTGAGGGCTGGGGGGACACACGGCATGGTCACAGCCCAGCTCACCTCTTTTCCATGATTCTCTGGTCACCGTAAATAAAATCCATTTCTAAGGTCTCAAACCAGTGAATTTTCCCAGCAGATCTTTGTGAAGTTATTTAGTTCAAGTGTCTTCGTAATTGTGATAGATTGAGACAATTCATCCCAGCTGTAGAGTGGGCAGCAGGAGGGAGCAGGGACATCGTCTCAAGCCCCTGTAAAGGATTTTATTTACACTGGGGACATTTATCAGGGCACGGCAGCCTAAGAGGCATAGTCCATCTTTAGCTCAAGGGGAAAAGGAAGCACAGCCCTGGAAACCAGCTTGTGCCGGGGGCTGCACGGAGCCAGGCTGAGGGCAGCAGCCATCCCCTTTGGACAACCTGAAGGGTTTAAATGGTGAAGTCACCAGTCACCCTAGCTGACTGGCATGATTTAAAAGTCTCTCAGATCCAATCCTTTAAAGAACACGATAGAAAACTGTAGCAGTACTGGGAAAGAGAAGTTGCTAAGGAAATCCATCTTCTGAGAGCCAGCCGGTGGGAGGAGCAAGGAAGCGGCAGTAGCACAATCTGCTGTAAGGGCTGATGCTAAAAGAAAAAGAATTAAATGTATAATTTTACACAGCACTTAAAAAAATCTATTTTCATTTTCAGAGATTGAATTTCCTCCTTGTCCTTCTCCCAGGTAATTTTCTCTCTACTGGGCCTTATCCTGGTGATTTCTCATCACGCTTCCAGCAAGTGTGAATGGTGAGTTGCTTTGCAAACTCTGTTCCCTCCAGACTTAGACTGTTATTTGCTATTGATTCATTACGTCCATCCACAAAGATGCATATTGCAAAATATCCAGGAGCAGTACAAGAAAAGCAATACAAAATACCATTAAAAATGTAAAGAACCAGTGAGCCAGGCAGATGCAGGATCTGAGCAATGGCAGGTTCATCCGGCTATGGCGTCAGCTCCCAGCCTCCCTTCTACAAACCTTAAGGAAGTGGAGTCAGAAGAAGAGAAAATAAAACCAAGTGTCTAAGGCTGGCTTTGTCCACAAACAGGACTTCCATGGGAGAGAAGGCAGCAGCCCTGGTAGGAGGTATCAGCAGTAGATCCAACTTCTCCCCAGTCCAGTCAACACATGATAGTGTGTACCATGGCAGCAAGGAGAGATCCTCAGTCTCCTAAAGCCCTGATTCAGGAATCCCACTCAGTTTCCCAGAGCACAAAGCATTCCAACCTGGGTAACCCCGTACTCTACAGCTGGCCAAAGCCAAGGGGCATGTAGCTTCCACATCAGAACACTGAAGGACCTTGTTGTGAGAGGATGCTGGGATGCTGACTCCTCTGCTGTGATTCTAGGGGTGCAAGAGAGCCCATCTTCCCTTGGGCATGGCTCAGGGACTCACCAAGACCACCCCTCTCTGGGAAGAGCATCAGGAGGTGGGTGACTCCCCACTGCCCTCACTCTCCTGGATGCAATCCAGATGTGCAATTGAAAGCTCATATTTGGAGGCTCCCCTCTGCAGACTCCCCTGTGAGCAGCACCTCACAGTGATGCTCTGAGGGCACTAAGAATTTCCCTCTCTCCCTTCCCCTGGCCATTCCCCTCCAGGGCTCACAGTGCTTCTCATCCTCTGCATATAAAAAATGTAAGAGAAAAGAAGGAGAAAAATATATGGCTCACCATGTACTCCAAGCAGAAAAACCTATGTACACAGAGCACAGAAATCATCTAATTCAGGGCTTTGTTTGCAGGAGTTTAATATTCATAATGCACCTATTTTTATTTTAGTGCTGCCCATGAATATAACTGAATAATTGCGGCTGATTAAAGACAAAAAAAGAAAGGAAATGTTAACAGTGAGACAAACAAACACTGACTGTGTGGTAAATAGAGACACTCAAGGATTTAATTCCCTGAATAAGAGAAGGGAGGGGGTAGTGAGAGCAGAGAGCTCCCATTGAATTCCTCAAAACTGATTGCAGCTCGTGTTCCTGGTTGTACTTTCTTACAAATAATTTACAGAGCTAATGTAGTTTTTGCTGTACAAACGGTCAGAGCCCCAGTGTAATACTGGAAGTTTTTCTTTGCCCATCAAATACAGGACTGAATTCATGTCCTTCCTCCTTCTCAGGACATCACTGCCCCTGCCTCAGTTTCCACATGTGGCTCATGGCCAGCCTGAGACCACTGGATCAGGGCAAGGAGAAAGCAGCATCCAGAGGATGGAAGAATGGCACTGGGGAAAAAAATCTCTCTCCTTCCACTTTTCCATGCATTTGGTCCTGATCCTCACACTCTGGCAAGGGGAGATGCCGCCAGCCCAAGGACATGTACCCTCTGGGGGACCATCCTTGTCTCCTGCTCTATGGCACTGAGAAACTCTGTCAGGCAGCAATCTTGAAAGAAATGCTCTTGATTTTCTGACTTCTGGTCAGATTTTCCACCAAATTTAACACCCTACATGTCATGCTCAAAATACAGGCTCTAAGAGCATAAGGCATTTATTGTTAAGGTTTATTTTATTATACAATATTACAGCCATTCGAGATAGATTGCATCCCCTGGCAGTTTCAGGAAAGCATTTTTCCTTGTATTCATTAGAAGGAAAATAAAGTGCTTGCAAAAACTGGGAAATCCCCAATTTCAGTTAAATTGCGAGCATTTCAGGGACTTCACCTTCAAGAAGGCAGCAAGATAATTTACATTCTGACCTAGATTTCTAACCCAAATGTATTTGCCTGAATGTGAAATGACATTTCATTTGCTCAAGGGTTCTATATATTTAATTAATTATCAAAGAAAAGGGGTGGGAGGAAGGCTCTCCTTCTCAGATCCTACCAAAAGAGTTGGGATGAGATGAGACTAATTCTCTGATCACACATAAGAGGGTGAGGAGTGGTCCCTGAGAGGTCTGTGCATCTGCTCCATTTGCCACACAAGTCCAGAAGCTGTGCTGGAGCTCAGGTTTAGCTTCAGCAAGTGCCCAGTGTGACCACAGCCCATGTTGGTAACCCTGTGGCTCTGGTTCACGTGGCAGCAGAAACTACGATGGCAATAGCAAAGCCCAAAGATATTTGGCCTTGTACAAAACCTTTCCCAAAGCTGGAATCCCAAACAATGTGAAAGAAGGGTTTTGCATGTAGGAAAAATCTCCATGTGTGGGAGAGTCCATGAAAGAGCTCTGAAAGACCTTCATCCTCTGAACAGTCTTAGAGCTTCTGAGTTCCTTCTTCACTTAATTCAGCACTTTGGCCCTGAGAAGGGCACAGAGTTGCTGTTTTGCAGGATGAAGGAGAGCAGCAGCCAGAAACAGAACAGATGGAGAGAGGGTAATCCCATGGTGACTCCTATGGGCACCTCCCTATCTCTGCCTAAACCCTTGGCTAAGATGCTGCTCTAACTCACATTGCCACTGTCCTTAGAAATGTCTAATCTCAGAGGAACAGCACTGCACAGCCTGTGGCACCTTGTTTCACGTGACCATCTTTTCCCTGTGCCTCTTCTCCCTCTGCACATTTCAGATGAAAAATGGTTTCCTGCTCAGGGAGGAACGGTGGCAGATCTGAGTCAGACAGAGACAGGACCCTCCAGCAGGCCCTTTGAAGCTCCCCACCTAACAGATTCTGTAAAAGGCACATAAGGAGGAAGAAAGAGCCTTAATATTGCACCACAGAGCTAATCATCATAGAGAAAAAGCCTCTGTGAATTGTGAAGTGCAGGTCAAAGTAGCTCAGCTCGAGTGCAGTCAACAACCCCTTGTTCCATCACAAACAGATGCTCATCACAGAGAGACAGATGAATGGAAAAAGCTGGAGAAAATGACATAATCACAGAGTAACACCTTTGAATATGAGTGTGCTAAGATAAAACTTGCCCCTGCCCTCCATCCGCTTACCGGCAGGTCCCTGGAATAGTTATGCCTGGTACATGACAAGAATCTAGTCATTAGCTCTGTATTTGCTGGCAGCCAATGCCTGACCTGCTGAATTCATTCCGGCTAAGAGGTTTATTTTTCTCTACTTTATTCCTGACAGTGTCATCTTTCAAAAGGCACACACTTCTCCATCCTAGAAAAAACTTAGCATGGTCCCTCTGACGACAGGAGATACTCAGAAAGATTTCCAAGTGAAATGCCAGAAATGCACCTTGACTCCTCTCATTGGGACCTCTTCTTCAGGCTGCCCCTGCCCAGTAACACCACTGAAGAGCCATCGGGAGCTAAAACTCCCCTACAACAATCTCGGGGAGTCCTTGAGGAACCTCTGTCTCTCGGCTTTGCTACTGAGTGTCTGGCCATCAGGGTTAGCCCCATCCTTGCAGTTTTCTCTGGCTACAGAGGCTGTCACCCTGCATGCGTCTGCACCCGGAGGAACCAGCTGATCATCACCCCGAGGTGATTATCACCTCCAGCTCTACCTCCGGTAACTCCCCCCCTGTTTTGGCTTGGAGGATGCTGAGTTCAGCCCCTGCGTGTGACTCCGCTGGGCGGTGGGTGGATAATGAGAGGGGCGAGTGTTTGTGCTCCACCGAGCTCCCATTGTTCTTGGCTCTTTGTCTTCCCCTCCGACGCTCACTGACCACCTGCCTTCCTCCCCAGCCTTTTGAAGAGGGATTCTTTGCTTCCCTTTGTTGTGCTCCCTGCCCCAAGCTGCCCAAGGAGCCAGCAAAGCGTCAGGGACGCAGCTTCCCCAGCCCCGGGAGCACGGCAGGACAGGGCAGGGGAAAGAGAAAGAGCAGGTAATAGGCAAGGAGTGCATCTCCCATGAGAAAAGAAAACAAAAGGGAACAAACCCAGCAGAGGAAAAAATGTGACATGGGAAATACTCGTGGCTTGGTCCCTGCTGCAAGTAAAGGTTGTGGCTGGGAGATGGCTCTGACCTGGGCAGGTGGCAAGAGGGAGAGGCTGCAGTGTCAGGAAGCACAACTGTGGCACACAGCTGCTGCAGGTTGCAGTTTCTGTACCACTCTTGCATTGCCCACAGCCATTAATATCTGTATGAAATTCCCTCCTACCTCTTGCTGCCCTAACAGGGGCTTCAGGAAGCTCTGGGGGCTGCAGGGGGCTTCAGCCTTGCTGCCAGCAGGGATAATCAATCCTTCTGCTCTGGAGGACCCTGCCCAGCCATGGCCATCTGCCTGGCAAACACCTTGCTCCCCTTCAGAGCCTTCTCTGCCTCACTGGGTGAACCCCCGGGGTGCCAGGCAGCCCCAGCTTGCATTGCCTTCCTGGCGAGGATGGGGAGCAGCCATTTGGGCACCAGCAAGAAGGGACACAGCTGGCACCAGCCATGACAAGAAGAATTAGGGCAAGAAGATGTTCTGAAGAACAGGTCTGTTCTCATGAGCAGGAGCCTCCTCCAGCGAGACACTGCTTGGCACATACCCCTGTGCCAATGCATGCTCGGGACAGAAGAAAAGCCTCTCCGTGGGCATAAAACCAGCACACTAAAATAAATAACTATCCCTTCAAGCCTGCAGACTGTGAATGCAGTTAAGGGAATAAATTGCTCCCAGCTACCCTGAGCCCTCCCGGCCCCAGCCCACTAACGCGTTTGTGCGAATGCCCGCAGGTCACAGCCTGGTTCCTCTGCCTCACCTGATGCATCCCGAAATACCAACCCCCTCAGGCAAGAGTCACAGAGCTGAATTAACTATGGTAAGCAGCTCCACACATTTCTCCTACAAAACCCGGGCAGCTCTGCTCCTGTTGCCTGAAGAGCTGGGCTCCACGCCGAGATAGCCCTGCCTGCCAGGCTGTTCTTGCCCAGGCTGCCGCTGGCTTTGCAGTCTGACCCTTCCAGCCCCTTCCCACCCAGGAAAATCTGTGTAGATGCTGTACTGCTGCAGGAGATAACTGCTGCTGGGAACCTGCTTTACACTGCAAGGAGCACTTGCATACAAAAAGGCTTACAAAAAGCTGCTATAAGGAAGCTATTTATTGCTATAGCTCCAACCTAGTAGAGATATAAGGTGTACCGTAACACACATCTGGTAAGACCTGGCAGCGTAAGGTTTATTTTTTACCTAAGTTATTTTTTACCTCCATCTGGTCCTTGATTTACCCTGCCTGGGAGGATATGCACACTCCGAAGAGCCTGCAAAATGCTTTGCAGAAGAGTGCAAAAGAAGGGCAAAACATTTAGCAAAGATGAAACACGCACATGAATTCACTGCACCAACATTTGCTGCTCCTGTATTCTAGAGGGTTGGAGGCAGCTGGCCAGAGAACCAAGCAGGCTTCTGGGGGGCCACACTGGCAGCTCTAAGCCCAGACTGCCCCCACTTTTGCAGTGCCTGGGTGAGTACTGCAGGCAGGACAGACAGAAGACCATGGGATGGGCAGTGGGAGGTCTGGGAAAAGCATCACCTTGGCTCGCTCAGCCTGTGGCCCAGCATGGAGACATCTCCCAGACTCCTCCCCACAGCCCGGGGACCTGGCAGGGAGATGCAGCTCATCCCTGGCCTTGGCTGTGATGGGAAGTAGTGGCCTTGGCCAGCAGAGGCTGTCTGCTGAGGATGGGAAGGACAGCAGGGCCAAGCCACCCTCGAGGATTTTGGCTCGTGCTTCTCAGCAGCACTAGCAGGGACACAGCTGCAGTGGTGGGAATGGATCTGCAGAAATCCCCCGTGTCAGCGAGGCAGCATGAAGGGGACAGAGGGGAAAAGCTCACCCCCTTGCCCTAACTCCTTCCCATCAGCATGCTCTGGTTCCACTTTCCCACAGTTAGCACATGATCCCTGGCACCGAATCCCAGGACCGAGGGAAGCAGCCGGCAGGCTCAAGGGCTCTCTCCCTGTTCAACCCAGGGAGCTGCTCCACAAAGGGGAGCAAAACCCAAACAGCCTCTCACCCAAAAGCTTGGCTCTGGGTGATCAAAGCCTTGCCGAGGAGTAGCTTTTCATGAGACCTTATCCGGGAAGGTCTGATGGAACGGAAAACATGCACAGATCGGGGAGTTAGCCCAATTTCCTCAGGAAATGAGGCTGGTTGAGTCACAATTATTAGTCACAGTGCCTAATGAATTCTGAGCCCTTTGGCCAATTTCAGAGAGAACTGACTGAAAGTAGAATCCTCAGGGTATTTCATTCTTAGGAATTTTGAGGGGCAGCAGTCCCAGCTGTGGAGCCTGCTCTGAAGGGGGATGCAGGAACTGGACCTCACTGATCCCACCTCTCACAGGACTGATGCAACTTAAATTAGGATCCCAAAGGTGAGGCTCAGCTGAGTGGAACACATTAAATTTCCTCTGAGGCACATCCCTGGGGAGCAGAGACCCCAAGACAGCCACATCTCACTGGAGGAACCACTGGCAGGAGCAGCCTGCCATGTCCAGCCAGGAGTTTGCTCTGCTCCAGCCCACAGGTTGCTGATTTATGTTTAAAACACAGACAATTAAATTACATGGGAGCTGATGTCACTTAATGCATAAAGGCACTGAAACGCCAGGCCTCATCAGGTTGCCATGTAAATCACCATGGTTAAGCAGGTAACTGAGAGCACAAATAGCCAGGGCTGTGCATACGTCACCCAAAACTCCCCACCAGAGGCAGCTGAGGCTGCAGGCACTATGTGAGGATGAGTGGGGCTGAAGGAAAGCAGCATCACCAGGGCACAGCTGCCAGCATGTGGGCTGGCATAGGTTTGAACCCCCTGAGGGGGCAGATTTTGTGTTGGGGTGACACCCCAAATCAGACAGGGCCATACGGAAGGGAGAGGCAGTGATTTACACACCGTGCAGTTCAGATTCCAGTGAACTAAAATCAATACAAATAAAAGAATATTAAGAAGAGGTGTTGTGGGGATGGTCGACAAAAGAAGAGCTAAGCATCCAGCTAGGGAAATAGCATCAATCCTGCTGAGCTCTGGGCCAGTCCCTGCAGGGTATGTTGAAGGTGCTGTTCTGCAGCCCCCTCATCCTGTACTGGCCCCAGCACCAGGGCTTGGCTGGTGGGGTGCTGAGCCACCAGAAAAATTAAACCTGCAAAATACAACCTCGTGAGGTTGATGAAGTACAGGAGGAGCCAGCATGGTTGCTTGGGCTGCTCCAGAAGCAACAAGCCCCAGTCCCCATGCTGAGCAGTGCAGCAAGGCTGAGAAGTGATGGAGCTGAACACTGTCCCAGCTGCCAGTCACATCAGAATCCTTTGCAAATCACCATCCAACCCATGCCAGGATTTTCTCTGGCAGGGAAGAGTTTGATCCTCTCCAAGACAGAACTCAGCCTGGGAAGCATCTGCAGGTATGCCAGTACCCTGAATGCTGCCTCAGAAACAGGCCAGAAGTCACCAAATGAGCCGATGCTTTGCTTCATTTGCCCTTTCTTAACAACTCTCAGCATCAGACTTTTGCTGCTCGTTAATTAACCCCTTTATGACGAAGCAGCTTTCCTGTCAGGAGTGGTGGAAGAGGAGTGCATGGGGGAGGCATGGGAGGTGGGGGGAACTGCTCCTCTCAGCAGGTTTCCTCAGCAGGAGCCAGGGAACGTATGGAGCTTTGGGGATTTCACGGGAAACATTAGCACTGCCAAAGGTCACCCATTTCTGTGAGAGCTCCACAATTCAAACAAGCAGCCTTTGCAAGCCAATTAGCAGCAAATGTGACGGATCTGGATTTTATTTATGCAGTGTCTAGCAAACAAAACCAGATTTCAGCCCCCACCCAACAGGGATGAGGAGGCTGGCAGGGCCACGCACTGGGTCACCTCAGCCCACTCACTGCATTCAACACGTCCCCATGGGCACTGGGTCTTTGACAGCACCACAGGCTGTGGCAAAACGAACACCCTGCAAATTACCACCAGTGCCACAGTGACATTCCCAGCCCATCCTTGGGCATATAAAAATAATTAGGTAGTAAATTTAAGCTGAAAAAAAAAAAAAAAAAAGGAAACCCTTTTCTATGCAGAACTCAGTTACATGGTACAGTTTATTACCACCAGATGTTGCAGCAGCCAAGAGCACAAGCTGCTTCAAAAGAGACCAGACATATAAATAGGGGAGCAGACAGATAGGCTGGCTACCAAGCCTGGCAGCCTGGCTACCACTCCTGGCTGGGGGTGTCCCTGGGTCTGTCACTGCTGGAAGCAAGCAGCTTCTGAGACCTTCTGCCCAGTGTCTGCCCCTGTTTGGTGCTGGAGGCTGAGCATGAAGTCCTGAGCTGGGCTGGTGCAGCCAACCCCATGTTCTACCCACCAGTGGGAGAGTGCTAAAGAGCAAACCTGCAGTCAATAGAACCCTGGCAGGAGCCTGCAAGTGATCCAGCTGTGCACTGCAAGGCAGGGGTTTGAGTAATGGTTTAGATCCAGGCATCAACCAAGCCCTCCTGGTTGGGGGTAGCTACCTAGAGAGGATGTGGTGTTTTTTCTTGAAATCAGTATAAAGCACACGTCAGCCCATCCTCATGGCTCAGAACATAGGCTTAGCTGCAGCAGCCCCTGGGGATGAATTCCGTGTGTTTTGGCTGGACTGGCACTGCTGGACACCAAGGGCTGGCAGCTGGAAGCTCTCCTGGCAGAACAGAGAAAAAAAACCACCCCAGACAGAACACATCCTTGTGCTGCAAGCAGTAAAGCCCTGGCCAGGTGGGGGATTCACAGCAGTGCACTCTGCAAACTCTGCCACACCCGAGGAGAAGGCAAACTACTCCATCCTCATCAATTTAAACCCAACGTGCTGCTGCTTTGTCCATGCTGCAGCCGTTCAGCAGCTCGTGGTGCCGTGGGATTAATCACTGCCACTCACTGGCAGGGTTCACACACACAGCAGCTCAGCAGGAGCAGTTCTGAGCTTTGTCATCGCAGAGGTACTTTTCAAATATACATATAACAAACCTAACATCAAAGATCCTGGAAGAGAAACTTCTTTCAGATGATATCCCAGGCTCAGTCTCTGCAGAGCACAAAACAGAAGGGATGAATGATGCTGGAAACAACAAAGAGAAGTAAATTGTCTCCTCTGGATGAACTCAGGCTTAAAATCTCAGAAAGGAACTTGTCTTGCCTTTGTCTCTGCTGAAAATCCACCTCCTGCCTGGACAATATGTGGCTGTTTGGGAGGCAAGAGGCAGCCAGAGAGCTAGGCAAGCTCTGTTTACAACCCCCCAGATGACCAGGGAAAGAATAGAACCTGAGCATTTGGTTGGATCGGGTTATTCAGATCCCCATCATAATAATGTAATATGTTAATTAACAGCAATAGGTCACACTTCCAAAGGTGCCTTGTATTCAGCAAGCAAGACAACTCTACCAACACTCATCTGCCCCATCCTTGCAGTTATATATATACAGGGGTCCCAAAGAACCTGAGGTGATATGGGTTTTGCTGAGCAGCCCATACAAAGAAATGCCCAACAAGCCTGGAACCCTGCTGGAGGCTTCAAAGTCTTCATGCAAACCACTTGTGCTGGAGGACCTTAAGGCTGCCAATGTGGCATCCTCAGGGACCACGTCCCCAGGGCAGCAGGAGATCAGGCAACAGCCCTCTCCAAAAGGCAGCTGTGAGCCAAGGCTGGGAAGCATGGAGCAGCACCCAGGCACCATGTGTCACTTAAGGAAAGGCATCCCCAGCCATTATATAAATTGCTGATTCGCCATTTAACAAGTTAGTATTAATATTTATTGCAGCATGTTCACAATTGTAAAGATCCTCATTTAAAATGTTTTGTGCCTCACACCCTGTCAGCCAGGAAAGCACTATAAGGCAGAAAGCAGGCTTGCAGGCTCTAATGCAAAGTGATGGCTCCAACTTCAGAAGGGAAGCCTATTTCCAGCAGGAACATCTGCTCTCAGTGTGGAAAGCGGGTACCTAGGCGTGAAGGCTGGGAGCATATGGAAAGGGAAAGTTTCTCCTCCTCTTGTCACAGAGCCCAGGCAAGAGAGGTTCACCACCTTGCCAAATTGGTCCCAGGATGCATCCCCATGATCTCTTCTCTTGCTCCAAAGAAGGCAGAGGGGGGGAGCACTTGAACTGTTGGGTGAAGCAGGAGCAAACCTGATTTAGATCTGTTGTCAGAAGCTACCCTCCTGGTGGGGACACAGTTCTCCATCTCTCACCTGCCTCGATCTGGTGTGGATGGAGAGAACCACCTGCATGGCATGAGGAGAACTTGAGCTGAAGCAGACAAGGGAAAGGCGAGAGGACTGTGAAGCAAAATAAAAATTAAGGTGGAAAAGCGAGAAGAACTTGATGCTAAGATCTGTGAAACCTCCCTCTTGCAAAGCCTTGTGCAGGTGCTTAACTTTGCAGGCTGTGAGTAATCCAATTAAAGTTGTTAAATCCCGCAGAGACTTAAATTCAGGGAATTAATGATAGCGCGCAAAGTTAAGCGCACGCTTACCGGGTGAAATGGTGTGAAAAAGGCTCCTTAGGAGAGACAGCTTCATGGCTTGGAACTTTTAGAAGTAGAAAAAAACACTATTAAATATATCAAGAAATTATCTTGCACTAGGTTGGAAGAAACGTTTGATGTGACCTAAAAGTCTCTTCCATCTCTGACTTCTATTAGTCTGTGACAAGACTTAAAAGGTCATCTAGTCCACCCCTTTGCTAATGCAGGATTATTCCCCACAGCACAGTGCCTGTTACTTTGTCCAGTCCAGTTTTAAATGAAAAGCCTTGCAAAATTTCCTCTTCCCCAGGACCATTATCCTCCCAATTCTAATGTGTTTCTTTTTGTCAATAGTTCTGTCAGTATAATGAAATCCTCACTGTGCTAAATTGCTAAAAAAGATCTAAAAGTCGAATCTTCTTCTAATATGACATGAAAGTGCTAGTATAAAAATAGGATTGTATTAGTGATTCTCCACTGTATTGTATTAACATCCTATTTCACTTAAGAGAGGCAGGACTGAATTATCTGCAGATCCTTCCAGCCACTACTCTTACAAAGCTGTGTATTTGGGGTTCAGAGCTGCATGATTTCCCATTAAAGCAATACAATTAAATCCTATGCAGCATGCAAAATGCTGAGGCAGGGGTTCAGGGCATGTGCCAAGTGTGGAGCTTGAACTCATTCTTCCTCACACCCAAACAAAATCTACACGCTCTGCAAAGCTCCTGGGGATGTGGGAAGAGGTGTGGGAAGGTAGGTGAGAAAGGCTTGAGATACCAAGCACAGAAAAAAAGACAGGCAAGAGTCTAAGAGAAAGCAAGACTTAAAATGTCAGTGATGGGAGAGCTGTGCAGAGGTGGGATAGGAGTCCTGATTCTCCTGTTCACAGACCAGAACTCTGGGACATCCAAGGTGAGAAGAAGCAAGAGCTGGTGGCAGAGACTGCAACCTCAATACAACCAAAAGAGGTTTCTGTACCCATTCTGAGGGCATGCCAAGAAATTCAGCTGCTGGCAGGAGGATGGATGCTCATAGCACACTTCAAGGAACAGAGCTCCTGGCACCTTTTGGAGACCAGCCAGGAATAGGGAGAAACTCTTAGGAGGCTTTGGGACAGACACCAACCCAGAGCCTTGGTCAGGAGCTGGGACAGGTAGTGTCCAAGGCAGAGCAGAGATCAGAGGGGATGCTCTGAGCACTCTCAACCACTGTCAGCTCATCAGCAGTTTGTGGAAACCCTTTACCTGCTGTTTGATGCCAGGTACAGCTGTTGTCCAACTGCTCTGGCCTTTCAAACAAGAATTTAAACTACTAACTTCCCAAAACCTACCAGGATTTAACAGAATTTAATATGTTTTTATATGTTTTATTGTAATAAACCTAACATTAATGTAGCCCCAGTTTTTTCCTAGAGACCAACTCAGGATTCTTTGATCGCCTCTGAACTTAAGTGAAGCTCTCCATAGCATCCCATTTACCAGGAATTTGGAGAGAAAAAAATTCATCTTGTTTCAGTCCCATTCTAGTCACCATTCACAGTAAGATCTGCAGCCGTGCCCTCCTTGGGATTTACAGAAGCTTATTTTCCCAACACATGCTCTCTCATTGCTATTCTTTTTTCCTTTTTTTTTTTCTTCTTTTTCTTTTCTTTACTACATAGCAGAAAGCTATTGAGTAGCAAGCCAGTGGGAAGCCACAGCTATTTATCTCTGGTTTAGTTCCTTATCTGCTGAGGGGTCCTTTTGTGATTGTGTTGAGGAAGGACATGCAGACAGTGCCTTTTATCACCAGCATGGCATCTCTGGAATGAAAGGAGAGGCAGCGGGGATGCAGATGTGACGTTAAAGTATAAAAATCCACCATATGGTAAAGATTGCTTCAGCTACAGTCTGGTCAAGATGTTGACACTTTGGTTATGAAAAGCAATATGTATCTCTCTCTTGGTGGTTTCTGTTCAAATTAAATGTTTTGTATCAGGCAGAGAACTAATAACGAGCCAGGTTTTCCCTTGACAGAGGAGTAGTAACAAATATGGAGTAATGTGAAAGCTGACTTGAAAATTACTATTCCCAAAGATGCTATAAATGTAGAGATAAGATTTGCTTAGAGGACTCATATGAGATGAATGCTAAAGGTGTTGCTGGTGGGAAGAGAGTCTAAGAGAGGAATGGGCAAAAGCAGAATAAGTAGCATTTAAAAAACACAGTCTGACCTGTCAACATTTCTGTTAACACCAAACACTTCTGGGACACCCTGCACTGCTTCAGCCTTCTGCATAACCCCCTCCTGCTCACAGTTATGTGTAAAGAAAAAAAACAAATAAAGGTAGCTTGGTGCAAACCATCGTGCATTCAAGCCAAAACAGCCAGAAATACCTTTTCCTGTGCCTTTGAAAGGGATGGGATTCAAAACGTGTGCACAGAGATGCAGAGACAGGGCACACTGTTGGGTAGCAGCTTGGTGGGCAGGAGGCAGGGTCAGGCACAGAACCCACAGTATGGATAGGCTGGAGGGGACATGGACCCGAAATTGCAGCAGCACCAAGAAGAATCAAAGCACAGAACCAACACAAAACCCCTCAAGGTTGTTCCTCCAACCATCAGCATTCCAGAGGCACAGCAATTCTGATCTGGTTCAGGCTAAAATCAACTTTGCACATCAAATATTTAACACCCCAAAGTTCCTTCCCGAGGTTACGCCCTGCAGCTGCCTGCCCCAAGCAGACAGACTCCTGTCCCGGGGTGCTGAGCAGCACACACCTCTCCCCACACACCCAGCATCTCCTGGTGCTTAATGTGAGTTAACAGAACTGGCAATGACTTATTTAAGAGCAGATCAAGAAATATCCCAGCTCTCTTTGGAGACTTCAAAAGCAGCTGAACACTACTGGTATCATCCGATAAAGACAGCTTTGCTGTATCGTCTGCCTTGGGGGAACCTCGCACCTCCAGCAGTGGGAAAGAGAGATGTGGCTGCCCTAGGGACATCTTGGCAGCATGGGGACCCTGCTGCCACCCAGCCCCAGCAAAGCAGCCACCAGAACCACTGTGGGCAGAGGGAAGCCAGCAGTCATTGGCCTGCAGGGGACTGCACCCTGCCCACCTCCCTGAGGGTGCTCAGGCTGCCCAGCCAGCCCCCATCACCTGCTCAGAAGATGAGATGCAGCTGCTATGGCAACAGAAAGCAAAAAAATAAACTCCCCCCCCCCAGGGGATCATGGTACTGGAGTTGCAAGTGTCAGCACTGAGCACCATCACTGTGCCATGGCCCAGGGAATGGGCATGGGGGGTATGCAGAGTCATGGCAGGGTTGGGAGGCCAGGACAAATGGTGGAGGAGGATGGTGCAGACAGGCAGGGCTCACTCCCTGAGCACATCTCCTTCATCAGCAAGGCTTGCCATCACCACACCAAACTACACCTTCAGGCTTACAAGCACCTTCACAACATATGGAAAACAAGCTCGGAGTGGGCTGGGAAGGCAACAGGCAGGTGGGTAGAAAGCTTTCCACCAAAATTTAGAGCAGGAGACCTCAGTTCTTTCCTCCATTACAAGCCTAGGCAGGTGAGGCTGGAGCAGAATGACAGAAGCCACGTGCTTTAATAGAGACCTTGGGAATGGCTTACTGGCCAAGGACAAGAACATCCTCCATCAGGGGATGACACTTCCCACTGAGAATGGGAGAACCAAAGCCCCATGGCCAAAATCTCCAGGCTGAGTTTGATAGGAGATTTGATATTGATTCACTGGGGCCAGGATTTCATCCTGTGATTTAAACCTAACTCCTCCAAAGAGAATAAGATCAATTTTACAGAGAATCAAATAGATAAAGAACAGCCTTTGAGCCAGCATGCAGCAGAGGCAGAGAGGGGAGTTAAAAAAAAAGGTTCTTTCCTTATCAGGAAAGTTAAAAAAAAAATAAAAGGAAAGAAGAAAGAAAGGAACCTGGAGAATGCTGTTTGCTCATTTTTCCTTTTCCAGTCAAAACAACCCCGCCTCTGTCTGCTCTCTGCATGGGCACTGAGGTAGCAGAACAGCTCAGGGCTTCTCATAGCAGTACCAGGAGGAAGCTGGATGAAGTGGCCTCCATCTATGGAGCAGTCCCCATCCCACACCTACCCCACCTGGGCAGTCTCTGCCCCAGCACCATGGTGGCCACATGGGGCCAGTGTGCTGGGGTCTGCAAATGATGAGAGATGGAGAAATTGCTGGTGATACAGCATCTACCTGGAGAAATGGGAGAGCCACCTGCAAAAGGGGCTGGGGAAAGCAAAGATTTTGGGGCTGGAAAAGGGAAACCAGCTCTGCTGCAGCATGAGAAAGGGCTGCAGTGCAGCCCCCCCCCCCCCCCCCCCCCCCCCTCCTTCCCAAGGGCACAGGGAGCCTCTTTCTCCAGCTACTTCCAACACTGGGGACATGCAGGTCCCCACCCCTCCTGTCTGGGAACCTGGGAACATTAAGCTTCTCTCTCTTGGAGGTTTTATTATCATAATTCCTTCTTAATTTGGCCTTGGAAGACAATTCATCAGCCTCAGGCAGTACAGTCTGCCCCCTGCCAAGGCTGCTGCTCTGGTCCTGTGCCACCCCCTTCAAAGCACAGAACCAACAGTTTCTTCTGTCCTAAAGCTTTGCAAGGGGTCAGCCCTGTGTTCAGCTCTTTGTTGCCATCCCATGCCCTCCACCTTGGCTCACCCCAGGCAGGAGCACCTGCGAGCAGCATGGGAGCCATGGCAGAGGCTGCTGCAGGCAGCCAGCCCCCTGCCCATTATTTAACTTCAATCCAGAGACAATTTTTCTCAGGAAAAGCTTTTAAGCTTGATCAGTGATGGGGTTAATATTGTTTGCCATGTGTCTCAATTTTTTATCCGTATTAATGGAAAGTGTCCCAGCAGGGTTTTCTACAGCAGAGTTTTGCAGGGGATTTTTTTTTTGAAACTCTGGGTTGCAATGACTGATCACACCACAGCACAGAAACTACCAACCCCATCCCTACAGAAGCTGGCCAGGGTCCCCCCCCAGCAATGTGATATCTACCCTAAAGCCCAGAGTTTGCCCCCAAAGATCCATCCTTCCTGCTGCAACCCATTCCCATCACCAAAGGCCGGGATCCATGCCGGGCTGCTCAGCAGCAGAGGTGAGGTCTATAATTGTACACCTGCCTCTGTTTGTTCTCTGATGGCTCTTTGGGGATGCTTGGTTACATCACGTTCAAAAAGAAAAGGACAACAACACAAAACAAAAACCAGATGCAAGTTAAACAAGCGGGAGGCCCGCTGGGGCTGCCAGCAAGGTTGGACTCTGGTTTCTGCCTAAGGCAGGCAGCTGGTCCCACACCTTTCCCCACCTGCACATCCTGATACAGGAGCAGAGCAGCGATCCAGGACCAACAGAATGGTTATTCCAGGACCCTCACAACCCCCCTGCCCTGCCTGCAGTATTACTCTGTGATTACAGAGCCCTACTTCAAACAGAAATATATTCTATATATTTTTGCTCTGTGCTTTCAGGCCTTTGATCCCTCCGATTTATTTGTTCTTGTCTTTGTGGGCTTAACAGTCAAAGTGCATGATAATTCATTGCTTGTTAATCCAATTTGGCTCTATTCAGACATTCCAGTTTAACATGAAATATAGTATAAAGTACTGCCCAGAAGAAACAGAAATGAGAGCTGTGCCTCTGAACCAGCTCTGAACCTTGCCTGGTGAGGACTCTCTGCCTTCTTTGCCGATTTATTCTCTTCACAGAGGCCCCCACCACAGCCAGGGGCACAGCAGGGCAGGGGGCTCCACACTCAGGGTGCAGCCCAGCACCCCCATTAGAGGTGGGAGAGATCCCATGGGAGAGCAGGGACAGAGAGCTGCTGGCACAACCCCATTGGGGTTCGGCGGACCATGGGCTGAGTACCCCAAGGTCTGGCCCCCCTGGAGCACACTGGCTGTCCCTGTCTCTCCATGTGTGAGGCACCTCCATGGCACACACCAGAGGCTGTGGTGCTGGGACAGACCTGCCCAGCCAGCACCAAGGGTCTCACTGGGCCAGTGTCAGCTCAGGATCTGCCCCTCAGTGCCTGGCATCCTGCTGAGCAGTGAGATTTATCACACCCGTGTGAGCTCACAGCTTTTCCAGACAGGCACTCTTGGAAGAAAAATCCTTTCTTTATCTGCAGCAGACTCACAAACAGCTCCCACACGCCTCAGCCCTTCCCAGCACTGTTATTTATACCAACTTCAACTCTACTGAAGCTGCTGTCTCAGCACAGGAGATGCTGCAGCTCTTTGGGGTGCAGTGGTGGGCACAAAGGGGGGTGACAGCTGGCCAGGGAGCACAGGAGGGACATGTCACCACCCTGACACCTCCAAGCCCCCAGCTCGCTACGAGGGTTCAGGTATTGGAGCGAGTTGATAAATTCAGGCGTGCTGGCAGGTTCTGAGTGAAAGCTGTTGAGGGATGCCATGAGGGAAAGTCCTCCCTCCAGGGAGGTGACAGCCCCATTTTGGCTCTCATATTGTGGCCAGCCTGTACATGTCCCCAGCTGAGGCTCTGCATTGCCCCACTGCCAGCCCCATTGGTCCTGCCAGGCCTATGGCTGTGCCCTCTTTCCTCTCCACCCCACCTCTGCTGTTCAAGAGCAGCTCGTTGGGACCACGGCCCCCAAACAGGGTCAATTCCTACCTGGGAGATGGTCCCATGGTGCTGGCACGTCTCCCTAGTGCAGGCAGGGGACTTGAGTGAAGGGTACTGTGACGCAGCCTCCCACAGACTGCAGACAGCCCAGAGAGAGCCAGGGCTACAACCCCCCAGCCTGCCTTTATCTCCTTACACCCACCTGCCAAATGAGCCACTAATGAGGGTGCAAATAGGTTCCCTGGACACTCACCTGAGGCTGGGGCAATCGGCCAGACCCTGCTGCATCTCTGGGGCCTTTCCCATGGGGCTACAGGGGTGGGGGGCACATCCACAAGTGATTAACCCTGGCTGCTGCCCACCCCCATGTGCCATGAGGGGGATGCTGGGGTGTGCAGCTCCAGCACCTTCCTGTTCCAGGAAAGAGGCTTCCCATGTTGCTGCTCCTTTTTCAGTTCCACCTTGGTGTCACCCCAGCTGAGACACTGAACAAGCAGGGGCCATTAGGGTGGGCATTTACCCCAGTCAGCCACCAAGTGCTCGGATGGTCCCTGCCTAAGAGCTGTCCCTGCACAGGCCATTAATTCAGAGGCAATGGATGCTCCTCACCCTCTCCTCAGAGCCTCCAAAGTGTCCTCACAAAAATCCAGGGCAAATAAGTCTTCTCAGGGGGGAAGTGTGTGTTGGAGGTGTTTCCTACCCACACTTCCCCCTCTCAGAGTGGTTTCCCTTGAAGGTGTGGGGGACATGGGTGCAAAGGACAGCACCATGGCCAGTTTTGTAGAGACAATTATGAACACATCTCAGGGCCAGGAAAGCTCTGTACAAGGCTTGCAGCCTGTTGGGTGTCAAAGAGGATCAGATGTGGGAAAAGTAGACTGGGAAAAGGCTGGGGTGGCACCTGCAAATGCAGGGGACTCTGCAGATGCCCAGGTGTGCACTGGCTTCTGTACGGCCAGGACCTGGAACCCGTCAAAGCAAACCCACTTAGGCATATTTAACCAAACACTTAATTTCCATTTTATTCAATAATTGCTTTAATACTAAAATGCATTAGATGCTCAAAGCAGAGAAAAGAAAAGAAAAAAAATCACATTTAGGTGGAAAACAAAGTTCTCATCAGATGAAAAAACCCAATGTGGCAGGTACACCATTTCGAAACGGAATCGTAATAATTTAATAAAGCTGCTTTATCATCTTTGTAAAATAGACAGAACGGTGATTCTTTTTTTTTTTTTTTCTCCTTTTTCCATTTTTGCTGTTTACAATGATTCAATCACTGTGAAAAATGTACATAACATACATATCAGCATATACAACAATTTATTCTTCATATACTCGGCAACGGAGACACCATGACGAGACGTACCGCGCTCAGTCCGGTGGCAGCCCCTGCCTGCTGCCAGCAGGGAAACAGCCACGGTGCTGCCACCAGCTCCTCCTGGGCCCAGACGGTACCGGTGTGACTGGGTGAGACCCACGGCTCGTACCTGCCACCCTGGAAGGCTGAAAAGCAGTTTGCCTTAGGTGTGTTTGGAGACTACATCCCAGCTTAGATCAGCTGAACATCAGCTGATGCTGATGAAGGATCCATCTCAGCAGTGCCTGGGGTGGGGCCAGCTGGGCTTCTCTCCAAGGGGGACCACAACTCACAGGTTGGATCAGGTATTACCCATTGCTGCGAATGCAGCTGTAGTAACAAGATCATCAGTTTTCCCCAATGACAGACAAATGTGTTTCCATTCATAATTAGATGATTTCGCCCTCCCCCCTCCCTCCCTCCCTGCCCCCCAAGAGTAATTTCAACATATTCATCAGACAGTGTGTTCTTTACAAAAGCAACTTGTTTCCTATTTGGAAAAAATTAAAAATTAAAAAATAATAATAATTAAAAAAAAAGGAATTCACTTCTGCACAACGTGTGATCCACAGGTCACCTCCAGCTTCACAACAAACAGGGAACAGCAACAACCTTGGCAGGCTGGTGCTTGGGGGGGTTATTTTTCCAGCCACCAGTTGTCCCCCTGGCACAGCCCTGCAGCCTCCAGGGTGGGAAAAGCTGAGGGCTCCCAGGGAGCCAGGAAGGGTCCTGGGCCAGCACAGGGTGGGGTCATGCCCCTCACCCCAGTCCCCAGCTCCAAGGCTGCTGCAGATGGAGTCCTCATCATGCTTGGGGGAGAACCGTAAGTGGTTGCTACTCCCTGGATAAACAGGGATAAACACAGGAGCAGAGCAAGCTTGCCTGGAGGAAATCAACAGATCTCAGCAATTTTCCCTAAACAAAATCTGAGAACAGGTTTAAGTTATTAAAAAGTGCAATAATTACATCTGGAACCGTCCCCCCAAAAAATACCCACTTACTCTGCAGCCTTGAATGTTTTTTGCATGGCCACTTTTGATGCAACCCAGGAAAAAAAAAAAAAAAAAAAAAAAAGCAAGACAGACTGCAATCTGCCCAGGAGCCCTGAACTCATCTCAAGTGACACAGAGGGACAGTGACAGGAGTAGCAAAATATTCAGGAGAGGAACAAGCGGGCAAGCAGGGGCCTCTCTCCGGCTCCCCCCTTGGCCTCACACAGCAAGGATGTGTCAGCGAAGGGCCCCCTGCTCAGCATCCCTGGCTGCAGCCTGGGTCAGCCCAGAAAACTGGTGTTTAAATGATTTTCTTGGAGGCATAAGGGTCTACTGACCTCTTTAATGCTCCTTTTTAATACAGAATTATTTCACATTCCTTCTCGGCTGCGCTTTTATTCAGAATGGCAAGGAACATTTCCTCTGGGTAAATTAGAGAAATGTTTCTTTTTCTTTTTTTTTCCCTCTTCCCCCCCCCCCTTTTTTTTTTTTTTTTTTTTTTTCCTTTTCAGTTAGCATCTATTTTTCATCCAAAACGCTGGGCTGGTGGTGGCAGCTCTGCAGGCAGAGGGCAACGCTCAGCAGAAATTAAGGGCTGGTGCTTTCCGGGTGGCTGGGGATGATGATGGGATGCCCAGGGCAGGGGGGTAGGGAAACTCGCTTTTATCTCTGCAATGGGCAGTGAGGGAAGAAAGGTCCCATCCTGCTGGATGTAGGGGGCAGATGATGGGGTGAGGTGGGGCCATTGCCTTGCAAAACCAAGAGGAACTGACAGATGGGACGTCACAGGCTCTTTTGCTCAGCAACCATAGATAAGAAGCTTCCCCTCCAAAAAAACATAAAGCTGACAAAAACAGGTAACATCAGAATAAACCAAGCCTAACAGTTACAGAAAATCCAGTTACTCCAACAGCCCCAAGCCAGCCACTTTCTTCTTTACTTGCATTACAGTAATACACGTATTTGGGGAAAAAAAAAAAAAGAAAAACAGAAATAAATGACAGCAGTAACAGTACGCAGGCAGGAAACACCTCTGGAATAGAAATAACATATCCCTGAAAAATGGGCTCGAACTCCAGAAGAGGTGGGAAAATCCCTGGTTCACTTTCCAGAGTAATGCAGGACATCAGGTTAACACGTGGGATGGGAGCTGAATGAGGTAGTCATCAACAGCAACGAGGGAAGTGTCACCAGTTTCGTTAGAAAACCATTTTTTGTTGTTTTTTTTCCCAATTCCTGGCCCTAGAAAGTGGCAGGGGGAACAGACTTATTGTGGACCAGCTACAGCATCAGGCAAGATCAATTTGCTCTGAAGAAAGAAGTAGCTGGAGCTTAATTTTATTTTGAGGACAATAATGACTGGAGCTTGTTTCCTTGTTGACATTTTTAATTTAAATAAATCAAAGTAACAAATATTTTATCATGATATGTAGACCTAGAAAGACTATTTCTCTAGAAACCACTAATTTCAACTTGCTGGTACAGCAAACATTGGCAAGAGCTATATATTTTCCCTTCCATAATAATTTTTAAATTCTAGGAAACATTTAGGGTAGGAAAATCTGTATGGTGAAGGGTTAATAATAATAATAACAAAAATAAAAAATATAATACACTAACTGAAATCCTCCTACCTTACTCATACCTCACTGAGGAATTATCACTGCAAGAGAGCAGAGAGCTTAGAAACCCCTTCCCTCTCTCCCTTCTACAGAATGGCTATTAAAGTAGCTCAATTTTTAAATCAATTTTATATGAGTAAATTTGTACCCACACAAAAAAGTCCTTAATTATGAGAAAAAATAATGAATTGCTTTAATTTTTTTCTCCATTAAGAAGGCACATTAATTGAATTAGTAGCGTTGTTACATATCACCTGTCTGCCCCTAAATTAACATCACTATTGCTCATTCCATGCTTATTTTATGATGCAGGGATAGAAAAGAAATCAGAACAGTCTAAAATGCCGTGACGACATACGTCCACACACATACTTGGCATAATCATGACTGAAAAATGCTGACTTGGAAGTGTGTGTCTAATTGAGAAGGTAATTTAGATCTCTTAAATAATTCCATCACTTTGACTTGGTAATGATTGGAGACGGGGGTTATCTAAATCTGGGGAAAAAAAAAAACCAAGAAGACAACCAACTTCTGGAAAACCTTTCCATGCATTGCCTTGAAATTATGCAAAAGAGATGGATAAGGAAAAAATTTCAGCACAGTGCATCCGACGGTTGCAATCCAGGCAGAATTTTCCCCAAAACAACTTCCAGTAATTCCCTGTCACTGCCCTGCCAGAGCTGGGAAGGCTGCAGGAAATGGTGGGGGCTGGAAGAAGCACTTGCTCTACTGGGTCCAAAAACTGCAGATTCCCCAAAGTTTAAGTAAGATGATTGTGATTTTTTTTTTCTTTCGTTTTTTTTTTTCTTTTTTTTTTTCTTTTTTTTTTTAAGCTTGAAAGCCTTTTGCCATCACGAGACATACAGTAATTTGCAATATCAAATACAGTAATAGTACAGATAAGCATGTGACAGCAAAAGGATTCATAAATGCAGGGGTGTCCATAGCAAAACAGCAACATCTTAAAATACAAACTCCTCGTGACGGGCAAGCATTAAAACTTGCCTGACTGTCATTTTTGGACAGTCACACACAAGAAATGGTCGCTATTTTGTCTAGATTACAAAACCACCGGGCCGATTACTAAAGATGTCCGAATAAAGAATTTGCCATTCAATTATTTCCGGGAATGGAAATTTCTCTTGGTTTTGAGATATAAAAATATATAAACTCCAGGGAGGGGATAGCAAGTGCTTCTGAGGACCCGGGGAGGGGGGTGTCCTCCCCTCTGCCCCCCGCCACCCACCACCTCCCAGCAAAAGCCCAACACCAGCTACTTTGCCCTGGCTGCACACCCCTGCCGCCAGTTGAGACAAGTGGGATTGTCACACGAACGATAGCTTCATTTATAAACAATACATTGAGGGAAAGCTTTTAAATACAGCAATTCTGTGAACCATTGGTAAGCGATAAAAACAATCTGCGCTGGGAGTCGTGCGGTCCCTCATCATCATCATCATCCTCCTCCTCATCATCATCCTCCTCCTTGTCTCACCGGGTGCTGCTCAGAGGACGATATCTTTCAGTCTCCGGGCGCCAGGTGAGTCCTTTTCCCGGCGTTCCTGCAGGAGCAGGTTGCCCTCCTGCCCGCTGCTCTCGCTGTCCGCTCCCCGGGGCTCTGCCTCCGTGGGCCGGGAAGGGCCACTGTTCCCAAAGGGCTCCCGTTCCCGGTTCCCGGCGCAATGCCCGGCACCATAAGGTGCCACCGGCTTGCCGGACAAAGGGCTTTTCAGGTGGAGAGGGGAGGTGACGGGGCTGACGGCCTCGCAGCCGTTGCCCGCCTCCCGGACGGCACCGCTCACCTTGGGGCTGCCGGCGGCCGGCTCCACCGTTCTTTTGCCTTTGGGGTTGGCGAGCCGCTCCTCGGCCAGGGGCTCGGCGCCCTCCTTGCCGAAGGTGGCGAAGGTCCTTTTTGTGCTGCAGTCTGCGTAAGGCTCCGCGTCCACCGCCGTTGCCTCGATGGAGAGGGCGATGACGTTCCTGCCGTGCTCGGGGGACTTGGCGCGGCTGGGGACGGCGCCGCGGGGCATCCAGCACCTGTCCGAGTGGCCCAGGATGCGGCACTCCTCCCTGCAATGAAATCCTTCGCTCTGATCTGCGGGGAGAAAACACGAGGGACGGTGAAGTGCCCGATGAACCCACCCTGGGTGCCACCACTCTCGCCCCACCAGCGGTCACCCTACTCCCAACATTTTTAAGGCGAGGCTCAGAAGAGGGATTAATTTTTTTCTGCTTCTGTTTCTCTGGTGCTCTCAGGATGGGAGCTCAGTTTTTTGTGTCACCACCAGACCTGCAGGCCAGGGACAGAAGTCACGGCCGTAGGTCCATCCCAGTGGTTTCTTCCCCATGAGGCCGCTCCCGCCAGACCTTTTGGGTCCCCTGAAAGCCACCACGCTGTAAGCTTGGTTTGATGTGGCATTTAAGCTTGGCTTTTAGGGAGCAGAGGGAGGAGGGAGTTTTCATTTTTAAATTTTCTTTGTGTATACATGTGTTATAACTTTTTGCTTAATCCCCACGGACCTCCCACACAACAGAGGCCTTATAAATCTCCGAGACTGCCCACTCCACTGAAGATTAAATGTGTCATTCCCAGTGCTGGGGCTTTATTCATATGAGAGCAATAAAGATCCCTTCTCTTGACTTAGGGCTGTCCCAACACCACTTTACAGGGCTGAAATATGGAGTGGTGGTTTAACCCATTCCAAGGACCTTGCCTGCCCAGGCCTGAGCGCTCCCAGGCAGGTGCAAACCCTCATTCCCAGTGCTCATACATGTCCAGGCATTGCTGGCTGATCCCAAGGGTCTGCAGAGCCTCAGCTCCCATTGCAGATGGACAAACTGGGGCCCAGGGAAGCAGTTGGGCTCAGCCAAGTGCAAAGCTGGAAAGCAAATCCGGGAGTGTCAGCTTGGCCAGCCTCTGCTAAGTATCTGACTGTGGCTCCTGCCAAATGCCACAGGCTCTGGCTGCTTTTCAGTCTCAGCTTATGACTTTTTCTTCTTCATTTGAGAAGAACTTTTAATTGCAGCTAGCCCACAGAAAGCACAACCTTTCCCTACGCAAAGACACGGCTCCTTCTCTACCAACCTATGTAACACAAAGCAGCACAAAAGCAGCACTCAGGCCATTACCCAGACAGGACTGTGCTCGGTCGGTGCCAGTTTGATGGATCGAAGCCTGTGAAGGTGCAGACTCAGCCTGGGTTTGCTTCCTGTCCATCTGCAAACTGTTTATTTTGAAGCTTTGTACATCTGTGTGCATAACCTCCGCTCCTCAGGCACATTGGTATTTCCACCACATTCGAGCACTAGGGCGGCTGATAAAAATTCTCAGCACATAACACAATGCACCAAAACATGAGCAGCTTAACACTTACAGAGAATAAACGAGTAAAAGGCAGACCTCAAAAAAAAAAAAAAAAAAGGATTTTTTTTTTTTCTTCTAAGGGAGAAGAAGACAACTAATTGAAAAATCTATGGGTAGAACATTAGCTTTTTCTCTACATCAGAGCAGCTACCCAGTGGTGCAGAGCGTGGCGCTGGGTGGCTGTGTAGGAGGTCTGGGCTTCAGCAGCTGCCTTTACAGCAGTGTGAGAGAAGGATGCTCTGAGCCTTACATGCAGAACAACCTGCACCCAGATCTAAAAGCCCATGCTCTTCCTCTTTGATTCTGTTACTTTCAAGTACTCAAGCAAAATAAAAAAATTAAAAAATAATTAAAAAAAAATTGCTCAGAAAGTGTTGCTGTCTGCCTATTTATCCACAGTTTAACTTCAAAAGGGTGCTACAGGCATAGAAAGTTGTGTAGTCTGGCTGTGATAGCAGAGGACTTGGTGATGGCTGGAGGGGCTACAGAAATATCTTGAGTTCTCATCCTCAATGAGACACTGATTTATTGTGTTGTGTGACCTTGGGCATGTTGCTGGAGCACACATCACTTCAATCTCTCTGCAAACATGAAAGGCCCAATCTGGGTGTGCTGGGCTGGCTGGTCCAGCACGGGAAGGCATGGAGGGAGCTGCTGCTCCTCACACTCCTAGCCCAGAAACACTGCTCAGCCCCACCACCATGGGATCAACACAGCCAAGGCAAATCTGACTCCAGAAGGAGCACAGGAAGGTTTATCTTGCCTCGATTGTTCCAAGCTGGCATGTCTTACAGTTAAAAACAAATCGAGGACTTCACCAGTCACTGTACTGCACGAGGATATTCCTAAAACCTTAGAGGGGGATCTGGGCTTTAGGAGGGGTTTTACGAAAGTCTGCTGGCACAGTGCCCATCTGCTGGGGAGATGATCCACTTTGAACACCAAGATGCTTGTCTGGAAGTCGTGCCAGCAGTAGCTTAAATGCAGGCAGGAGAAGAGATGAAAAGCATTCCATTAAATTATACTGTTTCAACCTTTTTTTTTTTTTTATAAAGGGAATGTAACAAGTAGGAAAGATGCCAGGCTGACAGACAGAGGCGCAGTAGTCACCAGCCATCCACAGACCTGAAGACAACAGGTAGCCACCACACATCTCAGCTTTGGTCTGCAGAGACCACATCCCACAGCCAGAAAACATCCCGCTCTTGGGGACAACATATGTCCAGGCTGCCCAGAACAGCCTTGCCTGGCAGCAGACCCAGGGACCAGTGCAGGGCTCTAAGCAGCACCTGCTTCTCCATGGCAGAATGAGGATCTTCAGCTACCCACCCATCACTCTTAACCCTGTAGTTGACATAAAATATGATTTTTATGCCACAAGCATGCCCTATTGATACATACAAACACCACATCTCTCCTGTGCTTCTACAGGCAAGCTCAGAGGCCTTTGGGCTGCTCCAGCAGGCTGATCCCAGAGCTGTCACCTCTCATCCTCCTGTCCAGGAGCAGCCAGTGCCCCAGAGCAGAGGCAGACAGGGAGCCACACGGAGCCGCCAGCACCACTCCTGGCGCTGCCCTTTGCAGCTCGAGCTGACTCACCCAGCTCTAACAGCACCCAGGATGGTCATCCACATGCACCAGCTCTTTATTGTTCTGTTCTTTTTTCTTTTTTCTTTTTTCTTTCTTAAACCACTTTAACAATCGGAAATAGGACAACAGGAAATTCTTTTACAGCCCCAGACCTGCCCTTGTCAATAAGACTGTTACTGTCTGCACTAAAAAATGTTCTTAATGCGAAGAGCAAAGCCCAGGTAATAACCACCACATCACACAGGGCCTGACAACTGGCAGGCAGCCAAAACCAGGCAGCTTCCCACCTCCATGCCTGGTGCACCAATGGGAACACCATGGCCAGGGCTGTGAAAGCTGCTCTGAGCTGGGCTGGGATTTCTAAAGCCCTGAGCAGATCGCATCGATGCTGGGGTGAGGGCCCTATTGCAAATCTGGCTGTAGGGACACCCATGTCACAATGCTGCAGTCTAGAGAGATGCTCCACAGCTCACCTGAATGCAGGTGCCGTGCACAGGTGACAGCTGTGCTGTCTGGCACATGAGGTATGCAGGTCCCACAGAGGCAATCTCCACTTTTCACCCAGTCCACCTTCACCCAAATCCAGCACCTCGTTTCAGAGCACCCTAAGGCAGAGTCACTTTTAAAATCATTCCCTCCAAGGTGCAGAACACCCTGGCAGAAGCCTCACCATCAAGAGGTGAGAAGTTACCCTGAAGCCAGGCTTGGCAGAAAAGGTGTGTCACTGCTACAGAAGCTCTCACAGCAAATGTGAAATGAAATAAAACCTAACAGCCACCTCTGGAATGACTGTGCTCCTCAACGAGTGCAGCACAACCCAGGTTGAGCTCCAGATTTCAAACCTTCTCAGGGGACCAGCAGAAAGGCAACTAACAGGGAGACCCAGCCTGTGCTGCCTGCAGCACCTGAGCCAGAGAGCTGCTGAGAGCCAGTGGCTGCTGACAGACCTGGTGGGAAAGCCAACACCACTGGTGGCTCATCCACAGGGAGATGCCCACCCGTGTCACTGGTGGGGAGCAGGAGCTGGGGACAGCAGTGCAGTGACAGAAAGAGCATGGACATGACATGAAACACTGGGGCTGACCTAATTCCTGGGGCTGACTGCCCTGACACCTGCCCAGCCAAGACCCCCAGGGCTTCCCAACACCACCAGGAAAGCTCTTGGCCAGGGAGATGGGAGGGATACCCTAGCATCAGGAGTCAAGAGGAGCCCAGGAGGAGCTGGCAGAGGACATGGGGTGGGCTCTGGAGTAACTGAGCCTCCAGCTCCTCCCTGCATGGGGTCTTCTCTCATTAAAAGGAAGGATTAATGAACATCCAGGGCGTACATGAGTTGTCAGTCTCCTATCCAAAGCCTGTGAAGCAGCAGCAGAGCAACCCAGAGCCAGTGTGCAAGGTGCCCATTCAGCTCTCAGAGCAATTGAATTATCTCCAGTGGAATCGCAGCACTGGCCAAAGAGACAAAGTTAAATCGTAGCAAGGTGCAAGTGCCTGGGAATGTAATATTCCTGATAAATGGCCAGATGACATGTGCTGTTATACAATCTAAGGTGCAATTTGGGCGATGACAATAGTCCCCGGAGTTTCCATTTTCAAACAGCCACTCAGTTCAATCCAATCCATGTCAGAGCAGCTTTGCTGAGCTGAGTAAGTAGAGCTCATTTGTGCTATTACACAGGGAGCAAGGAAAAGGAGCAGGGGAGTCTCTTGAAAATGAAAAATAAGAGAAATAAGGGGGACTGGAAGAATCACAGCAGGGGTGAGCACAGTTCTGGGCAGCCCCAGCTCCAAGCCCCTGCCCCAAGCCCCCAGCCTGGTGCTGGGGCACACACGCCCATACCTGACTGGTACCACCAGCACCCTCATGCAGGAACCCCACCTTATCACCACATTTTGGTGTTTCTTCAGCAACTGTATGATTATACTGTAATCATGATGACACTGCTCCTGGGTACAGCAAACAGCACGATCATTAAAAAATTCATTTCAAAATCTTCCTGGAAGCTAATAAATTTTACAGCAGTTTCAATCCTTTCTCATTGCAACAAAGAAAAGCTTAGTTCCAGACAAATTAAAAGTAAATTGATTGCCTTAGGGGAATCTATTCAAATATCACTTTTCCATGTTAGAAATCTCTTCCTGAAACAAGAAGAGGAAAGCCAGGGAGAGCCAGCACGGGAACGATGTGGAAAATCAAATCATTAAATCTCAGCTCATGAAATGAAGGGGGGGTGGGGGCAGGGAGGGAAAAAATCAAACTTAAAATAAAATGCAAATGTCTCACTGGGGTACGGGCCTAACATTTGTAACGGAATTTATGAATAATAAATATGAATAAATAGTAAACATGAAGGGATCAAACATTGCTGTTGATGTTTACTCATGGTTAGCCATCTTTCATGGACAATGCACAACTGCATTATTTAACACTCTTCTTCCTGCTACTCTGGGGCTTCTTTTCAACTCTGGCACGTCCTCAGGAACACACACCACAAGGTGCAAGGCACGTCCCTGAGCCACCCTGCAGCACCCACCACCCTCAGTTCCCACCACCCCACCAGGAGTGGCTGTTCCCGACTCGGGAGCAGCGATCCACCACATCACGCTCCAGATAAAATAATAAGCTCAAGCAAAACACAAACAGTCCCCAGCCATGGTTCATCATCCGCTTATAAATTAAGACTCTGCACCTCTCCCTTATCTCCTGTAATAGCATAATATGAGGAAGCAAGAGGTGGGGAATGGTGTATTATATTTTTGACCTACGGGCTTTTACAGAGCCTTCTTCGCCTTCCCTAATAGGAAATCTCCAGTCTATGCAGAAATGTAATCCTGGCGTGGCTTCCCTTGCACAATGCTTGGAGGATACTAATAACCAGGGACAGTGACAAATGCTCTTTACCTCAACGAGGAGCCTTTCTTTTCCTCTCTTCCGCCATTGTTTGGGATTTATGTAAGCTACAAAATGCTGTATTTTTAATCCTGGATTGCCTGTCCCGACACAGGAGGTCAACAGCACTTGGACAAAGCAAATGCCTGCCAGAATTATTTTAACAAAACAAGGGTTGTGAATTAGATTAATTTTTCAGGCAACTGCTGATAAGGACCCGTGGCTGAATGAGGCTCATGGGCAGCAATTTCTGTAATGGTCAATGGCGAGATGCAACAGGGTTTGGTCCTGGCTGCTGCAGACACACAAAGCTCCCAAGAAGCACCAAGGACCCACACTGATTTACCCCAGCCGGGTGTTTGGCCCATTCACCTCTTTACCTGCTCCACAGTACTATTAATTAAGCCTTTTCTTGTGCAGAACAGTCCCTGTATCATGAATGAAGACTGTCCCACCAGCACATCAGGGCTGCCTGGCCAGCTACACATCAGAGGGCTAAAAATAGATTTGATGAAAAACATTTTCTCTGGAAAAACACCTTCCCGGGCACACTAAAGCCTTTGGGATCAGAAGGCAGCTGTGGGAAGGGTGATCACCTGAAGCAAGAAGAGCTGGTGTTTGGGCATGTCATGCACTACAGCAGAACCAGACCCAGAAGGTATAGCAGGCTGGGATGAAATTTCAGGCTGGCTGCTCCCCTATTCCCAGGACTGTGGGCCAATCCCCACCTCATTCACATGGCAAAATTAATTCCCCTTCAGAGGGCTGGCAGAACACACCATTTAAACTCCAATTAATCCTTTTCTGAAGATTTAAGTGGTCTGTAGAGCTCATGCTGGCCCCTGAGCGGCAAGGATTTCACCTCCAAAACTCTGATACTCACACCTTGATACAGGGCTCATTAACAACTTAACTGCTGTTGGGATGCAGGATCTGGCCCTCAGAGAGCAGAGCACTCCGGGATCCAAGAGACCTTTCCCATCCCCAACCATTCTGTGTCTGTGATTCACAGGCACAGCTCCCATTACTGCTAATGGCAGTGACTGTGCTGCCTGCACGAGTGCAGAATACAACCTTTTGACTTCATTACTGGAATTCAATTTCATTAACACTGGATACAGAGGGATTGTCCTAAATACATTCTTTCTTATATTTTTTTCATGTTAATGTAACCGTTTGAGTATATTATACCCTGCAGAGATGGAAACATTTCTAGTCTGTTTAAACACATTTCCCACAATTGGGAGCAAAACTTTGTCTCCGTTTATGTCTTTGACACCAGCTGCCTTCCATTTAATGGGACTTTAGTCACTAAAGCAAATTAATCCAAAGGTTACCCTTCACTGCTATTGTCAAATCTGAAACAGAGAAATTCACGCACTTTGTCAGGGTAAAGTAGGATCAGCCACATTCCAACGGCAGCAGTAAATGGAATTACTACCCTGTACCATTCAAAATCAGGAGTTGACCAGAAAACAGCTACTCAATGATTCTGATCAAGATCCAAAAGAAGAGAATTAGAGTTGAGACAAGATGCAATTCCCAGCCCCTTGTGCCAGGCCAGCTCCTGGCCCAGTGCCTGTTGGAGCGTCATCCCAACCCTTGCTGCAGCCACATCCATGTACATCTCTTGGGGGGCTTGTGGTGAACCCATCACCACAACTGGAACTTCCCTTGGCTGGGATGAAGCAGAACAACCCATCCTCATCCTCTGCCTGCAGGGATGCAGAGGGCCAGGGTGCCAGCAGGAGCAGGGATGCAGGTGATGTCGCTGCCTGCCTCTTCCCAGAGCTGCTCTCCCCACCCCGTGAGGTTTGTGGTGCTTCCACACAACAAGTGAGAAATAAGGCACCAAGCTTATAAATGCTGATACATAATTTACTCCTATTATCAAGATTAAACACATCTTTGCATGCTTAGCATAAAACCCCCTGCCTTTCCCTAGATTTCTCAAGGACATACAAACTTCGTTATTATCTAAATAATCAAAAGAGTATTTCCATAGAATATTTAACTGTCTGCCTACTGGAAACTCGCAGCCCTAATCTAACACTGATCCTCTGTTGTCCTCCATGTAAATATTGTTGGGACGTCAGCCAAAGCCTAGGGAAGTGAGCTTCATCTTGGTGGATGGGAATCTCTCGTGTCAGATACAGTCAGCCTGACTAATGAGACCTACAGCTTGCCAAAACCTACAGCCTCGCTGTCTGTTCCAGCCATTGAATGTGCTCAGAAACCCAGTGGCACCAGCCCAGCAGTCTACAGATCCCAATCAACTATCAATAGCTTAAGTGTAAGTGATTGTGTATGAAGTACGTGCCAAATGTGTTTCCTTTCTCAGTTTTAGGACCTCCAGTATTGTTATTGCACCAGTAATGCTTGCACGGAATTAATCATAGACGTACCCACAAGGCAAAACATTATGAGAAGCTCTTTGTACTTTCTAAAAGTGTGCAGCTCTGAGGAAAGGAAGGAGCTGGAAGGTTTCCCAGCATGATGGGGCGTTCCCCACCGTTGACAGATAGCTAGGGAATTTTTCCCTTTTTCTTTTCTTTTTTAAACCGAAAGTGTTGGTTGCTGGCCATCTCTCATCATGACACTGACCTCTCATTCCTCCACCCTGGAGCCTGGCGTTATCCCCTCCCTGGTGTTCTACTTTAACTCTTTTTCTGATCAACTTGGGGCCTTTGTATGCTGGTGGATCCTCTCCTCTGAAGCCCAAGGATGTCCCATGATGGGATGCTAGCCCAGGGTGGAAGATGCATCAGAAAATCCCACAGGGAACTCAGATGGCCATGGGGACAGATCTGAAAAAGCTGATCTATATTGTCCAGCATCCAACAGCACCCATGGGCTGACCTGGCACTGTGACCCACTGCAACACCAGGACAATCCTGTACCTCTCTGCCCTGGCCATGGATCTACACCAAGGGCTGAAATGAAGCTCCAGTTCTGCACCGAGGAGGGATAACAGAGATGCCAGGGGAATGCGAGCCATGGGTAACACTGGCCCTATGGCCACCAGAAGAGATCCCAGAATTACCAGGGCCTGGGAATCTGGCCTATTTAATTCAGCTGAAACCTGGTTCTGTCAACTTTACCTTCTATAATTAAGAGAGTGATCATAGTGTATAAACATACACATTAAATTATGATAAGGTCAAGTGTCTAAAAATCTAAAACCTCATTATAAACCATGGGAAATTACACTACCTGAGAGTCATGGACAAGCTCAAAATCCAGCAAGGCAGATGTGGTTCCATCCCACCCTGTCCCATCTCATCAGTCCTGCAGCCATGGGGATGAGGTGGAAAGCAAGCCCTTAAATTTGGAGCAGCAAACTGAAGAGCTGCAGGGAGACAGCTGAAGAGGGGGAACGGAAAATGACCATATTTTTGTGACCTGTGTAAGCACTGCAAGGAAAGCAGTGGGCTCCACAGCTCCAGACAAGCTGATGCCAACCCATGGGTGCCCGGGCACTGATGCTGAGCCTGAATGCAGGAGGCTGCTGCACCCCAAGGTTCCAGAGCTTCTGGAGCATGGCAGGCTCCTGGCCCCACCTCTCCCATTTCTCTGGGTACATTTCTGCAGTGTTGCCCCCAGGTCAGGCTGGATTGTGTTGGCTCCTGGCCCTGGTTCACAGGGCTGTCAGCTAAATCTCACCACGGCACCATTACTCCCAGTCATGTGGTGACAGACAGAGCCCAGCTGGATTTTCAAAACCTAAGCACTTTGCAACACTGACAGGCAAGAAAAAATCCAACCACCAAGCCACAACCCTTACTCCGAACAGGTTTTATCTGGAAATACCCAAAGCGAGTAGACCCCACAAAGTTGTTCCTCCTGAACCATTTCTCTGACCAGACCTTTTGCCTGTCACTGGGAAATAAAGAGCGATAGGTACCAGCCCCTCCAGAGTTACCTGATTAGTCCCCACAGCATCCTTAACAGAGCCTTTCTGCAAAGGGAGAAAGCAACGCCAAATGACTGATGTAATTTGGTGCTTTCAGACAGGGTTAGTGCGAGGAGAAGCCAAGTTCATTACACTGGAGTTGACCACAGGGCTGTGGCAGCCGTGAAGATGCAGACGGTGCCAGGGCTGAGCCACCAGCCAGGCGCCTCCTTCCATGGCAGCAGCACGAGATGCACCACGAGAGGGGAGGTTTAACCCAAACGTGTCCCTCCGTGGTGGGAATCTGCCTGATTTTCCCCCCTGAGCACAAGAAAGGGGATGCAGTGGGAAGGGAGGCAATGCAGTCCTGCAGTAATGAATGCTGCTGGAGCCTCTCCACAGGGATCCACCCTGGCTGTCTGCAGCACACAGCTGTAATGCTGCCTTTTGCCACTGCATGCTCACCTCGGTGCTGAAACACTTACACATGCAGCATGCATTAGAATTAAAAAACCATTAAACCTTGGAAAGGAAAAACTTTGACAGGATGTGTAATATACTAAGTATAATTAATTAAATTGGATGAGGCACTGGGGGATGAGAGAAGAGTGGATGGAGACTGTTCTTGGAAAAGGGATGGTAATGCACTAATGTTCATTGTGTGCCATTAAATACGAAACAGCCTTGGAAGAGGTGAGGATGTGCGACAGGAGCTCCGAGACGTGGCACCAGCCAGTTGGGCACCTCAGGCACATAGCAAAGCATGAAATGCAGCCAATTAGAGCTTTAAAAAAAATGTTAACAAAGGTAGAAAAGGCACCCAAGAGATGGAAGAACGAAAATGTCATGAAGGTTGCTAAACAGCCATACCCTACCACTGACAGCCTGCTCCAGTGAGAATCCCTGGACACCTCAATAGGGTTCAGGGCACTGGACCTTCACCACCAACCATCTTGGGGCCAGCACAGACAAAAGGAGAGTCATTCTGGAAAGCCTCTAGATCTCCGTGGGGTTATTTGTACCCTCAGGAGCAGCTCCCTTGCATGGGCTGCATCCATCCCCCTTGGTGGGTGCCAGCAGCAGCTAAGGTGGGGTGGGACAACCAAAGCGGGGCCAAGGAGGAAGCATCAAAAGCAGCCCCAGCTGACACAGCAGGGACACCATGATGAGACAGGCACAGTCTGGCTGTTCAGCAGGACAAAGTTTTAACAGGCTTAACAACAGAATCAGCACTGATCATTAGGCAATTACAACTGCTGCAAGTTGACAAAGCACCAGGACCAAATGAATTATCTCCCTAAATCCTGCATGGCAAAAAGAAAAGACATCGTCGACAGCCTCTGATGGCTCACAGGGTGCAGAAGCAGTGACTAAAAACTAAAAGGCTGCTCGTTTGCTTGCTGTTTGGAGAGATAAAAGGGAAAGTCCAGGAAATGAGGTCTTCAAAAACACTCTCATCATTTAGGGAGCGGTGGGAGGGAAGGTCCTGGAAACATGGATACAGCCAAGATTGCTCAGCCTCTGGAGACATCTGATTCAGCAAGGAAAGGACGTTGTGTTCAGAAAGGGAAGGCAGATTTCAGCTGGGGGAGTTCACTTGTGTGGTCACTTGCTCAATTCTGCACATTCCTGCACGGCAGCCAGCACCGGCTGAGGGGATGGTCCTGAGCTCCTCTCCTCAAGGACATTCCAAAACCCACTTCTCTGGAGATCTACAGAGCTTAATCCACACAGGACCACAGTGACTCCCTGCTCTGTTTCCTTGCAAATGATGGGATGCTGAGCCGTGCTCCTGCAGCACAGCCCTTCACTTTGAGTGACTAGGCACGCTTTTAGGAAAAACATGCAAATGTGATTTAAAGACTCTAAGTGATACAGAATATATCACATCCCTTGGGAACCCGTTCCAGGGGGTAATTATTCTAATTCCTGAAATCATGAGTCTCATTTGCAGCTAGAATTTTCCGAGGCAAACCTCCATCCTCCAGCAGCAGCTGTGCCTTGTTTGCTGAATCAGAGAGACACTCAGCAGCAGACACCTTCTCCCTGAGTTCACTCCTGAACACAGCCTGAGATGACTGATGTCTCAAGCAAAGTCCAGAGCACGTCCCCTGAGGATGCCATCTCTCTTGGGTCCTATTTCAAATGGTTTTATCTGAGAGTCCTGCTAGATACAATGGGCTTTGAGTCAGGTCCTAAATCTCCATGCAGATGTCTGGAGAAGGAAAGCCAGTGTCTTCAGCTATACCCAGAAATTCCTGCTGCAGAACAGTCTCCAGAAAGCAAGGGGACATTTTTGCACTGACAAAGCATCTCCTCTCCACCTGATGTGCCAGAACTTGGTGGTTCCTGCAAGGCATGTCTGGCCAGAGAAGAGCTTGTGTGAATTTTATAGTGAATTAATTGGCTATATCTACTCAATAACAACAGAGGAGGACTGACAAAGCAGAGTTCAGGCAATAAGGGAATTGCAGGTGGAATTTTTTGTTTTAATTACTTGTCTTCATTAATGTGAGGTTCCTGGATCCTACACTGATGACTAACGGGTCCAAATATTTGCATGAGTGGATGTACTTCCACAAAAGGCCACGTGGCTGAAGGGTGGAACAGATACAGGATTTTCTTTAGAAGGGAGTTTCCACTTCAATATGAAGCGACTTCCCAGAGCCCAGCACATATCAGAGGGGGATAAACATTTTATAAGGCATGAACATGCCCCAGAAAAGCACAGCAAGGCAGAAATCACTGATAAATGAGGTGAAACTCGGGCTATACTCAGGCTGTTTGTGTCTCCCTGACACTGGAATGAGTTGGGTACAAGCATCGTGGCTACCTGTCCTCCTGACACCACTGAAAGGAAACAAAAGTTCGGAACAAGCCAAACACATTCAATTTGCCTGAATAATTTAGGCTGCTGAGTTATCATGTGCTTCATGGACTGTCATCGACAAACACTGTATTGCAGAGGAAAGATCTGTAAATCGATGCATCTGAGGGACCAAAACTAATCAGAGAGAGGCTGCAAAAGCATCACCTGTCAGAAGAGATGCAGGACATGGAAGTCAACTGGCAAGTGCTGGGAGGCAGCCAGCAGCCCCATGCTGCAAGAGAGCTCCTGGGCCATGGGGAACAGCAAAGCAGGGCAGAGAGCATCAAGAAGGCACTGCTCCCCTTGAAACCTGCTGGTGAGCAGTAATGTCAGTGGCAGAGAACTCAGCTAGTAAACAGAGTGAAAACCAAATGCAAGTCCAGAATATACATAGTGCCCACCCAGGGACCCACCTAAGTGGCCAGACTCTCCCCGAAGTTATTTATAGCCTACACCAATGTCCTTACTCCTCCCAAAAATGCTTCTGGCTCCCTGACCTTTCCTGAATTACTGCTACACACAGGTTTGTCTTAAGGTTTATAGCCAAATTCCTCTTTCATTTTGTAAGGTCTCACTGAGATGCATCAAATCCCAAAGCAGAGCCCGTTGAATGGAGAAAGCCATTGCTCTCTCAGAGAAAATCTGCAGGCTTCTTGCCTGGCTCCTGGAGCAACTCAAACCATCTGACTGGAGAATGTGCCTGAGCAAATGAGGCAGCACTGGCTGCTGTATTCATAGAATCACTGGTTAGGGCTGGAAGGGATCTTAAAGACCATCCAGTTCCATCCCCCTGCCATGGGCAAGGACATTTCCTCCTGCTACAACAGGTTCCTCCAAGGCCCATCCAACCTGGCCTTGAAAACTTCCAGGGACAGGAACCACAATTTCTCTGAGCAACCTGTGTCAGTGTCTTACCACTGTCTCAGTGAAGAATTTGCTTGTAATGTCTAACCAAAGTCTACCCTCTTTTAGCTTAAAATCATTCCCCCTCATCCTATTACTCCATGCCCTCGTAAAAAGTCCCTCTCCAGGTTTCTTGTAGCCCCTTCCAGGTAGCGAAAGTTGCTGTAAGGTCTCCCTGGAGCCTTCTCTTCTCCAGGCTGAACAACCCTAACTCTCTCAGCCTGTATTCATAGGAGAGGTGCTCCAGCCCTGTGAGCATCTTTGCACCAGCTTTGCATCTGCCTCATCTCTTTAACAAAGCCAGCACTTCCAAGTGCCCAACCTGTTTCGGTGTGCAAGCGATGCAAACACCACCTTCCTCGGGTTTCTCACAAATATTTCCAAAAAACGCTCTTCACTCTTTCATTTTTCACGTAAAAGATTGCAAGAACAACCACAAAACCTGCTCTCACTAGCAGGCACCCAGCAGAGCAAAGTCATCTCCCCAGAAACGTGAGAAGGTTCTTTAACCCCCCTAAGCTCATCATCTCAGAGGGCATGACCCCCCTGTGACTGTCCCCACACCTTCACCATGGGCCAGAGTGGCTTTGTGGCTTGCAGGTCTCCAGCACTTCCCTAAGAGGCAAGGCAGCATCTGTGGTGAAATCTCACCAAATGATCCAAGATAGTTTTCTCCAGCTGGGACTGACTGAATATAGCCTGGGCGCCGGATGATGTGGGAAATCAGTCGTAGCTGAGCACAAATTGCATGCATAGAGGTAATTACTGCAGCACAGGGTTGGTAGCACCACTACCCACACAACAGTGTATCTCAGCAATTTTCATTTCCTATTGCTTCAATTCAGAGAGGGGTTTTTTTTATCTTTTTTTCCTTTTCTTTTCTTTTTTTTTTTTTTTTTGTGGTTCAATTTTCTCCTTTTCCTATAGGGACTGACATTAATCCAGGATTTCTTCAAGATAAAGCTCTTGTTTTCACTACACCTAGTTATTCCACATACCCAGATGTCCTCCTATTTACTGCACCCAGAGACCTCAAGCCCAACCCATCACAACCTGACTCCACACCCCTGCCCCAAGCGTGACTGTCACTGCCCAGAGGTGAGGTGACACAGTGTTGGCCACCACCCACCCACTGCCACGTGCTGTCACCCACAGCCAGCTGTGGACATGGGTAATGAAACACGTGTGAGCAGCTAATGAAGCTGGTTACAGAGCAAGTTGTTCTCTACACTTGAAAAAAAGGGCAAAAATACGATAAGGAAAACAGAACAAAAAAAGCCAATTTCTGCTGAAAAATAAAAGCAGTGCGAGAGCTAACGCTGTGAGTGGGGAAGCTGATCATTACTATTACAGATACTCAGCAAAAACAGGGCTACAGTGCTCTCACTGTGATCATACACATTATGGCTAGCACATATCAATAATCTACTTACTATAAAGAACTTATTTTCCAAACAGACACGGGTTAAATGCAGGATGGAAAGGGAAATCAGTGAGCAAAGGCAACACCAAACCAGTCAGAGCCTGGCACAGACCTGTGCTCCCTCTTCCCATCCATCCCAGCCTGCTCCCCTGCATACCTGTGTGTCTGCCATGAGGAAAGGCTGCCAAACTTCTTAATAATTCTGTGACCCATTTAAAAACATCTCCTCTCTTACATTTATATATGCTGTATGAGAAATAAAATATAGTGCTCACGATATTTGAGTGGCAGCACTTCCCTTCAGATGGATAAAAGCTGCAAGTTCTCTTTGCTGTTTGGTGCCAATTATTGCAGAGGTTTGACTTATATATTATTACATAGAACATTTAGTAAAACAACCTACATACAGACCCAGTGGAACGTCTGCCTTCAGCAGTTACCTGCTGGAACAGGAGCAGTTTAGACACTCACCCACATACACCTTATTTCAGAGATGGGTGGGCTCCTTCCCCTGCACCCAGGGGAGACACAGTCCCCTGCCCTGCAGCTCTCTACAGCGTGCAAACATCATTAAGAGACATCCAAATTAATTATCTTTATTGCCTTTAAGTTATTTGCACCACTTCTGGGGCGGAGAAAACCAGGCACCCAACTTGAACCACCTCCAGTTGCCAGTCTGGCATCCTACCCCAGTCACCCCCGAGCTGCTGGGTGCAAGTCTGGGTGCTGTAGGGCAGGATTTAACCCCTGGCAACCACCCCTGCCCCAGGGCTGCTCTGAAGCTGCCCATGCTGTGCACCCCGTGCCCACGAGCTGAGGGTCAGCACCCTGTTTGCCATGATTATTCCTTTAATAAAGGGCCCTGTATTTTCCAGCGGCTGCAAAATTGATGCAGGTTGCCATGGCAAGCACACACTTTCCCATTTAGCAGAATAATAGACAGCTTTGTATAATTCACTGATTTCGGATGATTTCTCACCCCAAGAGCAAGTCACTCAAGTCACGTAAGTCACCTGTTGTTTAGTCAATCTGGCAATTTTAATTAGAATAAATTTTTATGATTCCTCTTTGCAACACTTAGAGCTGCTCTGCCACCAGAATGCAGAGATGTCTGTAAATTATACAGGCTCCAATCACATCTTTTTTTGCCTTTTTAATTACAGTAACATTGCAGCATTAATCATGTAAGCCTCTGTTAAACAAGTAACAGCCATCCTCCATCATAATTAAAAAGAAAGGCCAAGCAAACAGGAGCTTTGGAGTTTACCATATTTCCTCTGAAAATTGTATTTTAACTTAAGAGTTTCACAAACAGTAGTTTTATTTGGCTCTAATTAGTGTTGTGAACGAAACACCGAAAGGTTAATAAGAGATGGTTAGTTTGTAATGCAAGTTTCCCAGTGCCAGCCCCAGCAGTTCAGTCTGTTTTCAGAGTCATTAACGATGTAGATTGATTACAGGAGGAGATGGGGATGTGCTGGCTTGCTGCGTTAGCAGAAGGTTTGGTTTTATTCATATACCTTCCCTACTGCTAAATATGATGGCCATTACCTTGACCATTTTCCTGGTCTTAACTGCTGTGACACAGAAAGTGTTAATAGTTCCCTTAGAGTTTATTGGCAAGAGGAAAAAAAAAAGCCCCTGTGAGCTTTTTTTGGGCTTATTTATAAGGGAAAAGGAAGCTGCAAGCTTGACTGGACTGTTTATATTAGAAATATTTGAAACCCCAAGTATCATGTGGTGGTTTTGGAAAAGGATGCTTTGGGAGAGCCAGGGTTAGCACCACCCCGTCCTTCAGCTGAACCCTGACAGAGATCTTCTCTGCAGATCTTCTGCTTGGGCTGGAGTTTAGGAGCAGTTAACAAAACCAAGCACAAATAGAAGCTGAAGCTATCTAATCAGCAATATCACTTCTTCATATCTCCTATAAATTGCTCTCCAGTCACCCAGCAAAAATCTGGATAAGCAATAACTAAATTTGACAAAAATCTCATTAAAAAGTACAATAAAACACTAGAAACTCTCCAACTTTCAGGGCTGATCATTCATCCATTACAAACCTACACAACAGGGCACAGATCCAAGTTTTAATTTTTCCCTCGAAGTTGCCAAAATGTTCACATCTGGTGAGTGTTGTCTGTGCTTAGATGGAAAGGATTTGAGGATCTAAAGGTTATAACTCCTTTGACCCTGGACTGAGCAAGTTCAGTGATGGAGACATTGTAAGAATTATCTTTGATGGACAGGACCTGAAAACTGAAGAAAGAGTGACAGGAATGTGGGAAATATGATAATGTTTCTTATGCAAACAAAGGAGGTTACACATCTGTTTGCTATTTAGTGCTGCTGCTGCAGAAAGGGGTTGGAGATTATTTATTCCTATGGCAGTGACTTGAGTGTCACCTCTGTCCCACCACCAGCTTCCAGCGAGGATTTTTCCAAGCTGTGCTCCATGCTGGAGAGCTAAAAACCTAAGGAAGAAGCAATGTGAGGGACCCACCTGTGCCAACCAGTGTCCCTGTGTGGATTAAACATCCTCAAGAAGCCACTGCCCTGCCCTGCCTGCCCAGATCACCCACTGAAGATGGAGCCAAGCACCACTGGCAGTGGCATGGGTCAACCCGAAGAGAGACTTGGCAGTCAGAGTATTTGACAGCTTTTTTTCTGCCAGTTACATCCCCTGATCTAACAAAGGATACTACATCCCCCTGTGAGACTGGCTGGAAGAGGGTGCCTGGGGAGGGTGGAGAGAGCTTGTACAAAAACATCAGAAGCCACCACACAGCACCCACAAGCTGACTTTGGTGGTAATAATTTCAGAGTGTAGGAATCACAAGACAATCAGCTCCTCTTCTCAGAGCCCAGCTTAGCCACTAATCATAAAAATCCTTCTCTGGGTTTTGATAGCATGGTGAGGAGCTGCCTGCTCCCTCCGGGCTGGGCACTGCAGGAGCACAGCTCAGCTCCCCCAGGCTGCTTTATTCAGAGACTGCCCAATAATACAGAAATCAGGAGAGCTCCAATAATTGATGTTGCCCTGTAAAGAAAGCTTACAGCCTTTATCCATCTTAAGGGATGTGCTGTCTCTCAAGGATGAATGTTACACTGCATGTCTTGTGTAATACAGGAAAGTAAGTGTTTTTTTATTAATTTGTATAAACTTCTAGAGAAGTGCAGCTGTATTTCCAGCTTCCAAAGCCCTGGGATATATCACTTAGGTCTTCAGGTACATTCAGCTCTACAGAAAAGCTTTTCTGCAGAGTAAAAGGGAGTTGAAGGTGGAACGACTGCTGGAAATCAGCTTAAAAAATCAACAGTTTCTAATACCTGTGTTTGCCTCCAGTTAATACCATTAGTCATGTTCTCAATTCACGCCTGAAATGCGCCCAGATACTATGGAGATGAGTCTAAGAGCCAATTGGAATATTCTAGATAAAACCTGACCCCCTAAATCATGATGTATCTGAATAATTTGGGATGCAACCAGCAAGAAAAGTTCCAGTGAATACCATGTGCCTGCCTCTCCTTGATATTCAAGCCTTTAAATTTCTATACTGTGCGCTAGCATGAAGACTTAATGTAAGCATTTAAATATAACCCATTTCTATTCAAAGAACCCTTCATCTTGTTGGGAGTTTATGAGACTCAGACACAATTAAACCACCTATGTGAGCAAAGTTACTCAAATGTGGAAATGTATGCAGGATCAGGTCTTTCCAGATGACATTTCATGCCAACCTTTACTGCTGATCTGGCAGCAGAAAAATGGAAGCGATGCTTTTAGAAGCAATTCTCCATAGAGACACATTACTGACATTGCTTAAAAACCCTCTCACTTTGATTTTAAAGCTTTTGCACTACTTTATGGCTGTGGTGGCTATTTCTAACACTGGCTTTTTTATGATTAGTGTGTATATTATTTTCATATTTTCTTTTGGCTTCCATTTTCATCTTAAACAGTGAACCACTGCTTCATTGAGCCAATGATTTTCCTTCTAAAAATGATGGTAAAAATACTGGCCAGCATTAAGGTAAGTTTGAAATCTGTCTCTTCTAACACTAAAAACACATAGTTGAAATACTTCCTCTCTGATTTCTATGCAGGCAAGAGCTCCTGTGACTTCTGGAGTACAAGTATAACTCTGGCTCAAGGTAGGGTGAAAAAGGTAGCAGAAAAGATTTAAGCTGATCTAGGTGTCTATATACATCCACAAAAAGAAAACAAGCCAAACCCACACAGATACTGTGCTTGTAAGAGGGTAAAGGGATTTAAAAGAAGAGTCCCAGTATGAGCAAAACCAAGGGAGGAATAACTACCTGAATCACAAAACAGACTATCTAGCCTCAAAGATGCTAATTCAGGTCCTGAGGGATCTAATCAACCTCTTTGTTGAAGTAAAGATAAAACTTTTTGACAGCAAATGCTTTCTGATAAAATGGAATTTTCAATTACCCTGTGAAACATCTGGTCCATGCTGCTATTTCCTGGGAAAAGCACCGCCACGTTCTGCAGTGTTGGAAAACATTTCATGCTGAGATTTCCCCACATTGCTGGGAGGAACAGGCATCAGGAGCTTCCAACCCAACAGCAAAGATCCCCCAGCTGCCAACATCACTCACCACTGTCCTATGGAGTGGGTCTCCTGCCACTGGGGGGTCTCCTGCCCATGCACTTCCCCTCCTTGCTGGAAATTAGGGTTTCCTCTAGTGCTGAGCTTTGAGTTACTCCAGGACATGGAGAAAATCCACCCCATATTGCAGTAAAACAGGACAAGATACTAGAAGGGACTTCAGGACATACCACATCCTCCAATAGACTTTTCCAGCCAACCCAAAACATTGCTGAGACCCAACTCACCATTGTTTCAAACCCTCCCTTTCTCAAGCAAATCTATTTGGAAGTTCAGTTGAGGATGCTGTTAGGAAAGGAGTGCATATAAACTTCTAGCAGTGCTTAACACCTCCACAAATAAACAAACAATTAAAAGGCAGCGAGACAATTGTGAAAGGTGGAGTGGCACCAGTGCCCGTCTTCCCCAGCATCCCATTTGGTATCAATTAGCAAGAGAAGGAAAACAATTCTGGGCAATAATGAACTCCAAATTGGGTACATATTAGAGCAATTAAATCAACCTTTTCAACTGATGAATTTATAATCAATAATTAAGATCCTGAGGTAATGAGGGACTGGGTAGAAGTCCTACGCCAGAAAAAAGCGATGTGGCTGAGCTCCAGGCAGTGTTTCTGATGACCTGATGATGCCCGCTAAAGCTTGACACCCTCCACTCTAGTTTGCCATTTTTCTGGAAATCTAGGTCATTTCCAAAGGAAGAGCAAAGGCCGCCTGTCCTGGGACTGGCAGCTCATGTCACTCCCATCCAAGAGTGGCACCAGGAAGGAGAAGGGGCAGCAGGTCCCTGGGGCTCCCATGGTCACGTACTCACCACAGGTGCTGATCTCATGTGCTGGTTTAAGGACACTAAAGGAGCCTGGACCCATCTATGCCTACCCCATGCCAGCCTCTTTCTGCAGAAGATCCAGCATCCCAGTAGGTGAGGGCTGGCCATCCAAGTCCATACTAACCCTCCTGTGCTACCACAAAGGGATCATCCTCTACCATTAAGCTGCAAGGATTTTTGCTAACCAGCATCTTGTTTTGGCAGATCCAGGATGACCCACTGAACTAATAAAGACTCCCAAATTATCTAGTGAAGTCTGAGAGTTGGCCACTCACAAAGAACTGAACTCATGGTGTTACAAGACAAGATCCAAGTACAGCAGAGACTGGGATATGGAGCCAACTTCCTGAGCTCCCAGGAAGGATCATCAACATTGATGAGACTCTCCCACCCTGTTTCTCTGGGATTATGTGCAGGGAGGGCAAGCAAAGGGCAGTTGTCCTGCATACCTTTGACACTGAACTTGTGTTTCCTTCCCATCCTGACACTCTGACCCAAAATCGGATAAAAATTACCATGCCAAAACCATCACTTTAATCAGGCAGGAACTGCTGTTATCACCATCATCTCAGCATCTCGATTTTCTTGATTATTTTCTGCAGCCCCTGCTTGATGAATCAGCTCAGCAAATACTCTCTTTAACCTTTTTTCAGCTCCTGTGACAGTCACTGCTAACCTCCCTGCCTGCATTGCTCCTCTCATTGTTCCACCAACAACCCCAATAGCCCGGCAGGCGAGTACCCCCTGCTCCTCTCTACATCAGCCTCCTCCCCAAAATAAACCAGAGCCAAAAGCAACAGCCCCCTGGCCATCATGGGACTGGGAGCCAGGCACACAGAAATTGCCTACTGGAAGTAAATACTCCTGATTTTTGGAGGGTATTTAACATGTAACGAGGAGTTTATGTTACAATGGATTGGACCATATTTATTTCCACCTGACTCCTCCAATGAGCGCTGCCTCCAACTCATCCTCCTTAACTTATTTGCATTGTTATCTGGTGCACAACAGAGCCAGCACGCAGACTTAATCAGAAATGTAATCTCTGTAAAACCCTATCTGCAGTCCATTGAGATAGGTTTTTTTGCCGAAGAAATGTGACAAAAAATTAACAGATGTTGCTCAGACCATTCAACAGGACGGGAATCAATTATGAACATTTTTGCTCCTACAGTCATCCCTTACTGCAAACACATCTTAGGAAACCCTCTCCTGATCAAAATGAAAAAGCATTTCTTTGTAATAGAAGAATAATAAATGATAGCTATCAGCCTGCATTCTCTGACACGGCACCAGTCCACGGAGAATTAAACTGCCACTGTACAGTTATATAAATGTTTAATTTTTTTCATCTTTGGCCACAGTAGGGTTGTCTGGAAATACATTATCGCTGCGGATGCCATCCCTCTCCAATTAGCATGGCTGGCAGTGTGGAAGGGGTAGGTGACCTCCACGTTCCCCTCCTTGTGGAGTCTTACAGGGTTAACTATGGCCATTTAACAGACTCTATTGAGAATTAATACAGCGATCAGCTTCTCTCCAGAAAAAAAAAAACACAACCTCACATTTGCTGGCACAGATGGCAAGAACTCTCTCTCCCCCGTTTGACTCTTATGACAGCAAAAGAAAGGCTTTTAATGATATTTACCATGAATTGAATTAAGCAGCTGAAGACCAGTTCATAATCACAGCATTTTGTTTTCATATCCTTAAGTCCTTTAGCAGTGGGGCTTCCAGTTGAGCCTCAGCTACAGCTTATCTGAAGATATAGCCAAGCGCCCCGAGGCTCCCCTGTGCCTGAGCACCAAACTGCATTCAGGTTTCTTAATTGAAAAAGACAGGATGTTTGCATCAGTCAGACATTAAAAGCAACAGCCATGCCCAAGTACAGGCAATGGCTTGGGCTCAGCTGAACTCCTCTGACTTCTTTCCTCTAGCTAAGACCGGTCTAGTTGCAGAGCAGGACTTCATCCCTGCATGTGGAGATGTGTACAAGCTGAAACCCTGCTGTTTGTTCTGGGGAAGAGACACAAAACCCTCACCCACTGGCCTGAGCTAATCCCTTGTGGGATGCCTGACTAATTGCCTACATGCTCCATTGACCTTTTGGAAAGGTTTCCTGGCCGGCGCCTGCGCGAGAGCTCTGGTGACACGAGCAGAGAGTGTGGGGAATGGACCTGGTGCCTGCTGAGGAGAGGAGCAGTGGCAGGGACTGTAACCCCAGCCATAAGCCCAGCTCCCCTGCTCCCTCACTGCCAGGTGAATGCTCAGGGCCTGGGGTTTTCATAGCATCATAGACTGGGTTAGATGACCTGAAAGATCATCTAGTTCCACCCCCCAGCCATGGGCAGGGACACCTCCCACCAGACCAGGTTGCTCCAAGCCCCATCCAGCCTGGCCTTGAACTCTTCCAGGAATGGGAAAAACCACAACTTTTCTGGACAACCCATGCCAGTGTCTCACCACCCTCACAGTGAAGAATTTCTTTCTAATGTCTAACCTAAATCTACCCTCTTCCGTCTTAAAGCCATTCCTCCTTGTCCCATCACTCCATGCTCTTGCGAAAAGTCCCCCCCAGCTTTTCTGTAGCCTCTCCAGGTACTGGAAGGCTGCTAGGTCTCCCTGGAACCTTCTCTGTTTCAGGCTGAACAACCTTTCTGCCTGTGAAATAGAGGATAATGCTAACTGCTTGCTTACCTGACAGGCGTGGCGTGAAGATGAATTTATATCTAACCCAGCACTCTGATGACACCCAGCATTATCCCCAACGAGTGCTGTGAATCCTCACTGTGCACCCACAGAGGCAGCACCAGAATGGAGCACGTAGGACATGGGGAGTGATGGGCAGCCCCCCCAGGGCATGCAGTGCTGCTGGCTCACCTTGCTCAGGACCCTGGGACCCCATGGAGGGGACGCTGGTGTTCAGCACGTCGTTGACGGCCGTGTCGCAGTAGAGGCCCCGCTGCACGTCGTGCTCACTGTCTGTCTGGTCACTCTCCTCGTGGCCACTGTCCTTCAGACTGTTCCCTTCCAAGTCCTTGAACGTGGAGCTGCTGGGAGAGACACAGCCGTGACTTTACTGGGTGGGACAAGGTGGTCCCCAGCTGCCACCGCTCAGCCTCCAACACCACAGGGTACCCTGGCACCCCCAGCACCCTGTGGCAGGGAGGGAGCTGCTCCCCCCAGCATGAAGAGCTGGGGTAGGGGCTTGGGGAGGGATCTCTGTACCCCAAAACACAGCACCCAGTCCACACCACCTCACAGGAGGTTGCTGCCCATTGGTGCAGGGTGAAGTGAGCTGCTGTGGACAGTATGGAAGCTGTGAGTGAAGCAGGACTGGAGAATAAAATCAGAGAAAAAAATATAGACATTAAATGGGCTGGTTTTATAACTAGGCTCCCTCAGGTCGTATTTCCTCATATTGGAGTTTGACCAGGATCTAAATCCTGGTTTTTAGGTTATAGGCCAAATCCTAATTGTTTAAAGTTTGAAAACACAAGTCTCCCTAGAAACGGGACTTCCTTTTCACTGTGATGATGCCATTATTTCTGTAAAAAAAATAACCCAGTGGTCCTGAGCCCAGGTTCACCCAGCTTTAAGGAGATCTGATCTACAGTGGAGCTCTCCTGCAAGCACAGCCACTGCTGGGGGACCTGAGGGCTGAGATGCCCTCAAATTTTGCTAAGCAGCTCCACCACCCCACAACACCCAGCTCTGACACCCAGCTCTCCCCAGGAGCCTTGGAGACTGCAGGGATGGAAGAGTTTTCTGAGGGAACCTTCTGCAAGTGGTGATGCCCCATGCCAGCCTGGTGCAGTGAGCCTCAGGGACATCTTGAGATGCACCTGCCCTGGGTGGCACAGCCATCAAGAGTGTCCCTGGTGTCCATCCACCCTGTGCCTCCTTCCACAGCCAGCCTTGGCATGGAAAATCTGTATACACTGGTGGGGATCCACCTCCACCCACAGCCCCTAACTTTCTTGCTGGCTTATTTGGTGTGAAACACCAGTGGAAGAAGGGGCCTGTGCTTCAAAGCCCCAGAGAGCTGGAGATTTTCATTACTTTAAAAAGCCCTTTTGTGTCTCCACGGAAACCAAGCAGACCACCTACCATCTGATGCTTTGCAAAAGCACGCAAGGGGGGAGCTCAAAATACATATAAACTGGTAAACCTTCAAATATTACCCTTTAAATAAAGATGTTCCTGTTGAAGCCATTGACTTTGATTCCAGGCGACATCAAAGAACTTGTAAGTTTTTTTAAGTTAAGAAAGCACTACAAATCTACAATTCATTTGTGTGTGCATAGATGAGCAAGAGAGGCAGGCACACAACACAGGAAAAGTACAAATAGATTAATTAAGGTGCTGGATTGGAGATTTGCTCACCAACGATAGAAGAGCTACAACATCTTCATAAAGGCAAAGGATGAAAATGATGCCACAGTATGTTACAGGAAATATGTTTTATTCTTAGATGTCTGCACAACGTTCCCAGCACTGCTTGTACTTGAGATACAAGACAAAGGTAGAAAGCAAGGGGAAACGCTGTCCTACACGGAGCTGCTGCTCGTAATACACACGCAACCCGTGTTACAATGCATTTATCTTCCCTGCAATGAACCAGGCTGTAATGCAGCAGCCACATGACACGTTTCTGTGGCTGACACTTCTTTAAAGGATGGGCAGGTCTTGGGGAACTGGCAGCAGCAGCATTTCCCAAACAATACAGCCTGGGAGTAAGCCCTGCTGTGGCAGGCGGGAGCGCTGCTTGCCTTTATCTTAGGTGTGAACGAGGAAAGATTAATAGATTTGGGGTTCTTTTTTTGATTTTTTCCAGTGTGCCTGCAGACTCTCCAGCAAGGAGTGGCGTGGTGCAGGCAAACCACCTCTCACAATCACGTTAGCATCATTAAACACCGTGAGCCACACAGGCAAATACACCTGCCCTTTGCCAGCCGAACCCAGGCTGCTTAAAGAACGTGCTCACAGCTCCCTTACTCCTTGTATCTTGAAGATGTAAACAAATGGGATCTCAGCCAGGCAGATAATTGGATTTTTTTACTGCTCAGATCAGATCTCAATAGTTCAGGGCCAGCTTTGCTCTCTGTTACATCCCTGCTGCCACGATGGCTTCTGCAAAGCCCTCCAGGCAGGGTCCCGGTCCCAGCTCCCTCACTGCCCGCCTGAGCAGGTCCCTGGGGAGCAAAGGGGAGGTGGGCAGGGGGCTGCCAGCCACCTCCTGCACAGCAGCCACCTGAGGAGGATCGATTGCTCTGTGCCAGAGCTTTTCCCTGCTTCAGAAATGGCCAGGGAGGCAGAGCAAGCCTGGCCACTGGCCCCATGGGGGATGCTTGCCTGGAGTTTAACCCGATTCAGCAGGGTTCAAGTGGATAACCCCGGGGTTAACCTCCCAGAGACATTTCTTTGCCACTGCTAAGCTCAGAGGCAGCATTTTATCCAAAGGGTTAAATTCCCCTAAGAGTAAATGCCAGGCTGCAACTGAACTGATTATTTCCTTTTTAACCATCGAAGAAAAAAGCCTGGCAAAGTGCTGTTTTGCCTCCTTATTCAAACTAAAATCATGACTGTGTATCCAACCCAATTACCTGCCCCCAAATGAGACTTTTTTTTTTTTTTCTTTTCGCCCGCCTCGCGTGGCAGGGATATCTCACCATCCAAATCTATCATTTTATTCCTGGGCATTCCAATAGAATAAACTATGAATTTGAAAGTTGTCAGGGTAACAGCATTCCACCTAACTCCCTGCAACTTCCCAGTGCGAAAGAGCCAGAGAGAAGGAAAAAAAAAGACTTGCCTCTATTGCAAACCAATGGGACTTAATAGAAAGTAAATACTGTTTTTAAAATCACATGATTACTCTTGAAATGTTTTGCATACTAAAAAAAGCAAGTAGTATATAACGCAGTAAGGAAGAACATTAAATAATCAGGATTTGGCTGGGCAAACCCCAGTGCTTTCAAGTGAGCCTACATACCTTTTTATTAAATGAGCTCTGCTGTTCACGTAGTTGGAATCGAAGGAGTAGTTTTCAGTCTGGAAGAAGGAAGAGAAAAGGGAGATGGTTACAACTCTGATTGCTCCACGATGGGGAACAGAAGGTTTTGCAGATCCAGGACAAAAGCCACCAGCAAAGCCCACGGCAGGGAAGGAGCATCCCAACCTGGGACAGACCCCAGCAAGTGGGATGAAACCAGGCACGGAAAATTCCAGTGCCTGCCGGTCTTTCCACCAGCTTTCAGAAAAAAAAAAAAAGAAAAAAAAAAAGCTGGCTGGTGACCACAGAACAATTTGCAGAGAAGAAACAATGTGACTATGCTCTGTTACAAAACTAATTGCTTTTAATTCCCTGATGGACTTGGTTCTATGTGCATCAATTTGACTGAAAGTTCAAAAGGTATTTTTCTTATTACAGTATAATTAACATGTTAAAATATTTATTGCATAGATATGTAAATGCCAGCAAGGTAATCCCCTGCCAGAGAATTCAATGCAAGCACTTTTCTTTGTTTTACATAATTTCATTTGCAGAGACAGTGGACTCTTTTATTAATAAAACAGCAAACAATGGGTCAAATGCCTAAAAGTTGGAGGGGAGTGAAAGCAGGGGAGAAAGTCAATGAACTTTTCATCCACAAGCAAAACCCACTAACTCTCTGCATTTAAAACACTGTCTTTTAACCTGAGATTACAAAGCCCTGGGTTTCTGGTGCTTGCAGCAGGTAAGGAACCAAAAAAAGCAACCAGAAGGTGGGGAAGAGAGCGTGTGAGCACCCAGGAGGCCATGGTGGGAGCTGCCAAGTGGGATGTGGTGGGAGATGCCTACTGAGTAGCAGTGGAAGCCATGGGATAGGATGTGGTGGAATCTACATGGCCTGGCTGGGATCTTTCTTGGGGTTTGAGTCCCTTGGAAGATGCAGATCCTCTTTGCATAGATCAAGTACCCCAGTCCATTTGTCCACCCAAAGACCCCCAGAGATGCAGAGAACCCACCTGGGCTCTCATCAGCATCACCCCTGGCCCAGGGATGCTCCTTGGCTCCACTAGGCAACCCGGGCAGTGGAAGGGGCAGACTCTGCCCTTCCCCCCTTCCTGTGGACTGACAGCAGTGGGACTCCAGGACAGGAGTGGGGACAGTGACCAGCCCCCCACAGCCCCGTCCTCTCTCCTCTCTGACATGGCTCCTCTTTGCCCCAGCCTTGCGGCTGCTCTCCTTCCCAAAAAGCCTCTCTGGGATCCTCTCTGGCTTGTTTTTATGGCAATTATGAACATGGTAAAAATAAATGCATGCATCTTTAATGTCTCAATAAATAAAGGAAAGCAGAGTCTGCTGCTAACGTAATCACAACTGCAGGATGCAGGGAGCAGGGCTGCTGCAGCAGAGCTGAACGTGAAATCCAATCGTACCCCAGCAGAGGTTACACTGCTCTGCCAAGATAATAAAGCAAAGGCAGCGTTGGTTAAGTGTGACCTTTTCTGAAATACAGCACAATATCTAATTTACCAAACAGGAGCCTCCCAGAGAGAAACATGCAAGGAGCTGTGAGCCGGGGGAGTTGGCCTAGCACTCAGCACAGCTCAGTTATTACTTTCAGATAGTAATTACTGCCGGAGAGTCACGCCAGAGATTTACTGCACAAACTACTGGTCCCTGCAGTTCCTGCATCCTCAGTCCTGCAGGAGGACTTTGATGGTTACAGCTCGGGAGCAAATGAACACATGTATTTTTTAAACACTCAGTGCCCAAGACTTTAAACGCTGAAAAAAAAAACCAACCAACAAAACAACAACGTGAACTTCTGTTTATCCATCAGTCCTGGTGCTGCCATCCCAGTGGTAAGGATGCCACAGCCCAGCAATCCTCCCCTAGCAGCCCCCTCGGAAATCCCATCATCACAAAGGGGCTCTGAGGGAAGCAGGGATCAGAGCCTGTTTTGGAGCAATCCCTGCTCGGCAGGGAGCCCCCTCCATCACCCTGTGCTGACAGACGTGGGAACTGCTCCAGCAAGCCCGGAGCCTCAGCTGGCTCTGTCCCCACGTCCCCAGCCCTGCCACCAAGCCCAGCAGCAGCGTGAGACCCCCTGCCCCCCCATACTACCACCACCAGCTTCATCCCCTTGTGTGCATGCGTATCTCAGCCCCAGGAAAACCAGGAGAGGACTGGATGGGTGGGAGGGAGGATGCAGAGAGCAGATTTTAGTACAGACATTTAGATCACAGAGCTCTAAATGGTCAGAGCATGGACACAGCATGGCCCAGGCTGCAGGGGCCAGGGGCCACCCGGGGCCACCCGCAGGGAATTCTTAACCCAGTGCCACCGAAACCCAACCTCAAGCTGAGGAAACACCATATGTGATGCCATTCACATCTCCTGCCACAGTCCAGACACAGACCTCGTATTAAATCCCTGCTAACCAACACCACCAGGAGCTTTGCTATTGATTTCTGTCTCCCCAAAAAAAGACCAAACCCTGGCCCAACTGAACTCATTTTCTGAGGAGCAAACTCCACATGATTTATGTTTGAGGGACTGGAGTAGGGTGCAGAGTTCCTGGTCCACGTGTCCCTCTGCTTGGGATGCTGCCCCACGTCACTCATGAAGACACAGCCCCCACATCCACATGTTCCCTCAGGCTCTGTCCAAGGCAGCATCCGTTCCCAGGCTTTGCATCCCCTGCGCCACCAAAAGCAGCACAACTAATGCTAATTACTTCCAGATTTTGGACAAAAAAAAGGAGGGACACGGCCACAGGGATAGGAAATGTGCTTCCCTGGCCTGGCGGTTTGCACCCTGGGTGAGAGCTGCCAGCCCTGCCTGCACAAGCACAGTCCTGCCAGGGCACAAGGCAGCCCAGTGGTTTATGAGACCTCTCCTCAGCCGTGGGATTATCCATCAAGGTTATCTCCACGCAGGCAAGGGGATCAAAACAGAAAAATAAAAAAGAAATGAGATTTTTTCATGGAGGAGGGCTGCTTTATTGCTTGCATTATTCAATCGAGGTTCCCTTGATTTAATTCTAGTTCATTCTGCAAAGTGCAATCACTTACAAACAGAGGTAAAACGACGGGGAAGGAGAACGTCGCTGACATGTCAACATTTTAATTGGGAAAGGATCCACTCCCTCTCTTAATGAGGCCCAAAGAACAAAGTCAAAGAACAAAAAAGAGGGAAAAGCTAAGGCTGGCTGGCACCCATGAAAGTGAGCTTCTCCTGAAGGGCATCATCCAGAGGCCAGCCTCATCTTCATTATTTTGGCAGAAACAACCAACCTGTTACTTTCTCCCTGATCAGCATCTCTCCTGTAGAAATCAAAGGGGAGCCCAGCCTGGAGCCCAGCCTTTCCTGACCATGTCTGGAGCTGGGTACAGCAAGGCCCTCTCAAACAGCACTGCCAGTTCTTACCTCTTGCTCATGGTAACATGAATAGAGGATGCTCCTGCTTGCCAGGATCAGACCCTCAGCCTCCGTGTTAGGAATAAACAATAAATTTAAGACACCAGGATGCACTAGTAACACCTAGCATAAAGCCTGTGGTCTCAGACTGTATTTCTCTTGGAGGAGAGAAGATCTGCTGTCCCCGAGGCTGGGGATTTGCCTTCCAGATGCAGGACTGTTGGTGTCAATGCCATCAAACAGAGAGTCCTGGCTTGGTGCACAACTTACACTGCCTAATTTGAAAAATGCTTTTAAATGCTGCCTTAGCAACACAAATATAAATACAACAACAGACAGCAATCAGTAGGGAAATTTACCTTTTTTTTTTCCCCCCCAGTGGTTGCTTCCAGATAAGGACTGCCAATTCCATTAAATAAAATAAATAAATAAATAAATAAATAAGTAAATAAAAAGATGTACGAACGTCAGTACAACTCTTCTTGACCTGGAGATAGAGGGGGTGGTCACTTCTCTATCTGCAATTGTCCCATTAGCAACAGGGAGCTGCTCTAACAACTGCTCACTCTTTGCCTTAGAAAAAGAAATAAATCCCAGAGGATCTGAAGGCAGTTTAAGGGGAATTAATGCAAGTGCCAGCAGAAAGGTCAGCGTGCTGCAGCGACTCCAAGAACAACCACCACTGTGGACTGATGGAGAAACAGAGGATGCTCGCTGGGGTGGGTCCCCAGAGCTGGAAAGAGGTGTCCTGGGCTGTGCCCAGGCTGGGACAAGCACAGCCATATCTCAGCCAGTCTTGGGACAGGTACCCAGGATCTAACTCTTTCTTCCCACTTTTCAGCTCTTTTGAGTGGGGTTTTTTTTTCCATATCGAGCTCCGTGGAGATGAGCCTTCCCCGCTGTGTTTGGATCCAGGCTCTTGATGGAGGGTTTGACTCCCTGGTTTGCACATCAGCCCCCCAGCAAATCCATGGTTGTTTGAAGCTGTCCCCATCTCTCCCAACCCAAAGTGACAGGTATCCATCCCTCCGCCAGCTGCCGCCTTGGAAGACGACTCTAAAGCGTTGCAGCGCAGGTTTTTTTGCCCTTCTTCTCACTTCAGGGTGAAAACATTTCTGTCTTTCTACAAATTATTGTAAACCTGCTGCAACCTCCTGCCAAAGCATGTAGGGACCCTTCAGAAAATCAGCTTCATAAAAATGACACATTTAGCGCCACTTTTTCAGGGTTATCCCTTGAGCCTTCTTTTTTCCCCCTACGTGCCTCGTTAGTAAAGCTTGCATGTCACCCTTTATTATTAAAAAACAAAGGGGACCTTTCTCCAAGGCTGCAATGTGCATCTCTCATTTTAGGTTTCAGAAAAGCCTCCCAAAAGACACCAAGGGCTCCTCATCCTCTGCATTGAGCTGCACGTCTTCACCAGGAGCACCAGTCTCCTGACCTTCTCTCTGTGCTGCAGTCACCATCAGAGACCACAGAAATGGCAATTCCCAAAAATCCACAGAGCCTTCCAAGTGGGAAGGGCAGGGCTTGTAAGACCACTTCTCCTGGTCCTCCTGCATCCTCTATCCTGTTCTCCATGGGCCAGTCAACCACAGGCTCCAGCATCTGCAATAAAACTGTTGCTGCCTGTTAGGAAATCTCGCCACACAATCTCAGCACTTCATTCTTACAGTTTGCTCTATACCGTGGGTGATCTATTCATGCAAATTAAATAAAAACACCCCAGCTGCACTTAGGAAACAGGGAAAACTTCAAAGCAGGGACCAGGTCAGATGAAGTACGGATCAGCCATGAGGGAAAGTCATTACCATTTAGCAATTATTACCCATTGGAAGTAAATACGAAGTTTGAGGCTCTTTTCCATCGGGAGCAGACACAGTATGAAACCCTACCAAGAAACCCCAAACCCAGCACCTGTGGCCCCAGGAGGAACAGCCAGGCTCATCCCAATGTTCTCACCCCAGCAACACTGCTGGTCTCTCCCCACACACCAGCAGGAGACTCATCAGATCCAGCTCTGGGCAGGAGCAGGTCACAAAGGATGTCAGGAGAGATTTCCCCTCCCTGCGTGTGATGCCAATGTAATTAGCCCCGCACTGATGGCTGCTGACGGGGACACCACTGCCTTGGAGCATCAGTCAGAGGCCAGGACCAGTGACTGGAGACCAGCCAGGTCTCCGACACACTTGAGGAGTTCTGCTCCTCCTTCCCTGTGCTCATCTGGCACTGATGGCATCTACAACATCTGCAACTGTGGGTGGGGGTCCTGAGCACCACAGCCGCAGCCTGGGAAGATCTATCAGGAGACAGACCCAGATTTCCTAGTTCCTCCCTCTCCAGCATTGGCACCTCTTGGCATAGTGGGTATGAGAGATGTGAGAACAGCACCAGCCCAAGGCTTGGGGTTAAACCCCTGTGCAAACTCTACCCAAATAGGCACTGCTGCTTCCACCATGGGGAAAGTCAATAAATGCTGAAGGATGTGATGGTGCAAAGTGATGCCTGCATCACCCCAATGTGCTCCCACCACCATATGCTCCAATAGCTGAGCTGTGTTGTGACTTGGAGACCCCTGAGCCTTTGGGAAGGACCTGGTTGGCCACCAGAGCCCATCAGCTGCTCCAGCCTGCTCCACTGGGGCTGGAGCACAAGCCTGGGGATTGGGGCGGTGGGAAGCACCTCTGCTGTGCCAACAGCCCCAGGCAAGATGGAAGGAAAATGTGAAGCAATTTGGCTCTTATTAAGGAGCATTTAAGAGCCAGGGACCTGGAGGAGTTCAATAAAGGTTAAAAGGATCTGACCTCTGGCATCCCACTTTGCAACATCTCCCTATGCCCCAGCTTACTGCTAAAGCCTGTAATACAGGAGATTGCAAACTATAAACTAGCAACATAGTGTCTCTGGAAAAGTAAGTGCATTTAGCATCTGATATTGATGTTTTATAATTAGATGTAATACAGCAGATCATTTTCCTGCCCTTGATCAATGAAACCAGGGTTGGGTTTGGGGCTGGGCTTTTTTGCAGACACTCTGATTGCTGCCTAAACCAAATGGAGTGGTGCCTTGCTCAGTTCAGCAGGAACGAGCAGAGACAAGGATGTGCCAACACAGCATTCATTTAGATGTACTGTCCCCGAAATATAAACAGAATATTTATTTCTGACCTTTTAAGCACTAATTCCAAATTTAATGATCCACAGTGAACACTCCTCAGAGCCAGACTCTATGGCTGCTTAACACCACTGACTCTCCAATTATTACTGCAGCTTAAATAAAGGGCATGTGGTTCTGATGGACGTTATTAAACACTGAAGGAACTGAGTCCAGCCTCCATTTTCTCTTGATGAAATGAAAAGCATCGCAGAGAAATCACTGAGAGAGTTCATCCTTTAGCATCCCCCAGCTCATTAGAATGAGCAGAAGTATCAAATCAGATTGGATTACAGCACAGGCATGCCCACTAATCCATGCTGAACTCCTGTCCCTTCCCCAAATATATACAGGCTTTCTCAATTTTTTTGTCTGAAAAAGGATGAGAGGCAGAAGGATGGGAGCTGCTGTGATGTGATTTTGAAAAAAGGGTGTAGGATTAGAAACCCAGATTGAATCCCGAGAGCAGCAACACACAATGAAGCCATAATTACACTCCTGAAAGCCACAAATAGTGTCATCCAGTTGAATTTGTCAACATATCAGAAATCTACAGTATGGTTATGAAGAGCAAAAATGCGGTAATAAAAAACCTGCCTCACATTTGGATGGCACCTATAACCCAAAAGCTCTTTGGTGGCTGTAGCAGAGGTGTCCCTCCAGCAGCACCACCAGGGCAAGCACCCCCAGCCCTGGGTGGGGCACCCACTTGGCACCACCACCACCCCAAAACTCACCGAAAAGCAAAATAGTAACTCAGAAAGGGGGGCTGCTTTCTAGGGGAGAGTGTACAGACACCTTCCCTGGACTGTGAGCAGCCAGGAGGCCAGTGATGCCCCAGCAGCTGCCCAATAATCTCTCCCAGGGTTGGGACAGGAGGGATTTTGGGGCAGGGGGGCAATGCCTCCTTCCCCTGTGCCCACCAGTGGTCATAGTGCTGAGCTCACCAGCCCCCTGGGGCACAGCCTTCTGCAGAGGGGGGCTGCCTCTATTTGCCAAGGAAAAAACCCTGTGGGAATAGAATAGCCAATAAACCTAATAAAAGGTTTCTTTTCCCATCACCTATGGCTGGGACTCTCAGACACATAAAGGATCCATGCATGCAGCTTCCAGCGTGGACTGCACCAGTCCCTAAGTAGTGCAAGAAACAATCTGGATCTAATCAGCAGCCCTGGGGTAATGGGGCATGACTTACAGATTTGTTAAAAAACCTTTCAGAACTGTCCTTTCCCTGTCTCCCACTATTAGGAATGAAAACAAATATAACAGAGGAACCTTTTTTTAAACATTCCCATCACTAGGGCTAAATAAAACTCCTTGTCATTCACCTTCTGGAGCAGCAGGTCAGACCGATGTGTTTTGTAGGGAACAGGAGACACCACAGATTTGTCACTGGAAAAAAAATCAAAACAACACACACAAAAAAAAAAAAGAAAAAAAAAAAAAAAATATCATTGCAGATGAGTTAAAAATAGTGAAGCTGTGAGATGCCACCACCAGCTCAGCACATTGGAGTGACAGGGTGCCCAGGCTGCATCCCTGAGCATGCCCAACCCCCAGGGCAGGTGGGGGGCACAGGGACATGCCAAAAGGGGTCTGGGCACCCAAACAGGGCATCCAGGAGGGCACCTCACTCTGCTTCTGCATCTTGGAGGAGATGGGGATGCTCAGAGAAATTCGGCTGAGGGTACCAAAACAGGTGCTGTGACAGGCAGGGGAGGGCAGGAGGGACCACGGGGACATCAGCCCTGCCCTGTGTCTCATTGCAAGCCCCGTGTCTTCTTATTTCTGGGCAAGCAGCAAGTGCTTCCCATATCATCTACATGCCCCATGGATGTTTTCATCCTATGATTTCACAGGAGGTCTGATCTGGTCCCATGGGTGCCCCCAGCACATGGCCCTGCCCAACCCTGCAGTGAAACCTCTGCACCAGCAGCTTCTGCCTGGCTCCAGCTACAATTCCCCAGCAATGGTGGATAATAAAAGTGAGGGGAATGGTGCCCTGCATACTCATCCTGTTATCACTTACACTGTTTATTTGCAATTGCACGGGAAGGTTTGCAATCAGGATAGCCTTGTCCAGCTCCTACTCTCACCCTCAAGGATGTTTTGCTCACATCTTTATTTACCAAAACCTGTTTCTCTCTATTTTAATTTTTCCCCTACTTGAGCAGGAAAAAGCAGCCCACAAAGTTACCCCACAGCCATGAGAACCACTGCAAACCCAAGCAGGACCGATCTTCATCCCTGCTGCCACCACTGGCAGAGCCCAGGAGGGGAGTGGGATGTGAAGCCCGACTCAGCTTGGCTCCCCTCAAAACCCACTCCCCTCCAAGGTGTCCCACTGGCTCCAGCATCTTCGGGCACACACCAGCACCCTTCAATCTGCTCTTCCTTCCCTCTGAGCCATGCTGCCAGCTTGAAGGCACTGGGAAACTGAGGCATTTCACCCAAAAAGAGCCTGTTTTCTCCTAGAATAAACTGTAGAGGAATAAATTATAACAAAACACTTGCCAGGTTAGGGGATCTCTGCTCCAACACTAACTGGATGCCCTTCTCCATCCCCTTGCTGACCCCTCCCCTTGCCTGACAGCCACCCCATGTTATTAACAGCCTGGTAAACACAGCCTGGTGGTTATTACAAAGATGCCAAAACCTTACTACTTCTTGTTCCTTCCAGTTAATGTACCATAGCCAAGGATGAATTGCTATTACATGGAACTAAAAATAAAAATGTTTCAGAGGACGTAATTGGCTTGTCTTGTTGGGCTTTTTAAGGAGCCAAAGTACCAGTTCCAGGCTATTAGCCCTAAGGTTGTAAGAGAATGGTGTAAAATATTTCTTCATTAAAACCCTACTTTTTCCACAGAGGTGTTTTTCTTTAGGGTGTTCCCCCCTCCCTCCCCATCCTTCTTCAAATTTTTTATATTTATTTTTCGGTCTTTTCTTTTCAAAAGATGTGTGTTATCAAGTAAGCTTTAGTTAAACAAGGGCTTTGAAAGCCCAGGGGTGATATAAATAGACAGGGCTCAGTGCAGCTGGAGAAACAGCCAGAGCCTTCACTCATCAATTCAGGTCATTTTTCTACAAATCTTACGTAATATTCCTCAGTCTTATCTGTAATCTTGGGCCATGTTTAATAATTAGCATCAATTCTTGCCATGCTTGAGGAGATTGTGCTCTGTGCAGGCAAGTACCCAGCCCACCAGCATGGGATGGGGAACATCACCAGCTCAGTCTGCATGTCCTGCAGCTGGGGAGTCCAAGGTGCTTCCTGGGATGGGAACTATGGGGTTTTTTTACCTTTTGAGGTTCTTTGATGCTACTTGGTTCCTAAGAGCTTTAATGACCACCACTACACAACATCAGCAACAACCATGGCAAAACCAAACCCACTTATTCAGCAAAACCCTCTTCTGAAAGAAGCAGATGCTCTGCTGAGGACTGGGTGGGTTGGCACCACTCATCTTCATGAGGATGGTGACAACACACCAGCAAAACAACAACAGTTTATGGTCACAACTTTAATATTTAAGTCAGCCTGATCCCTGATCTGACTGATGGGAGCAACCTGGGACTGCCCTGGCTGCCCACACCGAGCCTGGCCCAGCAGAGACCCCTCTGCAACTACAGAGCAGCATGGCATTAAAATAAATAATAATAATAATAATAATGTCAATTATAATGATGATCTATCTCCAGATAACACTACACAGCAGGGAAAGCTCAGCATAAAAATTACCACAGAGCCTTTTACTCCCTGCTTTTGCATAAGGAGAAGGATGACATGTTGCTCTGTGAAACAACAACCCAACAGGTATTTACTACTTTGGTTTTGTGATTTGAAGGTTGCTGCTAGAAGAAGACTATTTCTGTTAGGTACAATTGCTATTTTTTGATAGTGTCTAGGCAATACCTTGTTAAAAAGGGCAAAACAACAGTTATTAATTACCCTAATTAACCCAATTCATAAGACACATTTGTGTGGCTGTCATGACAACTGCTTTGACTAACTTGCCAAGAATAGCTTAGCTGTCCATTCAAATAAATCCCTGATAATTACTAGTCTAGTTTACTGTGCTTCTGTGATAATAATAATTAGTGCTACTGTACAAAAGGTCACACTAAACAGTTTATGAATGATGCATTTCACATGGTGATTACATGAGTCATGCAGCAGCCAGCACACGGATGCAGCCACGTCCCCAACACAGGGAGATGTCATCAGATGGGTGCCTGTGGCTGCTCTGCCCTCGGGCAGCACGGCAGGCTGAGAGGGAGAAGTCATTAACATAGGAGGAGAAATAATCAAGGGAAAGTTGGGTGAAGCTGGATGACCACCAACCAGCCTCTTCAACAGCTGGGGAGTCCATCTGTCTGTCCTTCCAGCTACCACAAGCCAGGACACAATACTCCTAATGAAGGCACTGGTAGACACCAAAAAACTTTCAAGCCTGACCTGTTGCATGTTAGTATCTTATCTTGTCACCTCGTTTCCCTGGCCATCAATGACAAGTAACCAGAGTTCACCTCTCTGGTTTTGGTGTACTTACCCATTATTAGGTTTCAGGATCAATGTGAAAGGGGCTGAACGCAACTCAAGCCAGGGGTGGGTAGCTCCAGCCCTCTCTGTTTCCATACTTGCAGGAAAACACCCTCCAATCTGCACTCTGAGTGTCCTTATGATGAGCTGTAGCTCCAGCACATCCCATGGGCAGCAGGCATTGCTCAGTTCAGCATTGCTGCTCCTGAGGCTGCTGTGAGCCTGCAAAGAAAGGTTTACCTTTCCCCAGCACCCACCTGTGCTCCTGACATGGCTATGATCTCATTTCCCTTCATAACAAGAATCCAGGCCCATTAAACACCAGTTCTCCTTTGCTGGGGTTTGCAAGTGAAAACTGATCTATGGGATTCCCTCTAATTGCCCTCAGGTGGAGGTGAGGACTGCAATGTCCCGCCACTAACTCTGCAAATTCCTGCCAAACCCCAGGCAGCCCAGGGCAGCAGGTCAAGGACAGAAGCAGCACATTCACACTGAATACAGAGGACAGCTGCCAGCTCCATGGAAATCTATGAAACCACCCAATTTAGAATAAATGCCGATTAAATACCACATATGGTCCTTATTGTCCGTCCCCTGTTACCTATCATAAAAGGCATCTGCACGTAAACAGGGTCTTAATCTGCAAATATTTGTCTGCTGCAGCACTCTTCTCCCTCACCCCCACCTGAACCTGCAATTATTCTTATTGATTGAGTTTAAGAGAGCACCACACACCCACCTTCAGCTGCCACGCGCCGAGCAAACGAGAGAGCAACGGGGCTCGGCTGTAATCATCACCAGGGCGAGCAATTGCCCTGTCACACATGGTGGGTTATGGCTTCAGACTGAAGGCAGCAAGGCCAGATGAATGCTTAAAACATCATTACCGTGTGAAAAGCAAGGATGTAGAAATGACACCTCCTTTCTTAACAAATCTGTTCCCGGAGCATCGCCCAGCTCCGCGGAGATTTCATCTCATTAAACCCAAAGAGCCAGAACAGCACTTGGAGATGGGACACGGGCTCAAATCTTCTTTGCGTGCCACAACAAGCTCTGATGAGGACATCTTGGTCTGGGGGAAGATGGATTTGAGCTTCTGAGAAGGGTTTCAGTGCTGGAGCTTGAGCCCAGGCTCAGCTGTGCATCACTCACAGCCTTGGGTGAAAGCAGGTGCTAGAAGCTGAGGTGCTTTTATCAGACCCATGAGGAGAAACGAGGGAACCTGATGCTAAGCAGAACCTTCCCCAGTTTTCCCAAGTGAAGTTTGCAGCTCTGTTCAATATGTTAGTGCCTAATGAAGGTTTCCCCCATATTCTGCAGGGTATAATCATTCTCCTCCTAATGAGCATGTGTTAATAGCATATTAATGCTGACAACAACTAAGTGCAGAGAATAAGAGACAAACATATTCCAAAATTCATCTTTTCTTTTTTTTCCAAACAAAGGAATCCAACATGCAGCTGAGTGAGCCCCAGCCCAGCAGGAGCCCAGGGCTCCCACAGCGATGCTGCCAGCTCTGGTCCACAGGCTCACCACAGGATGCAGAGCCCAGATGGGACAATGGCTTTGGTCTCTAACTAACCCAACCCCTGCAATTAATTGATGTACAGCAAAAGATCTCAGCCCAAGTGCAGAATTTCTCCCCAGACAGGGGACACAGCCACAGAGGGGGCTGAACAGGACCACAGAGGAATTGCTCACAAATCTTCGGAAAAATGTTTCACTGGGCAGACAGGTTTGGATGCTGTTTCTAAGCCAACAGTTGTGTGGATTTGATTACTAAATGTCACTTAATCTGGGTCCCTGCCAGAGCATCCAGATGTGAATCTGAATATGAAAAGTCCAGGAGGGAGCAGGTGATGGGAGCTGCAGGAGCAGGCACCAAGCCCCCATCCTCGCTGCCAGCGTCCCAGCCCATCTGACTGTCTGTGACTGAGTTTACAAAAGCTCTCAGGCATGGCAAAGAACACACATAAAATGGATTTTCCTGTCTTTTCATCTTCGGTTGTGATGACAGCTCCCCAAAACCCTGACAGTTCCCCAAAAGTAGCACCAAAGTGCCCCGTGGGCAGGCTGCCCACTGCCGGGCGCTGCAGGGAGCTGCTCCCACCACCACACACATTTAGATTTCCAGATCGATAATCAATGCCAAAATCAATAGCAAGGAATTTAGCTACATTATAAAAACAGTAAAATCAGCCAATACTGAGAAATGACTATTGAGTCCTGTGTTTTCCATACTCACTTAGTCTAATAATGGTGAATGATATTTTCCAAGTACATTATTCAGCAATAAAACCACCGAATTATTTGATCTCTTTCTAACCTTTATGATTCTAAGCACTCTTTTTGACCCAGATTGAATGAGGCAACATCTGCAGAGCCTTTCACAAAATTGTACTCAGCGTGCACTATTGTAGGTCTGCTGCCAAAGATAAATGTTATTATTTTAAAGCCATCATCCTCCTAATAGATGAGCAAACGCACTCCATTAGCATAGCCTGCAGAGCTTGAGCACGGGTGAGAAAATGCCAGAGGGTTTTTGCTTAATGGAATTTTACATACCTGACTTAGGATGGGTTAATGCAATCCACCAACACAGGAATTTTAAAACCTGCCCTGTGGCATACACCTGCCATGACAAAAGATGGTATAATCCGACAAGCTCCAGATCCCCATGAGAACCACAAAGGATTCCTGTCCAGATCTCTGGTGGCCAACAGGGTGTGGAGACGAGGACCTCACCTGCATGACTCTGATGCACACAGACCTGCTCTATTTATCACAAACCTACATGATTTATTTAGTGTAAGGAGGAGGAGCAGCTGGGGCTTCCATCAGAGAGTGAACAAAGAGCAATACCTGTGATGCACATCTGTCCGCTGCAGCATTAGCAGTCACTGCACTCAAGCTTCCTCCAGCCTAAGGAGAACTCACCATAATTCCGTGTTAAACAGGGAGTCACTTCAAGGATAAGCCCTTATCACTTGTCCAGCTAACACAAGCCATTATTTCCTTCCAGATTTAGACTAGAAAGTAGAGGGAGACACTGAAGAAGCAATGTTCCAACATGTGCCATGGGCAAGCCCTGTCCTAACAGGAACAGCAAAACTGGGATCTGTCAACAGCCTTGATATCCCTTGGCTAAGCTCTGGGTGATGCTCTCCTGGGGACCACGACTGCAGGGGACCCCAGGAGACAGCCTGCCCATAGCCCTGCAAGTGCTGCACTGCCTGCAGAGCACCCCATCCACCACCTATCCAGAGAACAGTCTAATTTAAATTATAATTACACTTATAAGTACACAGATTACAACTATTTATGCTACAAATAAGACCATCCTGTATTTTAATTAACAGAAAATGATTGGAACTCAACTATAGCCTCTACTGGGAACAATATCTAATCATTTATTGAAGCGAGGCCATGCCCAGCCCCGCAGGCAGCCTGGCAGGGAAGGGGGAGTGGGAAGGGCAGGGGTCCCCCCCATCCCAGCCCTGGCACAAGAGCAGGAGCGGCTGTCCAAGGGGTGAGAGGGGTGAGAGGAGAGGTCTCCCAGGAGAGAAGGAGAGGGTACCTCATTGGAAAGCCTAAAACCTGTTCTGGGGAACAGCCCCACAGGCAGAGCCTGTGGATGGATACAGGCAGGGGATGAGGGGCAAGCAGGGCTCTTTCGGGTATTACGGAAAGAGCCAAGAGCCCAGAGACCTGGGAGGGCACCTGGCTGAGGAGCTCCTCTGGCTGAAAAACCCTCAGGAGGGACTTCAGGAGATGGCAGCTGGCAAATGTGGCTCTTCCACTGAGCTGAGCAGATGGGTGTAAGGTTATTCAAAGGCCTTAGCGGTGCCTCTACATCAGCCAACGGCAGGGAGAAACCACAGACTTCAAAGTGTTCAATACAACAGGAGCTAATTTGGAAACTACTACAGCACAGGCCATAAATAGCGTGCAAGACCCCCCTTACGATGCGATTTTAAAAAAACTTACTATAAATCTTTCCTAATTTAAAGGAAAATTCTTATCTGCCGTGTAAATATAGTTGCGGGAGCTTTTTTTATAGAGTCACCAAGAAGGAGATGCACCAGAAATGTGCATCAGAAATTCAGACTCTCCAAAAGGAAAAGCTGTCTAGCCTCTGCTTTCAATAAAGGTGAACCATAAAACACAAACCAATTGCATGAAAACATTATATATATATATATATATATACTTATATACTTATATATAGGCATATTACATACTCATTTAAATAACTGGGTAAAATACATAATAATTATGTACACATTTAATATGCTTAGCAATATATTGTGTATATTATATATCAGATAATATATAACGGAGAATATATGATGTTTAATATCCAGAATGTTATATATAAAGACATAATCATGATACCTTTATATAACGGTCTTTCCATCCAAGGGGAGGTTTTTTACTGTAAATACATCTTGGTACTGCCACCACCCACCACAAACTGCCCCGAATTCCTCCACAGATCCTTGTCACAAAACCTTGTGGTTCCACACAGCCCAGACCCCACTGTGGGCTGGAAAACCCTTGGTGAAAAACCCTTGGTGAAAAACCCTTGGAAAACCCAAAGCTGTATCAGTACAGGATCACAGCCCTGCATTGCCCACCCAAAAGCCAAAATATGTTGAACCATGGACTGTCCCAAGACACAGTGCAGCCATCAGCAAGAGACATGGTTAAACGTGAATGGGAGCTGGCGTGTTTATCTCTGCTAAGAAGTATTCAAACGAATTTTTCCAAAGGGAGAGCTTGGAGGGATTACATCAGGAAATGTATAATTTGGTTAGGCTGACCTCGGAATGGAATAAAAAGCAGCTGATTTCCATAATGTCAGCCCCAGTGCTCGGAGAGGTCAGGGAACGTGCATCGATACACAAAACACTTTGGGAGTCATTAAGCCGGAGAATTTGCAGAGACTGGTGATTTGGGGGAAGATTTAGAAGGAGCAGGGAGTGCATCTGGGGATGTTCAGGGCTCCCACCCCACCAGCTCTGGTTCCCTGTGTGCAGCGTGCCAGGACCAGCGATGTTCCCCAGGGCTGGCACACCAGGCACTGCCTACAGCCAGAGGCAGCTCTAGGAGGGGGAATAACAGCTCCGAGAGGGATGCCCAGGCCCATAAAGGCTGAGGCACGACTGGGAGCTGTGCCCTGTGCTTATCCATCACCATGTGCATGGAAGGCACAAAAAAGTGCTGAGTTACAGTGACCTCCCAAGGAGAAAACAAGACTGGCAACGCTGGCTGCAAAGGCAGCCTCCCGACTACTCGAACATCACTGCTGATAAGGCTTTAATTATTATCTCTGCTGAAAATAAGCCTTATTTCAACAGCCTGGCATGTCACGGAGCCGCAAACTTTCTCCGGGTTGGAAATTATCTCCATTTTCTTTCTTTTTTCCTCCCTGCTCTATACACAGCATTACTCAGAAGCAAGTCAAATCCCTTCCAATTATGTATCATGACGTTTCCCCAGTGTTACACTAAAGCAAGGCCCTTCACTTCTAAATGGCATGGTTTATAACAAATTGTCTGTTATACCAGACAGAAACTGATTTCCTCAAACCCAGCATATTAAAGTGAGTACATTCATTCTGTGTAACACACAAAATGTGATTATAACAGACACTTTGGGGGCTTTTTAAGGCTAGCAGAGAAGAGGAGGATAAGCTGGAGGGGAAGAAAGAATTGACAAGTAGAGAAATGACAGAGAAAGAGGAACAGCCACGCTGATTTCATTTCTTACAAAACAAAAATCTTTGTGTGTTGTAGAAATGTGCTTTAGTTAACACGGCCAGATAGCCAGAGCAAAAACTGCCAGTGCTGCCTGAAACGAAAATTGCTCTATTGTGCTTAGAAAACCATTTCCTATGGCTAGGAGAATGCTTTCCAGGTAGTAAAAAGCATATCTGAAACCACCAGGGCCTTATCCTGCAACTGTTGCTTGCTCAAATAATCCCCACAACCAAGAGGAGTCCAAACGAAATCAGTGTGAGTGAGGATTACGTGGGAGTGTATCAAGGTTGAGGGATTAGACCCGGATTATCACTAAACCCAGTAATTCCCCATCTTATTGATGATGGCCACCAGCTCAGGAGGCAGTGGCTTGCCATGGCCATGATCCCCAGGTCCAGGGCCAGGTCTGGGAGCTGCTGGGCATGTGGGTCCCTGGAGTACTCAAGTCTTTCTGGATCAGTGGCTGCTCCACCTTGACTTTCTGCAGTAGGACCTACCATATGAGCACCAGAGCAAGGCCACACGTGATCCACACCCTGCTCAGGGTGTAACAGCAGTGCTGTTGCTTCCCTTTCCTGCCACTGGCACGATGGAGCCATCCTAGAACCCTACAGAGAGAGTCAGTCTGTGCCAATTCCACCTTTGGATGTCCAGCCTTCCAAACAAGGCTCCCATTTCACACCTCCTCACCTCTCCTACACCAGGGACAGGCCACCGCTGTGGCTCTGGGATAAGACCAAAGAGCAGAGCAAGCTGCCATGCCCCAGGGGATGCTCCCTGTCCTGGGCCAGCACACGATGCTTCAAAACCGTTTCCCAAAGCAACACAGATTTTGGATGTCAAACTGTGGTGCAGCCATGACAGGAACATTGTTTTATTTTTAAACCACAAAGTCAAAATCCAGGTGTGTTACCCAAGGGTGGCTGCTCTACATGCAAGTTGTGTCCCAGGGATACTAAAAACTTCAGCAATTCAGAGCAGCTTCCACACCACCCCAATGCAACGTGCATTTTTATCAAGGAAGCTGCCTAATGGCTCCTATTAATTTTGATTTTTAATCTCCCGGTACAACATCCAGTAATATACATGCAAAACTTGACAACAAGCCCTTTTGGTTTCCAAGCTGAATTCTCCTCCAGCTCAGCAGGAAGGGGAAAAGAAAGCCCTCAGCATCAGCAAAGCCTCTGACTGGCAATGCCCTTGCAGCTCCAACATGTCCCACTCTCCCTCCTGCAAAACAAGTCAAAACACTGAAGGGGGCCAAGCCTCCTGCTGTCAGCTACAATCACCAGAGCTGCTCACAAACACTTTTTGCCATTGCTGCCTACAACCACAGGGATGCTAAACACCACGAGCAGGGGTCCCTCAACAGTACCCCGGGACCTAAGGGACCACCGACCCCCAGTGAGTCCAGAGCCTCCCAGGACATCCCCCACTACCTTCTTGGAAGCCCTAACGTGGCACAAGCAGAGTCAGCAGCCGAACCTGGCCCCCACCTGAAGGGAAAAGCTTTTCAAGGGTTGTCTCAAACTTCTTTTCCAGCCACAGAGGTGCAGCCCCGGCAGACACTTCTGTTTAAACATTTCTGGATCAGCAGGGAAAAGTGGGGAGCACCAATGAACCCAACCAGTGCCAGCACGGCACGGCCAGCCCCAAGACCTGCCACCACTGCTGCAGCTCAGGAAGAAACATTTCCTGAAGCTCCACAAGCAACACATCCCTGGGGACTTTTATTTCAAGGTTTCTGACTGCTGAAGTGAATGAGCCTCACATTAAAGACCAGCTACACTGCAAACCCACCCTGCCAAGACAGCACGGGTCTGCAGAGGCAGCTGCTTACACCCAGACACAACCATCCTATGCTAAGTGACACTGCCAGCAACACATTTACCTCCTTATTTTATCTTTTATCAACCGATGCTTTGCCTTCCCATCAGGAAAAGTCACTCCTAGGTGGAGCAGCAGCAATATCTCCCCAGTGCTGACACATCCTAAAGGCTCCCAGGGGAAACTCCATCGGCCTTGTTGCTGGAGGTTATTTCAAACCAGCCCAGGCAAAGTCCCTCTGGATGTACTGCAGGGAATGGATTGGCTCTGGAAACTCCGGGCAGGAACTGCATGTATTAAAACATCATCATCACCTGGAGATGTACCAATAGCACACTTCATACACATCTCATTACACTGTGACGCCTGCTAAGGCTGTGTTGGGCTACAGTGGGCACAAGGCTGCAATGCTCCCCTGTGGAAGCATCTGTTGTGGAGTTTCCATGTCATCCTCTGTGCCAGGACGGAGCTGTCACTCTATCCACTACGGAACCTTCTCATCCTCAGGACTCACCTGAATATTTAGGAGCCATCAGAGCCTACACCACCAGCAAGATAACGTGCCTTGCAACAGCTAGAGGCATAACGCTGACACTCTGCCAAAAAACATTCAAGTTCCCACCCTAAGCCAAACCTCCAAGCAGCTTCCAGTTGTGATTTCTCCTCCCCGTGCCCTGGCCCTGCCCTTTTGTCCAAAAGCATCCCCAGGGAGTCAGCAGATCCCACTGCGTGGGCTTCTAGAGGACACATTCTGACACTCCACGGAACTCATTACAAGAGGAACTCATTACTCTCCAGGCACAGGTACCAGCTCTTTGCAGCACATCCCACCTGCAGGAGCGATGGGGCAGCGGGGTCAGCTGGAACCACAGGGAGAAGCCACAAGAGGTCTTTCACCCCAGGGGTTCTTTGGAGAGCAGGAGGAACATGGGCAGCACTGCCTCTGCCCACAGCTGCCTGTTAACTTGATCAGCTGAGTTATGATGCTCCTGATGGTCCTTCCCTCCTCCCCAGCACCACAGACCTCCCGCTGCCGGCATGCACTTCTGCCTAATGCCGACTTGTGATGGATTTTATGATTGAATTTTGTCTGTGGCAGTGAATCACAGGCTGACAGGGTGCTCGTAGCAAAGCACCAGCCAGAAACGTGCTCGAGACCCCTCTCCAAAGGACACCACTCCTCAGGGACTGCTGTCCTCAGAATCCCTACAGCAACAGTCACCACCAACTTTGGGATGTGTCCCCCAGGAAGCTGGGCACCCTGAGCCCCAGACGGTACTCAGCAAAGAGACCAGACAAATCAGAGCATCAACAGGGGGACCCCAACACATGATGGGTGGTGTTTCCTGCCCTCAGCCTGGCCAGGCACAGTGCAAGGAGCAGGTGATTTTGGCAGCAGCTTTTCTGCCTTATTTACCAGAGACAGCTTTATCCCAGACTGCTCTGACTCAGACTCGGATGCAAAGTCCCTGCCTCTCCCCCTCAGGGCATTTGGGAGGAGCAGAGGAAGCTCAGCTCTGGATACATGCAAGCAAAATATGAGTGCTTATATCCAGGTTACTTCCATTCAATTATTGGTAAGAAACCCTATTACAGCTTTTATACTGGTAACAAAATTTAAATCAAGACTTAACTCTCTGGACCAGAGCTGGGTCTCTCCCACCATTCCCTCCCAAAGGCAGGTGGGCTCCCAGCCCCACAGCCCAGGCAACTGTATACTGGGCTCTGCTGGTTCACCCCGGCACTAGCTGCCTCCTTTGCAGCATCTCAGCAGGTTACCTTGAGAAGGCAACACTGTAGGGTGAGGAGCCTGCACGCCAAGAGCAAGAGAGGCTGGAAACACAGTCTGGCCAGAAGAAGGCCAAGTGTCTGTGATCTGTCACAGAGGTCCCAACAACCTCCTTTTGACCAGCCGGTCATTAAAAGCCGTGCCTCTGCTTTGAGTGATCAGCATTTGGGCTGGGAACACCCCAAAACTGGGCCAGAACCAGTCTGTGACCTCTCAGGTAGGTCATAGAGGGCCAGGCTCCGCTCTCCACAGAGCAAGTATAAATCTAAAGCAGCTCCACTGTCTCCAGCAGCACTATTTTGCATTTACACCAGCACACCGAAAGCAAAACAGAGCAAGCCATAAATATTTTAGCTGCTTTTTCAGCTTTGTTATTCTGTTCAAAGCAGGAAACATGACAAACCTTTGATTGTTTTGCTTAATACCAAACAATAATTCAAAGAGAGACAAACAAGCAACATTAAATGATGCCTGTGATGTACAGGAAAGCCGATGAATTAGAAGAGCTTGATGAGGACAGGGTGTGTCGAAGCCAGCACGTCTGTCCAACGTGGCAAGGGGACAGTCCCAGGCTAGGTGTGCAGATGGTCACACTGTGGTACCCCAGCACAAGCCCCTGCCTCCAGAGCAACAGCCACCAACACCCCTTGTGATGACCTTTTAAAAATCTCCTGCACAGGCAAGTGTCTCCTCCCTTGACCATTACTCAAAACCCACCAGGCAAAGCAACTTCCAACTTCCCCGAGGCAGCCTGGCCTGACCCACCCACACCAGCAGCCCCACCTGGGCATTTCTGAGGGTCTCTGAGGGGGGAGTGAAGCACCCACCCACAACCACATGTTCCCCAGAAGCCACAAGGTGGGTGCCCACCGCTCCTCTTTGCCTGTCCTCCATCACCCCCTCACTCTGGGATGTCCAACACATCGAAGCCACCCCTGCCTGTTTGCTCTACACCCCGTTTCACCAGCGCTCACGCCACACATGGTCCAGGTGCAAACCCATCAGGAAATCCACACTCACCTCGGGCAGTGGCATCCCGTTGATGATGAGGTCAGGCTGCTGGGGGCTCTGCCCCGTGAAGGTGTGATGGTAAATGTGGTTGGAGCCGGCGTTCCTGTTGTTCTGGCTCTCCACGTTGAGGAAGGTGCTTTCGGAGCGGCGGCAGCCCAGCGGCAGGGTCTGCTGGTGGTAGTCGAAGTAGTTGAGGGATGAAGTGAGGGAGGAGCAGCTCACAACGTTCATTTTATCCGTCTCTTCCACGTCCCGCGGTACCAGGCGAATATCGTTTTTGCTGATTTTCTTCTTCTTGCTTGATTTCTTCTGATGCCCATAGGAGTATTCGGCGATTCTGGGGGACAGAAGGAAAATGAAACAGCTGAGAGCATCCTGAACCCTGCCCCGCTAAATACACATGCAGGAACCCAGAGGGCTTGGCCCCATCTCCATTTAGGATTCTTAGTCATGCACATTACGTCATGTTTTGGGTCTGGTGGCACGACAGTCATTAGCTAATTTTCATATGTATAATGCTTTCAGGTCAAATACGAAAAATAATGGGAAGGAAGAAAGCCTATGTTTTTTTCTAGCATTTGTAATTGCTGATATTTAGTTACTAGGAGTAAAGTCCAGCCTGCAGAAGAGAAAAATTGAGATGTTAAATTCCATGGCTTGAAAAGGGTACATGCATTCATTTCCATGCATAATAAGGATTTTAAAAGTGATTTAATTTGGTCCTTGTAATGAAAATTCAAAATGAACAGCAGATTTTTTTCTCAGTTCATTTTCCATAGCAGTAAATAAAGCAGACCCAGAAGCAGTCCTAGCTGGCAGGCTCTATTCTCTCACACTCCAAAGGCTGTTTGTTTATTAATGTGTTATCCAAATTACTGGAGTCTTGACTATCTCCTGATAATACCTGATAACTTGAAATCTTTTCTCCAACCGCATCCTATTCCTCCCTCGCCCCCTGACACACACACTCCCTTTTGCTGGGAAATGCCTTCATCTTCTGGAAATCGGAGAACAACAACTGTGTTTTGCAAAGAAAAATGATCCTTTTTGACCTTTTTTTTTTTACTGCAAGCTTATTTTTCACTGCCTTTCGTTCCTTTTTTTCTTCCCACCTGCCAAAAGAATCAACTGATGAAAGTGCCCTCTTTGCCTTTTGCAAAACACCAGAGGAAAAAAAAGTTACCATAAAACAGCCCCTGAGCAAATAATGACAGTAATGCACCTTGCATTAACTGGGTATGCTTGGCTCAGAGTGACTGTGGCTCCTTCTCTCCATAGTAAGCAACACAGCCCCAGCCAGATGAGCTGGTACGTGCAGATCAGTGCCCAGCTCAGTATTTCCCAGGGAAGCACATGAAATGCTGACCCACGGTCAGACACACACATTTGAATGTCAAGACTTTGCTCTTCTTCTTCTTATGATAACAGCATTAAAAAAAAATTAAAAATCAAAAATACAATGGAAATAACAGGAGTAATGTGTTGAATTAATAGTAGTTTATCTAGAAAGGCAAATATTGGAGAAATATTCTTGTTCTAAAAAGCTAATTGCCTGAGCATCAAAATGCCACCAGTCGAACAGCTCTCATACAGCCTTATGTTCCTCATAAATTAAGGCATTTTATGAAGACTCCCTAGCACCTGTCATGAAGAACCTCTGAAATAAGGCACTGCAAAGCCCAGAGACACACAACCCAGCAGAGGGAGAGGGTGCCCCATGGTCACGGCCGCTGCTGAGCCTACCTGGTGCTTCTTTACCTCTGCAGCTGACTTCTGCTCAGATGCATGCTGACAACAGCCCGTGCATCCCCCTGAGCGTGCACATAAATCAGGGGAAGGCAGGGATTTCTGTTGTGCCAACCATCTATATGCTGCTGACTCGTCTAACAATGCTTGATGAAGCTTTAATTGTTTTGTTTACCTAAATGTTTAAGTTTGGCAATGCAAGAGCCCAATTATTTCCTGCAGGCATTCATTTTGCTGTCCTTTCTCTATTGACCAATTATTTAATTAAACTGCACTTCATTAATCCCTAGGCCATCACAATAAACCCAGGGCTTATACATATGTGTGAAGCTGTTGGGGGCACCGCCACAACGCGATTTTTATCCATTCAGGTCCTATTCTCATTTAATGGGCCGAGCTGGCAAGAAATCTGGTATATGAGCTTTCACTTGAAGCTAGACATCCCATAATACAGCACAGACCGACCTTTATTTGCAGACGATTTTTCCCCCATCGAGCAAAAGGGCTTCTTAGGAACGCACTTTGCGCTGTGAAAAAAGGGGCATAAAACCCGAACTCGCTGGCATTATTCCTGCGTAAATACAACTTTAAAGACGGCACATCCCCCCGCGCCGCAGAATTGCCGGGGGCCAGCGTGCGTTTCCAAGGTAGAGCAAAATTAATTTCCATCCCTCCCCTCTGAAACGACTCGGTGCCGAAGGAATGGAGAAGTCATGGCTATTTCACTAGTAACAGGATTAAACCATTTATGAGGCATTGCAGCTGCTCTTTTATGGCATCTGATTGATATTCATGTGTGGTTAGCATTTGTCTCCTAACTTGTGTAACACAGAGAATAGTAAAAGAGAGACAATAATCGCCGGGCTGTTACATATTCAGGGGACTGGATTTCCCCTATCAGCCTTTCAGCAGCTCCGGGGGCGCGGGGCTGACCTCCCCCTCCGGCATTTTGGACGCGGGTAGCACGCACCCAGCCGAGGGCAAATAACGCAGAGCTGCGAAAAATCCTCCCTCACCCCCATCGCTCCCAGCCCAACCGCCTGCTGGACCAGCACCCCGGGGGGAACGGGGTGATTTTGGCCACTATTTTCTCCAGTTGGCCCCGTGGCCAGCCGTGGCCAGGAGCCGCAGCGGGTACACAATAGCCCTTTTGAACGGCGAGCGAGGGCTGAGGGATGCGGGATGCCACGGGGGCCGCTCGCCCCGTCTGCTGCGGGGCTGCTGCGGTGGGCTGGGGAGCTGTGCCCCCTTCCCCCCGGGGAGCTGTGCCCACGGGAACCAGGAGGGGCTGTGCCCACGGGAACCACGGGGGGATTTGCCCAGGGGAACCAGACACGCCGCTTCCAAACTGTTCCCTGCGAGGGAGCGCAGAAAATCAGGGATGCTGCAACAGATTGTCAAGCCGCACAATTAAGTCGATTCCTTACTCGGCAGGGATTTCTGCTCGCCTCCCAGAGAAGGGTTTTTTTTTTGTTTAAAGCTTCACAGGAAATTTCCTTAGAGGGACAGGAACCTCACTGTTGCTCCTAATGCAAATATAAACCGCCACCACCACACACACACACACACACCCCTTCCCAAGCATACAGCAGCAAATGGAAAAGTAACTGTGAAAAGAACCACTGGAGCAGCCCTGGCAGGTGCACACAAACAAAGATGTCTTTACCTGCAGTTGTAGGTCCTGATTTCCTTGTTATCCCTTTTGCACTTGACTGCCACAAAGATCATGGTGACAAAAAGAATGGCTGCGATAGACCCCAGGGCAATAATGAAAATGAGGGAGAGGTTAACAGATCCTATGGACTCCTGGGCATCCAGGGCTGGAGACAGGTATATCAAAATCAAGGCAGAGGCTGAGAGAGATGTTTTTCCATGGTCATGAGCCACCACGATCAGCTCATAGGCTGTCTTTGCGTTCTCCCCAAAGGCTCTGGTGGTCCTTATCTCTCCATTGACCTGGTCTATCTCAAAAAAACCTCTGTCTCCTTCCACCATTTCATAGGATAGTCTGCCATTTTCACCCTCATCATAGTCGTCTGCCTTGACCACTGTCACCAAGTAGCCAACCCCCGCATTCCTGGGGATGTACACCTCCGCGGTCCCATTGACCAGTGGTGGGGCTGTGATCACAGGAGTGTTGTCATTGACGTCCAGGACAATCACCCTGACGGTGGCATTGCTCTGGAGAGAGGGGTTACCCCCATCTTTTGCCAAGACCTTGAACTCAAAGGACTTTGTCTGTTCATGATTGAAGGACCTCAAAGCATAGATATCTCCAGAGTTGGGGTTGATGGAGACATAGGTGAAGACAGGCATGTCCCTGACTTGGGAGGGCACAATCTGGTAGGAGACACTGCCATTGAGGCCCAGGTCAGGGTCCCTGGCTGAGACTGAGAGGAGGTAGGCCCCCGGGGTGTTGTTCTCCTGCACAATGACCTGGTAATAGGGCTTGGAGAAGTGTGGATGGTTGTCATTCTCATCGGTGATCTTGACAGTGAAGGACTTGGTGGCCTGTAAGGAGGGGACACCATTGTCTTTGGCCTGGATGGTGAGGTTGTACTGGTCCCTCTGCTCCCGGTCCAGACGGCCATCCACAAGGATGGTGGAGAAGCTCTCATACTCCTGGAGCCGGAAAGGCACGTTGCCCAGGAGCTTGCACTGCACCCGCCCATTGGCCCCCGAGTCACGGTCTGACACCCGCACCAGGGCGATGACGTACCCTGGTGGGGCGTTCTCGCTCACCTCCACCAACTCGCTGTTGACGGAGAGCAGGTTGATGAGAGGTGGGTTGTCATTGGCATCTTGGACACTGATGGTCACTTTGCAATGGGCAGGGATGGAGTTAGGCCCCAAGTCCTTGGCCTGCACATCCAGTTCATAGACGTGACCCTCCTCGTAATCAATGGCACCACTCACCGTGATCAGGCCGCTCTGGGGGTCAATTTGGAAGAGGTCCCGGGCCCGTTCTGAAACGTAGCTGTGGAAAGAGTAAAGGACCTGGCCATTGGTGCCCTCGTCTGGGTCAGAGGCGTTGAGGCGGATGACCGGAGTACCCGGCGGGGCATTTTCAGGCACGCTGACGGTGTAGGCCGGCTCCTCGAAGAGGGGGTTGTTGTCATTGGAGTCGATGACGCGGATGCTGAGCTCCACTGTGCCAAAGTTGGGTGGGTCACCGCCGTCCAGCGCAGTGATCACGTAGCTGTAATGGGACTGGGTCTCACGATCCAGGCTCTTCTCCACCACCAGCTCAGCAAAGCGGGACCCATCGCCCCGGGTCTTGGTCTCCAGCCCAAAGAGGTCATTCGGGGTGATCTCATAGCTCTGCACACCAAAGCTGCCCGAGTCTGGGTCATAGGCACTCTCCAGTGGCACCCGGGTGCCGGGACTGGCCGTCTCCGAGATCTCCAGCTCAATTTGGTCCGTGGGGAAGCTGGGTGCATTGTCATTGAGGTCCTTGATCTCCAGCTTGATCACACAGATCTCCATGGAGCTGGACATCACCTCCAGCGAGATGACGCACTTGGGGCTCTGCCGGCACAGCAGGTCCCGGTCAATCTTCTGCTTGGTCACCAGCAGCCCCGACCCGGGGCTGATATCCACCAGGTGGGGGGCTGAGTTGGAGACCACCCGGAAGGCAGCGGGCTGCCGAGGGTCCAGCACGAAACCGGCGTCCCGGGCGTCCTTGGCGACGTTGGCTATCACCGTGCCGGCCCGCTGCTCCTCCTCCACCGAGTACTTGAGGTTGACGAGGGCTCCGGCGCCGGCCCACAGCAAGGCGGCCCCGAGCAGCGCCGGGAGAGCCCCCATCGCCGCCTCCCCCGCCGCGCCGCGCCCCGACGGCGGCTGGCCGCCCGCCCGCCCGCCTCAGGGGCCCGCCGCCCTCATGCGGGCAGCGTCCGCCGGGCTGCCCCGGCGGCGGCGGGCGGCTGCGGGCACCGGAGCCGCGGTCCCCCGCGCCCACACCAACGCAGCCCGCTCAGGAGCTCCGAGCCGGTGGCGCCGCGGATGGGCTGGGCATGGCGTGCGGGAGCTGGAGCGGAGTGCCGAGCCCGCGGGGTGCCGAGCCGAGGGGTGCCGACCCGAGCTGAGCCGAGCCGCGCGGTACCGTGCCGAGCGGTGCCGAACCGAACCGAGCCGCGCCGATCCCGCTCCCGCCGGCGCTCGCTGCGGCGGCCGCGCGCCACTGCCCGCAGTCCGGAGCGCCGGCGGGCGGCGCGAGGGCGGGCGGCACGGGGGCGGGCGGTGATGCGGAGCAGCCAATGGGAGCCGGGAGGCGGGGCCAGCGCGCCGCGTCTCCGCCAATGGGGCCGCGCTGAGCAGCGCTGCCGGGCGGGGGGGCGGGGCCGGGGCGGGGCTGGCGCGGAGCGGCGCGTCCTGTGGCGGCGGCGGGCGCGGAGCGGAGCGGAGCGGGCGGGATGGGTCTGGCGGCCCGGAGGTTGTTGCCCCGCGGCGCCGAGCCCGGGAGCTGCGGGAGCACCGGCGCTTCGGGGCGCCACCGCGGCAGCCGCTGTGTGGCTGCGGTAACCGGCGGCTCGTCCTTCACAGGGAGGCGGAGGAGCGCCGCGGGCACCGGGGTGGGCGCTTGCCAAGGCTGGGCAGCGGGGACGCTGGGTCGCCGCTAAGGATCCAGGCCCTTTCACATGCTTTCCCTCAGAAGCAGGGGAGAGCCTGCCCTGCTCCCGCTGCACCGCGACCCGGGCGGGGTCTCCCGGGAGCTGGCGTGGGACCCGGTACCGCCAAGTCCTCCCAGGCCGCTCCAGCCCCGGCAGCGCTCGCTGCTCACCCCTATTGATTGGGGAGAGCAGCCACGGTACCGTGTTCTTTTGAAAACGAAATAAAACTAATTGTCCGCCTGCCTGTGCCTTACCTCCTGCCTCCGCGCACGACACTCACTTTCCCGGGGTCTAATTAACGGGGGCACCGGGGAGATGTCACCGTGTCGCGGGCCTGGGGCCGGTGCTGCCCCTGGCGGGCTGCGGGAGCGCTGCCGGCCGGTGCGGGCGGGCGCTCCGGCGCTCAGGTTGGAGCCTTTCGGCTGCACACCTCCAGATACCTCGTTCCCTTCCCTCCGGCCCTACCGAGGTTAAAGGAGGGGCCGGGTGCCGGCGCGTCCCTGCGGCAAACCGCCCCGGGAGCCCGCTGGTCGATCGCAGCGAGCCGGCGCCGCGGCGGGGAAAGCGGCGGGACGGGCTGACCGGCGAGAGCTGCATCGGCACAGACATTGCCGAGGGGGTGGGGGGGCTGGAGCCGACACCTCACAGGAGGAGCCAACCCGCGCGTCCATCCCGGACACCACCCGGTTCGGCCCGGTCCAGCCCAGCCCCGGCCCCTTCCCCCTTCCGGCCCGGCCGCGCCGTCGGGCCCCACCGCGCAAGGGACAAGGGCGCCATCTCGCGGCCGCTGCCGGGAGGAGGAGCGGCGGGACCGGACGGGCCCCGAGAACTCCCCCGGCATTGGGCGGGACCCGTCGGAGCGGTTCCGCGCCGGCTGCGGGGGAACACAGCTCGGCACCACCCCCTTGGATGCCCCCCTGATCCACCTCCCCGGGATGGTCGGGACATCACCTCCTCCAGGTACGCCATCAGCCGGGACAACTTTCCAAGGAGTACACCCCCTCCACGGACACCGTCCCCCGGGACAACACCCTCCAGGGACACCACCTCTCCAGGGACTCCACCCCTCCAAGGACACCACCCCCTCCAGGGACAACACCCCTCCAAGGACAACACCCCTCCGAGGACACCACCTCTCCAGGGACACCACTCCTCCAAGGACACCACCTCTCCAGGGACACTATCCGTCCAGGGACACCACACCCTCTAGGGACACCCGAGGGGATCCTCCCTGCTCCCCGGGACACACGGGAGGGGTGCAGGGTCCCTCTGCTCCTGGCTACCGTGTCCTGGAGGAGAAGGAGCAGGAGCCAGCGGACGGAAGAGCCTTTGCCAGGAGTTCATCCCCTCGCCGGGGACTCGGTCACCACCAAAGCCACCACCAAGAAGGTGACCCACTGCGCGGGTCCCACGGGAGAAGAATTCGGGACAGGCAGGAGGAGACAGTGCAAACGGGCAAACCTTTCTCTCCCGCATTCGTGAAGTCTTCCTTGGACAAATTAATTCTGATGACTTGAACTGTACCATGTGGCTTCAAAATGTGGCTGAAGGATCATAAACAAAGGGTAATTAGAAACAGGGGGAGGTGTTTATGGGGTACTGCAGGGATCTAGGTTAGGTCTGCCCTCATTTAATATCCTCATTAATGACCTGGAAAGAGGGAGTAAACTACATGTTAATGAATTTGGCAGATGATGTTATATTGGGAGGTGGTGTGAACTCCAGCAAGCATAGAAAATTAACAGAAAAAAAGGGCCTAGTGAGATTAGAAAGATGGGCAGGAAACAGCAACAGGAGCTGTGCCTATCTCGGACAGAGAGGAGTGAGTGCTGCAGAGAGGACAAGGAAAGTCCCAGAAGGAAAGTCCCCCAAGAGCAGAAGGGTCAGCAATGGCTGAGCCAAAACAGCAGCACTGCACCAGAGCCAGAGTGACACCCCAGAGAGGGGCCTGGCCTCAGCAAGGGAGCCCCAGGGGACAGACAGCGAGAGCAACCCAGGAGGCGGGAAGGTTGGATCAGCAGCTGATGAGCAGGGATGTTGTGGAGGTGCTGGGAGGCTCAGGTGTGGCCCAAGCAGAGCATGGGGCTCCCTCGGCACGGGGGCATTGGCAGCAGTTCAGAAAGAAGCCACACAAATGATCAAAGGCACAGGGAGACTGATTTCTGAAGGAAGATTAAAAGGCTTAAATATATATATTGCTTGGCTAAGAGCTGTCCGTGGAGAGACAAACTAAGAGCTTTACAGATCTGGTTGGTGTAAATAGAGAGGGAAGGAAGGAATTATTTAATAGAGTACAAGGGGCATCACCAGAAGGGATGACAGGAAATGAAGAAATGGAGTATTTAGGTTGAATGTCAGAGGGGAAAAAATCCCCTCTGCAGACAGTGAAAATTATGAGACTGTGATGTGATTCCCTGGAGGGGGAAAGTTCTGTGGCTTGAGATATTTAAAACCAGACAGGATTGGTCTGAATATAAAGGCATGAGCCACTGGCAGGGGATGTATGGGAGAGGAAGAGCTGGGCAGGGACACACCTCATTTTCCAGCTCCTTTTCCATGAAGTGTTTCTTTGCATATATCATACATAAAAGAGCTGCATATTTTATTTATTGCCTATATGTATTTCTGCTGCTGAAAAGGAAAACACTGACACAATGGATGCTGTGCCAGGCACGTTCTAGCCAGGCAGGGCTGAAAATACCTCCATGTTGGTATGAAAGGGCATTAAAGGAGGGCTAAGTGACAGGCATGAGGTTGCTTGGCTGATCCATGGTGTATAACCCTGGCTGCTGTGTCTCTACACAGTGATGTGCCCTTGGACCACAAGATCCCCTGCAGGTTTATCTTCTGTAGAGCACCTCATATCTCAGTGGCTTTCTGCAGGGCACTCTCCAGGTGGCCAAAGAGAAGCCAGGCCACAACATCACCCAAAACCTTGGTTAACTCTCCACCCTTTCACCCCCAGCTAATGCTCCGTTTGCTAGAGGCTGTGACAGGATCCCTTTGGAGCAAAACAGTCATCGATTGCAGTCCCACCCCTCCCCATTTCCTGCCTCACTGGAGGTCTGTGAGTGCTGTCAACAAAATGGATTAATAGTCCTATTATCAGTTCAGATGGATAGCCCGGGTGAGGTGAAAACATCGCGTCCCAGGGAACTCAAGTAGGCACATTAATAAAGATGCCACACATTGGCTCTGAAATCTAAAAGCTTTGCTCCACTCCTTGCAACACAATTAGTTTATCCAAAGCCCAACACTCCCATTGCAATGCACCTGCCACTGCCCCTAGCACCAGTGTGTGGTGGCCTGGCTGGGAACAAGGGGACTGGTGGCATGGTGTTCCCCCTACCAACCCTCCTGCAAGAGCTCTCCATGCGGGACAGCAGCTCATTAGGTAGCACCAAGGAGCTGCCCTGTCCCCATGGTGCCAGCTCACTGACCCCTCAGCATCAGGCTGGGGGCACCAGGGCACAGGGAGCTGGTGTGACAGGGTGGCACTGCGGCTTGTCACTCAGCTGCTCATTGATGGCTATGGGCAGAGCGTTAACAAAGCTATTGGTTCTGCCCACGCTGTAAAATCAAGAAAGCTTTTAATTAAAAGCAAGTGGTGCAGCTTGCAGCCCTTTGTTTGAGCACTAACGTGAATGACTTTGCTTTCCAGCCCAGCATTTATGGCTGTCTCTCTTGTACCTGTCAAAAAGTAAATCTCAGGATCTAAAACATGTATATTTAAAACTATGGTATCAGTGGGCTGTCAAGCCTGAGGTTTTTTATTAAACATTCCTTGTGCAGGAGGTGAGGGGAAAGGACGAGCACAGAATGAGGCTGGCAAAACCATCCCCCACAGAGGTGGCATCCACTTGGACCCCTGCCCCACTGCCCCAATCCACCACTTGCATCTTCTGGTAGAGCAAGGGTGGTGCTCCCCCAGCACCCTATTTCTCCAGGTGTGGTGTAGAACTGTAGAAAACATGTACAAAATAGTCTGAAAGTTTTGAAATTTGTTTAAAACATCAAAGAGGAACTTTATCTTTTTAATTTTTCAGAACCTTTCTTTTAATTTCACATTTCTGAAGTGTTGTTTTTCCCCTTTCCAGCACCTTTTCTTTTTAGCTACTAGGTGAAGTAAAATAAATGATGTAGGTTTATTTTCTCCTTTCTTTGCTTATCCAGTTCTGCAAAACTTGAAAGCTTTTCAAAGCATTTAGGTGTCGAGAGTTACAGTTCAGGTTTGTGCTTTTTTTTACCCTTAGCCATGTTTCTAATATCACAGCAAACTAGAAAAAGACTGTAGCATAGAAAAAGAAAATGAAGAAATAGGAAAACGTGGAGAAAAATCCCTAGACCATTTAGCCATCAGACATCTGCCATGTGTGGAGAGAGGGAATACCTACACAGGAGAAAAACAGAGAATTTTATATTTGGGGAGGAGGGGTGTTTGGAAAATAAGACAAAGCATGCAGCTTAGAATTAAACACACAATTTTTTTTTTACCCCTCACGTAGGGATTGAGTGCATGCCCACTCCCAAGAGGTTTTGGAGCAAGGACAGCCTGCCCAGCACTGTCTCTACCAGCCAAACTTTATCGAGCATCCACGGGTCTTGCAGACATCTGTCCATGTAACTCTGTTAGCAGTTTGCACGTAATGCAGATAAGGGACGGCTGCTGTAAAATATTGAGTCTTTAGGCTATAAAAAACTGTCTTTCTAAGCTGAAATCTAACTTTATTTGTACTCCAGCAATTCCACCCAAGTCAGCAGGGTTTCCTGGCTGTTAGCAAGGGCAGCGTCTGGCACGCTCCTTCCACAGGAGAGGTTAAAGTGCCAAAGAGAGGACAGCATCCCTCAGAGGAATTTGATAAACTCCTATTACTCAATAGTTTAATTCAGTTTTACTGATGCTGCATCTTTTATCAAAGATTACATAATGCTGAATAATCATGAAGCACATAATGCAGAGCCAGACAGGCACTTATAATCAGATTTAAAGCCCATATTAAAAAAGTAGCAGGTGCAGAGCTAATTCTTCTCTCCTGTGCTGGGATCGGTCCAGAGGAAGCTGTCACACAGCCTGCCTGGCAGCAAAAACTGGGCAGGGGGATGAAGAATAAAATGGTGCTTTCTGGAGGTGCCTAAGGAGTGAGGCAGGTGCAGGCTGTGCACAGGCAGCCAGGGAGCTGGGCAGGGGCTGACTCTCAGCAGCCTGCATGGGGTATGGAATTATTCAGTTGGAAAAGACCTTTAAGATCACCAGGTCCAACCGTTAACCCAGCACTGCCAAGACCACCACTAAACCATGTCTCTCAGCACTACATCTATCTGGCTTAAATACTTCCAGGGATGGTGACTCTACCACTTCCCTGGGCAGCCCGTGCCAGTGCTTGACAACCCTTTCAATGAAAAAAATTTTTATATATCCAATCTAAACATGCCCCTTGAAAAACTTGAAGCCATTTTGTCTTATTTTAACACTTGATATTTGGGGGAAGAGACCAACACCACCTTCACTCCAACCTCCTTCCAGGTACTTGTAGAGAGCAAGAAGGTCTCCCCTCAGCTTCCTTTTCTCCAGGATAAACCCCAGTCCCTTAACCACTCTTTCCAATCCCATCTATGAAGATGAGAAGCAAAAAAACCACTGTGTCATTGGGGGTCTGCTAGAGGTGGTGATGCTTTTTCCTCCCCTCACTGGCCCATGTCTCACCAGCTGCTGTCAGCATTCGTTAATGCCTGTGACAAATGAGCACACAGGTTCCCAGGCCACTTCCCAGAGGGCACAGTATGAAAGGCTACAGCTGAAACCAGTGTCTCTGCTGGCTGCATCAGCTGAGAGACTAGGACCAGCGTGGCAGGGAGGTGTCCCTGCTTGGGGACACCCAAGAGCTGGGCGTGCTGCTGAGTGGGCCAAGCCAACCATGGCTGAGATCAGCACCAAGCACCAAACAGCATCCTCACTGCTGACTGACAGCCTGCTGCGGGATCACACAACAAAACGATGCAGCTTGGTTGATTTAATCCCTTTCCTTACAAGAAAAGCTGACCTGAGGGGCTGCTAAGGGCTGCTGGTCACCTTGCAAGACGCTCCTTTGGGTGCAGCAGCACACCTGCACCTGGCAGCCACACTGTTCAGCCCTGCTGGATAAATATTTCCCATGCAATCAATTCCAGCGCATAAAACCATCAACCAGGATAACCTTGTGATCAAATGGCCAACAGAGAAAAGTGCTTAATATTATCCACTCCAGATAATGAGCTGTATTTCCAGCGCAGGCCCCAAACACACATCACCGTGCATTAAATGCCACGCACAACAAGTTAAGGAAAGATTAAGGAGGAGAGAAGAGTGAGGGTGGATAACAAAGCACAAGGAAATTGCAATCTCTGCCACCGGCGCGTGCAGGAGCGGAGCCGAGGGAGCGCTGCAATGCAGCTCAGTGCACAATTGCCTGGTGGACCTTCAGGAAGGAGCTTTGGATGCCTGCCTGGATTTACAAACCATGCGTGCTGTTACCCATACAGGTGAAGAACAGACGGCCTTAGGGTTTACAAGACAGCAATGCCATGGATGAATTAAGAGGCAACGAAACTTCTCTCTGCAGGAGATCTGCCTGCCGGCAAAGGTTATTCGAGGCGATGGGAGAATCTCTGCTCTTCCTACCCTGCTTACAAATAGCACATCTTAATTCAGTCTCCAGGTCCTTGCATGGACAAACAGATTGTGAAGGTTGGGGGGAATAGAGACGCTTCAGGAAGGACGGTGATTTAGAGAAATAGGGCAATGCAATATCTCCAGTCTGAATGGCAGCACGGTTAATGCACAGAGCTTCGCAAACTCCGCACAGCTGCTCCAGCAACTTCCATTCCATCTTTCAAAACAGTCACGAAGACAAGTAAATCACTTATTCTACATTTTTCTTTCTATTTTTCTCCCCCCTTTATTACAGCGTGCTACTTAGACTGCTGCTGACCCCGCAGGATAAAAGAGAGTCTGCAATGTTTCTTTCTTCCAGCAGAAACTAGATACCTGGCTCTGACAGAGAGCTGACAGCTCCCAAACATTCACTTGCTTTTACGCCCAAGCCACAACCCTCCTGACCAGCATGCCAACAGAAAAACCATTTCTGGGATCTCCAGCCTCCTGCCACAGCACACAGCTCCAGCTGAGAGATTTCAGCAGCACTCTTCAGCTGGCACGATTTGCCCCAGCTCTGGAACACCCGATGGAGATGTGTAGCACCAGCTGAGGAGCAGCAGCAGGGCTGGGATCCAGCTCCATCTCACCAAGGAGCCCACATCAGGGAATCTGGCACCTCTTCCTTGCTGGTGTTGACTGAGCAGCATCCCGCAGTTTGGTGTTCCAAACACTTCCTGCCTGCATCCTACTCCCAGCAGTTAGCAGTCCAGGCGCTAATCCCACCATACTTCCCTCTTCCCCTCCCAATTCTGCAACTGCAGATGCAGGGAAACAGTAGAATACACCCACCAAAACCTCTGCACTCCCCCAGCATTGCCTCGTGGATCGTTTTCACCCACCAAACTGAGATTTTCATGCTATGGCACCATGCCTGTGCTGTCTGAAACCAGCCTGATGCTCCCACACTGTAACCCAGCCGGGCTACTGGTGGTGTTTGGGCAGAGCGTTTGGAGATGTGAATGTCAGGGAAAGAGATTTGTCACATAACATCACCTATCAGAGAAGGGAGAAAAGGCTAGAAAAACGCCTAACAATTGCTGTAATTATGGCCCCTTCAAATGGCTACACGAGGTGTGGGGGAAAGGGCTGGCATAGCTTCTCAGAGCTGAACCTGGGGTGGATGCTGTTCCAAGCCAGTGATTAATAGTCTGCTAGGATTTGTTTTGGCATGGTGAAAAACTGAGCGCAGCGTCTCAGAAAGATGCCAGATGGAGGGCCCAGAGCTGAGCCCCCCGGCCAGGCACCAGCACACCGCAGAGCAGGTGCTGGCAGCACCAGTGCAGGTGCTCACCCCGAGCAGCACGGTGCTTGCTCCTTATTTGTGGGGTAACTGCACCCAGGCACGGACCCAATCCTGCCACTGCCCAGGCTCTCGTGCTCCTCAGGCTGTTCCCTTGCAGGGCTGCTCCTTCCCAGTCTCCCATGGCACTGGAGGAGGCTGCTGAGCAGCCCAACCCCCTGGCAGCAGCTTTGCCACTGCCCCTGAGTCAGGTCCATCTCCACAACAAATTCCTGGAGCTCACTTCTAGCAGGAGTGCCAGGATGAAGCCTTCCCCCTGCAGCCCAGGCTGTTCCCCCTCCCTTTCCCTAGCCCATGGATTTGATTTGCTCCAGGGTGTTGAGACATCACTCTCCATGCAGCTGGAACAGCAGCCACAGCTCCAGTAGTGTGAAAGCAGAGAACAGCCCCTTGTGAGGCCACCCACCTGCCAGGGAGTGGGTGGGCAGGGCACCCAGCCTGGGTTGGAGCTGCCTTCCCCTCAAGATGCCAGCCCAGCCACAGCTAACACAGACCCTGTCCTTCAAAGAAGGACACAGCATAGGGGCAGCAGCACTGCTCATCCCACAGCTCACACCACTCATCCCCTTGGGAAGCAGGAGGCAGATCCGAATTGACCCCGTGACGAGGTACCAGTGTGCTGATGGCAACGTATCCTCCTGTGGGAGGCTAAAGGTAAAAGTGAGTCCAGCTGGGCCACAAGATAGATTGTTTGGATCAGGCTGAGAATCACTTATGTGGTGTTTTATTAACCATAATGGATAGCCAGGCCTGGTAAAATGAGAAATAATCTTGTTTAAGGGATCAGCCCTGAATCACATAGTGATGTTGCCAATGCTGCAAACTTTCCTCTCTGGTCAGCAGGCCAAATCCTTTCCTGGAGCAAGTGATGCCCAGAACAAAAGAGCACAAATCAGATTTTTAATTTTTTTTTTAAGGCAGAAAGCTATTGCTAAGAATTGGAGATTATATGGCAGGCAGCATCCTCATCTCCCAGTCCCTCTGATGTTCACACTTCATCTCATCTTGGTCCATCAGGATTGCCACCTTACCCAGCACTTACTCAGCCTGCTGCTCTGCACCCAAACTGGGTGCTCCCCAGGGACAGAGCTCTCCCTGGGGTAAATGGTTGTGGCTAATGGAAGAAAACAGAGGAAAAAGTAATTTACATCAGTTCAGCATTTATTCTGTACTCTGCTATTTTGTGATCATCTGTAATTTTGATCTATTAACAGTAAAGGATGCATCTGTTCTCTGGGTTCATCTTATTTACAGGTGATGTGACACCAAGGGACTGGTCTGCTGATCAAGGGCATTTTTGGAAATTCTGTATTTCCACAATTGTGACTGACCCCTGAAAGCGAGGGGGGCACTGGGAGAGGGGTGGCATCTACCCAACAGAGGAGCTGCCTTTTAGGCAAGGGTGTGACATGCTCAGGAGCAGCAAGAGACTGGCAGACAGCTTTTGCTACCACCACCCCAGCTCTGGTTAAGGAGCAGCAAGACTCAGGGGGTGGCAGCAGCCTGGGGACAAGCACTCAGATGCAGTGCAGAGCAGGGACCAGAGACCCAGGTTGCGGTGGCACCTGGATCCCAGAGAAAGCAATCACCTGGAGCACAGCTCTGCAGGTGTATCCTCTTGAACCACCCCCTCCCTGATTCTCCAGTGGGTGCCCAAGACCCTCTCGCCACGTGGCAGTGCCCAAGGGCACCGAGCTCTCCTGCATCCAGGGAATAAATAATCCTTAAAGTCTGGGCGAGTCCCACCTTCAAAGGGAAAAGGAGCAATTACAGCCTGGGGCACGTGGCAGAGTTGCGTCAAAACCTACGTGAAAACAGACGTTTCCTGGTAGAGATTGAACATGTACCCCCACCCCTGCCATCCTGATTTATGGTGATTAGCAAGCTGATCAGCTGGGGAGCTGGGTGATGGCTGAGGGTCCTGCTGGAAAAAGCCATGGGCCTGAGCCATCACCCAGGCAGCCCCTCTGCACCCTACACAGGGCATCCCTAAACCCCTCTTAGGCTGAGGGGGGTAAGCAGGGGGGGGAGCTCAGCACTGCAGAGCTCAGGACAACCCTCTGTCCTTCCATCTGTCCGTGGGATAGGGCCCCAGCAACCAGGCCGTGATGGAGATCAGGTTTCCAGCCCTGAGGAATGAAAACACAGCTTGTTGAAATTCTGTCTGCCTTCACAGAGAAAACAGAGCCCACGGCTGGTTCTGGGCTGGGTGCCCCAGCCCTGCCTGCACAGCCAGGAATTGGGGCTCCTGTACTAGGATGGAGGACCCCAGTAGCCAGCAAGGCTGCTATTCAGCCTCCTGTAAACAACAAATAAAGGGAAATAAATGCAAAACAGGTCTCTTGCAATGCACAGAAATGCCACAGGGACCGTCCTCTTTAACGCCAGCTGATTTCCCCCCAGGAGCCTCCTTTGAATTCTGTTTTCTCCCAAGCCTGGGACTGTGTCTTCCCTTTCCTTGCTGCTATCAAGGCCAGCAGCACAGGGGGGCTGTCCCCCACTGCTCTCCCCAGAGGGATGCTCCTGCCCACACATGGAAATATAACTCACTCGCTTGGGGTTTGAATAAGTCACCTATCTCCAGAAATCACAGCTCTGCCCACCGGCATCTGGCTGATGCCATCATTCACGAGCTGAGTTTTTCATGGCTTGGGGCACCTGCAGAACCTGAGCTGGAAGGGATGGAGCTGGTGTAGGGATTCTGCGAATTTGCCGGAAAGAGTTTATTGGAAACATTTAGCCCTCTTTCTGTTCATTAATGAAGTTCAAACATACTTTGATTTTCTTCATATTTGCTCATTAATTGAAATTGCACAGGGATGCTTTCATGGGGATGTTGGAGAGCAGGGACTGCCTGCCTGCTATTCAAAGGCAGGCAGGCAGCAACCACAGCACATCCCTGCTCTGGCCCCGACATGCTCTGCAGGATGGAAACCTGGCAAGGATTCAGGCTCCTACCACCCCCCCCCACACACACCCCTCCCTGCCCCAAACCTCCCCTTCCTGCAGGCTTTGCTGCAAGCAGACTTCGCTCCAGACGCAGCAGCGCTTGCTGCGAGCAATTTAAAAGGGTTTGCAAACACCAGCATGGTTCTTAGAGAAACAAATATCCAGCAATCTGTGCCGTGCTCCAAGAGCACCAGCTCTGGGAAGGATCACATCTCCCCATCTGGTTGGGACACGGTGCCACAGCAGCAGTGCCAGAGCTGCTTGGCCACAAAGCAACCTCCCGCCATCCCTGCCCACACCATGGGGAGAATCTCTGTGCTCCCATCAATACCTGCACGGATAGCAAAGCTCCACATGTGCAACACCACCGTGCAGGCAAGGAAATGCAGAGCAGGGCCATGAGATGCCTCCTTTCCTTGCTTCTCCAGCCATCTGACCTGGGCCAGGAGGTCTGAGTTGACAGTGGCTGGGGTAAAACTCAGATTAATCCTCAAGTAAGCTCCAGTTAATCCCGCTTACACCTACAAGGAGTGTCAGTGACACTGTTACATCTGCCAAACTACAGAAGAAGGTCTCACCCCAGGCACAGTGGAGCTTCCCTGCCCCAGCTGTGGGATGAGAAGCCACCACGGGGCTTTCCAAACAAGGAGCAGACACCGACCAGCAAAAAGCTTTTGTGTGGATGCTCCCAGCCACCGCCAGAACTTCAGCAGTCTGAACATTCCAGACCTGCTGTAACATTTGGATATTTCACATATATCGCACAAGAGCAGTTTATTTCAGGAATTATATGGTGATGGATAGCTAAATGCAAGGAAAGGCCATTATATGCTATAAAAAGCTGTGCAGTCTTCCTGCCTGCGCCGTGCTCTGTGACAAACCATCTGCTTTGCCTGCACCTCCCTTTGTTTATCCTGCTCAGCTCAGCTGAAATTAAAATTGACAAAAGCAATTTCTCCCGATCAAGTCGGAAAGATAAGGAGAGAGGGCTGCTGCACACACTGCCATAGAAACCTGGGCTCCTCATCCTCCTCCCTGTGCAGCAGCTAAGCCTGAAGTGAAGTGCCCAGCTGCAGTGGGAAGATCCTCCTGCTCACGCCAAAGGAGAAACACAGATGGATTTAGCCACGGGAGATCCATCTCACAAATGCAGGGCTGAGAAGGAGTTTTGTTTTAGCCGTGCTCCGATCCCCTCCCCTTGGATTCAGAAGTACAAAGTGGCCCCTTTGATTAGAAAAGCACATTTGGATGAATTTGGAATTATTTCCCGTTGGCAGGAAAGGGAGGGGGAAAAGCGCTGTATTTTCTCAGAGAACATTTCTGGAGTGTTTGAGAACCTTCTAGGTTATATTTACACTGCTACAGCACTTTTCAAGCTGCAAAATACGGGTCTGGGCTGCCGATGCAGCTGTAGCTCAGCCCTGGCACCAAGCCTCCAGGATTTGGTCCCCCAGCACTTGAGCTCAGCCTCTGACAATTACACCTGCATGGGGCTGAGAGCTGAAGGATGGGAGGGAGCCCCTCATCACCTTCTCCTGGCTCAGAGACCCTTCCTCAAGGGGCTGGAGCACAAGTCCCCCTTTAAACCCAAGGGGTTCAGCTCCTGCAGCCTACCCACATCCCTCAGTGCTGCGCTCTGTGTGCCAAAGACAGAAGCAGGAGGCAGGGAGTGCAGCTTTTAAAAGACAGGAGACCTTCATATTTCTACATCCAATTTCTTTAGACATGTTAATAGCATGAGGCCTCTTTTTTCTGAGATGCAGTAGCAGCTGCTCGAGTCTCCACTGAATTAGGCTAAGGGCAAGTTTTACATTTTGAAGAGAGATTTTTGGGGTCTGGTATTTTTTTTTAAACCTGAAAGCAAAGGCAGACATCAGAAAAACATCAAGCTGTGAGACATACCATTTTCCCTGTGCTGGTATAACTCAGGAATAGCTGAATAAAACTGCAGTCCATGTTCCTGACAAATTCCCTGGTGGGCTGAGTAAAGGCTAGAGAAATTCCAGCCCAGAAGGTAATTGCCTTTTTTCTTTTTTTTTTTTTTTCTTTTTTTTTTTTTTTCCCCTTCCTGAAGTTATTAGAGTTGCAGGAAAGCCCTGGAGCAGAAGGCACTTGACTCACAGGAGCAGCAGACAGTTTGCTGGAGCTCCCTGACATGGGCTGCACTCAGGGCTGGTGGGCATCAGGGACCTTCTCTGGCAGATAAATGCAGTAAAATAAATGGACAATCAGATGCCACAGCCCTTCTGCTCACTGAAATCATGGGTGGAGAGTCAGGAACCCTCCAGGGCCCAAGAGGAACCCAGGGAGCTCCCTGAGTTGGAGCAGGAGCCTGCTCTGCACAGACCACACCTTCTGCAGGCACCCACGGCTCCGTGACCACCTCTGACTGCCAAGAAAAGCTCCCACAGCTCAAGCAAAAAGCAAACGGAGGGTGCCTTGGTTCCCAGCCAGCATTTAACCTCCTCCCTCTATTGTGCCAGCCTCAGGTCGGAAGCTCCATCGCTGCTCGGTCCCGCAGCCAGGCACTCACTGCCACCAATTAATCACGGTGACTGCTTTGATTGCCTGACACATCACGGGGCAGATCACACTGATAAAGCCCCACGCAGCCAGGAAAAACCTGAGCCTCGTCGGCACAGGCAAATGGATGGAGCAGCTCTGGGTTTGCACAGGGTGTGGGCAAGCCTAGACCTGAGGATCTGGATCTGCTCCTGGGTTTGTCCGGGATAAGCAAGATTAGATCTGGATCAATCCCGGGCTTATCAGGGCTAAGCAAGATTACATCAGGGATCAGCCTCTGTATTGATTGTATAATTTGTCACTACGATGCTTGGGAAAAAAAATAAAAATCCCCCGTGCAGCTACCAGAGACTGCACCAGCACCAGGGAGTGGAGATGCCAGTCCTGCTCCCCTTGCTATGTTCATTAGACATGTCATTCACTCAGCACAGGCATTGTTTGCTGTGATAACGTACTTAAAATTCAGCAGCACACTCTTCCCCACATTTAAATAGAAACAGAGATTTACCCTCGGACATATATTATGCATTAGAGCAGTATTCTAGGAACTGGAGTCAGAATCCACCTGACTCCTCATTTATCTGCAGCTAATGAGGCCTCAAAGATCAGAACCCCATGAATGCTCCCACCAGGACGGGAGCCGGGGGGACATTGACACTGGGATGGCACAAGCCAAGGGAGCAGTGTGCTGTCTGGGTAGTGACTCAGGGGAGAAGCAAGCCCAGCATCCGAGGAAGCTGGATGCACAAAGGGAATGGGGAATGATCCTCAATGCCCCTTGCTTGACAGCATCTGCCATTGTTGTGTCTGGGATGGGGATGTGACTTCATCTAGATCTTGCTGGGATTTTGAAGGGTTTGATGATAATAATAACTGGTTGCTGGGTTGGGTTTTTTTGTTTGTTTGTTTGGGTTTTTGCTTTGTTTTGTCTTGGGATTTTTGGTTGGGTTTTGGGCTTTTTGTTGTTGGTTTGGGTTGGGTTTTTTGCGTGCACTGCTTTTTATGCATCCCTGACTGTTAGAGTTAGAAGGAATCAAAGACTTTGCAAACCTTCTGGCAGCTTTAGGGATGGCAGCCCACTGCGAGCAGGGAGGAGAGGGAAGAGCTCTCCTGGCCTCTGAAGTCTGCTCCTCCCTGGGGAGCACTGAGAAGTTATTTCAGCAATATTGCAACTGGATCAGCTGAGGAGGAGATGACAGGAGATTAATGAAATAATAGTGGTCTGTGGACTGAGCAGGGCAGGATATTGCCCTGGCAGTGCTCTTGCCAGCCAGCTGAGCATCAGGCAGGGAAAACCACAGATGCCAGCCTTCTGCTTCCAACTTTTTGCCTCCAGCAGCAAGTTTTGCTTCTGTCCATGTATCTCCTCTGCCCTTGTCCCCTCCTGGGCAAGGAGGGTCATTTCCAGGTGCAAATGTGGCTCTGGTGAGGCTGGTGCAGACTCACCAAGCCTCAGCTCACATCGTTTGCAGTGCTATGAGCACTCAGTGCTCAGGACTCTGTTATCCAAACAGAAGGCAGCCCCAAAAATGCTCTACACATTTTCCCAAGTTATCCATGGTCCCTTTTTACTGACTTCACTATTGAAAGTGTTCTCTGCTGAAAGCCAGCACTCTCATGTGCATGGTGGATAACACCAAGTGCTGAGTTTGTGGCACTCCTTCAAACCTTCCCAATTCCCCCTTTCCACCCCAGCCCCTGAGCAAGGCCAGGCTTTGCCCCATGCACTCTGTGAGCCCCTCCGCCACCTTCTGCAGACACAGGTTTCTACCACCCCTGCACACGTGTTTCTTCCCTGCTTAGTCAAGTAAATATGTTTGGGTTAATCCGACTTGCTCTCACACTGAATAGCGTCAAACACAGCAGCTGCCAAACAAATAAAAAAAAAAAAAAAAAAAAAAAAAAAAGGAGTTCCAGCCCCTTGCTGGTGGTTTGGGAGAGAAAGATGGGTGCAGGCAGCTGAATGAGCAGAGGGCAAGTAATTCCCTTGGCCCCCCAAGTACACAGCTGGGGTACTCTGGTGACCAGCAGCAAATAACACAGGGGCAAAGGATTAAATCACATCTGCACATCTTCCTCTCCCATGTTCCTGCATTATTTAAGAGAAAACATGTTCTCTTATAGCCTTTGTTCTTTCCCTTCTGCACTCGCTTCCTGCTGGTGGTGAGTGAACTAGATCAAACCCTCCTAGCCCAGGTTTCAAAGCAATGTGAAGCCACATTCTGGGGCTGATGCAGGTCTAGAAGTCACCTCAGTTCCTGCAGCAGGACAGAGCCAGCTCTCTCAGATCTGACAGTCCTGGAGCAGCACAGACCTGAGCTCAGCAAAGCCGACAACTTCCACTCGGTGACTGAAAGTCCAGAGCTCAACACTTGGAGCTTTGAAATGCAGATTTGGGTCCAAACTCTGGGAAAGAACCATGTTCAAGGAACACACCCATGGGCAGCTGCCACTGACTACCCAGGACTATCACAAACATCAAGAAAGACAAAGCAAGAGCCCAGGGCCACCACAGCCAGGCAGCATGTGGGGATGAGGGCAGGGACAACACACCATGCTCCCCTCCCTGGCTCGAGCATCAAACAGGTCCATGGCACTTGCACTGCCCTGTAGTGACAGCATCACACCAGCCTGTCTAGACACCCCACAAGGAGACTGTAAATCCCCCCACACCCTCACCACACTGAGGACTTGCAGGAACAGCATTGTTTTCCCCAGGAAAATGACTCCTTGGCTGCACCATCTCAGCAGACACCATGGCAGCAGGAGGTGAGGGCGATGGAGACTCAGCCCCATGCATGGCTGAGCACAGGAGCTGTGTCCCCCCCACCTGGAGACAGGGAGGGGGTACTGCCCACCCCCCCGGGGCACACATAAAGGCATGAGGTTAGAGCAGGCACCAGCACCTCTATTGGAAAACCTACTCCTGCAGAGCTCCATTGATTTTTTTAAAATTAATCTATTTAGAGCAGTTGGAGTTGAGCTAGCTTGAGGTGCTGTTTAAGCTGCTGCTTTCCCTGTGCCTCCCATTCAGTGTGTGCAGACTGGGATTAAGTTAGGAGGAGGAGTGGGATGAGGGAGGTGAACACATCTGGGTGTTGCTGCCTGATGTCTGCATGCCAGAGTAGGTCCTGAGCCTGGCAGGAGCTGATGTCCCCCTGCATCCCTCCATCCTGGGTGTCCAAAGGGTCTCCCCATAAGGACAAGGCTAGAAAAGCATAGTGAAGGAGCCCCAAAAGTTTTGGGGTGTAACACTGGAGGGCCAGACCCCACCAGCCTGAGCTGCTTCAGCCCAGCTGAACCTCAGCAGCCTCCACCTGAGATCCTCCTTGCTTTGGAAAAAAAGCTTAGTGAGGAGGATTTCTCCTCTCTGTCATTAACCTGACATAATGTCTTTCCTGCTGGCAGCTTTCAGGCTCAGCAGGTTTGTTATAAAATTCATTATCAGATATTGCAATCACAGTCACCTTTATTGGGCTCTGCATTTACAATAATTAGGCCAATAAACACTGATTTATAAAAATGACAAACAGGAACTCCCAGTAAGCAAGAAAAATATGCTTTCTTTAGCAAGCAGTTTCTTCCAGGATGAAAAAAAATATGTAAAAAAGCAGAAACCAATCACAACAGCTGAAAGCAAAGTTCTTCTGGGAATTCCCACATTCCAACAGAGACCTCACCAAGGACAACCCCAGGGTGTAGACCCCATGGCCAGGCTGCCCAGCTTGGGGCTGCAGAGCTGGGGAGTGAGGAAGATGCTGGGGGTGTAATGGGAAGAGAAGATTGTGACAAGTGGCACAGAGAGGGAAGGAGTGAGGAGGAGGTGGGAGGAACCAGGGTGGGGAGGAAGAGCAGGAACAAAGGAAAGGAAAGGAAAATCTAACAAGAGGGAAGAACTGTTGTGGGGAGGGAGGAAAAAAAAAATCCCTGCTGCGTATGGCAGGGGGAGAGCAGAGCAATAGGAGAGAAAGAGATGGAGCTTCAAGCCTCAGTGTTAGAAAAAAGTGTAAGAGACACAGCAGGAGGGAAAGAGAGAGGAGAAGGGAAGTGTCACCTGAGAGGAGGCAATACAGATGCTCTCTGCATGCCCAGATTGCTCCAAGGGTACGGGGGGGGGGGGGAGGGGGCAGGCTACTGGAGAGGAGCTCTGGGGAGCAGAGGCTGTGGCAGCACACAGACCCCCACACTGCTGGATACCTCGGGTGGAAGGAAAAGGCAGACAGGCCAGCAAGACCCCACAGACAGCAGAGGAGGGACTGCAGCTGTGATCCCAAAGGCAAAGACTTGGGATCAAGTGGAGGAATGAGATGAGGTGGGATCCACCAGAGTGGGGGACAAGGAGGGCACAGCATGGGGCCAGATGGCAGCACATGGGGTGCAGACCCCAGGATGGGGTCTTGCCCTGTCTAGGGGTTGGGAAACCTCCTAATAGGGCAATGGCAGAGTCACCCAACCCCCAGCAGGGCCTCCTGGTGTGGGGGGACATCAGGTCCTGGGACAACTTGTAGCAGCTCCCAGTACCACCAGACACAGCCCTAGAGCACTGAGACCCTTCTGACTCAGGACATGGCTGCCTCCAAAAGCCACTGGCACAGGGTGCCTGGGCAGGAGGAATCTCAGCAGCTTTGCCATGCCCATCCACACCCCTTTTGCAGCCCATCTGCCATCACACGTGGCTGAGGCAAAGAGGAAATTGCAGAGGAGGAGGAGGAAGAGAGGGGACAGGGATCCCCTATCCCCTGGTGCCATTCCCCCTCAGCAATGGGGCAAGTTAACACACACAGCCATGACCCCACAGCTCCCTGTACCACCAGACCCTCCTCCCCGCTCCATTCCTCACCTTTTTCATTGCTGTTCATCCAAGTATCCTCTCAATGATCCTCAGCTCCAGGCACCCTGTGCTGCTGGAGCTGCTGGGAGCCTGCAGCCCTCCCCTGCAGCCACTTCATCCCCTCTGTGCCCTCCCAGGCTGGGGCACCTGAGCAGCTTCAGCTGCAGCCAACTTGGCTCATGGGAAGCACCTGGTATCCCAGCTGGAAGCATCTCTGCCTGGAGTGGCCCCCCCAGCCTGGGCATCCCCAGGACCCCCCTCAGCTGCCAGGGAGCATCCAGAGGGGAGACAGCCCTAAAATAAATAGCCTGAAAGAGCCTTCTATTTATTCTTTTAGTTTGGGGCAGATATGGGCAATCATGCTGACTTTGTTTCCTTTTATTCATTTTATTGATTTTTCAAATAGCTGCTTTTTTTTTTTTTTTTTCTTTTTTTTCTTTTTTTTCCTTTCTTTTTTTTCAAAAGGGGCCTGGAGAGCCCTGCACAGCTTCACTGCAGACATGAGAGCTGAGGATGACACATGGACTGAGCTTGACCTAGGGTTGCATGGAGACATCACTGAGAAAGGACAAGGAAAACCCTCATCTCCTAAGCCTCAGGATCTCCTCAGAAACATCAACATATCTGAGAGACCAGGGCATTCCTCCTCCCACCTCTCGGATGCTGTACATGGTCTCAGAGGATGAGAGAAAATGATGCTTAAAGTGTCACAGCACGATTAATAGCAAGGGCCATCAATGGGAGGTTTAATGACAATTAAAGAAAAATTGAATGTGTTGAAATTCTTCAGTTTAATGGATTCCTTCTTGATTAGTTTCAGTCAGGTGTAATCTCTACTACAATTTTTCTTGGTTTAGTAAGTAAACAACATTAATGTGTATATCAGGTGACAGAGCAAAAGAATCATAGGATTACAGAATGCTGTAGGTTGGGAGGAATCTTAAAAGCCATTTAATTCCAACCCTCTGCCATGGACAGGGAGAGCTCCCACTAGCCCAAGTTGCTCTAAGCTGCATCCAGCCTGGCCTTGAACACTTTCAGGGATGAGGCAGCCACAACTTCTCTGGGCAACCTGTGCCAGTGTCTCACCACCCTCACAGAATTGAATTTCTTCCTAATATCTAACCTAAACCTCTCCTCTTCCAGTTTAAAGCCATTACCCTTTGTCCCAACACTCTTATAAAAAAGTTCCTCACCAGCTTTCTTGCAGATGTTTAGTGCAGGAGCCTGTGTGACACTGCACTGAATTGGTTCAGCAGGAAATATTTATTAAGTTAATATTAAATATTTCGGGTTTGCTAAGCAGTGATAATCAACCATCTATTCTCACCACACAGTCCCAGCACAATGCAGCCATTTTTGCCAAAGAATTTTCTTCTCCCTGTGGGTTTCCAGCTATCAAGTTCACAGCCATGGGGAGATCCAGGCCCTGCAGTCCCTCAAAGGGGACCCTGGTGCCTACCCCAGCTCTGAGGTCCTCATTGCTGCTACTGGAGAAACCCAGAGACCCAGAAATCCATCCTGCAATGGCCCCACACAGCTGCAGCAGGGCCCCTGCATCTCCTTGGAAAATCAGGCCACCCTCATCCACCTCCTCCCATTGCACCCCAGACACACTCATAAAAAAAAAAAAATTCCTGCTTCTAATTAAGGGGGAGCAATAAGCAGGTGCCAAGCAGGGCACCCCCATCACCCTGAGCATCTGCCAGGAACACATAACCCCATGTTAGCCCTGCAGACCTGGGTGGTGGTGGGGATCACTGCAGAGCAGAGGGAGGCACCCATCCCTTGCTCCCCAAGTTATCATTTCCTTGGTTTCCTTTCTTGCATCCAAGAGGAGCTGTGGCCTATTCCTTCAGATCTTAACAACCCTTAAACTGTTTTTAAATAAAATGCTTTTTGGTGTGACACCAACACACACGTAGCTTTCCATTACATTTTAGCACTCCCAGCAGGAAGTTGCTCTTTATTGAGATAAATGACTTACAATAGTGCAGGATTATGGGTTTGGGCTTGGTGGTACAGATATTCAAAGCCTGGTGCAAAGAAAACCTGCTCAGCACATATTCTATAGATGAGCTGAGCCTTGTGCATGGGGCAGCACTTCTGAAAAGTTAAGTGTTTGAAATCAGCCCGGGTAGTCAACTAGGAGACCAGAGACATGAAATTGTTATTTATCAAGATGAAACTGGCATTTGGATAAAATTCTCCAGCGCTGGTAATAACTTCTGTTGACGAGGGAGTCACAACAGCAGCAATGTGGCAGACATCCCCCTGAGCTTGGAGGAGTAGGGTTTTTTTTTCATGGGCTGTGAGCAAGGAGAAGCATATGTCTGTGGTAATAACTTTCTGAGCGGCACCATCAGGATGGCTGCTGTGAATTTATCTTTTTCTGTCCTCTCCAAAACCTCTGTCAGCTTTGAATCACCTACTGTGGCTACAGGCTGCCCGAGTGCCACACGGCCACACGAGTTTCCACCATGAAGTCCAACTCCCCAAGCAGTTTTATCATAATGATTAAGTTTCTTAACTTAAATCAAGGATGTCTCCGGAGTTCCCTATGACAATGTGAACTTAAGATAAACAATGAATGATGAATGGGTCGATTACTGCAGCCTCCCTTCAGCTGAGACCCTGTGTGGCTAGCTGGTAAGAGGAGGTAAATGGCAAATGTTACAGAATATGGGATGTTTTAAAGCAGAAATGGTTCTGTATGATTAGGCACTGGCTAATGAGCAATTCCCTTTTATATGGGACTTTTCCTTTCCTCCATTTGCTGCTGGGGATGCTGGGAGTGAGGAGGAAGCTGGCAGACTGACTGCCATGAGTGCAGAAGTTTCACTGTGGAATAAATCACCCAGGACCCACCAGGCCTGAGGGATGCTGGTGTTGCTAGAACTGCATCCCCTCCCCCTGACTTGGGATTCTCCTTCCTCTCAGAACCCCCAGGAGCAGCAGCTCCTGAAAACACCCCAGCAGAGCCAGCACCACCCTCTGCCTCCAAGGAGGGTCCAGGTCTGGGATACAAAAGCAGTAGGAGAAGCTGCATGAGGGCAAGGTGTCTCCTGAAGGCCAGGAAGCATTTCCTGAATGACTCCACCCAAACCAGGGGAAGAGTCAGCTTGTACTGGGGATGGACACCCTGGACCACAGCTGAAGGATGAAGGGACAAACACTCTGGACAATGGCTTCAGGACCAGGGCAGAGATGCCTTGGACTATGGTTACAGGACCAGGGGACAACAGACACCTTGGCCTGTGGATGCAGCCCCCCAGAAAATCTGTAAACCAGTGTTCTGGATGTATTTTGGGGCAGAAGCACCTCAAATTGCAAAGCAAGAGGCATTTTCTCTACTGAGAAACACCCCCAAAAAGCCTCCAAAGAGGAGGAGCAAAAGCTGGTAGGGTGGATGCAGCGGGGTTCCCCCGGGTGTTATGGCTCTGTGTCCCTCCCTTAGCTCCATCCAGGAGCAGGTCCCACCACTGCCACCACACCAGCCTGCAGGGAGAGCCGTGGAGGGCAGTAAATGATGTGATTTACTTACTACCTATGGAATTGCTCAATTAATTCACTATCCACATTAATATTATGGCTCATTTTTAACTTTACTGTCTCCATCGTTCCAATTTAGTGCTGCTCAGAGATGCTGCCACTGACCTTAATGGGTTTTTCATTATAACAAAGAGCACCATATTAATCACAATGGGTTTGCAGCTGGAGGTTGCTGCCCAAGCCCTGGTGCTTTGGGGAGTTGCTTTTTAGTGGTTCAGAGAACTATTTTATTTCTGCCCCCGCTCACATTGTGTGCAAACCTCCGAGCTGTCCGGGAGGAATTTTTTGGCAAAACATTTCCAGGCACAGAGATTTTATGCAGCACTCAAGCTATGCTGCAGATCTGATTTTTTTTTTTTTTTTTTTTTTTTTTTTTTTCTGGGCAAATTGGAGCATGGAGGAGTAAACTGAAAGGATGCACCAGTCATAGCCAGTGAGCCTCTTATTGTCCTGTAGAAAAAGCAAATGCCTTTTAATCATTTCAAGTGTTCTTCTGGGTATCAATTAGTCACACATTAATATCAGTATTGCTTCTCTTCCTCAGTTCACATCAGATTAAGTTCTCCCCTGTCATATATACTCACACTCATTAGCTTCAAGGAAAATTAGTGATTGTTCCCTCTTCATGGGCACTGATGGGAGATTTCAATCGGAATTGCTTTCTATACAGGGAACCTGATAGTCATCTTAAGGAAACCAAGGGTTTTTAGCCCAAAAATTGTTGTCTTTTCATGGAAAACCCTTTTTTTTCCTCCCCTTCTCTGAAACCCTGGATACTGAGCCAGAGCACTGGGGAAAAAAATGCCATTCCTGACCAGCATCATCCTGTGGTTCCTGCATCCTAAGTATCCATCTCCCCATCAGGATCCAGTGACGGACGCACAGCCAACAGCTGCCAAGGGAAAGGATAATTTGGGTGTTTTGCTATAACAGGGGTTTTGCTGCCATCAAACCACCCCTGTTCAACTGGATGTGCATGTGTGTGTGCATGGATGTGTGTGCATTCTGTGTGCTCAGTCCCATTTCTCCCAATCCCTCCCAGCCAGCAATGCCCAATTTTTCAGGCTGTGATGAAACAAGACCTCCAGCCCCACTGCAGAACCCCCTGCACCCCTGTTCCTCCCCCAGCCTCTCCAACCCTGGCACTCACCAGGCACTGGAAGGGACTGATGATATTTATTGAGTTTTATTAACTCCCATCCCTGGAAGGCTCTCACCTCTTCCAGCTAGTTCAGCTGCCCGACTCCTGCCGGAGTCACAGTGATTGCCATTAAAAAGCTTGACATTTACCTTACAACAGTAATAAAATAATAAAGCCTAATTTGGTTTACGAGTGGTATTTGCAGTGTTTCCTGTGCCTGGAGTGGGGCATATTGTGAAGATCACTGCTCTGCTGATCAATTATGTCTGCTTAACGGCGCTGCTGTAATTCTTTCCTGTAATCACAACCTTCTTTCAGCAGAGCTGTTCCAAAGTTTCCCTTTGAAACTATGACTTTGACAGGAAAAGCAAATGTGTTCAGATACTCCAGTTTCCAGTGAATAACAAAAGCTTCAGAGTTGAAACTTTCCGGTGAAAAGTGGGGAAAGACAAACCGGGTGTCTGCACAGATTTAGATTTCCAGAATCTTTCAGATGTTTTCAAAGGCTGTTTTCCATTAAAAAGCTATTTTTCTTCTCCAAATAACTTGCTGTCTTTTACTCCTCAATATAATTCCCTTCTGTTAGTGGCCTCTCAAATAATAACACACCCCTCCCCCCAACACCCCGGTGTGCTTTACACCCCTGAGCAACTGCTATAGAGTCAAGGGGAGGAGTGAGGAGCTCCTGCTGCCCAAGGGGGGCTGGGAGCCCAGACTTCATTGCAGGGACCCATCCATGGGCACACACACCCCCTGCACAAGACTTTTCCCAAGCCACTCAGCAGCTCCACTTCTGTCCACTTGGATTTACCCCCAGCTTGCAGCAGGAGGTGCCCCAACACACAAATCCAGAGCCAGACCCACTCAAAGAAATATTTTCCCTCGTTTCCCACCCTGAGCAAAACTCGAAGTGGATTTTCTTCTTTTCAGCACAATTTTAATTAGTGCATGATGCACTCTGGGTTTTTATGAGCATAAACAGCTCGGGAAACCAGTGCATGCCAGCTCCTCTACACCAGGGAGCCTCATCCTGTTCAGACTAGAAACTTCACGCTGGATTTCTGAAAGCCTTTCTTAAGATGGGTTCATTTCCATGAAGGAATGATACGATTTTAACAAATGGAAAATTTTGAACATAGCAAAAAAAATTCGTCAGGAAATTCCTGACTGGGCTGACTTTGGGGCAAGGCTCTGCACAAAGCCACCGTGGGATGCCAGAGCCTCCATGCTGAGAGTTTGGGCTTCCCACCACATTGCCTGCCCGTGCACATCCATTCTCACCTGGGTCTGTGCACACACACTCTTGCTGTGCCATGTCCCCCCCATCAGCAGCTCCCAGGCTGCCCCCACTGCAGAAGACCCCCTGCACCTCTGAGCATGGGTGAGCAGCCCCCCAAGAGCAGCAGCATCATATTCCCAGAGCCTGGGACCTCCAGGTGTCAGTGGATGGGCAGGAGAGAAAAAAAAAAAAATGGAACCCCACACGTGGCTGATGGGACCCTGGTTGCAGCCAATGGGACCCTGGATGTGACTGATGGGACCCTGGATGCGGCTAATGGGATGTGGTTGATTGGATCCTGGATGTGGCCACTTGGACCCTGGGTGTGGTTAATGGGATCCTGGACATGGCCAATGGAGCCCTGGATGTGGCCAATGGACACGGTGCAGTGGAGCTTCCTGCAGGTTGGTCTCCAAAGGCGTGGGAATGGCTTGCACCCTGCAGAGAGCAAGCGCTGCGGGAGGGCCCGGGGCCCAGGGAGCTGGAGGGGGGGGAAATCTGGCTGCCACCATCGTGGGGGTGGCCATGTCCCAGCCTTCCCCATCGCATGTGCAGCCCAGAGCCTCTGTGACTCCACCTCGGAGCGGGCTCACGTCCTCGCACACGGAGGAGACCATGGGAGGGACGGCTCGGGAGAGCCCGGAGAACCGCGGCTTTCCGGATGTAAGTTCATGGCTTGCTTTGCCACCACTCAGCTTGTCAGCATGATAAGGAGCTGATAAGCAGGTGTGCTGCTCCCTCTCCAGTCAGCAGCAAACCTCTGGCTATGGCTGTTTTGTCATTAATTAGGCAGAAGCATCCAAGACCCCAAAGAGGACCCGCACCAGATACCAGCTCTGCGGACTGCTCTTCAGCGCGCTGCTCGTTTCTCTTATTCTGATATTTTTTGGTGTCAAATATCTCTGGAACCCAACTCCCAGAAAAGTAAGTAAAAACTCTCTGATCTGTTGTTTCCCAGTGCCGCTTCCACAGCTGGAGTCGTGTTCCCCCCCCCCCAACTCACTGAGATTCTAGCTACACCCCAAAACCCAGGCAACTTCACAAAATGTATTTTCTTAGACCACAAGTATTAGTGGGACTTTTAAAAAATCTTTGTATTATTCATAACTAGCTTTTACTTTATATAGACTGGGGTTTTGCCTCTGTCACCACATTCTTTCCCTGACTGACAATTAGAGGGGATGGGAGCTACGCCACCAAGAGTTAAAGTTACTCTTATTTCACCGGCAGCAAATTTTATGACAAGTAAGAAAATATTTTCCATTTCATTTCAATTATCTTGCCAGAAACTGGTGGAAAAGTCATTATGCCACCGCATAAAGAGGAGAGAAAGCCAGGACGCAGTGGTGATTGATTGTCACGGATTATATTTCTTGCTTTAATGTGTCTGCAATGTGAGGGGACGGTGAGAGGGATTAGCTTTTAGAGGAGCTCCTGCTAACTGGATTGTGCTCCTTTATTCCCAGCTCCCCAGACAGACGCTGCTGTAAGTGCCGAGCATGCTGGGGGCAGCATCTCTGCCTGCTTTGGCCAAGTCTGCCAACCTCCCTTTTTTTTTCGTTCTGTACCCCAAACAAATCTCTTAACCTCAAAGTTAACAGCCTGCCTGGTGCTCCTCATATTCTCCTCCCCTGGGAGTTTCCATGCTCATCCAGGAGGCTCCATTTTGCACCCTGGCACCAGGGGTTATTGTAGACTCTTAAGAACGTCTCAAAAATTCCTGTGTGCAGTCCAAGTGTCCCCTTTCCCTCTTTCCCACGGTGGCATCTTCTGTCTGCTCCCTGCCCCACGCCAGAGCAGCGCAAGGGCTGCCCTCCCGCCGGGCAGAGGAAGCACCCTGCTTGCTGGAAACTTTGTCTTCTTATCAGCAAATAGAAATAAATAATCCCAAAATAAAAGAAAAAAGTAATAAAAGCCATATGTGCCTTCTGGATCCTGCCAAGATGGTAATAAAGTCTCTACTGTTCCTCGAGAAACAGGGTACGTGCCAGCACGGGGGGAAGAGGCTGTTAACCCCCGGAGGGGAGGTTTTCTCCCAGCCTTTCCTAGAGCCTTTGCCACAGCCTCAGAAGCATTATCCAGCACACTGGTCCTCACCAGCAGGCACTACTGGAGGATGGAGTCCATTGGTATCTCTGGAAGCCCTTCACAACGCCCAGTGAGTCAAAGCAAAGCCCAAGGTCACAGGGAAGCAAAGATTTTTCCAGCAATGGAGCTGCACATTGATGATCAACAGCAGCAGTGTCACTGTGCCCTCTGTGGTCACAGGGCAGCAGTTTCTCCAGATGGACCAGGAGTCAGCCAGGAACAGCAGGATAGGGCAGGCTGGAAGTTCCTAATGCTCAAAAAACACCAAGCAAGGGGAATTAAGCTCCTTAAGAAACAAAGCCCCCTTCAGGCTCTCTTCATGCAACTGCAGAATGGAAAAAACCTTTAAAGAAGACTTATTCCTCTGGGAAGTGGCCTTGGACACAGAACTGCCCTCTGCACAGTCCCATCCATGCCTGCCAGCACCACTGAGGAGTGAAGGCAGTGAGGCAGCCAACGAGGGGGTCATGGCAGCCTTGGAGGGAAACAGATTTCAACAATTTGCCAGCAAGTGTCATTTTTAGCCCTACAAAACATCTCACAGCTCTCTGAGCAGCATGGAGCTGGCCAAGCCCAAATGGCCACTGTGCTGGCAAAAGTCATTCTTTGTAAATGGAGAGGCACTGGAAGGTAAGGTGCCACCCAGGATCCTACCCTCCTAGAAATGATTTGGAGAACTGTGTGTGTTTTGACAGTCAAAACCAGAGCCCTTCCAGCCACCTGGGGCTTCAGACTATTTTTTCCACAGCGTAAAATCCATTGACAGCCCAATACCTCTGCAAAAACCTCCTTCTGACTAACAGGAGATGCTCTTGGCTGCCAAGGCACTCATTGCTCTTCTCATTTTTAAGCCTGGGCAAATGTATCTCCTGCACAGTGAGTTCTGTGCCCTGGAGGAAGCAAGATGGGGAGATGCTGATGCTGAAAACATTGCTCAGAATCTTTGAACCCTCTGGTGAGGAGGGACATGCAAGAACGAGGGGACCCTGAAATCAGGGCTAGGTGGGGGCTGCAGGCAGAGCCCCTGCCCCTCACCTCGGCCTTGCTTCAGGCCTAGGGTGCTCCTTCCCCAGCTCTATGAACACACCAAGGGATGATCAGGGCTTTCCCATTTCTGGGCCTCCATCCCTTTTCCCTGCCCTGCGGACTTCAAGGGTTTTGCCAAGCCCTTTGCTTCCACATGACACCATTTGATTTGGGAAACAAGGCTCCCCAAGGCTCTCTCTGGCTCTCGCCTCGCCGGCAGAATCGTTTTTGTGCTTCAAATAGCATCTGCTGCTGCTCATGCTTGAAGGGTCAGCCCTCCACCGAGACTGGAGAGCTGCCGGGCCGGCGGAGTGGAGCGAGCACCTGCCAGGAGGAGAGGGAAGGAGGGAAGGAAGGAAGGAGGGAGGAGGGAGGGAGGGAGCTGGTCCCCCGGTGCTGCGCATCCCGGTTCCCCGTGGTGATGAGTGCCACCGGGAAGCCGGCTGCTACGCCCCGAAGCTCTTCAGCAGCCCTCGAGGAGGTCTTTGATCCGCAGGCAATCCCTCATCTCCTCCAGGCAGAGAGAGGCTTTTACTCTTTTGCCTTTCCAGGAAAAAGAGAAAGTGCAGAGATGGAGCAAGCGAGCTGGGAATGACACGATGGGGCAAGCAAGCTGGGGACTGGGAGAGAGGGAGCCAGGGGTGGAGTGATGGAGCAAAACAGACAGGGACATGGTGATGGAGCAAGAAAGCCAGGGAGAAAGGAAAATGAGGTCCTTTGGGCTCAGGACTTCAGCCCAGGCTGGAACACAAACAGGATCATGCCACAGAAAACAATGGCAAAGGCTGAGCTGTAGCAAAGCTTCTAGTGCAAGTGGGGGATGAGCATCTTCTCCCTGGCTTCACACGTCCCCCCAACAGCCTGACCCCGTCTAGCCCTTTTTCCCAGCCCTGGTGCCTTGGAACTGCCTTTTCTTGTGCTATCCAGGGGACTGTCCTGCTGAGAGCCTGCCCCGTGTGAGGGTACCCAGGATCGCAACCCTCTTGCCCACCAGCCTGCATGTGCAGTGGGGTAGGGGCAGAGCTGACCCCCTGTGTGGTTTTGGCCCCTGCAGGTTTACGACATGGAGCACACATTCTTCAGCCATGGTGAGAAGAAAAAGATTGTGATGGAGATCGACCCACTGGCCAGGACGGAGACCTTCAGGAGCGGGAATGGCAGTGAAGAAATCCTGGAGATTCACGACTTCAAAAATGTGAGTGTGGCAGAGTTTGTCCCCAGGACCTCCCTGCTGCTTTCCAGCAGGACTGACATGTTCCCTTAGGACACCATGGGGCAGCTGGAACAAGGCCTGGGATGATCAAGAAGAGCAATGCCCATATGTAAACTCCCTAGGGATGCTCTCAGAGGAAAGGAGATGTCTCTACACAAGCTTCCACCAGTGTTTAAAAGTAGTCTGGTTCAGTTCCAACAAAACACATCTTAAAAGCAAGCCCTAGTTATTGGATTTACCCTTGCACAGGAACGCAATCATCATAAATCTATCTGAGCCCAGTACATTTGTCTGTCTGGAGAGCATTAAAACCTCCTGACAATGTTGTAGGCTCTCACTGAAACCTAATTAAAATTTGTAGGGAAATACCCTGTGCAGTGACATATGGCAAAATTTTCATCTAATAGCCTAGCAGGAACTGGGGGCTGAGTGTTCATATAACCATAACGGTCAGATGCTATTCTGCATATTTTTATTTATATGATAACTAGAGCTCATGATAGTTATAAGGAGAAGGGGAGCAAAGTAAAAATTTTATGACTATCTGCCTGAAAATATTTTTAAAAAGCCTGATTCTCCCAAACCATAAAATACAATATCCCTTAGGAGAACCTGTTAGTACATCTTATCACTGCTGCTGAACAGAGTTTGCACAAAAACATCAACAGGAAAAACCCAACTCAGCTCACCCAGCTGCCATCCCCCTGACTGACAGAGCTATTCACCTTCCTGCCTTGCCCTGACTGCTTGTTTGGTGTTTGCTTTGATGCTGCAGGGGATAACTGGCATTGTCTTTGTGGGGCTTCAAAAATGTTTCATCAAAACTCAGACTAAAGTCCTACCTGAGACGACAGAGGCCAAGATCCCTGAGCTTGAGGTAAGTGACTAAAACAGGACACCCCCCATCCCCAGCAAAACCCTCTCCTCTCCCTGGCACTAGAAGCATGGCCACCATCTCCATCACACTCCCATCTCCTCCAGCCTTCCTGGAGACTCCTCAATGGAGAAATAAGGAGTTGTGATCGCTTCATAGAATGATCTTATTTCAGAGGATTGCTTCTAAAAACAACAAGTGGAAAGAGACGGGATTAGACAGCTGACAGACAAAAAACTCTTGGCACAATACTGGAGATCAAGAACAATAATCCTGTTGTAGTCAAAAGGTCGCAAGGCAGCTCAGGATTAGCAGGCACCAAAAAGTCAATCAAATTGTCTTCTCCAAGAATTGAGCCTCATGTTCTCAGGCATAATGAGGCAGAAGTAACGAATCTAAAAGAGCAGCCGGGTTTAGGAAATGCAATTTGAGAAAGCACTTGGTGTACAGCCCTGGGAAGAGGGACATGCCAGGATAGAGCCACCTCCCTGGTGGAATTTCCTCCAATCCCTGTGCCCAACTGCATCTTGCCCCCGTTTGCCCACCCCATTGTGCTGAGAGGAGTTGCACACCTTGTATGCTACATGGAAATAGCATTCAACTTCATATTTTAACCCCTCTCCAGCAGTATAATGTGGGGTGGTGGCTCAGTCCCTTGGAAAAATTTGTCCCCCGGCCCCATCCCTGAGGTCCCAGTGGTGGCACAGCCCTCCTGCCTCCCTGCTTGTAGGATGGAGGGTATTAACAGATCAAAGCCTGCCCCAAGGAAGCCACTGCAGATAAAACACCAGCAGGACACATGTTTGAAATGAAGCGTGGGCAGAAACATTTCCCTGAATCATGATCCAAATTCCCAGACACCGATTCTTTGATTATGCTGTAAGAAGCCAATAGATCTTTTCAGCTGCCATCGTAAAAGTGATATGACTTCCCAGGCTTTAGCAGAACATTGCCTCAGGTAGTGAGCTGAAATGGAAAATCCAACAAGATAAATGTAGATTTAAGCTCTAGACATCTCTTCCCAGAGCCCATGTGCTGCCAAGTCCTCCAGGCAGCACCTCCCCAACCCCATGGCTTTCACCACAGACCCCGAATACAACTCAGGCTGGGTAAGGTTGTGTTGGTGCTTTCCTAACGCTTCTTGAAGCCATAAGGAAAAACTCTGCAAATGAGAAATACAGCTCCAGACACCTTCTGGAGAGAAAAATGCCATTTGCCAGCTTGCTCAATGGGCTACCACCACCAACATACACAATGTCGTCTTGGCAGAGAGCTCAGCACAGACCCATCCAATAATCTTTATATATCTCCTTCCCTAAGCACCTGCCAAGACATGCTGTGGACTAATGCAACAGCAGAGACATGTGGTATAAATTACAGAATACGGCCATGCAAGGAATTTCTGTGAGGAATAAATTAAAGTGTTCGATCACAAAATCAGTAGCAGACGGAGAGAAAAATTAGGTAGGAAGAGCAAAGCAGAGAGGAGATGTTTTAATCTTGGGTTCTAAATGAGCTGGGGTGTTCCAGAAGGCCCTTCCAGATGGTAGGGACTCACAGGAGAGGGCTTCTGAAGCCTGATGAAAAGAGAAAGGAGAGAATGCCATGGTGTTGGCTGAAACATAGGACATGGAGGACAAGGTTCATGATGGGTCTCAGTCCTTGAGGACCACCAGGGTCTTTCATGTGCACCCAGTGAGCACCACAAGCCCTGGCAGATGAAGTCCAGTTGCCTCTGGGAGGGGAGAGGTGTAGTAAGACGAACCTCTTCTATGGATGTGGTGCTCCAAGGTCCAACCAGGTGTCCCAGTAGAATCTCACGAATGGTGCTCTGACCAGCCTGGATCAGTGCTACTGCTCCAAAGGTGGCAAACCAGACACTGGCTATGCCAGGTGTGAGCCTTTTATTGGCCCCCTAATCCTGCTCATGCACAGTAGGGGTCTGCTCTAATTAGGCACAGGTGGGCTTCACACGAGGTCAAGCCCACTACCTGGCAATTATTGGCACCTGGTTACCTCATGTCACTACAGAGAGGTGCCTCTGTGCAGGCCAAGGGGAGGAGAAGCAGCCAGCAGTGGGGAGATGTTGTCTCAGCACACCAGGGTGAAATCTCACTCTTCTTCTAGGGAGAAGAAATCACAACAACCTATGTCGAGCAGTCCGTGGTCTGGGTGCCTGGGGAAAAGCCCATTCAGAACAAGGAGTTCCTGAAAGACTCCAAAATTTTTGACATCTGCAGAAATGTGACCATCTACTGGATCCACCCCACACCAATAGCAGGTACAAGGAGGCATCTCCTCCCCAGAGTGGCTGTGGGACCCCTCGCCAGGAGCAGCCCTACCACCTACCCATGTCCCCTCTTCCATATTGCCAACTGCACCGTCGTGGGAACCCATTTCCACAGCCTCATTGTACATCTCAGGCATGAGCACAATGTTGGCCAAGGTGACAAGAGAGCGTGGCCAATGTAACAGGAGGGGATGAAGATTCTCTCTGCAAAGCACTTGTCTCTGCTGGCTCCCCACTGCCCTGCCCTTTACAGAGTGGCCACCCACCTCGTAACAGAGCAAAAAACCCAAACCCCTTTGTACCTGCAGAGAAGCCAGTGCTGCTGGAAACTGGGACGTCTCAATTCTTGTCACTGCATGAACATCAGAGCATGAGCAGACATCTGCATCTAAATCACACCACGGGGTTGCCACCTCCAGCTGCTCACTACACAGCTCTCGCAGAGGCTGTGGCCTCTGAGTTCTGCCAGCATAATTACCTGCTCTCTCTAACCCACTTCTACCCCAGAGCTGGTTTTAAAACTCCTAGCAAGAAAACTCCCTCTCTTCTGCAGCTGCAGAGGTGCCAAGGCAAATCCTGTCCCCCAAGGGACAGCTCAGAACCACCCATGGTCCCTGGAGCAGGTGGGCATCAGGGACTCCTGATGCAGAGGGAGGCTGTTGTCCCCTTTCTGCTCCCTCACTCCCTGCTGTTGAACCCTGTTGCAAAGAAAATTAATGTCACTCTGGGTCTTACCTAAACCACCAACAGGTGCTATAGATGAGTATAATCTGCCCCAAATCGTGTTGCTCTGCTGGGGCCTGTGCAGGGGATGCCAACATCATCCATGGGCACCCACCACCACAAGGAGGGGGTAGGCCATCTCTCCTCTACTCTTTCCTCCTGTCTCCTACAGCCCTTCTCCCAGGCTTGGTAAGAGCAGGAGGCAATGGAGTACAGCTGGTTTGCTGCTGGGGCTGCTCAGAGTGGTTTCCTTCTCTTCTTGTACCATAGCATCAAATGCTGGTAGAGGCATTAACAGCTGTGTGCTGCATTTGTTCCCCTACTCCCTGGCTGTTGACAGCACTGTTTGGGCTCTTCCTGTAGCTCCTGAGCTGGCTGACCTGGAAGGGGCAGAAGAAGATGACACTGAGCTGCTTATGGACAACCAGAGCTGGTTGGATGGAGGAAGCAAACACGAGGTGGAGAAGGATGCACAGGTGGGACCCAAGCGCCAGGCACGGCAGCTGACAGAGGAGGACCTGCCCGTCAATGACTACGTGAGTGCAGGGAACCACACCTCAGGGTGTGCCAAAAATGGTCCTGGAGTACCCTGGCTGTGCTCCTGGCGTGTCCTCACCATGTTCCTAGGGTGGTCAGGCCATGCTCCTGGGGTGCCCTGGTGAGGTTCCTAAGGTGCTCCACCCATGCTTTTGGGTGCCCAGGCTGTTCTCCAAGGATGTCCATGTTTCTGAGGTGTCCTGGCTGTGCTTCTGGGGTGCCCTGGCCATGTTCCAAGGGTCCTCAGGCTTCCCTCCCTGGCCTTGCTTCTGGAGTGCTGTGTCCATTCTCCTGGGGTGCCCTGGCCATGTCCCTAGGGTGTTCAAGCCCATATTTCTGGATGCCCAAGATGCCCTCCCTGTCCATGCTCCTGGATTGTCCCGGCCATGTTCTCAGGGTGCCCCAGCCACACCACCCCCCTCGCTGTGCTGACGCTGGCTCTTCCCGGCAGTCGGAGAACGGTCTGGAATTCCACCCCCTGTGGGATGAGCGAGGTTACTGCTGTGCCCAGTGCCGCCGAGCCAACCGCTACTGCCAGAGGGTCTGTGAGCCCCTCCTGGGGTACTACCCCTACCCCTACTGCTACCAGGGTGGGAGGGTCATCTGCCGGATCATCATGCCCTGCAACTGGTGGATCGCACGGATGCTGGGCAGGGTGTAGCACCCCATGCTCGGAGGCTGTACTGCACCTTCCTGCCGTGCCACCACCCCTCCAGATGTGTCCCGATGATAACAGCCAGCTGTTACCTGCTTGATGACCCGCCAGGGTGGGAGGCCCCAAGTGCAGCCCCCATACCCAGCACCCATCACCTGTCCCCTGGTACCCTGCGCTGCTCCCGCGGGGCTGGGGGAGGCTGTGCTCGGGTGCATCGCTGAGCAGCAAGAGGCAAACAATAAACGTCTTTATGAGTGATTGCAAAGAAAATGGAAAGTCGTTTAGTCTCAGGCTGTGATGCTTAACAGGTCTGAGGAGGGATCTAATCGCTCAGCTGCCTCGTCACAAGCATCCATAACTCTGGTACCAGGACTCGCCTCGTTGGGGATGCATAGGGGTCCCTAATTTGTTCCCTGATGGCTCTGGTAGCTGTTCCTCATGTCCCAGCACTGTGCTCTGACGTGCTCAGTGGTTATCTGTGACAGCTCAGGGGTGGCACTGATCCCCTCAGGAGCAGCATGGCAGCATGCACTCAAGGCAGAGGCAGGAGTGGGCACAGTCACCCCCCAGAGACCCCAAGTGCCATCAGCTGTCCCCAGACCTGTGACCAACAAATGGTCAATCCCCAAGCTGCAGGAGAGAAAATGCAAGCGACACCACAGTTATCCTGGGCAGGACACTGCTGGCAGCAGCACTGGGGCTGAGGGCCAAAACTCCCCTGCACTCCCCAGGCACCTTCTTATGTTCATGGCCTTGGTGCTCACACCAGACCCCAGGTTCCAGCTTTCATCCCAGGAAGCAGCTTTGACATCCCACAGGAATCCCCTGGCAAAACCCCCTCAGTGTCACCCAGGGAACACACACTGCCATGGCCTGGGACTTTCAGGGAACACCTGGAGAGATGAGCTGGCTCAGCTGCACATAGCGAGGAGGGAGCAGGGGGTGGGCTCTGCTCACTGCCACTGTGCTAGGTGCCAGCCATGGTGTCCCTAGGGCTGCCAGGCCCTCCCTGCATCCCTGTGCATGACATGAGCATGTGTTAAGGGTCATTCCCTCCGTTCCTGTTCATGGCTGTGCTGACAATATGGTGAAAACACTGGGAGTGCTGTGCAGCAGAGCTCCCCACGCAGCATCCTAGGGGACACCAATCCACCTTGGGGACACCAGGCACTTTCAACAGGTTTCCCCAGAGATGTCTGAATGCAGCAGGGACATGCAAAACCCACCCAGCCACGGCTGCTGCAGAAAACCAGAGCTCTGGGGACTGCCAGTGGTGCTCACATCCTGGTTTGGTTGGTGCAGATGGGTCACCAAGGCACATCCAACACCTTTGCCAGGACAGTGGTTCCTCAGCCTACCTGGCATCTCCCTCAACACATGCCTGTACCTCTGGGACATCACTGGTGTCTCTCCAAGTGAAAGCAAGATGTCTACACTATTCCAGGTAAGATACACACCCTCTGTTGGCAGCAGGGTGATGGCAGTCAGGATGAGCAGCCTGGACAAGTCTCCATCCTCCTCAGGTGGGCACAGACAGGTGGTTCTGGTATTCCTGCAGCAGCTTGGAGAGCTCTGGGCTCCCCATGCCTCCCTCTGCCAGCACCATCCCTTCCTGCCCTGGGGGAGCTGGCTGCAGAGGTGACAGCAGCCCCTCGCCTGGCACCAGGGCCAGCCAAAAAGGCATCAGTGCAGGGTGACCTCCCCCTGCACAGGCTTTCTGATGGGGACAGCTTTATCCAAACCTGGCCCTGCCTCTCACATGTTCCTGCCCTGTCTCCATCCACCCATTAACTGCTCTCAGCCATCTCTCCACCCCAGTTTCCATGCTCTGACGCACGCTTCCTCACCATCCCAACCCAGGAGGCTTTCAGCCAGCCAGGCACTGCCAACAGCCTCATTTATTCACTCAGCTTAAGCACAGCATGAGGATTTAGGGGGTTGGGTTCTTCAGGCTGCCCTGTACTTCATCCTTTGCAGCACCAAGGGGGGTTTGGCTGGGGCAGCTCACCTGGCACCACAGCAGTGTTTGCTAGGGGGCTGACAAAGGGCCACCACTCCTGCCCTTGGTGTAACCCCCTTTTTATGCCTGGCTCCTCACCAGGAGCAGCAGAGGCAGCCCTGGCAGCTGTTTGGCTGCTCCAAGCCACAGCCCTTGCGAGTTTGGTGCTTGGGATCCAAAAATCCCCCAAGCTGGGTGGGAGGGAGCTGCAGCAGTAAGGCAAAGGCTTACAAGACCAGCAACAGCCCTAAGACCAGCAGTTCCAATACAACACAACAGCTTAAATCCATGTTTCTTGCCCCAGGGAGAGGCTGGGGACACAGACAGTTCTGCCCCCTGCCCCAAGCGAGCAGCCGGAGCAGAGGGTGAATGAGTTTGCAGGGGCTGAACTCACCCACCCCCCTCCAGCCTGGGACACTCCAGGCCTTCTGCTTCAGCACTGTTACACAACTGCTGTTATGAAGAAAATTCAATTACAGGAGTTATTTGTAAGCAGGAGTGCACCAGTGAGGATCAGAGAAATGCGAGCTGCAATGGTCTGGAGGTTACGGCTGGCCTGGGGCGAGCAGGTCAAATCCCAGAGGGGGTTTGCAGCTCTTTGCAGGACTTGAGCAAAGGAATTTCCAGGAGATCAAAAGAAAAGCTAAGGAGGTTTCATAGAGTAAAATATCTTAATATTTATTGTGTCTCAGGACAAAAGAGTTCTACTTGATACACAAAACGAGTTAAGGCAGCATATAATACTGACAATCAAGTCACAGCTGACTCGGTGTAAGGACACCTACCAAGGTAAAGGCACCAGGAGCTACATTACCAAACCTGACTACAGCTTAAAAAGAATCACTACAGGCTGTACTTTGAAAAGTACAACTATAAAAAAGTATATAAAACCCAGGGTAGGGATGAGAGGGAGCTTGGCAACACGCCAGACCTTGCTGAGCCGAGGGCTTCAGGCAGGCAGGGCCACGTTTTAATGGGGCAATAGCCCCTTCTCGAGAGCTGGGGAGGGAGGGAATGTGGGGGGGTTGCCAGAGATGAGGGGGAGCATCATTTTCCCGACAGAGGCACCAAAGATGAGCACTAGAAATCCCATGAGGCCAGCAGCACCATCAGCTTTGGCATGGCACTGGAGCGCTGCAGGGGAAAGAGCCGGGGGCTGCATTGCCGGGGGAGCGAGGTTGCTGTAACCACCACAGCTACACTAATCCCACGCAGTGGCACATCAGAGGAGTGTTAGGAAAAGTCCCTGAGCACACCAGGACAGCTGCTGCACTCATTTCTGTGAGCTAGTTTGAGAAGAAGATCAGTCAGTTCAAAGCAAGATTTCCCCAAGTGGCATCCAGCGGTAAACCGGAGGTGGTGGCATCCTCCCTGGCCATGGAGAACACACCCTAAGATGCACAAGACAATTAACAGACAAGGCTGATTTATACACAGATAAAATGATGCTGCAGATACGGTGCCCTCTCTCCCCACACACCCCCAGAAGCACCCACTGCTGTGCTGGAGGTCCCCAGGGGTGACCAGACAGCAGCCAGGGATGAAGAGGAAAACCACTGAGCTTACACCTCCCAAGAGACATACCCGGTCACAGCGTGATGGGGACCACCTACACCATCTCATACTGATTGTTTGTGATGTACTGGGACAGGCAGCAGGCGAGAACAATGCCAATCAGCTGAAAAAGAAGAAAAAAATCCCCACACATCAGAGGAAGCTAAAACCAGGGGGTAGTATATTAGGGGAAAAGCCTTCCAAATCGCTCCAGAGCATCAGTTTTATAAAATCCCAAAATGAACAGTGGGGTTTACAAACCACAACACAAGCTGCTGTGTCCTGCTGGGGAGTAAGTAACTGGGAGAGGCTGAAGGGGAGGCTCCTGGCAAATATCAGCCAAACAAGAGATGTTCCACATCCCATCCTGCTACATTTTGCTTCATGAAGCATTTACGGTCTTACGGCAATTTTGGAGATTACACAGATACCAGGAGCGTCACAGCCAATTACACAGCCACAAGAGAACAGCAGCCACCTCTCCCCATAGCAAGGACAGCAGGGAAGCAAGGTCACTGGTTTTGCATCAATGTCTGAAGGACACACCACTGTTATCACAACGTGGCCTCCCAATCCCCAAGCAGACATTTTGGGCCAGATTCTGCAGAAGCCTGACCTACACAAACAAAATTAGAGCCACATTTACATGATGGGTCCCCACTGGGCACCCCAACAGAGCACAGCTTGCTGAAAGGGTGATAAAAGCCAGGAACCAGTTATAAATCCCAAGCCTGGCACCAGCTGAGGTAATTTCAGGGCTGGGAACCTGCAGCTCCTCACTTAAGTGTTGGTCACATCTCAGTGACCCCACAGACCAACTGAGAAGGACAGTGGGGTGAGCAGCTGGACACAGCAGACCCACCCAGGCTCTTGGGCTCTCCTGGCCACAACCAGAGCAGTCAGTAGCACAAGGAGCAAGTTGGGAGCTGTTGGCTCCCACCTCTCCCCCACTTCAGCACATCCGCTCCAGGAAACCCACGGCAACACGTTCTGCACAGGACAAGTGTCCTGGCAAGGTTCTGCCTTGCAACTCCTGCCGTGGCCTCTGTGTCCCAGACCAAGGGGAAAGGGAGTTCCAGTCCCTCCAAAGCCAAGGTCGGAAAACCCTCATCATCTCGGGAAGCCACACCACAGTATCCAAGGCAGAGCTGGGGCAGGGGCCTCTCGCTTCCTGCTGGGATAAAACTGGCCAGAGCAGGACAGGCAAGCACACTGCTGCAGGAAGCATCCCACAGGATAAAGCAAAGGAGTGGGAGGGAGAAGAAGCAGTGGCAGGGTAAAGTGCTGTGCTTACAGCCACCCAGCCACAAAGAAGTGATGCCAAAACACCACCCTGATTAAAAAGGAAGGTCAGTGGGTAGGAAAAGGAAGGACGCAATTTGATCCCCGCCAAGAGCAGTCACAGGGAGTCAACCCTGCACAGCACAGGCTCCAGTTGGGTTTTCTTAAAGTGGGTTGTTTCAGACAGGAGCTCTTCTCATATAAGCTAGGCTCATGGAAACAGAGCTGCTGCTCCAGCCCTGTGTTTAGGAGACTGGAGCCTGTACAGTAGGGAGAGTAAACCCAAGAGGAATCTGCAAAATAGATGCTCGTCCCTGGCTAAGAAAGGTTGGGTCTTTTGTACACACACACACCAGACTTTGCACAGAAATGAATCACCCACTTGCTTTGTTTAGCACTCCTCCTGCGCCAGCCAGCAAGGGAGAGTTACCTGGAAGCAGGCGATCCCAAAGGATATTCCAGCCACAACACTCATTTTCGACTCCATTGTTGATGTTACCAGGAAAAAACAACCCTGCAGAGAAGGGAAAGAAAGCACATATGGGTCCAGTGTTTTTCATCCTCCTGGAGCATACACTGTCATCTCCCCAGAGCACTGGCAGCTCTAGAGAAAGACTCTTCTGCGTGGGCAGCCAAGGGCTTCTGGCTGCCACCCAAGGGCTTTGCCTGACCTTGGCAAAGTCATTTCCCTGCCAGTGGTGTGCCCATCAGCCCCAGCCTGGTGCCTTATCGAGGGGAACACTGCCCTGGGGCTGCCCCAGCCTTGGCTTGGTTTGAGCAAGGTGACTCATCCCAGGAACGTCCCTTGCACTGCCTGGCTGTCTCTCCTGGATGAGGTCACTCATGCTCATCACCAGGTCAGGACTTTGAACAACTATTGGAAGACGTCAGCACTGACAAAACTTTACCAGGAAATCACCTTCTTATTCACCTGTTCTACCAAACACACAGCCCTGAGCCCTTGACCTCCAAGGAAGGAGTGGAGAGACCTCACACATAAGCTGCTTCCTCTATGCCCTTCCCCTACCTCAACCCCAGGGCAGTCCCTGGGTCACAGGGTGTCTGTATCAAGACCAGATTTCCTTTCAAGCCTCCCAGGGAAGGGGAAGCCCTTCTCTACCTGCCCAGCTCTGCCCTCCCCATCTCCAGGACTGGCAGGGCTTTTTTCCCCGAGTTTAACTTACATCCACAAACACTTTCAGCTTGGCTTTGCTCGGGTCTTTCAGATCACCCTCTGAGCAGTCGTCCTGGTTCTTGCAGCAGCTTTGGGGGATGCCCCTCTGGGTGAAGTACTCAGTCTTCTCCCAGTCTGAGTAGTTCTGCACCCCACAGCAGTGCAGCTGAAGAGGGAAGCACATTTGGTGAGCACGGTCACCCCAGGGTACTGACCCCCAAGTCCCACAGCTCCTCTGCCCTCACCCCTCCAGGAACTGCCCCCATCTCATGCAGCACCTCCTCCCAAAAGGTGCAAAAGGACCCTCAGCCCTGAGACAGGGATGCTGATAAAACAGGGGGTCCCCAGGAATGTCCCAAGATGAAGCATTAGACACACCCCCATACCAGGCAGACACCAGCCTGTGGCACTCACAGTTCTCTGGATGGTGTCAACAGCCTCACTGTGCCGATCCGCAGTCACGTTGTAGTCCCTCAGGGCCAGGTTGAGGTTACTCTCAAAGTTTGTCTTAATCTGCAAGAGAAAGGTCTCTGCAGTGGTGCCATCACCTCCCACGCTTGGCTCCACATTAAGTCACCTCTTGGTGATGGCAGGAATGACTCTGGCTGTGGCCAGCAGACGTTCCCCTGACCACCCAGGCAATTAAAGGCTGCAGTAAAGGGATGGCTGGGGATGCACTGGGGCAGCAGGGATGTGGTGTGTAATAACAGGGATCTACACAGTGCCAACTCTCCCCAAGCAGGCTGCTCCATGGAACACTTAAGAGGAGTATTAATTACAGAAATTAATGCAGAAGATAGACCAAAGCCAGAAATTAAAGTCCAGGGCTACTTCGCCTGTCCTGGGAGAGGAGCAGCATGGTGTGCCAAGATAGACCCTACACCCAGCCTTGTTCTTATGGGGACCCTATTGGGGACCAAGCTGCTCTTTGGGCTTTTAAAAACCTATTTTAGCTAAACTAAACACTTCTGTCCCTCCAGCAACATCTGAGACTGCGCTTGGGTTAAAACCTGCACAAAAGCATCAGGACAGAGCAGCAGCCACCCAGACTCACCTCATGCCTGAAGACGAACCCCACGACGGCAGCCACCAGGACGATGAGGAAGATGAGGGACAGGAGCATAGCGTACTGCAGGCAGAAAGGGCGGGATGGGACAGGTGGATGGGATGGGGTTGGGGTTTGTTGTGTTGGGATGGGTCAGGATTGGTCAGGAAGGGACGGGACCCCGTGTCACCCCCCCTCCGAGGCTACCCACCAGCTTGAGCATCCAGGTGCTGCCGCGGCAAGTGGCGAAGCAGCCGAAGGTGCCCAGGAGGACGACGACAGTGCCAGCGCCCACCAGGACGAAGGGGACGTTGGTGGCCTTCTCGTCCAGCAGAGAGAAGTAGACAGCCAGGCTCACCCTGCCCCAGACGCCCACGGCCAGCAGCACGATGCCCGACACCTGGGGAGAAGGGAAAGCTGTCGTTACCCACGACTATCGCAACAGGGAGACACGTCCGCGACATGTCGCGGGGCCGGGGCGAGGCGGGGGGTGCCACCACCCGGCGCTCACCCAGAAGACGAAGGTGTAGGTGAGCAGGACGCTCTTGAGGCAGGTGATCACCGGCTTCGTCTGCAGCCGCCGCGACGGGGACGCCATGGCCGACACGGGCCGACCCGAACCGACTGCTGCCGGGACCGGTCCCGCCGCGCCGCGCCCCGCCCTGCCGGCCCGCCCCCGGGACGGACGGAGGAGCCCGAGTGGCGGCGGAGGTTGCCGAGCGCTCACGGAAACTGCCGAGCGTGCCCGAAGGCGCGACGCTCCTCCCCAGAGGGGGCGTCCCTGCCTGCGCCCTGCCGCCCCCTGCCTGCACCCTGAAGACCCCTGCTTACCCACTGCCACCCCTCTCTGCATTTTGTCACCCTCTGTCTGCCCTCTGTCACCCCCTGCCTTCACCCTGCCGCCCCTTGCCTGCCCTCCTGCCCCAGCGGTGGGCAGTGCAGCCCCAGCCCCTCCTGGCCCCCCTGTCCTTGCCGTGGTGGTGTGTCACTCGACCAGAACAGGGACAAGATGGGGTAGGGGCAGCCACCCTGCACCCCAGGACAAGGCACAGCCGCTGTACCAGCAAGCGACGGGCATCCCGCTCCTCCGGGATGCCCCGGGTTGTAGGCTCACGGCCAGCCTTCCTCATGCCCCTGCTCCTGCAGTCCATACAGCGCCAGCCTCCCGGGCAGCCTGCTCGGGACAGCTGGGTTCTTACAAGCCTGGCTGCCACATAATTAGTGCATTCAGGAGCACTTTGCCCTCCCCCGCCACACCACCACCCCGCGCCAACTCCCCTACCTGTCCATGCCAGGCTTCTTCGCCGGGTCTCACCCATGCCGTCCTGTGCTCCAGAGCCCAAATCCCAGCTGGCTCTAGCTCCTGTCTTGCCTTCCTCTTCCATGCCCATGGGATGCGGGGCGGTGGGTCCTAACGAACGCCTCTGCCTCACGGCTCACGGGGGCTGAACTTCAGCTGGAAAACAGACCCCAGCTGGAAAACAGACCCTGGCTGGAAGCGCTTGCCTCCAGACCTGTCTTGAAACCCGCTGTATGCAGCAAGGTTTTTTCCTCCCCCCTGGTAGGGGGTAGGTGGGAAAAGGGTCCTGGATCCTGCAGTTTCGCCCTCCTCTGGACCCCCATTCCCGGAACCCGGCAGGGCTGGCACAGGCTCCACTACACTGTCTCCTGAGTCAAAGCAGCTCCTGGCTCTTCTGCTCACAGGGAAAAAAATCTGACGACCTTTTAAAGCCTCAGAGAAGCAGGAGGTGCATAGGAAAACGGGTGATCCTGGGATTTATTATTTTTGACAGTCTCATCATTTTGGGCCTGACTCACGGCTTTTGAATGTTTGGGACAGGCAGCAGAAGGGAAGAGTAGGTTTGCTCAGCACAGGCACCAGGGTCAGGAATCTGTGCAGTGACAAGGCGACGGAGGAGGCTGTCGCCCTGTTTCCAGTCCCTCTTCATCCTCGCCGGGGCTCGCAGCTGCCCCCGGACCTGGCACGGCAGGGAGGCTGGATAGACCCTGGCCCCTGACCCCCCGGCATGGCGCAGGATGTAGCTCCGGTCCTGCTGGTTGTCCTCACCAGGTTGGTGTCATCCACGTGGCACGAAGGTGAGTGCTGGAATGCGTGTGCACAGAGGGGGGGGGCCCTAGGGACGGCAGTCTGCAGCCCCCTTCGGGGGGTCTACGGGGGAAGGGAGAGGGAGGGGGGTGCCCTAATGCAGTGATACTGGGTGCCTGGTGGGGCACGCATGGGGGGTTTTGGGTGCCTGAGGGGGTGCGCTGTGGGGTACGGGAGGGGAGGAGTGGGTGCTGGGAGGCTTCCAGAGAGGAGCAGAAAACCAGCCTCTCCATCACGCCCCTGCCTGCGGGAGTGCAGCTTTCCCGCTGACTCCTCGCCCCCATGGGGGCCATCGGCCGGCAGATGTTTGCTCGGACAAAGCGCTCAGATCCAAGCCGCTCCCCCACAGACAGGCCGACGGGTCAAGAATCAAAAGCTCTTGCTTTGTTTGGCGGGGGGTTTCTCCCTTCCCTGTTCCCGTCCCCATCTCTCGCAGTACTGCAGGATGCTCCTGCCCGGTGCCTCCAGGGCTGCAATCTGGCCCCAGGTGAGAAGGAAAAGGCAGCGCCCGCACGAAAAGGGAACATTGCAATTAAATGGCACATCTGCCTGCAGGGACAGAACACACCCCCTCCCTGGGGCCCCAGCAGGGGGCTCAACAGCCCCCCGGGAAGCAGCTCTGCTTGCTGGGACAGTCCCACCGACAGCCACCCCGGACCCCTCCGCTCCCCACGCAGCATGGGAAGGGCGCTGGGATAAACGGCTTTGTGGAAAGGAGTGGGTGACTTAACGGAGCTTGTGGGAAGCGGTGGGGAGTCATCTGTAGTAAAGTTCATGTCGGAAAAATTTGTAATGGAGTTTCCTCCTCGTGACGGCGGGGCTGCTGCTTGGAACGTCCATCGGGGGATATCGCCTTCCCAAAACGTGAAGCAGGGGGGAGGGGAGGGCAAGGGCACAGCTGTGGCAGGGCTACCGCTTGGCTCGGGGTCCCATCCCAGGCAGAGCATCCCCGCCATGCCGGAGCAGGGTGGGCTGGCGGCGAGGAGGGGGCAGCGATGGCGGGGGCCGGCGGAAACACGGCGGAAACGTGAGCTCAGTGCTGGGGAATGCCGTGGCCGGCCGAGGCGCCGAGGGGCCGCGGGGAAGGACGCCAGCCCTCTCCCCCTCCATGGCTCCCTCCCAGCCTGCTCGTCCCTTGCCCGTAGGGGCGCGGTGTGGGCCAGAGAGCGGCCCGCAAGGATGGCCATTGGGCCAGGGACACCCGTGCACATCAGGGATGGCTTGGGGCCAGCAGCTCTGGCCAGCACCATCCCCCCAGCAGCTTCATCCTTCCCTGGTGCACAAGCGAGGGGCTGCCTCTCCCCTAAGCTCCCCCGGCCAACCTGCGTGCCTCTCCTCCCTTGCCCTGGCCAGGGGCTCCACCAGGACAGGCAGGCGAAGGTAGTTTTCTTCCTTACTTCAGGATGCAGGGATGGTGCCGTGGGAGCGGGTGGAAGAACTTCCCAGCAGCACGAAGCCGGGGGTCAGTGCCAGCCCGCCCTGTGCCAGCACCCGCTTCCTGCCATAACCGCGGCTGCTCCTGACGCTGTTTAGTCTGCGGGCTGGTGCCAGCACACACCGTGTGGCTGGGGACTGAGCTCCCCGTCTGCCCCGCTTAACCCTTGACAGCAGCCCTCAGGATGGCAGGATACAGGCTGCTGGGGCTGGGAGAACTCACTGGGGACCTGTAGGGTGTTTCTGGGATGGAGGGTTGCAGCTGTCCCAGGAGGCATCGTCACCTGCGTGCTGATGTGGCTGTGAACCATCATGCAGCCCCCTTACCTCTCCCCTTCTTCCCAGGGTCTGGCTACTATGCTGCTGAGAGACACACCAATGAAGTGTATGTGGAAGAGCCACCCCCAGAGCCTGCCTTGGACTACCGCCGAGGTACCAGCACTCCAGCCCATCCCTTGGATCCCTAAGGGGAAACTGAGGCATAGAAGAGCTGGGCACCCCCCTGACCTCCCTTCTCTCCCCCAGTGCCCCAGTGGTGTGCCACACTCAACATCCACCGTGGAGAGGCCACCTGCTACTCATCTCGGGGAAGCTCCTACCGCAGCAGCCTGGGGACACGCTGCGAGCTGAGTTGTGCCCGTGGGTACCGACTGGTGGGGCCCAGCACTATCCAGTGCCTGCCCAGTCGCCACTGGTCTGGAATGGCATACTGTCGACGTGAGTGTGCCCCAGCCATCAGCTCACCAGCATCCCTGCAGGCACCCGCGGCATCCAGTCCTGGGTGCTTTGCCTGCTGGTGGCTGCTTCCCTCCCCTCCCTGCTCTCTCCATCCCAGAAATCCGGTGCCACGTGCTGCCGGCAGTGCTTCAGGGCTACTATGTCTGCTCGGATGGCATGCAGATGGATTCCCGCTGTGACTACACCTGCCTGCCTGGATACCAGCTGGAGGGTGACCGGAGACGGATCTGCATGGAAAATGGGCGCTGGAGCGGCAGCGACCCAATCTGTGTAGGTAAATTCTCCCCCCATGCTGCAGAAGGGCAGGCCACCCTCCATCCTTGGGGCGCTGGCAAGTATTGCCCCCATGCCTGACCCTGCATTGCCAGGTGGTGACACCTCCCAGCCCTGGGACCCCACTTCTGCTGCTCCCAGAGGTGCTGGGAGCCCCAAAGCAGGGGTTGGTGCGGGGCACATTGGTCAGGGGTGCTGGCATTGTTGGCTCCAGGGTGCCCAGGCTGTGTTCAGCATCCCTGGGGTGGGGGGAGCTGAGTGCCAGGGCCCAGCTCCAGCAGCTTCCCCAATTCCCTCTCTTCCTTACGAGCAGATATGGAGCCTCCCAAGATCCGCTGCCCGGACTCCCGGGAGCGGATAGCTGAGCCAGGCAAGCTGACTGCCACCATTTACTGGGACCCACCTCGTGTGAGGGACTCTGCTGATGGCATCATCAAAAGGTGGGGACAGAAGTGCTGTGGGCATCACTGGCAAGGGCTGGGGATAGCACTAGGTGTCTCCTCCTGGGACCCTGATGCAGAAACCCATCTGCTGGGTGCAGGGTGTTGCTGCGGGGCCCGGAGCCCGGCTCCGAATTCCCTGAGGGGGAGCATGTGATCCGCTACACTGCCCACGACCAGGCCTACAACAGAGCCAGCTGCAAGTTCAGCATCCGTGTCCAAGGTGAATTGAGCTCCTCAGGGGCTGCCGGCTGCCCTTCCCCCTGCTCCTGGACCTGCACCCCACAGCTGGGGCTGGGTCCCATCAGCCCCAGCCCTCACCCAGCCCTCCCCCTTTGCAGTCAGGCGCTGCCCTGTCCTGAAGCCCCCGCAGAATGGCCACCTCTCCTGCACCTCCGATGGCAACAACTACGGTGCCACCTGCGAGTACCTGTGTGAGGGGGGCTACGAGCTCCAGGGCACCTCCCTGAGGGTCTGCCAGTCCACCCAGCAGTGGACGGGCTCCCAGCCCCTCTGTGCACGTGAGTGGTGGGAGGCAAGGGGCCAAGGCCCTGCCAGCAGTGATGCCTACTGCTTGGGGAGATGCTGCCCAGCAGGGAGGAGGGGTGGGGAAGAGGTGGGGGGTCAAAACATCGTTCCTCCATGCTCTTGCCTCCTGCCCCAGCCATGCAGATCAACACAGCTGTGAACTCAGCTGCCAGCCTGTTGGATCAGTTCCACGAGAAACGCCGCCTCCTTGTCATCTCGGCCCCTGACCCCTCTAACCGCTACTACAAGATGCAGATGTCCATGCTGCAGGTCAGGAGATTCTCCCACCCACCCCTCCTTCCTGTAGCCCCAGCACCCTCTCACCACCCCTCTCCCCCCCAGCAAACTGCCTGCGGGCTGGATCTGCGTCATGTCACCATCATCGAGCTGGTGGGGCAGCCACCACACGAGGTGGGACGCATCAGGGAGCACCAGCTGTCCCTTAGCATCATCGAGGAACTCAGGTAGGGGGGAGACAGGGGGTCCAGGTGCTGGGGATGGGAACACTTCTGGGGATGGCAAAGCATGAGGTTGCAGATGGGTTCATGGACACCAGAATGTCACTGCCAGCCATGCAGTGAGTGTGGCACCTTAGCAGTGGTGTCAGCCCTTGGCCAAGTCCCACTGCATCAGAGGGGCTTGTGGAGACACCCCCAGACCTCTCCTGAGGAAGAGATGGGAGCCACTACCTCAAGAGAACCCGGGAGGAGAGCATGGGAGGGGCAGGCTCAGCCCCAACCTGAGCCCCCCCCCCCAGCAGCTTCCCCCTGCCCCCTCAGGCGGTTCCTGCGCCTCACTCGTGCCCACTTCAACGCGGTGCTGCTGGACAAGGCGGGCACCGACAGGGAGCGCTACATCTCCCCTGTCAACCCCGACGAACTCTTCATCTTCATCGACACCCACCTGCTGGGAGAGAGGGAGGCAGCACAGCGGGAGCAGAGCGGGGACCCCTGCGAGTGAGGCAGTGCCGAGGAGACCCCTCCCCTCTCTGCCACCACCAACCTCCCAATGGACACCTTCCTTTCTGCTTTTCTAGTCGCCCACTCTAGAGGAGGACCAGGGAGCTGAGGACATCCAGGGGAAGGGGAGCCCCACTCCAGCCCCTCTGGCACAGTGGGGACAGGGGCCATGTGCAGCAGTGTCCCCGCTACCCAGCAGCCAGGAGCAGTCTCCAGCTGTGGGGTGGGATGGCTCAGCCCAGCCAGGATCACAGCAGGAGCCACAGGAGTGTCACTGCCAGACCCCAGGGCAGGGGAAAAGACAGGGATTCAGACCCTGGGGAGACAGATGAGAGCAGAGTGGACGTGGCAGGCAGGGCGACAGCCTCTAATGTAGCAGCTTCACTCTCCCTGCAGCCATCCTCACACCCTGCACAACCTGAACCCACTCCCTCCTACTCTGGCACTGATGCCAGGGTTCTGCTGAGGTACCAGGGCCCTGCCCCAGCTGCCAGAAAGCCTTTTATTAAAAGCAAACAGCCAGTGAACAGCCCACCTTGAGAGCTCACTCTCCCCCCCTTACCCTTCACCTCCCCTTCCACCAGCTATGGGGCAACCCTTCCTCGGATCTGTTTTGGCAGTAGAATATTAGCTCAAATTAAAGATATTTGTATAAAAGTCAGTGCTGGCAGAAGGTGTGTTGCAGAGAGGCCCAGGAAACGCATCCTTCCTGGGGACACCACCCCCAGCTTCCCCCACCACTTTGTCCCAACCTTGCTCTATCCCAGCCCCATAGCCAGGGATGGGCTGTGCCCTGCTGCCCCATGCCTGGAGCTGGCAGCATCCTGCAGGAGAGTGGGAAAGACGAGGAGGGAACAAGCTGTGACACACAGGGGGTGGGAGGAAGAAGAATGGAAAGAAGAAAAAAAAACCAACCACATTTCTAAGCATTTCGCCTGGAGGGGATGAGGAAGGGAGGGTCCACAGTGACTCCAGTTCAGCCTGAAATTTGTTGCGAAGCCCAAGACAAAAGGAAAATCCTTTAAACAGAGCTAGGCCAAGAAGACTTTCTGCCCAAGCCTGTTTAGAGAAGATCATGTTTATTAAAGTATAAGCAAAGAGAACAACCCCGTTTGCCAGCCATGCAGTGAGTGTGGCTCCTAGCAGTGGTGTCAGCCCTTGGCCAAGTCCCACTGCTGGTGCCACAGCCTATGGCCTCAACTTGGCCATGGTGGAGCGGAGCTGGAGCGTCCCCTCTGCCCATGAGCCTGGGTACTGGCACATCTTCTGCCACAGGTTCAGCTCCTCGCCCATGGAGTCCATCCAGTCCACAGCCTCCCCCTTGCTCATGCCTGGGAGAAAGGGTAGATGTGGGCAGGAGTTACTGCCAGAGCAGCCTCCTGCCCACAGTGAGGCAGCACCAAGAAAGGTTGCCTGTCCCCAGGGTTTGAGGGGACCCCAAGACTCCTCACCATTGCCCACCCCTAGTCGGACACCCCCGAGGAAGTCATTGCTGGACAGTGGCTCCCGGTCCCAGACTGTCAGCTCCAAGCAGATGTGCTGCAGGTCCTCAGGGTTGATGCCATTGTACACAAAGGTGTGGTTGTAATGAGGGTTCAGGGTCTTCTTCACCACTGGTGTCTTCCTCTTGGAGGCTTTGTTTTTGTGTGGCAGGAGGTAGCTGGGGGGAGCAGTAGGCAGCTGCCTTCTGGTCCTGAGGCACCTCAGTACCCCAGGACTTGGTCTGCAGCCCACCTTCCCTATCAAAGCCCAAGAAGAGCCACGATGGTCTGCAAGGGGCTGGGGCTCTGTCCCCAACTCCTGAAAAGCTGCTCAGTAGACTCCACGTGGTCACAGGAGGGGAGAAAGCAAGGAACAGAGCCTGCTCATCCCCAGCCATGCTGCCCAGTGGCTTGGTGATCTCTGGGAAGACAATTTGATGGCAGCTGGAGCCATGCCCTGTACAAAGCCTCCCACTGTGACCTCTCTGCTAGCAAAACCCTAAAAGTGTTTGCTACCAGGAATATCTTGTCTCCAGGCAAAGGTGGGCAGATGGTGACTTCCAGGGTACCAATGCAGGCAGCGTGGGGCAGCTACAGAGACCATCTCTCTCCCCCAGGCAGCTCTAGGATGCTGCCAGGAAGGACAATACATTCATTTCCCCCCCACCCAGGACCCACACTCACCCTTTGACAAAGCTGTCTGATGTCCCTCCAGGTTTGGCAGCTGTGAGGTTCTTGGCTTCTTTGATCCAGACCTGGAGCTCACCGCCTTCCCCTGCTTTGCCTGGGAAAAACCCAATATAGCAAAAATTCATCAACCTTAATTTCCAGCACCATTGGCTTCTACAAAAGCCCTGCTGAAGAGCCTGCATTGGAGAGACAAGTACAGATGCCCAACTAGTATCTCCTCCTGCCTTCTCCCATCCTGGCCTCATCTGCTGAGGCTGTGGTAGACAATTGCTCCACATAGGGCCCTGGTGATCCAGCCTGGTCCATCCCCAGGAAAGCACTGGGATAACTCAGCCAGGCTGAGGGCCAGCCAGGTCTGCCCCAACCCACCAGGTTGCAGGCTTTACAGAGAAGGCTGTAGTGGCACCACCCCAGAAATAAACCCAGACCCATCCCAGGCTACAGAGAGAACCTGCAGCTCCAACACTCACCCTTCCTGCCATTCCCAGCCCCAGGATGCTTGGAAGATGGGATGTACTTCATGGAGACAACCAGCTCCCCCTTGTACTGGAGGAGACCAGCAGCATCAGCCCCAATCTGCAAAGAGGCAAAAATCATCAAACACTGCCAGAAAGGCCAAAGCAGACACCATGATGGCCTGGTCTGCAGGCAGCACCTCCCAAAGGGCTTGGCCTCTCCTAGAGGTGGTTAAGCCAACACAATTGCCTGTAGAGCCTCCCCAGCATTACCAGGTCCAATTCAGACCAGTTCCTTTGGGATCCCTCTGGTTTCCTACTTAGACTCCACCACCTTCCATAGGAAATCCTATTTAGGGGTTTCCCTAAGCTGCTGGAGCCCCAGCAATGCCAAAAGCTGGAGCTCACAGTTCAAGCTAGTCAAGAGAACCAGACTCTCACATCCAGGAGCAGCATCTGCTGTTGCCATCAAGCTGCACAAAGGCCCTCTGCAGCCAGCAGAAGGATGGTCCAGACAATACCTCCCCATTTGTTTCCCTAAAGTTGGCTCCAATTCCTCCTGAATAGGACAGGGAGATGGGAAGAGCGTGCAAGCTCTTGGGGCAATCAGTTAAGCAGAAGGGAAATATCATTTGGCCCCATCTGCTCTGGGGTCTCAGTTTCTCCAAGATTTGCTCTGGGGAAAGCCATCTAGCAGATCTCAGCAGAGATCTCTGCACCCCTTTCCCAGAGAGGGTCACCCCTTGGGACAGGAACAGTCAATGGAGACTGCTGTGGGCAACAGGGATGGAGTGACCGGGCCAGCACCTTGCCATGCAGTGGCAGGAACTCCTCCAGGTGGCTCTCGAAGTTCCTGGTATCCAGTGGGACCTCCACCTCCCCCAGGAATGTGTTTCGGCCAAAGCGATCGTAGTGCCAGACCGAGAACTGCAGCGTCCTTGCAAGCAGGAGGGGTTTGCTGATCTCGTACTAGGAAAGAGACAGGAAAACCACCAGTGAGCAGGCACTGCCAGGCTTGGGGTACACCATCAGCCCCAGCTCTCCAGCAGGAGAGGAGACAGGTTAGAGGAAAAACGGACACACACAGGAGACTGTTTGTCTTCCTCTCCAAGCCTACTGTGACTTATAGCCCAGAAGCCCATTTCTCCAGTCAAGTGGTACTCAGAGCTTGTGCAGAGCCAGGACCAGGACTCAAAGCATCTGGCCACCTCATGAAAGCAAAGCTCTGCCAGCCCACCAAGCCTCAGGTGGTCAGTGGGAGACCTCATCAGACCTGGAGCTGTGGGAGCTAGAAACCTAACCCCAATTTCCACTTCCTCTTGCCCAGAGTGCTTGGCCTCAGTGATGTGCTGCTGGGCTCAGGGATGGAGCCAGCCCTTCCCACCACCCTGTGTTAGCCACTGGGCTGTGCCAAGTGCTTCTGCACCAGGGCCCAGAACTCCCTTATCTCTGCCTCTGACCTCCCACCACAGTAACCTGCCAGCAATCGCCTGGAAGCCTTCATCCCAGGAAAGCAGTGTCCAGGGTTAAGTAGAAGGCCCCTGGCTCTGGGGAGTGCCACAGGAGCCAGGACACATTCACATCTGCAGCTGTGCCTCCACCCCACCACGGCACCCGGTGCTTGACACCACAGCCACCACCAGAGCAGTGACCCAGTCTGGGGGTGGGGTTTTTTTTCCAGCTTTCAGGGTGTGGTGTCTGGACATGGGTCCTCTGCAGAGCCCCCACCTCAGGATTTGGAGCCCCAGCCCATCCCCACTCACCTTCAGCAGCTCGTTGTAGAGGGGGTTGATGGTGTTCCGTTTGATGCTTGTCTTGCGCTTGCCTTGCCGGGACTTGTCGGGCAGGAGGTAGGTCTTCACGTACCTGAAGGGAGGAACAGGCAGCATTTCACCATGCTCTCCCCACAACTAACCCCAAGAATAACCCCAGACCTCCTGCCTTGCCCAGAGAACACTTTTGGGCCCCCCACAACCCAGTAGTGGTGCGAGCAGCCACCATCACCCCCAGCTCTCACGGGTTGGAGCGCTTCTTGCCCTCGTCCCCATAGGCCAGCTGGCGACATTCCTTCACGTGTATGAACAAGGTCTGGGTCTTCTGCTCGTAGCTCAAGGAGAAGGAGATCCCCCCAGTGACCACAACGTTGCCAAAGTCACCGGCCTCGCTGTAAATGCTGACCATGCTCCCCAGAGTGCTCTGGAAGACACAGCAAGGTTGAGCCAGGGCAGCATCAGTGGTGGGTTCCTCCTCACCTCCAGCAAGGCTGCCCCCCCAACCTCCTCCACACAGCCCTGCTCTCACTCCCCTCCATGGCTGGGGATGGACACACGGTGCCTCCCACCCACACACAGGTTCCCTGAAGAGAGCTGGGTCTCAGTTTATCAATTCCCACCAAAGGGAGGAAGCCCCCAGGCTCCCAGTTCTTGCCCTCAGAGCCAAGGTGCTGTCCCACCCTGCCTCCCACCCACCCCATCTCTCAGCACTGCCTTTCTCCATCATTTCTTCCTGCAGAGCACGGCCACAGGGACTCACCGAGGAGGTGCCACTGCGCATGCTGCCCCGGGCCACCCTCTGCCGATGGATCTCCACCAAGTTATCAATGTCCTCCTCCTCCTCCTCCTGCCAGGAGAGAGACAAGTCACCTGTGCGGGGAGCAGCAGGACACAGCTGGCCAGGCAACCACTCCTCCACCTGGCAGCTGGCTCCAATGACAGCCGTGGGTCTCACCAGCTCCATGTTGAGGCCAGGGACTGACTTGCTCCTGTCCCCCAAGGAGCCACCTTCCCCTACAAAGTCCTCTGGGCGCAGGTCAATCACTGACTTGGTGTAGTCTGCACGAGAGATGGGAGCATGGTGTAGGATGAGCAGAGCCTGTCTGCTGCCTCACTGCAAGGGGCTGCCCCAGCTTCTCCTTTCCCCACCAAACCCCAGGGAGAAGAGGCCACAAACCACCAGCCCTCTTGGCACCCAAACTCCCCCTGCACCCCACACAGCTCCCACCTGCAGGCCTTGCCACCCGCCGAGGATTCTTCTTGAATATTGTTTCATGCTCACTGACCAAGGCGATGCCATGGGCCCCTGTGGTGGCATCCTGGGGAAGAAGGGTCCCTTCAGGACAGGGCAGACACCCCACAGGTCTCTCAGCTCTGCACCTCAGGACAGGGCTGAACCAATGGAGCAGTGGCACACACCTGTCCATCAGAGAAGGTATTTTTGGAGTGGAGGGGGAGGGTGAGGCTGGAGGCAGCGGGTCCCACTGTCACAGCAATCTGCTTTGCATCTTTGAGAGGGGCAGCTCTCTCCAGGGAGTTACTCCTGCAGAGGACACAGAAAGGTCTGTCCCAGGCCAAGAACACAGCTGTCTGGGAAGAGCTTGTCTCCTCACAAGCACCTTGTGAGTGAGGAGCACCTCAGCCTACCCAGGGCCAGGTCTCAGTCCAGCCAGAGGACCCAGCTCAGCCTCACTGAGCCAAGAAGTTGAACAGAGAAAACACTGCAAAACTCTCCCTCTGCCTGGCCATGCATGACCTGCCCAAGGCTCCAGCCAGGAAGCCCCTCACCTGCCCATCACACCACCAGGACTAGATCTGCAGCCATCCAGGCTCATGTTTTCCATGGACTCAGTGTCACTTTTGCCATCCCGAGGGTCTGAAGCATCTGGGAACAAACTGCATACAAACAAAACCACAGGTATACCCTGTTTGGCAAGGAGGCTGCTCTGAGAGTGATACTCTGCATCACCAGCGATCCAAACAGGGTGGCAGCACCCCTCCCATCCCTGCAGAAAATGAGGGCTGGTGCCCAGCCTGGGGAAGATGGCAGGGATCCTCACCTGGCCTCCTCCCGGGGTGCCGGGGGGCTCTGCTGCTGGCCTGCAGGGGACCTTTTGGGCTCGCAGAGCTGGGCTTTCTGGAGAAGGGTTTGTCCCACAGTCTCTCTTTTGCTGGCTAGGAGAGAAGCATCAGGAGGACCATGGCTCCACACCCACTGCCTGCAGCAGGAGCTGCTCCCAGCCAGCTCCACGTGAGGCAGGAGCACACCAGGGGAAGCCAGGACATCCCGGAGGGCCAGGCTGTGGGAGAAGGCATTGGTGTGGCAGCCCTACCTGCTGTCCTGTGCCGCAGGGACAGCCGCACCATGTCACTGCCCAGCCGGTTGGCGAAGCGGTTCACCCTCTGGTCATAGAACCAGTCACCCGTCGTCTTCTTCAGCTCACTGCAGGGCAGGGGGGCAATGGAGGGGAGTCAGGGGCAGTGGGGGGCTGCTCCCTGTGCCCCAGTGCCACGGCGAGCACAGATACACCACGGTGTATTCATCAGAGATGATGCAGCCACATCCCCAACCAACACGGGAGCAAAAAGGGATTTGCAGGACAGGAGAGGCTGAGAAGGAGGAAACATGAGATGCTTGAGGCTGCATGAGGGCCATGGGGGGGATGCTGAAATCAGGTAAGGGAGGAAAAGGAGCAGGAGAGGCATGAATGAGACCCAAGAGTGGGGTACGACCCAGTTCTCCATCACCCAACCCACGGGTGCCCATCCTGGGAGCTGACAGCAGAGACAGCCGCCCTGTGCTGGAGAAATCCATCTGGGCTAGGAGAGCTTGGCCGTGGGGCTTCAAGCTGGGGTGACTGGAAGGAGGAAGGGGATAGGAGGAACACGTTGAAGGTCCCTGCCACTTGCCCCTGGGTACTCACGCCTCCTTGGTGCAGACTTTGCAGCGCCAGGAGCTGCTAGAGCTGTAGCAGCGGCAGTCCCGGCACACCAAGTGGTTGCAGCCCCTGCAGGTGTTGCCCTTGGGACTGACGCGGCCCAGGCTCTGCTGACAGCGGGCACAGGTCCGCTCGCTGTACCGCTGGCTGCCCCGCTTGGCTCCCTTGCGACGGATCTCCAGCAGCTCGTTCTTCAGCCGCCTGCTCGGGGCCCAACAGCAGTCAGAACCAACCCAGGACCCCACCTCCTGCACCCACACCACTTCCGACCCCTTCTAGAGCAAAGCGGCAACACCAGCATCCAGCCCGGCCAAGTCCTAACCTGATCCTCCTCTCTTCTGCTTTGCGGAGCTCCTCGTCGCGCTGCAGGACCTGCAGGATCAGCTCCCTCTCCGCCTCCGACAGGAAGGACAGGTCCACGGCCTCCGACATCGCTCCACCCGTCACCGCTCGCCCTGGCCAGCGGGCAGCCGCACGGATCCGTGCTAGGAGCGAGTCAGTCCCGTCCCGGACTCGCCCCCCGCACTAGCCCGGCGCTGCCCGGGACCCCCTGCCTGCACCTCGCGGCAGGACCGGCTTCCTCCCCCCGCCCGGATCCCCGTTGCCCGAGACGCCGTCGGGCCGGTGCCGCCGCCCCGGGGGCCCGCACCCCGCCCTTCCCGCGGCCCTGCTCGGGGCACGGCGCGGCTGCAGGCTGGGCTCTCGGCCGCCTGCCAGCCCCGGTGACCTCAGCCGGCTCCGTGGGACCGGGGCTGACGCCCAGCGCCCCCGGTGAGGAAGGAGCTGCCCGGGGCTGCTGCACCCGCAGACGCACTCCGGGCTCGGGGACCTGCTGCTCCCCCGGCTCAGCAGCCCGGAGCGGAGCCGCGGTCAGAGCCCCGGCGGGAGCCGGAGACAGAGCAGGATCCGGCCCGAGGCGGGGCGGGAGCCGACAGCCGGACCCCGGGACCCGTGGTAACTCCGGTTCCGGAGTGCCCGGGAAAAGCCCCGCTCCCGGAGCGCCCGTTCGGGTGGCTGCAACCCCCTCGCTCCCCTCCCGGGGCGGCGGCACCGGCACCGTCCAGCCGGGGCACGGACAGCGTCTGGAAGCGGCAGCTGCCGAGCGCGCCCGGAGGAACCGTCCTGTCCCCGCAGCCGCAACGCGTCCCGGTATGACCGGGGGTGCGGCCCCGGGCTCCTCTGACGGGGGGATTCAGGGCTGCCGAGGGGGTGGGGTCCGTAGCCACTGGGGCAGGGACGCGCCGGCAGCCTCCTCCCCCCACGCTCTCCCTCCCGCAGCGGGACCCCCACCCTCCCCGGCTCCTCCGCCCCTCCCGGGGCCACCCGGTACCTGCCGCGGCTCCGCCGGCGCCTCCCGGCAGCAGCGGGGGTGGGGGGGGGCGGTGCCGCCTCCTTAAAGGGGCCGTACCCGGAGCACCTGCGGCACCGACGGGGCGGCCCGAGCGGGAGGCGGTGCCCGCCCTCTCCGGCGTCACAGACTGGTTTGAGTTTGAAGGAACCTGCAAGATCATCTCGTTTCACCCTCCGCATGGACAGGGACACCGCCGGAGCAGGCTGCTCCAAGCCCCACCCAAGCTGTCCTTGAACACTTTTAGTGATGGGGGCAACCATGGCTTCTCTGGGCAACCTGTGCCAGCGTCTCACCACTCTCACAGTACGGAATTTCTTCCTAATGTCTAACCTAAATCTACCCTCTTCCAGCTTGAAACCGTTCCCCCTTGTCCCATCACTCCATGCCCTTGTAAAAAGTCCACCAGCTTTCCTGTAGCCTCTTCAGGTAGTGGAAAGTGCTCTAAGGTCTCCCTGCAGCCTTCTCCAGGCTGAATAACCCCAACTCCCTCAGCCTGTCTTCATATCAGAGGTGCTCCAGCCCTCAGATCATCTCTGTGGCTTCCTCTGGACTCACCCCAACATCTCCCTGTCCTTCCTCTGTTAAGAAGTCCAAAACCGGACACTGCTCCAGCTGGGGTCAGCACCCAGGCTGCACAGGACAACAGCCCCATCTCCCGGGAGCATCTGTGCCTGGAGCTCCTGCCTCTGCCCAGGGATGGTTCCCCACCTCTGGAGCTGCGGTCCTGGTCCCACGGGCTGCTCTCTCCCTGCAGGGCAGGGCAGAGCCCAGCTCGATGCCTGGGGCTGGGTGCCCTGCCCTGATTCCATGGCTGTTCAACAGCAACCTTCTCTGGGAAGGCAGCTCCTCCCCAAGAGCACACACACACACAGCCAGCAAAACTCAACAGCCACCTGCACTGCTTTGGTGTCCACCTGGGGTCCCTGGGGTGCCCAGCAGGGTGGTGGGTGGCAGGCCAAGACCAGAGCAACACGGCCAGGGTGTCCTCCAGCCCTGCCCAAGACAGGGGATGGCCTCACCACAAGGCTCCAGCCTCTGCCCTTGGTGGGCAGAGATATGGCCCCATTAGGGCTTCCCAAGCTCTGCCCACAGGAGCACAAGAAAAGGGAGAAATAAATGTGAGCAGATGTGGCAGGATGAGACGTGGGGCTCACATGTGTGGGGAGGTGCCTTCTCCCCACACAGGAGGGCAGAGCTGGGAGAAGCCCTGAAACAAAAACAAGGATGTGCCTCTGCCCATACTTCTGGTTGCACCCCAGGGCTCATTGGGACAAGGAGAGACAGAAGTTCCCAGCCCTGTGGGAGAAGGGGACACCACGGGGTGGTGGAAGCTGCCTCCCTGGGCAAAGTTCTTTCTGCAACACACACAATGTTCAGGCAGGAGGGCCCTTGGGATGGAGAGCAGGGAACACAGGAAGAGACTTTGCTCCCCAAGCCCCTCCATCCACAGCCTGGGGACCCAGCATGCCCAAGCAGGACCCCCACACTTGCCCCAGTGTTTGTGGTTTAAATGGACACCAACCAGAGAAGTAGGAAACACTTATTTCTGTAAAAAGGTGAGAAGAAACCGAGAGGAACATGTAGCAGACAAACCTTTCTTGGGGCACAGTGCTTCGAAGTCAAACAGGTGTTCTTCCAAGGGGCACAAACAGTGCTCCAATCTGGCTGCCTTTAGACTTGGGTAGCCTTGTTTGGTGCTTCTGCTCCAGACACAGTTCACCACCACCACCTCCTCCTCTGGCTGCTCAAGAGCGAGCTGAGCATTCAGAAGCTCCCCTTTTATTGGCTCCCCAATCCTGCTCATGCACAGCTGAGCCAAACCCTAATTGGGCACAGGTGGGCTTAACCCAAGCTCACGCCTCCCACCTCGTAATTAGCAACACCTGATTGCCTCATTTCACTACATGGACACGCCTGTTTCCAGTACAATAAAAAAGCACCCTGGTGCATGGGAGCACAAAGCCTGCCTTGGAGTCACTGAGCCCAGCAGGGATGAGGGTTATCTGCTCCTGGCTCTCTCTCTTTTATGGGACAGAGAGTGCTGGTGTGTTTCCAAGATCTGAGCAGCAACAGGCAGAACCAAGCCAGAACTCTGAGAGCTCCAGTTCCAGCTCCATCCTGAGCAGCTCCTGGAGGGACATCCTGTGGGAGAGCATCCCTGGATGCCCTGGGCATGGGGAGGCACCCCTGGGCAGTGCTGCCACCTGGAAACAAGAGGACATAAAGCAGGCTTCCAGCAGGAATCAGTAGCATTTCTTGGCCACCAGTGCTCCAAAGCCAGCTGGGAGCCCATGGCCACCTAGGCATGAGAGCTGAGAGCCGCAGACAGCTAGGAAGGCAGTGCTGGCCGGCACTCGAGGTCCAACACGAGGTGATGCACATGGGGTGCATAGGACTTCACCACCTCGATGTGCAGGATGCTGGTGTGCCAGGGCTGCCCGTGCAGCTCTGCCAGCAGCCCCTGGATCCGTGTTGCTGTGGCTTCAGCCCACCTCTGCCACTCGGGTCTGATCCTGGCTCTCAGCATCTCCTTCCCACCATTCTCCGTTGGGTGCTGCACCTCTCCATCAGAGCCAGCTCCCTCTGGAGACCCCTGCTCAGCTGAGGACTGCACAGAGAGACTCTCCACGTTGTGGTGGATGTGGAGAACGCCACCTGTACTCTTCTTCAGGACACGGCAGGCCACGGGCCAGCCCTCCTCTGAGCTGGGAAGCAGCCCCAGGTTCACCCTGTCTGCTACATCTCGCAGCTCCAGCTGGAAGGAGAGGGGACATGAGGGGGGGGAACATCCTGTGGGGCTGGGGGCTCCATGGCTGGCAGCACAGCTCACCTGATGGCTGTCCCCGTGGTGGATGTGGCAGCGATCCTGCACACCATTCAGCACCAGGTTCCTCTGCAGAGCCTCCACGGCGTGGCTGTTCCACTCACAGGCGTGGGCAAAAGCAGCTGCCCCGTGAACCAGGAAAGGCAACGTGAAATATCCAATGCCTGGGGGCAGGAGAGATGGCAGCAGTGAAGGGCAGGGTCCCAGCACCATCACTGGGGGCTGTGCTCCTCCCCAGGGGCAAGGCACGATGTCAACTGCCACCCCAGTGTTCTGAATCTGCTTGGCTCGGGGGTTGGAACAAACCCAGATGCTGGGAAAATTGAAAATTCATCCCTCCCTCCTCTGCAAAAGCAAAATCTGTCTTGAAATATGTTCACAGAGGAGATTATTTCAGCTTCAGTCTGGCCATTAGCTTGAGACCTGCCCAGCTCTGCTTCCACTCTGTGCAGGGCTCCCCAGTCTACCATTTATTTTAATTAATTAATCCAGAGCAGTTTTGAGAGCCACATCGTTTCTGTGGGGCACTAACTGGAAGCATCAACTTCCCTAAGAACTTCTCCAGACACACAAATGCCTGCTGTGATCTCCCCAGCCATCTCACAGCACAGGAGGGCACCAGCTTGTCATGAAAGCACCCCAGGACAATCTCAGGACAGCTATGGGAACTCTTTGGGAACCGTATCAAGGGCAAACCTCTTCCTCAGACCCAAATTATTCCCCTGATCAGCATGAGGTACAGAGAGAGCACTGCTCTGCAGAGCCTGGGAATGAGGCCATCCTGAGTGTCCAAAGGCAAAAAGGACACAGGAGGGACAGCAGTGCCAGGTTACCTGGAGGGTTCACAGATGGGGCAGGAGCTCTAAGCCTGGGTATTTTTCCAGCCTAAGATGGAAATAGCATTTCATATCTACTTGGATGCCATTACTACCTGCATCACTGCCCTCTGCCTGCCTGCCTCCTCAAGCCTGCCCTGCCAAACCCCTCCACCATCCCTGTTACCTGCATAGAGATCCACCAGGACCTCCCCAGAGCAGGGCAGTGAGGCCACTCGCAGCTTTTCTGTGATGTTGCCAGGTGAGAACATGCACTTGGTCACATCGAATGTGTACCTGGGAGATGACACCAGCCAGGTAAGCACAGCCCCTTCCCTGCACCACTCACATCCCGCCCTACATCTCCTGCCTACCTGATCCCATTGTCCACATGCTCCACCCAGCCATCCTGTCCCAGCAGCAGGGTGACACTGGGGGACCTCATCCCATCTGGCAACACCCGTCCTCTCCTGGCCAGGCGCTGGGCACCCAAAGCTGAGGCAATGGTCTCCCAGAGCACCGGACCTGAAACGGGAGTTTCGGAAAAAGCTCTGCAGGCAGGATTGGAGCTGCACCTCCAGACCCTGCTCTCCCTTACCCAACTTCTCCCACGGTGCAGCCCTGAAGCTGTCCTCACTCAGCAGCACCAGGTCCCCGTGTCTCTGCCAGCCTCGGGGCACATCACACTCCAGCTCCTCTGTCCAGCTCTCCCCCAGCAGCCCCCGCAGCTCATCCCGCAGCTTCTGGGCCGGCGCCCGCCGCCGAGATGCCCTGGAGGGGACAGGGTCCTGCGGGAGGGATGTGGCACGTGGGGCCACCACCCCATAGAGCAGGGCTGAGGGACGGTGGTCTTGCCCCAACCTCGATCTGAACCAGCCCACAGGGCACCTCCATGGGCAGCTGCAGCTGCTCAAGCTTCTCCTCCAGCACGGGCAGGGCCACACGGCCGCCGGGCATCTCCTGCAGCCGATAGCGCCCGTCCAGGAGCTGCTCCTCTTCCAAACGCTCCCTGCAGGGACAAGGCACAGTCAGATAGACCCCCCTCCAACCCCACAGACCCCCCCCCTGCAGGGAAAATCCCCCTCTGCCCTGCCTGCACCCAGCAGAGCAGCCGCAGGGCTCCCACCCCCCCTCCCAGGCTCACCTGAGGCGCTGGGCAAACTGTGGCTCCGTGGCCAGAGCAGGGATGGAGTGGTCCCTGACCTTCATCCTGCCAAGACCTGAGGTTTAGGAGAAGAGGAAATGTATGGAAGCTGCGCCAGGGGAGGTCTAGGGTAGATGTTAGGAAATAATTTTTTCACTGAGAGGGTTGTCAGGCATTGGAATATGCTGCCCGGGGCAGTGGTGGAGTCACCACCTCTGGGGAAATTTGAAAGGTGTTTGGACCTGGTTCTTAAGGACAGGGATTATGGTGTTGGTCAAATGTTGGACTGGATGATCTTGGAGATCTCTTTCAACCTAAAGATGCTGTGATATGGAGGGACATCACCGACTGGCAGGGATGTGGGCAGTGTCAGGATGGCAAGGGACAGGGGGGTTCCTGGCATCGCCATGAGGGGGGCACCCCAGGGCAGGGGTCTGGATGCTCTGGAGCTGCCATGGGGTATCCCAGGGGGGTGAGGGGATGCGGTGGAGGGTGGGACAGGGGATCTGGGTGTGGGGATGTCCCAGGGAAGGGGTACACTGGGGCGGGAAATGGGGAGCTCCAAGGCACGGGGAGCTCCAAGGCATGGGGAGCTCCAAGGCACGGGGAGCTCCAAGGCATGGGGTGCCTGGCGATGGGGTTCCTCAAGGGATGGGGTGCCCGGGGTGTGAGGGTGCCGAGGAGTGGGGCTTCTAGGGACTGGGGTGGGGGGGGGTCCCAGGGGACGGAGTGACCCAGGGATGGGGGAGCCCCAGGGGACGGAGTGACCCGTGATGGGATCAGGAGGAGGGGGGGGGGTGCCCCGGGAGCGCAGTTCCCGGCGGATCAGGGTTGGCAGGTTCGGGGCAGGGGGCCTGAGGGGATGGGGTGCCCATGGAAGGAGGCACCGGGGGCTTCCCCCCAGGCGGCTGAGGCCTCGGGGCTTCCCCCCAGGCGGCTCTCCCGGGAAGGGCTCCCCAAGGACCCAGCACCCCCACCCCGCTCCTACCCAACGCGGCGCGCAGGCGGCGGCGGCGCGGCCCCGTGTTTCCCGCCGGAGCGTTTTCCTCGTCCGGCATCTTTGTTCCGGGCGGAAGCGGAAAGCGTGGGGGGACAGCGTGCGGCGACGGACCGGAAGAGGCGGTGGGGTCCGGAAGCGGCGGCGAGGCCCGGCCGGCGGGATGGCGGGGCTGTCGGTGCGGGACCCCGCCGTGGACCGGTCCCTGCGCTCCGTCTTTGGTGATTACGGCGGGGTTGGGGCAGGGGGGTGGATAGGGGGGCGGGCGGGTGGGTGGGTCTGCGGGTCGAGCATTCCCCCTCCCCGCCGTTGGGGGCCGTGGGTCCGCAGCCCCGGGGCTCCGCGCTGACCGGCGGCCGCCGCCTCTGTCCCGCAGTGGGGAACATCCCGTACGAAGCCACAGAGGAGCAGCTGAAGGACATTTTCTCGGAGGTCGGGCCCGTGGTCAGCTTTAGGTGAGAATGGTTCCCCCGGGGCAGCGCGGGGGGGTCTGGGCCGAACCCCGGGAGGTTTTGCGGGCCGGGCCGTGCGGAGCTCCCGGGCAGGAGCAAAGCAGCGCGGGGTAATGTGGCTCCTGGCGGAGGGGGTTCTGGGGTGGTGGGAGCTGTGCTCAGGGTGCAGGCACTGGAGATGTGGAGTGTAATGGACGAGATGGGTGCGAGCACAGCTCCCTGGGCAGAGTCCCCAGGTCCTGATCAGGCTCTGTCCTGTCCAGGGGTTCTGCAGGGCTGTTTTTTTTTGTGTGACAGCTCTCAATTAGAGGTCTGGGTGCTTTAGGAGCAGCCACTCTAGTCCTGTGCCCCCCAGAGCTGCCTTTGTGGGGTCCTGGTAAGCACAGCGTTTGTGCTGGGGTCTTTCTGGACACGGGAGCTCTAAAAACACCTGGATCCAGAAGGCCTTTTGGCTCTGGCTTGGGGCCAACTGTTGCAAACCTTGATGTGCCTCTGCCTGCCCCTGCTCCTCAGCACTCCTGCTGGGTGTACCCCAAAGTCCCCCCCTGAGCCCTGGGGAGCTGTGGCCCCCACAGAGCGCTCGGTGCCCTCCCTGCCCTCAGCAGTGGTGCTTTCTCTCCTCCTGGTGCAGGCTGGTGTATGACAGGGAGACAGGAAAACCAAAGGGCTATGGCTTCTGCGAGTACCAAGACCAGGAGACAGCCCTGAGTGCCATGAGGAACCTGAATGGGAGAGAGTTCAGTGGGAGGGCCCTGCGAGTCGACAACGCGGCCAGCGAGAAGAACAAGGAGGAGCTGAAGAGTGAGTCTGGAGCTTTGGGGTGGAGAAGGCACTGGTGTCGTGCTGGGACAGAGCTCCTCAGCCTCACAAGATGTGGCTTCTTCTGCAAAGCTGAGGAGAACCTCACAGGGCTCACCTGCTCCAAGCAGTGTTGTGTTTGTAATCTTGCAGAAGGATGCACGGGCTCGGCCCTGTGTTTTCTCACCCCGGGTGTTCTCCCTGGTTTTGCTCCCACCCTTTTCCCTGGGTGCTGGGGTGTGGTGCTTCTCTTCTGGTCACCTCATTAAACACAGTTTGCTTTGCTGTACGAGGTCACAAACTCTGTTGCAGGCTTGGGCACAGGGGCACCCATCATAGAGTCACCCTATGGGGACCCTGTCAATCCTGAAGATGCCCCCGAGTCCATCAGCAGGGCAGTAGCCAGCCTGCCCCCCGAGCAGATGTTTGAGCTGATGAAGCAGATGAAGGTGAGTGAAGGAGGGGGCTCTGCTCCCTGCACAGCTTCCACCACTGCCCGTGCCCTCACAGCCCTTTGCTAGAGCTCTGACCTCTGACCTCTGTCTGTCTTCTCAGTTGTGTGTCCAGAACAGCCCCCAGGAAGCCAGGAACATGCTGCTGCAGAACCCCCAGCTGGCTTATGCCCTGCTGCAGGCCCAGGTGGTCATGAGGATCGTCGACCCAGAGATTGCCTTGGTTTGTCCCTTCCTGGCCTCGTCCAGCTCAGTAGAATATCAGGGAATATCCTGTTCTGGAGGGGGAGCTGATAAAGGACTCTTTTCTCCTTCTGTCCCTAGAAAATCCTGCATCGTCAGACCAGTGTCCCTCCTCTGATCCCAGGAAACCAGCAGCCAGTGCCAGGACCAGGGCCTGGGCCAGGGCCCAACGCCCAGCTGAACCCACAGAATACCCCCTCATCCCAACCACAGACCATAGTAAGACCCTACACAGCAGATGTTCTGTGCACGGGAGAGATGGGCACTGCCAGCTCCATCTCCCCCAGCTGGGGCACGTGTGAGGGTGTGGGGGCTGCCCTGAGCTCTGCTTTCTCTCCCTGTAGGGTGGGATGCACGTGAATGGAGCCCCTCCCCTGATGCAGCCACCCATGCAGGGGGGGGTGCCAGCCCCTGGACAGATGGCAGCCCCCGTGCAGGGCCCTGGACCTGGCCCCATGGCTCCAGGAGGTGAGTGCTTGGGGCTTGCCTGAACCCTGGGCACATGGGGGCTGCTGACAGCCCCCCTTACACCTTCCCCATGACCCCTGGCACCACACGTTGTCCCAGTGCCAGTGACACGGCTGTGGCTGGTGCCAGTGTCACCTCGCCTCATCCCCACGGGGAACCAGCATCACAACAGCAAATCTCTGGGTGCTGCAGAGGGGTGGCAGGGGTTTGGGGCTGAAGGAGTCTGGCTGCAGGGGTGAGGGGACAGCCAGGGAGGGATCTGATCTCTCTGCCTGTTCCCTCTCAGGTGGGATGCAGCCCCAGGTTGGGATGCCGGGCGGAGGGCCCGTCCCCTTGGAGCGTGGACAAGGTAAAGCAGACATGGATCATGCTGTGTGTCCCTTGAGCCTCACTCCAACAGGGACCCAGGCCACGGGTGCTGCACCAAGCCCCTGCCAGCTCCCTGCAGCCTTGTCCCTGGATCCGGGGCAGCTCTGGCAGCTCTCAGCTGTTCCCAGGTTTTTTGGCTTAGGCGTAAGGCTGTGGTAGCAGCTCTCCTGCTCCCCGGGGCCCAGCCCACCCAACAGTTTGCTCCCACCGTGTTGTGCAGAGGTGCCCTGGAGCCAGGAGAGCTGCCCCTGGAGCCAGGAGAGCTGCCCCTGGAGCCAGGAGAGCTGCCCCTGAGCCAGGAGAGCTGCCCCTGAGCCAGGAGAGCTGCCCCTGAGCCAGGAGAGCTGCCCCTGAGCCAGGAGAGCTGCGGGTCCCCGCGGAGCCCCACCGAGCGGGTCGTGCCTGTGTTTTCTCTTTCTCTCTCTCTGAGCCTGTCTGTGCCTGCGCTTGTGCGGCCGGGCAGGCAGAGCTTGCTCTTCTCTCATCCCTGTCCTGCTCCTTCGCTGCCTGAACGCTGGGGGCTTGTGCTGCCCGCGTCCCCTGCGCTGTGCCCAGCAGAGGGAGCTGGCCCTTCGCTTTTGCTTGCGGCAGTGAGTGCGAGGCTTGGCAGGGGATTTCCCGGCGAGCGATGGCTTGGCTTCCCTCCGCAGGCACGGTCTGTACGGCCCGGCTGAGCCACCTTCCTTTCGGTTCGCACCTTGCATGGCCCCGATCAGCCGTGCCAGGGTTAGCCGTGCCCCGACCCCCCTCCTTGTACCCCCCAGGCACAAAGCGAGCAGGCAGATGACACCCCTGCCACCTGGTACTGCAGGCCTTGTTTCAGGAAGGTGGCTGTGACCTGTTCTGAGATCCTCTGGTCTGAGGGGCAGCTGACTCCCATTTAATTTTTGGGGTGGGCAGCCGGGTCATTCTTGGCACCTGGAAGGTTTTGAAGAGGAGAGAGAAGCTGGCACTGGGGAGTGCCACGGGCAGCGGCAGGCAGGAGCAGAAGCAGAGACTGGCACACAGTGTCACCCCACAGAATGCTGATTCTCTCAGCAGGACATCCTCCTGCCCTGCATGTTCACACGCCGAGCTGTTTGTCACCCCTCTGGTGACAAAGGTGGCGTTACCAGAAGGGGTTGGTTGATCAAAGCCAGATCTGCAGCATGCGGCACCTTCTCTGTTAGGTTTTCCAGGGGACTTTGGGGGAGCAGAGATGATCCAGGCAGCAACGTCCCTGAGGCTGGGTGCATGTGTGCATACACTATTTACGTGTCTGCTCTTCTCCCTCTTTTCCTGCTGCTTGCCCAGGGAACCTGCAGCTCTCGCCCGTGGGACCTGCCAGGCCTGCGTCTATCGAACGCGTTCAAGGTATCCCAGCACCCGCCAGCTCCCTCCTCCCATGGAGCTCGTTGTGGAGTGTGCAGAGAGCAGCTTTCACCCTGCTGCACTCAGGGTCCTCTGGGAACTCATCTGTCACTCTGTGTAGCCTGGCAGGGTTAGGAGGAGGCAGGGTTTCCTCCAGAGGAAAGAAAGAATAAGTTAGTGCTACGCCCAGAGCCACCGGTGACAAAGAAGAGGTCTTTTGCATAGGATCCAGCCCCCATCTGACACCTCAATACCAGGAACTTTCCAGGTCTTGCTTTGTTCCTGACCCTGTGTGGGCAGGGTGTTGATGCCAGTGCTTGCAGTGACCACCCTAGGAGGCACCCACATTTGGTTTGGCCACCTGGTGCTGTGGTAGATCCAGAGAGGGAAAGAGAGGGGTGAAGCCAGCAGCCAGGGAAGGTGCTTGGGGTGTGAGGGGCTGCCCCCTTGGTGGTCAGCACAGACCACCATCCTGCATGCTGAGGAGGGGTGAGGCTGCCCTGCACCCCAGCCCCAGAGCCTCAGGGGAGAGTCTCAGCACAGCACTGGTCATGCAGATCCTCACAAGCTCTTGTGTGTCTCCCTGGCAGTGCCCATGCCAGACCCGAGGGCCCCTATGCAGCGTGGACCTCTACCTGCTAGTGGCCCGCCGCCCCGAGGCCTTTTGGGAGATGCCCCGAATGACCCTCGTGGAGGGACCCTGCTCTCAGTCACTGGAGAAGTGGAACCCAGGTGAGGGGAGAGGGAAGGAGAGGGTGCCCAAGGGTGACCTCTCACTGAGGACAGGGATGGCACCAGCCTTCCGGGAGTCACTGCTGCCTGGTTGGGGTCTGTGAGCTGCTGACTGTGGGGGCCAGCCCGTTTCCCTGGGGACGGGGCATCCCCGGGGTGATGGCAGCAGCCCTGTGGCATGGGCCCCACAGCACCCATCCCTGTGCCAGCCTCACCCTCCTGCCCTGCAGCTGCCTTTAGGGGCGATCCCAGCGCTCTGCCCAGACCGTGCCAAGCCAGCGTCTGATTCACACTCTCTCGCTTTTTCTCCTCCTCCTGCTTTGCTCTCCTCGTCTCTCTGCGTCAGAGGTTACCTTGGGCCGCCCCACCAGGGAGCCCCTATGCACCATATGCCTGGTCATGACAGCCGTGGCCCCCCCCATGAGATGAGGGGGGGACCCATGGGAGAACCCCGACCACTGATGGGAGAGCCGCGGGGGCCCTTGATGGATGCTCGAGGTGAGAGAGGGGGCATGAATTAATGGGTGGCTTAAAGCACACAGACCAGAAGTCAGAGTGGAGCCCGCTGCCCCGACGTCAGATGTAGGAAGGGGGTTTCAGCAGTGAAACAACTGACCCCAGGGCAAGGAGGGACAGTTCCACAGGGCAAGGACTTTCTCCAGGCATGTCCCCTCAGCCCCCAGCCCTGCACCTTCCAGGCATTTGCTAGCCCCCAGGCAAAGGAGGCAGCGGGCTCGCTCCCAAAGCCCCCTCCCTGCAGTGCTGCTCCCTTCAGCAGCTTACCTTGTCTTTCCTCTGCAGTCGGAAGAGATCCCCGAGGGCTGGAGCCACGAGGATTGGAGCCACGAGGGCTGGAGCCCCGGGTCTTGGAAGCGCGAGCCCTGGAGGCGCGGGCCCTGGAGGCGCGGGTCCTGGAGCCACGGGTGCTGGAAGCCAGGGCCATGGAGGCCAGGGTCATGGAGCCCCGGGGCCTGGAGCCTCGAGGGCCTGGTCCCGCCCCACGTGGCCCCATGCCTGGTGGGATTCAGGGTCCTGGGCCACTTAGCATGGGAGCCAGTGGCCCGCAGGGGCCCCGCCAGGTACAAACAATGTCTGCTTGGCTGGTTGGGAACTGACAGTGTCTGGTAGGGTGTTGGGGGTGTCTTGTAGGGTGGTAGGGGTGTGATCATTTCCTTCAGCAGCTGGAGAGGGGAGGTTGTCCCTCGGCAGTGCTTCTGGGAAGCACAAGGCTCAGGGCAGTGGCTCTCTGAGGGGTTTGGCTCATTCACCTCATCTCACCAGGCACTGCCCATCTCCTGGGGACAGCACATGGCATGGGCCTCTCACTGCCTCTTCCTGATGTGCAGGAAAGTGTGCAGGAGCTGAAGGGAGATGAGAACATGGGGGAAACACACAGTGGCCTGGCTCTCTTCATGCTCGGGCATCTTCAGGCTGGCTGTGGGAATATCCATCTGATCATCTGCTTTACATTCCTGTAGTTGTACAGCTGAGTCCAGAGAACCCTTGGTCCTTACCTCCCCTCTCTCATGCCCACAGGTTCCTAACATGGCAGGGGCAGGCATGCAGGCAGGAGGCATTCCTGGGGCAGGGGTCCAAGGAGCTGGTCAGCCTGGAGGCTTTAGCCCTGGACAGAGCCAAGTCACCCCTCAGGATCACGAGAAGGTGAGAAGACAAAGTGGAAAAGGATGAGACACCAGGAGCAGCACTTCCTCTGTGCCTTCCTTACCCACAGCCCCTTCCTGGCTCCAGTGACACACGGCTGCTCTGTCAGGGCATGTCTCTGAGTCCCCTCTCTCCCCACAGGCAGCCCTGATAATGCAGGTCCTGCAGCTGACAGCAGACCAGATCGCCATGCTGCCCCCGGACCAGCGCCAGAGCATCCTGATTCTGAAGGAACAGATCCAGAAGTCCACTGGGGCACCCTGACAGGTGACATCCTTGCCCAGCCCGGGCCTGCTTCTCTTCAGTAAGTGGGGGGAGCTGCTCAGGATGGGGCTTATGCTTCTCCCTCCCTTCTCACAGGCACGTGGCAGAGGTGCTGTCCCTCCCTGGACAGAGGTGACGCTCCATGGCAGCCGCTTCCCGATGCGGTTTGAGCTGATGCTGTGTTTTTGGGAGAGAGATTTCCTCTCCCTGTTACGTTTTTCTCTCCTCTTCACTTTTTTTTTTTTTTTTCTGTGTGTATATTTTATGATGCTTGAAATAAAGCAGGAGGCTTTGGGTAAAGCCATGTCTCCGCTACCTTTTTTGGTCTCTTGTGGAGGCCAGAGCAGGACAGTCAGGTTCCTGCTTGGCTCCAGGCTGGCCCCACCCGTTTGCCTTCCTCCCATCTCCCCAGCACCAGGTCAAGAACTACTCCTGGGGTTTCTTACATTTCGTGCTGCTCATAGCTGCTCACAAGGGTGCAGGGGAAGGGCTCTTTTTTCCATCCCTGCCAGCCAGGTGGGAAGGGCTGCGTATCCAATTGCTGTATCACTTACCACATGAACCTACTCCCCGAGGGTGGGTTTTCCCTTCTTCCCTGCACGTGCTTGAGCAGAATTTTTTGCCTTTGAGCCGTGCTCGGGGTCAGTCTGTGCGCTGGTGTGTGCCTGGCAGGGGGTGCACTGACTGCAGGGGGTGGCAGTGAGCCCTGGCAGTGCCTCACCCTGCGCTCAGGAGAGTGGCTGTGAATCAGCTCTTTTATTGCTGCCCTGCACCCGCACTGACTTGAGTTGCCATAGAAGCTTTTATTGCAAAGGGAAGACTGTCTGATGCAAAAGACACTTTAATCCCAGAGAGACAGGTTTGGCCCCCAGGGCCTGCTCAGTGTGCCCCTCTCCCATCCATCCCCATCCTGTCGTTCTGCCCAGCCTGCTGGGCACTCCCGCTGCTTCCTGCTGCTCCAGCAGCATCATTGCAGCACCTCCCTCTGCTTCCTCAGTGGGCCATGAGGAGCTGCAGTCCTGCTTTCCCCTGTGGCGACCCCTTGTAGATTGGGTCAAGAAGGCAGCAGTCGCTGACCCTGGAGTTTCTCATGGAGAAGGACGTCTTGCCATGCCATGCCTGGCTTTGGTGCAGATGCTTATCCCTGGCCATGCTCTGGCACAGGTGAGGTGAGACGAGACTGGCAGTGTCCCCAGCTCGCTGGAGTCCCAGCCCAGCTGCCACTTAGAAGTTCTCCTTGTTGAAGTAGAATTTGACTTTCCTGGGATCCAGGCTGGAGTACTGCTGGCAAGATCTCTGCAGGCTCTTTGCCAAGGCTGCTGGCCCACAGAGGAACACACCGACCACTGACCTGCACACAGCACAGGGACATCAGCACAGGGCGGGTGGCTCAGGGAAAACTGATTCAAGATTTTTTTGGGGGGGTTCCCTGCAACCTGCAGGTGATGAGCACCCCTCTCCCAAAGCCAGTGCTGCTCAGTCTGGTGCTGGGTGCCAGGGAGGAGAAGGTGCCTCCCAGCTCTAGCACACCAAACCCCTGCCCAGCTCTCACCTGGGGTGAGCTGCAGCCACCGCCGCAAACTCGCTGTTCCACATGGGCCTCCCGAAGATGGTTTTGTGCCTGAGGCCTGTGACTGTGTCTGTAGCAGTGTCAAAGTGGAGTGCCACGTTGTTGACCTGGGCAGAGCAGGGATGGTGAGGACTTGTTACCCGTGAGCCCACCTCAAGCCCCTCACCACGGAGGAGCAGCTGTTGCTGATGCTCACCAAACACCACTCCTGGACTCTGCCTGCAAGCTGTTGATGTGCTTGCTCTGCCACTCCTGTGAGCATTGCCCACCCTGTTTCCCCCTTTGCAGACACATCTGCCTGTGATCAACTCACAATGCTGGTGTCCCAGCCGGTGAGGAAGAGCCTGTAGGTGAGGAAGTCTGCCTTGCCTGACTCAGCCATCTTCTGCTCCAGGGAAGCAAGCAGGTCATTGAACCAGGCAAAGGCTCCAGTGTCCCGGCAGAGCCAGTAGAAGTAGATCTGGGATGCAGGAGGAGAGGCATTGTTCAAGATGAAGCAGAGCAGGATTGTGGAAGGATACAATGTCAAGGACTGGGAAGGCCAGCACAAAGAAACCTACGACTGATCCCATGGAACACCCCATACCTTCTTGGTCTTGAGGGTCTGGTCAGCCTGCTGGAACTTGTACCAGATGGACTTCAGGATGGAGGCAAAGGGGGTGACTCCAATGCCTGCTCCCACCAGCATGGCCACCTCGTACTGGAACACGTCTTCACTGGCTGTGCCAAAGGGGCCATCCACCTTGATCCTGGCCAAGGGAAGGCCTGGGTGAGAGGTACAACCTTTCCAAATCCCTGGAAAGTCCATTCCGGTGCTCCCCAACCTACCTGGGCATCTCTGGCTTCTGCTGCTGGAAGGTGTCAATGAGACTCTCTGTCCAGTCCCCAGCTGCCCGGATGTGGATGGAGAAGAAGTCCTCCTCGGGTGCCGAGGTGAGGGTGAAGGGGTGCCACTCCAGCAGGGAGATGGTGGGGCAGTTGACAAAGATGTACTGCCCCACCTCCATGCTGAAGCCCCTCTTGTTCATCTGCAGCTCCAGCACGCGGGAAGGGTGCATGACCACCTGGGGGGCAGGGATGGGGCTCAGTGCCCAGCCTGGCTCTTGTCCCTGGGCAAGGACCTTTGACAGCAGCTGCCCAAAGGTCCCCTCCCACAGCCACCCTGGTGAGGAGCTGCAGCACTGGTGGCTGCGAGGGAGGGACGTGGCAGTAGGCACAGGCTCCTGCACCACCCACCTTGGTGACAACCACCTTCTGCCATGAACGCCAGACCCGGAGGATCCGCTCAAAGATGTAGAGGAGGATGGGGGCCAGGACCCACTTCCAGGACTGCAGGGATGGAGGAGAGCAAAGGGACAAACTAGGGCAGGAGCATACTAAAGGCAAGAGAAAGGTTTCTGCCCCCTGCAGCTGTCCCACCATGGCCCTACCTCAGCAGGGATGCTCCCGAACTCGGGGTCTTTGCAGCAGTCATGGCTGCAGTTCTGGTCCCTATGGGTGAGGTTGAGGGCACAGCGATGGGGATGCACCTCTGCCATGCTCTTCTCTGTCTGCCCACGCACCAGCCCGCTGTGAGGAGGAGAGAGATGAGTCTGGGGCTTGGAATCTGCTCCCCAGCCAGGGCTAAGCCGTGCCACCTGTCCTGGGGGGCACAAGGCGGGCAGGGAGGTCCACAGCCCTGCTGGACCCTCCCCAGGTGCAGGCGGGGCTGCCCCAGTGGGGTTTGTGGGGCTGCTCTGTAGCAGAATGTGTAGAGGAATGGCCTGAGCGTGTGTACACAGCCCCATGTTTGAGGCACTCAGGTGTTAATTCCGAGGTGGGAGGCGTGAGCTTGTGTTAGGCCCACCTGTGTTAAGCCTCTGCCCCCACCCAATTAGCACCTGAGTGCCTCAAACATGGGGCTGTGTACACATGCTCAGGCCATTCCTCTAAACATTCTGCTACACTGCTCTAGTGGGGTTTGTGGGGCTGTCCCAGTGGGGTTTGCATCCCTGCTCCTCTCTGGTCTGCCCATGGGGAGTGGTGAGGAGCCTTACGCGATGCCATGGAAGAGAAGGCCGGCAAAATAGATGATGAAGAGGTGGTGTGTGTACCAGAAGACCTCAAAGTAGTTCCTACGGATGAACTCGGTGGAGGACGTGACCATGAGGATCAGTGCCAGCGTGATGATCACCCCCGTCAGCCCGGGGATGGTGGTGAAGGTCACGTACTCGACGGTCTGGAGGGGTGGCAGGATGGGTCAGGGAGGCAGGGGACAGAGGGTGGCGAGGGGGGGGGTGGCTGCCAGGGCTGACACTCACAGTGTGGTTGGAATGGATGGGGTTCAGCCACTTGTTGTCTTGCAGGTGCATCTTGGAGAGGACAGCAGGGAGGCTGCGGTCAGTGGCTTGTTGGCTCTGGTTGTAGCGCTCCAGGTTGAAGAGGTGGGCAATGGTGTGCACAGCTGGGCAGGGGACAGGCAGTCACCCATTTGCCCGCCTCCCAGTCCCCACATCATGCCCCAGCCCAGATGACGTGGGCCATACCTGTGAGCAGGGCCAGGGCGTAGGCTACCAGCTTGTGGAAGGTGAGGTTGTGGTCCAGCTGCTTCCGCAGCGTCCGCCGGCAGCACTGTGGGGAGAGGCGGTGGTGTCGCAGTGGGATGGGGACAGAAGTGGGGAAAGGGATGACAGGGATGGGGATGTCTGCCCTGTCTGTGCCACTGTGGGGCACTCACCGAGCAGGTCCCACGGAGGAAGGAGAGGAGGTTGCGGCAGACAGGCAGCAGGATCAGCATACTGTTGAAGTTGAGGCACTTGGCTGATGCTCGTGCCCATGCTAGGGCAGGCTGGGGAGAAGGGAAAGGGTGAGGGCTGCTGGCTGCTGCAGGGGGTTATGTGTGTCTACAGCTCTGCTGCCTAGCATGGTGATGTGCAGGGACTGGGATGTGATGGGGCCAAGGGACACTGAGCTGGAGTGGAGCAATTCCAAGCTGGGGAGTGTAAGGGAGTGATTGTAGAATCATAGAATTATAGAATCATTAAAGTTGGAAAAGACCTCTAAGACCATTGAGTTCAACTGTCAATACAACACCACCAGCCAGCTAAACCATGCCCTCGAGTGCTATGTCCCCATGTTTTTTTAACACCTCCAGATATGGTGACTCCACCACTTCCCTGGATAACCTTTTCCTGACTGACTCAGTAAAGAAATTTTTCCTAATATCCAATCTGAACCTCTCCTTGAGACCATTTCCTCTTGTCCTATCATCAATTACTTGAGAGAAGAGAGTGACCCCCTGACTTCAGTACAGCCTCCTTTCAGGCCATTGTGGAGAATGAAAAGGTCTCCCCTCAGCCTGCTCTTCTCTAGGCTAAACAATCCCAATTCTCTCAGCCACTCCTCCTAAGGCTTGAGCTCCAGACCCTTCACCACCTTCATTGCTCTGCTCTGGACACACTCCAATGTCTTTCTTGTAGTGAGGGGCCACGGGGCTGGTCTGAGGGGTGGGAGGGAGCAACGCCAGGCTGGGGTGATGCTGGGTTGGGGCAGGACAAGGACCAAGATAGGGACCAGCATGGAGGAACACCAGACTGCAGACTGGGAAGAAGAGATGTCAGGCTAGAAGAGGACAGGGCAAGGAATGGGCATGGGGTCCTGCAGCCCTCACCCCACTCCAGGGGGGCTCTGAGGGTCACGTGTGCTGGGGCAAACCTTACCCCAAGGATGGCTCTGGTGTAGAAGTATTGCTCGTCCCGGTCGAAGAACAGAAAATAGTAAGTGAAGAGGAAGATGTTGATGCCCAGCCAGGCTGCCTGTGGGGGAAAGCCACAGCCTCATGAGAGACCCCAGCCCAGGACCCCCTTCACCCACAGAACTTGGGTGTGGGTGCAGCTGGAAGGCACTACTACAGCACAACCCCTCCTGATTCCTCATCCATGGCATGCATGGGGCTGAGACAGAGGGGCAAAGGTGGGGAGGGCGGTGGGAGTCTTGCAAAATAACTGACTTGTCACTCACGTCCCTGTACATCATCCACACACACACGAGGAAGGACAAAAGGCAAGTCTAGCAGGAGGACAGATCCGGAGGGTGGTTGGGGCTCCCCTGGGGAAGTCTCGAGGACAAGGAAATGTTGCAGGGCACTGGCTCACCCAGCCCCACCGTGCTGCTGTCCCCTGCCTGATCCTGCTGCTCCCCACAATGGCCTCTCTCACAGCCATTGTATTTTTGCAGAGCTCCCCAAACCACTCTGCCTTGCCCTTGGCTTTTTTTTTTTTTTTTTGTTTGCTCATTTTTAAAAGTAATTAAAAAAAATTAAAATAACAAGGTTTTCTGAAAAAAACAGATTTTTGCAAGCATTTGCAGCTCCTCACACATCACCAGGCATCGGGTAAGCCCCGTTATACCAGTGATGCCACAGCACTGAGCTGGCAGATGGTCCCTGTGGTGCAGGCTCCTCACCCCAGCTCAGGCTCTCATGGAGCCTCCAGCTCCCATGTGGAGACATGAGGGACCTGGAAGGCTCCTGGCCAAACCATCCAGGCAAAGCAGTGGCATTTTTAAGTTTTGTAGCAGGACTCAACTTTCCTGGGAGTTGCATGTTGGTTGAGCAGAGGGGATGCTTGGTCCTCTGGATAGGCAGCCCCCACAAGCTGCCAGGAGCCATGTAACCCCCATCACCCTCTGCATCACCCCTGCCCCTCCCGGCAGAGCACCCCCAGCCCCACACTCTTACCAGTACAGCGGCCGAGAACCAGTGGTTGACCAGCCAGTTGCCCATGGTCCAATGTCCCGGTTCTGTCCAGCTGCTGTCTGCTGCTGTCTGTCTGTCTGCTGCTGCCTGCTGCTGTCTGACCACCGTTTTATGGAGAAGGCAGGCGGCGCAGCAGCCCCGGCCTGGGGAACGGCACCCTGGGGACTTTCCCCCGAGAAGCCTTTCAGGAAATGCCGGGAGGTTTCAAAGGCCACCTTCCAGGAAACCGGGGTGGGCTGGCCCATCCGCCAGCCCTGAAACCAGTCCCGTTGAGGGCTCATCCCTGAGGGGTCCCCTACGGCCCCACAGTTGGGTGCTGCGGGGCATTGGGCTGCTCCTCCTCTGTTGTTGTTTTTTTTTTGTTTTTTTTTGCAATGTTTGGGGGCAAAAAGGTTGGTTTTATTCTTTAAGGTAGGAATTAATTTCCTGGGGGGGGGAAGTCAGAGATGTACCATTCCCGGGCTGCCATGGCCAGCTTTCACTGCAAGACACCAAAGGAGGAGAAGCAGCCTGGGGTCACAGCACCACACAGATGCAGGGTCCAGGGAACCACTCCAGGGTGGGTGAATTAAGACCAAGTGGCAGCAGTGCTGAATCTCCATGGGCATCCCAGGGGTACTGAGGACCCCCAGCCTGGCACCCAGCACTCTCCAAACTGAGCTGACCTCAAAAATGGGCACTGGGGGCGGGAGGGAGTCACACTCCTGTATTGGGGCTGGGATGTCTGGGTCCCAGCAGCATCCCCACTGCCCTGCCAGCTGCCCCTCCTGCCTGCCTTCCACTGCAGGGTCCTGAGCCCCGCAGTGCCTGATGGTCCTGCTGGGAATAGAACAGCAGCCAGGGCCGGGGCCTCCAGCCTGGAGGAACAGGTTGGGCAGGATGGCTCCTTGCTGGTTTGCCGGGTTGCTCCTGGCCTGCAGCCACATCCTTGCTGATGGAGGCACAGGATGAGGCCGGCCCTCATCCTGCCATGCTCCTTCATCTCCCCAACTCCCTGCAGGAGCTCCCCCCCATCCTCACTTCCCACCGTCACAACCCCATCCAGGTGCCCACTGCTGCGTGGGCTACGTGGGCAGTGGGTGTGCACACCCGTGCCAGCCCCAGAGGGACGGTCCCCACCCTCTCCCTGAGTCACCGGCCACCCGCCAGCACCCGGACACGCAGCCACCACGAAGTTTCTTTACTGCTAAAAACAGTCCTGACAGCACCCAGGGCACCCAGGTCACCATGTGTACCACAGCAGGGGGGGTAGGGGCACCTCAGGGGCTGTGTCACACATGGCAGGTGGTTCAGGCACCCCGTAAATCCTTTGTGTCCATGTGCACAATGCCAGGACCGCAGGCACGCTCTGTCCCTGTGCCACCATGGGGACACCCTGGGACCTGCCGGCACAGGTGCCTCTGGCACGGCTTGTGCCATCATCCCCCTCTGGCCCCACGCTGCCTGTCCCTGTGTCCATAGCCAGCCAGAGAAGCTGAGTGGTGGCCGTCCCTCAGACGATGCTGTGCCTCACCCCGGGCTCATGGGGTGGCTGGAGCCGCAGAGGGGTCCCCGGCAGGCGCCGTCGGCAGCAGACACAGTGCAGGAAGTCAGCAACATTGTGGCTGAAGAGCTGGCGGCAGGGATGAAGGTACTGGAAGAAGAGGAGCATGAAATAGATACCCAGGCAGTAACCGAGGAGCAGTTGCACCACCAGCAGTGGCGTGCAGATGTTCTCGTAGACATCTGTCTTAAAGAAGTACCAGAGGACAACGAGGGCCGTGTTCTCCACCAGCCGGGCCACGTAATACACGGCCAGGAGGCCCCAGTTCTGTGACTTTTCAATGAGGTCCCGGTCGGCCAGTTTGAGCTGCACTGCTGACCAGCAGAACATGTTGATGCCGGCAAAGAGGAGGGTAAAGGCACAGAGCACCACCACCGTGCCCACCCGGCTGAAGTTCTTCTCGATGTTGTCGGGCAGGCGGGTGCCGCTCCGCCAGAACTGCACCCAGGGCAGGAAGAAAACGACCAGCAGGTTGGCCAGGGCAACGGGGATGATCCAGTGCTTGAAGACGGTGCTGAAGAGCACGAGGACAGCCACGCGGGTGGAGATCTCCAGGCTGCGCCACAGCACGATGCAGAGGAAGGCCAATGGTCGCAGCTGGACCTTGTAGTCATCATACTTGACCTGGATGGCCAGGATGTTGCAGACAAGAGCCCCGTAGGTGACTGACACCAGGCAGATGCCCATGAGGACGGCTGCAGAGGGAAAGGACAGGAGTCAGGAAGTGTTGGGGAGGACCTGGCTGTGTGCCCTGACTCTTGGCTGGGTGCCACCCCAGGGAGCAAAACACAGGGTGCCAGTCCCTGGTGCCACACACAGGGTGCCCAGCACCAGGGCTTGCAGCAGGAGGCTCAGTGTCAGCACTGCTGGGGCAGCTCATGGTGGCAGACCACATGCTGGGGTGGTTATGGGGGAAGCTGCAGGCAGCAGGAGGCTCTGCTCCTGGATTTTCTCCCTACACCAACAAACCTGAAGCCTCTGCCAAACTGGGGCCTTTCCTGTGCTTGAAGCAGGCACCAACTCCCCTGCTGTGTGCAAGAAAAGTTGCTCAAAGCAGAGTAGGGCATGGCTTCTACTGCAAGCACTGCTCTGCCCTCACCTGGACCAAGATCTAGACCCTATAGCCTACTGATCTCTCCAGGAACATCTCAAGAGCCACCCTTGTCTGGGGGCTGCAAAGCCCAGATCATTCCCACAGAACATCAGTGTCTGCTTGCACTCAGCACAGACAGGAAAACCGTGATGGAGGAAAAGGGAAGCATGTGGCTAGTACCAGTCACACTGTGCTGGTGGCAGTGGCTGTCCATGGAAACAGCCAGAAAAATGTCAACCAGGATTTGCTTCCCACCTCTGCTGCTGGAGGAGCACTGGGACTCATCCTCCTGCCTCCACTGTTCCTGCTGCCCAAAATGCCCTCGCAAAGGGATGTGGCCCAGGAGGGGGTTTCTGTGGTGCATCTCCCATGTTCCCCTTTCCACACAGCTGCTGTGGGCACAGAGGGCAAGGTTGTAGCTCCCAGCACAGCCAGGAGACGGGGGTGGGCAAGGGCAGCTCCTTCACCAGGTGCTACAATCAGAAAGGTGGAAGAGCCTCCTGTTGCCTTGTTGGCGTGCCAGAGCTGGATTTAAAAGCTTCATCCTCCAAATCCAGCCCCCAAGCTCATAAAGACCACAGGAGAAGGAGCCTGGGAGCACTAAGCTGGGAGCTCTGGCTATTGGGAAAGGTTCAGAAGTTGATCCAACAGAGGGACAATGAGGAAGGCAGAGCTGTAGCTGGCCACAAAAACCCAGTAAATAATGGAGACTGGAGCGGCCTGGAAAAGCGACACAGCATCTTTATGGGACAGGCACTGGGTGGGTGGCACATCTCTGTAGGGCAGATATCTGCAAGCACTGGGGCTGGGAGCAAAACCTGGCATCTTGGTGACATCCAGCTCTTCCCAGCCTCCCTTCAAGCTGGAAATCAGAGGTCTGGCTGTGGGAAAACCAAACCACAGCGTCCATCCTCTGCAGGTTATGCTTCATGTTTCAGTGTCAATGGAGGCCATGCCCCCAGCAAGCCCCTGGAGTGGTTTGGATGCCACCAGCAGCCAAAGAGCGGCCACCATGCCCTTGTGGGGGTCTCACCCGCATGGCCTCAGGGAGCCCACTGTGCCAGGCACCCTTACCTCGGGCAACTGGGACGTACTTCTCCAGGATGCTGATGTAGAGCTGGAGGGTGAGCTGCGGGGTGGAGCCCAGGAAGGCCTGGATGACTGCCATGCGCTTGAAGGCGTTGCGGTGGGTGGCGAGCCGGCGCTCAGAGTGCCCCACCTCCTGCTCCATCTCCACCTCATAGCCATTCCGCAGCCTCCGCTTGCGGGTGATGGTCACGTAGGGCTCCTCCTCCCTCCCCGACAAGCAGAACACCACCAGGGCCTCCATGCACCTGTGGGGATGTGGCAGCTGTCACCCCTCCAGCCTCCCCACTGCTCCCGGCACTTCCAGCCCCCCCCTCCCCTCATCCCCCTTGCATGGTGCCAGCCAGACCCTGGTCCTGCTGGGCACGGCTCAACTCTTCATCACCACTGTGGGCAGCCCCTGGCCTTGGGGTGTCAGGAGGAGGGTAGGGTGACACCAGGACTGAAGGGATGCCTGGTGGCTGCTCCAATGCATCAGCACTCAGGGTGAAGCGTGTGGGGCACAGTGACAACAACTTTCCCAGCTAGGGGTGCAGCAATTACTGCAAGGGGAACAGAACTCGCAGCTCTGGTCGGAGCTATAGCTGCATGAAGGGGTTAAATCTCCCTTGGGCTCTGTTTTCCCCACTTGCACAAAACACATCTCTTCCTCTAAGCAGAGGCAAGAAAAACTTTCTGATACTGCCTTTGATCTCTCCTCTTGAGCAGAAGGCTTCCTACTTGGTGGGGACGGCAGGAAGGGGAGCGCAGGGTGAAGCCGGGTGTGACATGGACAGATAAGGCAGCGCTTCCGCAGCCCCTTCCCCGCAGGGCACCTCACGTATGGGCAGGGGAGGTGGGTTTCTCCCACGCTGCCAGGCCAGTGAGACCCCCAGCCCCACTGCATGCAGCCATGAGGTGGGTGTGCATGGGTCAGGGGCGAGCAGAAGTGGAGGACCCATCCAACAGACTTGGCTCCTGCCTGGGGACAGCTGGCCCCATGACCAACAGGATGTAATTACTGATGAGCATTCAAGACAGCAGAAGTTTCTCTGTTTCAGACCCAAAAGTAATGCTTTTTTTTTTTTTTTTTTTTTATAAATTCTGTGCCCAGGTCACGCCAGCTTTCATAGCTCCTTGCAAACTCAAATGGGAAAACGGTTTCAACCAGAAGCTTGGCTTTGGGGGCAGTCCCAGCTGGCTCCTAGTGCCCTGCCAGACCTTCTCACCATGCTGCACTCCATCTGCAGCCCAAGGAGTCAACTGAAGAAGCTCCACTGAGCAGCTCTGGGTGGAGCCAAGCAAGCCAAGCATCCCCATAACCATCTCAGGAAGCCAGTGTGGTGAGAGCCGTGACAGTACCATGGGACAGCATGGGCTGTGGTAGACACACAACTTTTCACATGGCTGGTGGCAGAGATGAGACTCCCCAGCCACCCCTGAGGATGAACTGTGGTGACGAGGACACCTCTGTCACCCTTCTGGTTTCCGGTGATGGAGGAAGAGCAGTGCAGGCCGTGTGTTTTTTCATCTGTGGGTACAGCGTGGCCTGAATTGTGGCTGCCAGCATGACCCTGGGGAAGGAGCCCTTCCTGCCAGAGACAGCAGCTCTGCCATGACACCCACTGCACCCCTGGTGCACTCTTGCTGAGCGGGATGGCCAGGATGACAACAGCCCAGGGAGGCAGGGCAGCATTCCCAGGGAGTGAGAGATCAGCACTTCTTCGGCTTGCGCAACATCCACCCCCTCATCTTCCTCTCCCCAGCAGAGTCTTGTGGCCCCCCAGCTCCCATGAAAGCCCTGCTCCTCCACCTCTCCTCCATGTCCCTAAACCTCCACCTGTCCCATGCCCGGGACTTTTTCCAGAGGGTAGAACCCCGGCTCCAATTCACCCTGGAGCACTTCAGCTGCGATTTGCATCTGTGCTTCCAGCCTGAGCCAGACGATGGCAAAACCCAAAGGCAGAGGGGAACGCTCGCTGCAGAAAGAACCTTCGGAGCACCTGAGATGCAACAGGCTGGGAGAGATGAATCCTGCCCGGAGTGGGGATCCAGCAGGCAGGAAAGCAGGCAGCAACCCCCAGCAGGACTGTAGCATCACTGAGGAGGGCTGGCCGAGCATAAGACCCCCGTGGTCCGGGAGCAGCAGTGTTCTCGGGGACAAGTGGGTACAGAGAGCAGCTATGGGCACGCCGGGGTTTGCTGCAGGGACAGATTTCTGCTGACAGCCAGTGCCTGTAGTGCCCTGCCCTGCCCGGCCCCGGCTCTCATCAGGCACCCACGAAACTTGCTCGGGTCCTGCGTCCCATCCTGGGGGTCTCCACGTCCGTTGCTGGGAGTCCCCACTCTCCCTGGTGGGGTCCCCATGTCCCACGCTGTGGCTTCCCACCCCCCTTGCCACCCTGCCACGGTCCTTGCATCACTTGCCAAGGTCCCCGCGTCCCATGCAGGGATTTTCCCATGCTATGCCGGGGATTCCCATGTCACATGCCGAGGATCCCCGCGTCCCTGCCGGGGGCCCCTCGTCCCCTGCCACGCTCACCTGATGATGGGCCCGAGCTGCAGCAGGTGCATGAGCAGGACGAGGGGGCGGTCGCGGCTGAGGTCGCGGTGGACGAAGATGAGGGTGAGCTGCACCAGGACGGAGGGGCAGATCATGAAGAAGATGGTGAGGGCGAGCCAGAAGCGGTCGTCGGAGTGGTCGTAGGAGAAGCAGAGGACGGCGGCCGCTGCCCCCTCCCCGCAGAACAGCGCCGTCGAGAAGACGATGCCGAGCGGCAGCTTCGCCCGCGACGGGGCGGCGGTGGCGGCGGGCGGGCAGCCCTCGCTCGGGCCGTCCAGCCCCATCCCGGCCCCGGCCCGGCCCGGCCCGGCCCGGCCCGTTCAGCCCCGCCGCGGCGCCATCCCGGGCTGCAGCGGAGACAAGAGCCGCGCTGCGGGCGGGGCGGGGCGGGGAACCGGGGGGGCGGGACCCCGTCTCACGGCACCCCGACGGGAGGCCACGGCCCAGCCCCGCCGAGCCCAGCCCAGCCCAGCCCTGCCGAGCCTTGCCCCGGGGAGGGCAGCTCCGGCAGCGCTCCAGGCCCGCCCCGACGGGCACAGGGGGCAGGACATTCCTCCGGGATTCGTCCCTTCGTCCCGCGTCCCCAGCACAGGGATCCCGGCCGTGCTCACCACCCTCCTGCCCTGGGATCCCCCGCTGCTATGCCCAGGTTCCTCGCTCCAGGACACTCCCACCTTCACCCCTGATGCAACACCTTCAGCTTTGCTCAGGATCTTCCACCCAGGAGTCCTGTCACTTCTGGGAGCCTATGCATCAGGAATCACACTCCAGAATCCCCCTGCCAGCCAAGGGTGCCCCTGCTGCACCCACACTGGGAGCCCCAACTCTTCCAGCTGTAGCCTTGCCAGCCTCCAGGTACACCCTGTGTGCCCCTGAGACTCTGGTGTCTTCCCTTGGACCTCTCCACCAAGTCCTGGTCCCATGGGGCCCTGGCAGCTACAAGTGCCTCAAGGTGCAGAAACATGGGGGGGTTCTCCCCCAGGGGAGAGGTGGCAGGCATCCCCAGGGACCCCAGGGTCCCACCACGGGATGGGAGGGGATGCCAGCCTGAGTGCCAGCCCTGCCCACAGCCGGGCCTGTGGCTTTTACCAGCCAGAGCACTGCCTACAGCCACCCCCACCCCCCAATCTCCAGAGGCTGACTGAGCCTTAGCTCCAGCACTAGGGAAGGTGCATGGGGCTGGGCCAGGACACCCACCAGCCCATGGCCCCACTCTTTGTGTGGCAGCATGTGGGAGGAAGGGTGTTGCCAAGCAGGAAGAGTTTTGTTATCTTGCAAGCTGAGCTATGAGAGGGGCACCCCTTTGGCTCCAGCAGGCAGCTGGTGTGTGTGTAGGCCTCAAGATTTGGTTAGGATGTAACAGGGGATGTCTCCTGCATCCAGATAGGAGGTAGTGAAAACCAACTGGTAGTATAGCTGAGCAACGAGGTGCTTCTCCCATTGCCTTCAAGGTGATGGGATATATGGGCTCAACGATGGAGCCAAAAGTCCAATTGCTGAGCCCACTGCTGAGCCCCACATCTCCTCCTCTCTGTCCAACAGAGAAGCCACGGGGCTCCCTGCTATGCCCAGCACACGTGGCAGCCCCATCACCAGCCCTGCCTGCCTTACAGTAATGAGAGGTGGTAGGAGAAGAGGCAGCTGCCTGCACAGCCATCCCTGCCAGATTACTCAGTCCAGCCTGGTCACATGCCGACTGGCTGGGAGAGACAGGACAAGGCAAGGAGTGTTTGAGGTCTGTCAGTTATTCCTGCTTGAGGCAGACTGGGAAGTTTTAGGTAATTTTCAAGAGGTGGCAGGACAGTTTACAAGGTGGTGCCCCCGCTAACAGCAGGGATGCTGTGTCCATAACTCACCCAACCACATGCAAACCCAAAGCACGAAACCTCTCCAACTGCATTCATGAGTTTCCCTCATTTTACTGGGCTGCGAGCACTATGAGGATTATCAGGCCTATCAGCAGCAGAGCTAGGAATAAAACCACCAAAAGCCTTGGAGGCCTTGCCTCTCCCGAGGGCAGCTCCCACACAGAAGCAATCCCAGTCTCTGCAGCTGCTCAGAGCTTTTCTTTCCAACACTGAACAGCTGCTTCAGGAAACCACACACACTATGAGCTCACCAGGACTGGCCTGACTGGTGGGATGGAGGACCTACATGTGACCACTCAGCTCTGGTATGATAGTTACATATTTTCAAGCTCATTTTGGAAAACAGCCTCTTCAAAAAAAAAAAAAAAAAAAAAAAAAAAAAGATCTAGTAGGGCAGAGGGTGAAGGGAACACTGTCTGACAGAAGGAGCCGTCCCTCCAGCTGGGTGGCCCCTGTGGACAGCCGGGGTGGGAGATGTGAACGGGCAGTCGGTCTGCTGGCCCCAGTACATCCCAGCTGGGTGCTCAGCTGGTGATGGCACATCGTGTGGAGCTGCCAGCTGCACCCACACCTCTGTATGAGTAGCAATAGCAACATGCAATTTATAGCATTGATGCAACATGAATTCATCTAAATGAAAAGAATCCCTCAGGAGTCTGGCAGGTCACCAAGCCCTCGGCAGAGCAATGCCTGGGCTCCAACTCATCGTATTTTTAATTTCATCTTTCCCTCCTTCATGATGAAATACTTAAGAGCAATTGTTTAAGCAGTCAAGAATTCCAGTCCTGCCTCCAGGAGCCCCAACAGCTGTCGGGTAAATGGAGGGATGAAGCCTCTCAGCACTTCCCACACCATTTATTATCCCATTCTCCAAGCCAGAGGCAGCGGGTTGTTTTCAGGCTCACGCTGTGAGTCACCCCTCAAGCTGAACCATACCTGCCCGCAGCTCAGCGCTGTAAACAGCAGGCCATAAAAGCCCTGTGTGTCACAGATAGCATCGGCGGGCGGTCCTGTCCGCGCTGCTGCCACCACTCCCTGTGCCCAGTGCCTGCGCACTCAGCACGGCTTGGGACAGGCACCCAGGACACTGCCGTCACCGAGCCACCAGGGCTGAAGCCAGAAGGGGCTGCCCGGAGCTGGAGACATCCCACCCAGCTGTTCCCAAGTGCAGTGGCTGGATCCTGGGCCAGCAGAGTGTGCAGCTCCTGGCCAAATCCCAGTTTGAGACCTCCTGGGAGCAGAGCAGCCCCTGGGCTGTGGAGATGAGGTCTGGATGAATAAAATGACCTCCAGCGCTATGTAAAGCTGCCAGAGATGTGCCTGTCAGGGTAAAACCCAAGGTGCCCAACAGGGAGGGTCTGTGCTGGCACCTCTAGGACCACTTAGGAAAGTGAGGGGATTTAGAGGGGTTGAAAGTCATTTCTGTTACAGAAGCACCTAGAAGCTCATGTATTTTGCATGCTCTCTGTTAGGTGCTGTAATAGAAGCGAAAGGTAGAGGGAAGGAGAGAACACTTCCCTGCCCAAGGGTGGCACGGTGCCACTCGAACCCCTGCCTCACATCTTGCTTCAGACACCAGCATCCAGGAGTCTCCCCACACCCGGGGTTGCTCCAGGAGTCAGCCCGGGTCCAGCCACCACATGAGTGTCAGTTCTCCCCACAGCCGCTTGCCCTGTCCTGGAGAGCATTCCAGCTCCATTATTTTCTTAATCCCCGATTCTTTTGTGTGGCAGCCTGGGCTGTACTCCGGGTGGGAGCCAGCACCCTCACCGGCTCCCATTCTGAAAATAGCCGTGTCTACTTTATACATTCCTGCCTGGCGGCTCAGCTCCTGTAAAAGGAGAAGAGAAATGCTGATTGGAAATGGCAGGGAGCTCACTGCCAAAGCTCTTAAAGAGCCCAGGTGGGGAGAGCTGCCGGCAGGCTCCCATCAGCTCTCCTCTTCCCCAGGCACTGGCACTGCACTAGGACCCGGAGCAGACATCACTCCCTGAGCGCTCGCTGGAACACGCCAAGCGCACGCTGCCGGCTTCCCAAATATAGCCCAGCACGCAAAGGTGGAGGCAGCTGCTCGGGGTGTGGGGTGGCTGTACTGCCCCAACCCCCAGCTACCCTTTTGGATCTGAAACTTTCCCACTCTGTGCTGCGGATGAAATATTCAGCTGGTGGCACACGGAGTGATGATGGGGATGTGTTGATTCCCCAAAGCCCCCATGTACTGGATCAAGTGGGAATCACAAAGTGCTCTCCAGCTCAATATACACTGGGGAGGGGACAAAATTGTGTCGCCTCAGCATAGCCATCCCTCCCCTACTGAGAGCAGGGCTGGCAACAGGGGGTTTCCCAGGAATCTTTTTACTTAGTTTGGTAATAGCTTTGCAAATGACTGTTCTTCACAGCCTAAACTGTTTGGATTTTGCATTGCTTTCTGAATAACTCAGACGTATTTTTTCCTGCCTCAGCAGTCTGCGTATTAGCTTATGGTTGGAGAAATGTTTTTTTCCATTGGCTTCATCATGCTACTGTTTTTGCTGCTCTGTTTCCCTATCCAGCTTCACTCCTGTATCCTGCTGGGAGAAAAACCTGCGTCTGCCCTGAGGACCTCATCCCCCTGAATCTCGCAGCCTGGAAGCTGGGCTGAACCAACCCACTGCTGAGCTTGGTGCTGCCAGAGCTGGGATGCTTCCGCAGCACGGGCTGTGTCATTGCAGCCTCATGGCTTAAATTCTCCAGCAAGACAAGACAGTTACCTTCTTTAGGTGCACTTATAGGTCTTTCCAATAACTGCACATCTTTGGAGTCATGGCTCTTTGGCTACAGTCCCAGCACAGGCAGCAGGTAATGCTGTAACACTAAACCAGGTAGGTAGGGTTAAAATTACTTTTAATTAACTAATCCCTCCCCGGCCCCACCCACTGTAAGAGTATACAGCCCTGGCAGCACACTGACCCTGCGCCTGCATCTGCCCAGGCATCCTGGCAGGCAGGAGGGAGGGTTTACACCCTTTTTTTCCCGGCGTTTTGCTGCAGGAAAGCAGCAGGAGCTGCTGTAATGCTCTTAAGCAAAACCACTGTAGGAGGCTGGGGAAAGCTTGTAGCCATTGCCAGGGCATCAAGGAGCTGTGTGCATGGCACAGGAGCAAGCTGGCCGCTTGCAGCAGGGAGTAGAACAAAAGCCCAGCAGAGGAGCTTGTGCTGAAATCCAAGCCTCTCCCAGGAATTCATGTGTGCTCTGAGTGGAAAGCACCCGGTCAGAAACTGGGTGAAAAGCAATCAGCTACCGGTACTAGAGCTGGAGAAGCAAAGAGGGCTCTAGAAAAAACAACCTCCCTTGCCCAAAATAGCTTGCAAAATGGTTGCTTACATGGCGGCAGGGAGCGCGGCTGAGTTGCACCGTGCCCACCATGCCAACAGACATCCTTGGTGCCCTGGTTCATTGCCAACAGGTCTCTGGGGCACAGGCTGTAATTATCTTGCATTTCCAGCCTGACCACGGGGCGTTTGCCTGTAATTAGCTCTTGGGATTTAGGAGCTGGTATGATCCAGGGTTATCGTTAGCCACCGGAGCCCTGCTGGGATTTAAAGGGACGATGTGGCTGTTTGCTTATCTACCACCTTATGAGTTAAACAGAAAGATGAGTCCCTCCCCAAAGCCTGTGCTTGTCCTTGCCCTTCTGTGGATGACTTTTTGGGCAGAGTCGATGCAGTCCCAGGCAAAGCAGAACAACTTGCACATATTTCCACCAGGACTTTTTGGCCCATGTCATCACCTCAGTTTCAGTGCCACTACATCTCAAAGCTCAGTAAATACTACAGGAGCCCCTGTAGCTATCTGCTGCCCACTGCTTTCCCTTGCAAGCCTTCATTCCCCACATGCAAGCTCCCCAGTCCTGCCATTGCCATCGTCCCCACTCTGGGGGTCCCAGGTGGGGGTCCTAGGGTACCCCATGCCAGCCTGGGCATGTACTCACGGGATCTAAGGAAGCCAAGGCAGGGCAGCCAGCCAGCCCACGTCCATCTGTGCTTCTCCAGGGTCCCTGTGGTTTCTCTTCCTTTCCTTTCCTGCAACACTCCCGCGGGCAGAAATAGACCCGAGACACGTGCCGCCTTCCTGGAAGCAATGCCAGGGGCTGAGCAACCCGGGTGCCCTGGGCACAGCTCTCCTCTGGGGGCTCCTGCTGGCACCAGTGGCACTAGAGGGTCCAGCCCAGAGTGGTGGTGGGGCATGGTTCAGTAACAGCTCTGGCGAGGAACATCTCTGATTATACACCAAGATAATAAATTCTGTCGTAGAGTTTCTCACCTGGCAACAGTCACCAAGGAAACCCGGACGGCTGCTGCGGGTCTCACTGGCACTGCCCGGGGGTCCCTGAGGCACTGGCAGAGGGGCTCTGGCTCAGCCTGGCCAGGCAGTGGTGCAGGCAAAAGGCCAGCAGCCAGCGTGGTAACCTGAGCCCAGGCCCGGCAAAGTGCCCATCAATCCAGGCTCGGCCCTTGTACCACCCCTCCAGAGTCCACTGTGGGTTTCGTCACTTTTAGGGTGGATTTTGAGGTTTTCCCAGCCTCTGAGCCCAGTGTGTGTTCACGGAGAGTGGTGACCTGGAGCTGTCTCAGGCTCCCAGGGGATTTCCCAGTCCCTGGCATTTTGGACACTTACATTAAAAGAAGCTCCACATACTCAGAGACTTCTGGAAATCCATGGGTGCCAGAGGCAGACCAGCTCTTGCTGCCCCTCAGGGAGGACGTGCTGCTGCCTCCATGGCTGCCTGCCATATGGAATTCCCTTACTCATAGCACCTGTGGTCATCTCTCTTCCTGTCCCCTGCCTTGGCAGTGTCACCCTGAGGGACAGAGACAGGGGGTGACACTTCCAGCAAATCATTTCATCCCTGCTAAGGCTAATTCTGCCAAAGGCTTCCCGGCCCCGAGCTGCCTGCATACCTGGCACTGCCTCTGGTCCCAGCAGGCTGCTGGCAAGGGAGCAAGTAAGAAAGGCCACCAGGCTGGGGACAAGGTCTGTCCTTGGGCCAGGCCACTGCCAAGCCACCAGCAGCATGGGTGTGAGCAGTCACCCCAAACACCATTGCATGCATGGGTGATATCAGGATGGAAACTTCCTCCATCAATCATTAACCACACGTGGCTCCCTGCCCGTGTCAAGGCTCCTGGGCAGGTCCTGAGCTTCCCAGCAGTGTGTGGGGATGGAGTGAGGGGCTGTGCCCAGCCTGGGCTTGAACCTCTGGGGCCGTCCCAGAGCTGCAGCATGCCTGGCAGCATCTTAGTATCTCAGACTGATGTCTGGGATGTTGGTCAAGGTAGTGCTGCTGGCACTGGTTGTTTTAGTGTGGATTCATGTGAGCTGGTGGGATCCTTATGGCTTTTTGAGGGTCTCATGTCCTCATCCCTTTCGACTGCTCTCCTCCCACCCAAAGCTCCTGCAGCTCAGACATCCCCACATAGCTTCTCCTTCACACACATGTATGGCAGCATGCCAGGGAGGGCAGCCCCAGCTAGGGGAAGCAGCAAGATAAGAGCTTTGGGGCTGCAGGTCAAGGAGCTGGGGCATTTTTGGCTCTGCTCCATGCCCTGCTATCACAAAGCCCCCCTCCCCAACTGCCCTGCTTTCAGCCAGACACCTTCTCAAGCTGGTTTTTGTTTCCACTCTGAGCAGCACAGGACCTGCTGCTGTTCAGAGAGTGCCTCAGGTGATGCCCTCCAGTCCAGCATCAGTGAGTGGGCAGTGAGGGGATGCTCCTGGTAGGGGCTGCAGAGAAATGTCCACACAGCAGTGAGGAGTCAGGGATGCCCTTCAGTCCAGGAGACACAAACTCAGCTGGAAGCCCCACGTAGAGGGGCTGTCAAGCGTTGTCCCCACCACAAGTCAATTAAGCCAGGGTGAGGCTGCTGAGGACCATGGGTGCAGCTGGGTGGGTAACACTATGCCATGCTGTGCTGTTCTGTGCCATATTGTGCTGAGCAGTGTGATGGGCAGCAGCCCCATGGTACTTTGTGTCCCAGCAGCCACCGGCCTGGACCGACCCGCCTGGATTAAAGAGGTTGTGAGGAGTAAGTAATTTAAATCCAGATTAGATTTAAGCAGCTGCTACGCAAAAGGGATGTGAGCAGATGATGTGCAGCAGGGACAAGTGGGTGAGAGCCTGATTGGTGCTCCTGAGATGTAAGAAGAGGCTGCCAGGGGAGAGTCTGGTCAGGGGGTCAGTGCCCATGGGGTACTGCCCGGGGTTCTGGCTTTTGTCCCCTGACTTGGCTTGTGTGCACCAGGCTGGAGGCAGCAGTGCTGGGCTGCAGGACGAAGCACCCTGGGGTGAGATGTTCTCTGCTGTGGGGTCCAGGCTCAAGCAGGAGGATGAAGCACTGGGATGTGCCAGGCTGCATGCTTTGTAGGTGCCCAAGAGAGGACATCCTATCTGCACAGAGCTGCCAAGCATGTTCCACATGTTCTCCAACTGCTGGTCGTGGCTGCAGGCCGTACAGGAGCCCATCAGGTAGGTCCCTGTGTTTGTGCCTTGGGGATACCTGAAGGAAACAGCATTTACCCCTTCATTTATTGGTAAGGGCACTGATGCTGTAACACTGCAGAAGTGGTGCCTCCTGCAAAAAACAGTTCCCAAACCATGGAGCAAGGCACATGTGTGTCCTTGCTGCCCCTCCAGCAGGCAGGAGCTGGGCAAGGAGGGGAGCAGGGCAGGCAGGGGTGTGCATGCAGGAACACTCCCAGCAGGATTCCCCTGGTGCAACCTCAGCACCTTTCCAAGAAAGCCAAGGGGGGATAAACTGAAACAAACATCTGCCACGTTTGCCTGTTTTGGGACACCTGAGCTCATGCTGTGGGGACGACATTGCACCAGCCCAGGGAGACACTGGGGGTGGGGAGGGGGGGTTTATGGTCCTCTCCTGCCTCTCCTGCCAGCAAGGACGAGTTGCCATAATGCTGGAGGTGGAGTCGTGCTGCCCACGCAGCCTGGTCTGTATGTTTAAGGAAGAAAAATACACTGTGAATGACTACTGGGGCTTGCAAACCACAGGCAAAATGTTCTGCGCATGGCTGGAGACTGAACAGGACTGTTTAGCAACAGGAATAACCTCCTGAGTCCAGACAGAAGCTCGTAAACTGTCTTTGTATTGTCCTCTCTTTACCTTTGTGTACCAATAACCCACTGACAAGGAAGGACACCAAAAGCAATCATTAACTGTTCGCATACAAGGAACAACCTTTTTTGGCCTGTGTGTATCATTGCTTAACCTATATGATGAGAAAAGGAATCCTTGCCATGAGAAGAACACTGAAGGCTCCACAGGGCAGCTGTCCCATGGTACCAAGATGGCTCCAGGTGCCCTGTGCCTGCCCTCCCCCTATCCTGAGTACCAGAGACTGTTCTGCCCTTGTCCCCAATTCAGGCAGAGTCTGTGACCCCATCCTGCATGGCTGCCCTGGGTAGAGTCCCCTGGCTAGGAATCCCAGGGCCATCAGTGTTCATGGTATCCCAGGGAGCACAGCCTTTCCCTGGGATGCTCACCCACTGTTGTCACTCCCCAGAAAGGTGACCCTCCTCGTCCTGGGGCTGGACAATGCGGGGAAAACCTCTGTCATCATGGACATAGAGAAAGGTGAGGAAGCAGCTTTTGGGGTCTCTGCAACCAAGTGCCTGAGCCTTGAAAGGGTCAAAACCCCTGGATCAGAGCTGCTGGGCTGGGGGAAGTGCCAGGTCTCTGGCCATGCCCTGGGGGCAGGGAGAGATGATGTGGGCAGGGCAGGAGGAGGAAGATGTTGCTGGGTTGCTGCTGGACTCATTGTGCCTGCTCTCTGCCCTCACCCCTCATGCAGCTGTGGCCAGTGAGGTGCTGCCCGTGGCACAGCCTGGCCAGACCTGCCTGCGAGTGGGCAGGTTCGAGGTGACACTGGTGGACTTGCCAGGGGCCCAGCGCTCCCGCAGTGCCTGGCGCAGTCACTATGGTGCAGCCCACGGGGTTCTCTTCGTGCTGGACTCCAGTGACCTGGGGCGGATGGAGGAGGCCCGCAAAGTCCTGAGCCGTGTCCTGAGTCATCCCGACATCTCCGGGAAGCCCATTTTACTGTAAGGCCGAGTCCCTGGGGTGTGACCCAAAGGGTTTGGGGTGGAGAGGGACTGGAAACTTGTTGCTGGGGCTGTGGGGAGTGTTGCTGGGCTGAGGCGAGGATGTGGTGTCTGCTGGGACCCTGGCTGTGATGGGGAGCTGGCAGCATCTCTGAAGGGAGGCTGGGGAGGGGGCTCCAGTTCCCAGTAAAGGTTGAGGCAACGCCAAACCAGGAGAAAGCACTCGGCTTTCCCTTTCATCGTATGGCGAGGAGCCCAGACGCCAGGGTGACGGCCACGGTCCGTTCTCCCCGCACCCTAGGTTGGCCAACAAGCAAGACACAGCTACCGCTCTGCTGCCCTGCGAGCTGATCGAGCGCCTGTCCCTGGAGCGTTTGGTTAACGAAAACCGCTCGCCCTGCCGCATCGTGAGTGCGGGGCTTCCCCGCTCCCCGACCCCCGCCACCCGACCCTCTCGGGCTGACCCTGCCCCATTCCCGCAGGAGCCCTGCGCTGCCAAGCGGGGTCCCGGTCCCGCCGGCCCTGTCCGCACCACCTTGCAGGGGTTACGCTGGCTCCTCCGTTCCTCTTCCGCCGTCCCGGCACCACCGCCCGCCCCCCAGGATCCACCGCCCGACCCCAGCCCCCGGGCTGCCCGCGGCCGCCCGCCCGCCCGCAGGTGGGTGCGGGGCTCCGAGGGTCGTTGTCCGCGTCCTCCTCCTTCTCCCCTGGGGATCGCCGCCATTCCCCGCCGTTCTCTCGCTCCTCCAGGGAACCGCCGTCCCCCGGTGAGAACGTCCGAGAGGGCGCGGGGAAGACGGGGGAGTCCCGGCAGATGCGGCCAATCCGCCGCCTCCTTCCCCGGGTGAGTGACCACCCCGGGATGGGGAGGGATGGAAGGGGGATGATCCCACCTTCCCCTCATCGCCTTTACTTTGTCCAGGAGGAGAGCACGAAGGGCCTCGGGAGGAGGAAGAGGAAGGTGAAGGTGCGGAAAAAGAGCTCGGGGCAGCCAAGCCCAGCTGAGGAGCCAGAGGGACAAGGAGGAGGGGGTGACAGCAGAGCAGGGGCTGCCGGGGGGCTGTTGCCTCCCAACAGAGTGGGCCAGGAGGAGTCCGTGCCCACCGGGACTGTCACTCCCCACCCAGGTGAGTCGGGCTGTGGGGGACTGCTGGCACCACTGGTACCAGGACCCCCAGAGACACCCTTGGAAGTGTTTTTAGGAACCAGAAGCATGGTGGTATGCTGGACCACTGGTCCTCGACATCTCTGTGAGCTTTACTTGCAGATCAACTGAGAGGGATTCTGGAAGGGGAAGAGGAGAGATATATTTGAGCATTGCCACAGGGGTTGATGCACAGAGGTGATGGTGGTCTGCAGGTCCAGCAGCGGCAGTCCTCTCTGCTGGTTTGGTGACAATAGCATCCCTGTCCAGTTGTGCTGCCTGAAATGTTGTATTTCTCCATCCAGCACAGGGTATGAAAAAGAAAAAGAAGAAAAAAATCAAGAATAAAATCAAGTCGCAGGAACCCGCTGTCGAGCAGCCGCGTGAGGAGTTTTCAAGCACCTTTGGTTGGTATTCCCTGGGACAGATTTTGCTGGAAAGTCTCAGGAGAGTCTGCCCTGCTGCCAGCAGGGTGTGATCTGTGCAGGAGCCCCTGGCTCTGGGGCACCTGGCATGGGGCACAGGCACAAGCAGGGCTGCTTCAGGGCAAGGGGAGGGCTGTTGCTGAGGCAGAGGCTGCTACCTCTGCCTGTGGGTGGGATGCAGAGAGGCCATGCAAGTGCACAGTGCTGGAGCCTGGGGTTTCTCTTCCTGCTCAGCACAGGCTGCCAGGCTGGACCCTGGATCTTAGCCCCTGGGTCTGTGCCTGACCCTTTCTCTTTCTCCCCAGACTTGTACCGCCGGGCGATAATGGCTTTGAAGATGAGGCAGGAGCAGAGGAGGCAGCAGTCTGCCATTGTTCCCTGAGCAGGAAGGCACATCCCAGGAGATACGTGTTCCCAGAGGACTCCAGACTGCAGTAGCAGTGGGACCCATGCTCCTGCAGGATTTCTGGGGTGCTTGGCCAGGGCTGGCAGTCCTGGGCAATGGGTTTGGGGACATGAACAGCATAATTGTCTGATGAATGGCTTGAAAACCAGGGATCTGCAGGAGTGAGCCAAAAGTCCCTTTGTAAGACTCCTCTCTGTCAGCCAGGCTTCAAACTCAGCTGAAAAGGAAACAGCCAGCCACTTGCTGACCCTGTGTTAGTATTCCGTGGAAGAGTCAGTTTGAACCTGAGTGAGTCTGTGGAAGAGAGGAAGATCCAAGCAAATAGCCTAGTGGAAAAGCCTCTTGAACCCATGGCCCAGGCAAAGCTGTCTTCACAATTCAGGGGCTGGCTCGACTCTCAGTCAATCCCTGGCTGCTGCCTGGACAAACTTAATTTCCTGCTGGTGTAGGTGGGGGTCAGACACAGATGGCCTGTGGAAGAGCTCCACCTGTCCTGAGTCACATCTGGCACAGTGGAGGAAGGTGATACCCATGTTGTCTGTGCATCCTTGCAACCAGTCAGTGAAAGCTTACTTAGTTCCATGCCAGCTGGTGGTGGAGGCTGCTGGAGGCTCCTTCAAAGGAAAGGAATGTTCCTCCTGATCCTGCCATTCTCCCAAGTGGTGACCTGCAGGCAATGCAAAGTCCTCCCAAGTTACTGACAACCTGGCACCTGCAGCCCTGGGCAGTCCCTGCTCTGTGCTCAGAGATGGAAGAACAAGCAGCATCTGCATCCCAACACAACCCAGAGCCACACTGGGGTGTGCTGAAAGGCTCATGCTCCCCAGCTCTGGCTGGGTGCATGTGCAGGGAAACCACTCTTCAGCTCTGGAAACATTTCACAGGGTGTCAGAGGTGCAGCAGTTTTCTCTCCCCAGTTGCAGCAGCGTTGGGACTCGAGCTGTGCTCAGCAGCAGAGGGTGAGTCACCTCTGCCCTCCGGATTATTGGTGAACAGGTAATCTCTTGACGACTCAGGGGAAGAAAAATCAGTACAGCCCTTCCCTTGGTGGGGCTGAGAAGGGAAAAGAAGAGAAACTCCTGCTGCTCTGCCTTGTCGGACTGCTATAAAGCTCTGCCTGACTCTGCCAGATTCGATTGCTAGTGACTATAGGGACTAACTGTAAATAAATTGTAAATAACAAGAGCAACAAATTAATACTGATGTAAATACAGCAATTTTCGTGAACCCTTGTCTCTGGCTGATGCTGGGGCTGCAGAAGATGGGCAGGGGGCAAAGCAGGGGATCCCTGCACACTGTAGAGCCCCTTCTCCCAAGGTGAGATGGGGCCATGTGTACCCCAGCAGGCTCCTTCCACTCGTGTCACGGATGTTTGCAGGGCCATTGGGAGACAAAGATGAAAAGTGCAAGCACCAAACAATCTCTGGGGTGGTTTTGCCCCTAACAGACACTTCATGTGCACCCACTGTGTTTCAGAGAAAGCCAAGCCCACCCAAACCAGCTCATGGCTGTTCTGGGACTGAGCCTCGTTCACTGCGGCTCCAAAATCACATTGGGGGTGGGAGCTGAGCAGGTTTGGGAGCATCCATGAGGGACAGCAGCTTCCAGCTCCCTCTGCTGCTGCCTGAGGCTCTGGGCAGAATCTCCTTGGCATGGGCACTGGCACCTGTGGGACACAGTGTGCTCCAGGGGACACCCATAGCCAAAGAAGACGCTGGTCCAGAGGCAGAGCTGGCCTGGCTGGTGCTGCTGGGCAGCTGGATGAAACCTTCCCTGGGAGCCAGCTGTAAAACATGGGTTAGGTTGATTTAACACACTTTCCCCTGACAGAATGATGTGGTGCTTGTGGTTCAAGTATATTTCAAAATCAGACCCCCTTATCCTGGTGTGTCCATGGCCGTAGAGCAGCTGATCCCTGCTGCTGCCAGGAGACAGCCCTGGTCTGCACTAACAGGGAGCACAAACTTTTATCATCTTTAAAAGGTGAGCAGCCACATGTTAAAAATTATCTATCTCAAGGCCAAAAACATCTCGGAAGTGAGATCTTGAGATCTATGTGATCAAAGATAAATCAAAAGATATTAATTACTGGGTACTCTGTGCCACCAGGTAACAGTCTGGACTTCTCCTGCCATGGGGGTGCACACCTGGGGCAGGCAGGGTGGGCAGGGCTCCTTTTTCCATCCTACTTCTGCTATTTTTTTACAGCCAGGGAACTGAGTAACCAGCAGTGGGGAGGAGGTCTCTGGGAGGTACAGCCTTTGGTGGCACTGCCAGCAGGGCGAGGTGACGAGCTGTCCAGGCTGGTCCCAGCGTGTCCAATCTGCCACTGGGTGTGTCGAGGCCAGACGTGGGACTTGCCTTCAGGAGGTGGTGTTGAGTGGCATCATCCCATAAATCTTGGGTTTGTTGGAAAGTTCTGGAACTCCAAATGTGCTGAGAAGCAGAAAACAACGCAACAGCAGCTGCCCCCGGGGAGACTCATCTTCTGTCTGTTGATGGAGAAAGTAGATGGTATCAACAGCATTTTCTGCTGGGAGGACTGGAGCCATCTGGGTGACACACACAGGCTTTGCATTTTTGCATTTAAGCAGTTTTATATAACTTAGCATGTCCTCCTTTTTGGGTTGTCTCAGGAGGATGGAGTTAGACAAAATCTGGCTCCTGCTTACATGAGCGTTTTTTTGTGCCCCAGTTGAAACTGGTGACACAGAAGAATGTGTGAGTTGTGCATGTCTGCAGCTCACCTCCCCTGGATGGTGCTTGTTCAGGGAACCCACGGGTGCCAGCACAGCCACCAGCAGCTCTCTCCATGCTGTGTGTCCCTCTAAGCCTGAGGGCTGGAGGGAGGAAGGCTGTGTTTTCCTGAGCTTTGCACAAGTTGGTGCTTTGAATGGTGCCAGGAGGAGATGAAGAGATGTTTCAGCCAGTGCCTCTGGGCATACACCTACACCAAGGAACAGCTGGTCCCACCTCCTCACACCAACTTTGCTTTCCATAATTGGATTTTTTCCCAATGCCTGTTATCACTATCAAAATGTAACTGCTTGGGCTGAAATTTGGCAAGCAGGAGGGAGACTGCTGCTCTCTCAAGAGGGCAGGGTCAGTGCTAAAAGTGCTGCTGTGTCCTCCCATGTACAGCACCTGGAGCTTTCCAGGCTGTGGGGGGGACATGGAGGAGAGCCTGGCAGGCAGGTCCATGTGGCAAGGCTGCCCACCCCTCCATCTGCACCCACAGCCCTGCTGTAATTTCTCCTGCTTCTTTACACTTCACTTTCTGCCTGCTGGCTGGGTTTACTCAGCAATTACACTGTATTTCTTAGCCCCTCCTTGCTCCTCTTTAGCCGTGGGAGACAATGGAAAAGGTGATGTCAACTCTGAAATCTCCTGAGAGCTCATGACTTGTCCCACTTGTCCCACAGCAAGCTGGTGTTAAGATGCACTGGTATCCTGCTCCTGCTATACATCCACTGTGATATTTTATTAATAAAAACTCATTTGTGTAATATTTCCCCCTATATGAGCCTTTCCAGGGGAGTGTGGACAGTTGTGGGTCTCACCACCATTTCAGATGCAGAGATCCTTTGGGACTCAGCCTCCCTCATGCCTGTAGAGAGGATGCTCCACACTCTGAGGAGCAGGACAGGGATTGGGGACCCAGTCCTGGGGTGCTCCACATACTGGGGAGCAGTGTGACCCAGCAGTGGCCAGGCCTGATGAGGCAAAACAGCTGAGAGAGAAGAGATCTGTGATTGTGTGAAAAACATGATGGTTCTCTGTCCACTCCTTCACTAACACCAAATTACCCAAAAAGAAGCCAGGAAGCTGTTTTTGAGCTAAATCCCAGATACTGGAATTGGAACATTGATACAGGGCTGTAAAGGCAATTACATGCAAGTGCAAGTGATCTTTGCTAATGGATGTTTTGCAAGGTTAATGCAAGAGGTCACATCCCCTGGGCTGCCTGCAGGTGCTCCTCATTCCCCACCAGCATCCTTCTAAGTCCCTGCAGGTGGTGTAGGGCATACAGAGCCAGGGTGAGGCCAGGAGTTTCCAGAGCCTGGGATGGTGAAGGTCTTCCATAGGTAGCTCTTCCCTCTCTATTCTGGACCAAAGGTAAAAAATTAATTAAAAAATAAACTCAAATCTTACCCCAGAGCAGTGGTGGCTGATGGGGATGTGAGCAGCATCTGCTCCCTCACTTTGCCATTCCTTGGGTTAGGGCTGGAGGTATCACTGATGTCCTGATCATGCAGAGCCAAGGTGTAGGGGTCTTTCTCAGGTTGCACTGTTGCTGATTACAGAATGTATATACTTAAATATAGGCGGGTGAGGTCAGTGGATTATAAACCTTGAAATGTGTGTGTTGGTTGATAAAATGTGAGGTGGATTTTTCTTGAGTCTCAGAAGTTGATTGTTACAAACATTTCCTCATGCTTGCAGCTCCTGTTCTCTGCCTCAGGTGGGCTGTGTGCCAGAGTGCTCTTGAGGCAGTTTCCTACCTCAGTTGTAGAAGGAAGTGTTGAGAAATACTTTTATTTTTCTTTCGGGGTAGACACACTAGGGCACAACTGGTTTCCTTGAGATCATTCAAAAATATTGCACTGAAAAATGCTGACATGTGGTATTGGGCAGGTCCCACCTCCTTCCAGCTCCCAGGGGCTGCACATATTGAATAATGAGTAACTAAGCACAGGATTTCTTTTGTTTTTTGTTATCAGTTGTAGATCCTCTGTTGTACTGCATTAAAAAGGACAGCTGGAGCATTTGGTGTCATGTCTTCTGCTGAATTGTTAGAAAAAACAACTCTTAATTAGGTGAGAGTAACTCCCCAAGCTTCTCTTGACTGTTGTAGAAGAGGCTGCTAGGACTTCAAATTGAAAGACTGGAAATTAAGAAAATATGAAAACTTTCTCTTTCTAGGTTAAATGAGCCTTGCTGGAGACATTATTGCTGGCAGGAGGAGAAAGGATATAACCAAATTTATTTAATGGATGTATTTGTCTCGGGGCACAAGGGAGTGTACTGGATTCAGGTACATGGAGTTGTCACATCATGTACCAAATATATTTGCTCTTTTTTTCCCTGTTATAGAAAGCTTGTTTTTAAGAAGGGGAATTCTGTTAACTAAAATTGGTGGTCTTTTATAAATTATCACTCTCTAAGTCACTGCATATTTCAATAGCTTATTTCAGATGATAAGGGGAAAGTGCCTCTTGAGAAAGACTATCAGTGTACTAATTAGAAGGGGTTTTGCTACAGAATATCATTGGATATGGGATCAAGAGCCAATTTATTAACCAAAATTTTCATTTTAAAGTCTCTGTAGCAATCAGAGCTGAGGCCTTGTCTGTGAGAGAACTTTCACCTTATTAGATGGCATTTATATTTCAGTGCAGCTGGGTTTAGTGAGACTCAAGCCCCAAGTTCCTGATCTGTGACACAAATCTTTATTGCTGCCCAAGCTGTGCTCTACATTATACTTAACCACCTACCTACCACATATAGCACAGCTGTAGGAAGAGGTCTGAGGATGGGGGGGTCGTAGTTTTGTAGAGTTTTTGCTGGCTTTGTGTTTACAGGTTGCAAGGTACAACTGCTGCACAGGCTGGTAGCTACCAGCATCTGAACCCTGTGCTGTGCTGCAGCAGCTGGTGAAGTAATAAACTGATTTAAAATGGACTTGGGGTTGTGAAAAGGATGTGCAAATCCCCTTGCTTGCTCCACAGTGTGGATGCTGCTGAGTCAACTCTGTAGTGCTCAGTGCAGGCTGTGAACTTGCCTCTTCCTTCTTTTTCCAGGAAGGCTGGGAAAGCCCACAGCACCTCCTGGAAGGTTCATGTTGCAGGTTATGACTTCCTGGAGGAAGTCATTAGTCTGAAGCAGATGCTTTTAGTGCAGGCTGTGAGGCAGGACTTTGGGAAGTTGCACTGGGTGATGCTCTGCACTGGTGCTTGCCAGGCTTTGCCAGTCCAGAGGGATGGGGGTGTGCAGGCTGCAAGGGGAGTGCTGGGGCATGCCAACAGGCAAACCCCTCTGAAGCCAGAGTTCTTGGCTTCCTTCCCTCCTGGGTGTTGAGCAAGCATGATGCAATCCCTCCTTTTAACACTCTTGATAACACGCGAGCACTCCCTGGAACATTCTGGCCAAGACCTGGTTTTTCCAAGCAGATGGGTGTGAGAGGAGTACGAAGCCTCCACCCTGTCCTGGTCAGTGGCAATGAGGAAACCTCAGAGGTGTCAGCAGCTCAAGGCCATATGTTGGACTTTAGCAGACAGTGTTTGAGTGGCTTTGGCTGCTTTCAGAAAGAGAGCTCATGGTCTTGTGCCCACTGGTCAGCCCATACAGAGTGGGCTTGCAAGTCTCAGGTGTGAAGAGCTCAGGGGTTCTGCCTGGGGATATGTAGGTGAAAATTCTCTTGTTTCTTATAATACAAAATTTGTCACTAAGCCAGCATAGGATCCTGCCCCATTCAGGAGAATAAGAGGAAGAAAATGGTGTCAAATCCTCCTTGGCTTTACCCCAAGGAAAGCAGAGAATATCTTCTGGGACATAACAGGGGCAAGTCTCTGCAGACTGTCATGACCACTGCAGCCCTTCCAGGGCTTTCCCAGGCAGAGATGGCCCTAGAACAGTTCCCAGTTGGTATGGGGATCAGGAGTGAGTGCCCTTTCCCCAGTCCTCTCCCCCCATGTGAGGAAGAGCCCCACAAACATCAATAAAATACAATACAATAAAATAGCTTGTCAATCAAATAGTTGGATTAGCAAGATTTACTTCAAGACGGCAACATTAGAGATAAATCTGTGGTACTCGGGAGGTGGGATGGACCCTGAAGAGCAGTAATACATCTCCATTGACTTCATTCTTCACCAGATAGTATAAAAATATACCTTAAACACTTTTGAGACAAGTCGATTGTACCGTCTTCCAAATAGGTCATTCTCGAACGGGCCACACGATGGCAGAAGCAGCTAACATTGCAAAAAATAAGTGCTAGGGAGGTTTTTCTTTTTAGCATGTGTCCCGAGGTCATCAGGCAGGCCGGCTCCACTCCTGCTGTGCTACCTGCCAGCAACTGAGGTTCCAAAGCTTCCTTCACTGTGAACATAAAAACCAAAGGTTGCAGGACATGAGAACTACTTTGATGGATTCTCCCGACTTGACAATAGATCACAACAAACCCTTTGCTCATGCACTGGCTGGCAGTCTGCTGAGAGCTTGGCTGATGTGCTGGATAACTGGTTTTTGGTGGCACCTGAAGTGGGGGTGACCTCTGGCTGAGCTGTACTTGTGCAAAGTTCTCCCTGGGAAATGTCCCTCTGCCAAATGGGGAGGACACACCTGGATGCAGGATGGAGTCAGGATGGAGTCCCTCCTGGCTTGGTGGCTCTGCCAGGTGTGACATCCACACAGGGACTGGGTGTTTGTGGCATTAAAAGGTATATTGGAAATGGCCCCCCCTATAAAAGGCCTTGTAAAGCTGACACAGTAGCTCAGTAATCAGCAGCTGAGTCATGCAGGCTGTTTCAGGGGGTGAAAAAGCCCAGTCAGGGCTGTTTTGCTTCCTCTCAGTGGGGATGGTTTCTGCAGAGATAGGGGTTTTGCTGCCCCAAGGCCACTGTGTCAGCAGCGAAAGGGGGGTGGGGGGTGAGAGTTGCCTTGATTTCTGCAGTGAAATTGTGCCTTTGGCTGTGCAGGCTAAGTGAGGAGATTTAAGCAGTCTGGTCCTATCAAAAGACTCTGCTCTGGATAGATATGGCGGATCAAGCACTTGCCTGTGCCTCCTTCCCAGCTCTTCTGACCTGCTCATCTGAGAGGTCCCTTAAAGAGGGTCTCTCTCCAACACCTTAGCCACAGCCACTGCTGACAAAGCACTAATCATAATTATCTACCTAATGCTTAATTACATGTCACAGGCTAAGTCTTACATTTTAGTTTTAATCTCAGCACAATTTTAAAGCTGAAAGGCAGCAATTTTTCAAACTGAACTGTGTAGGAGCTGCATGGCAATCACAAAGGTAAGAGGAGCTGCTTGGATCCTCTCCTCTGCTGATGAGACCAACTTCTTTTCCTCCCAGTTAATGTGAGTGAGCTGAGGAATAACTGTACCTGCAGGAATATATTGCTAAAGAGAAAAATATAGGGGCATTTCTACTGGGCCGAGTGAGAAAAGCTGCCTTGGCCTTTGGAAATATGTAAGTGCCTGACCTTGAAAGTTGGGGATTCAGTGGGCATCAGCGATGTGTTCAACACCCACTACAGAGCCCTGCTATGGGAAAAATATCCAAGAACAGCAAGTCCCTCTTCTAGCCAAGACAAACAAGTTAGAAAAATGTCAGAAAAGTATCAAAAAAGCCATGCAAAAGCTGCAGTGTAGTGTTGCTCTAAGTTTAGCTCTGTTGTTTTGCGGGGGAGGGATGTCTACAGCTGAACTGGTTAGGCATTCTATTAAGTTGTTTAACAATTTCCATTCATTATTTTAAAGTGTGTTTAAAACTGCCTAGCATTGTTTTCTGGTTTCCTCTGTTGTGGTTAGGCTTTTGTGCAGAAAGGTAAGTCACAGCACAGCTGCACAGAGAATAGTTGGAAAGGTTGCACGTGGGATTTGGATGAGTGCTGGCTGTCCCCTTGGGAACGTGGCTTTGCTCAGCCTTCACTGATCCATTCACTGTTGCTCTGGGAACCTGGGGTTTAAAAAAAAAAAACCACAGTATGCTTCTGCCTGTCCAGCACCTGGCTGTTATTTTGGTGCTGTCCAAGGCAGGCTTTTTGTGTGAGCTTGGAGGTACCATGGTGTGTAAAACTGCCAGACAGTGCTTAAGTAGAGCCAATGTGACTGGTTTTAGCCTTAGTAAAATCAATATGGCACTAATCTTGCTTTAAAAATCCCAAGTGAAAAAAATCTCTGTGTGTTTTCCACATCTCTGGAAGCCCACAGCTGATCCCTGGGCCCAGTGCAACAAGGTGAGTTTTATTCATCTTAGAGGGAGAAGCCTGCTTTGAAATAGGATCAACACAGGCTGCTGAAATGGCAGTGGGGTCAAGCTGCCCATCTGCTCCTGGAACTCCTCAGGCCTTTTGGCAGGGGCTGGCATCAAGAAAACTCCCTGCCCTGTGCTGTTACAGGGAAGATTGCTCCAGAGTCAGCTGGTTTATTACCAGGTAATACCAATGTCAAAAGCACAGTAGAAAAATGTAGGTTATATCTCGTCTCTCTCAATTTTGTTGATTTATGGAGGAAACAAATATTGTCATGCTCTGTGCTCTCTGGACCAGGGAGATGCTCCCTCAAGGAAGCTATTTCAGAGGAGTGTTGTTTCTACTCGTGTGTTATCCCAGCCCAGAAGGAGGGGGAGAGATGGGTTGGTCTGTGTGCTGACAAAAGGCTGGAGGCACCTGGGAAATCTGGGCAGTTCTTGGCTGGGGTTGTTCATTCTGGAAGAAAGAAGACTCCTAGAATATTTTTCAGTGCCTGAAGTGTCTCAGGAGAGCTGAAGAGGGACTTTTTTCAAGGGCATGTATTGATAGGTTGGGAGGGAATGGTTTCACATTGAAGGAAGGTAGATTTAGGTCAGTTATTATGAAGAAATTCTTGTGAGGTTGGGGAGACACAGGTTTCCCAGGAAAGCTGTGGCTGCCCCATCCCTGAAAGTGTTCAAGGCCAGGTTGGATGGGGCTTGGAACAACCTGGTCTGGTGGGAAGTGTCCCTGCCCATGAAGGGGGTTGGAACCAGGTGGTCTTTAAGGTCCCTCCCAACCCAAACTAGGCTGTGGTTCTATTGAAAGTGCTCCAAGGTGTGTTTATGATATTTGCTTGAGCATGGGAGCAGTGACTGGATTTTTGTACCAGAGGATGCCCTGGAGGTCTGACACAGGAGAGAGGGCGCAAAATTGTACCCAGTGTCTAACAACCCTGGTTGTCGCTCTAGTGGGGGGCTGGCACGGTATGCAAAGGATCCAACACCGAGGCTCTGGGGGTTGCAGGGAGGATGCTGCTTCCAGCACCTCCCACCCCCCTCACCGCCATTCCCCTCTATCGGTTCATTCGGTATTGTTATTCGTATCCTGCACCGAGCAGGATTTATCCCTCGGGGCTGCTTTTCCCGCGGGGAGAGCCAGAGCACCCTCTGCTCCTGCATCCCAGCAGCCTCTTTCCCCTCCGGGCTGTCCCGGGGCAGCGCTGCTCCCCCCCGGCCATCCCCGGCACTACAGCTCCCAGGCTGCTCCGGGGCGGCCAGGCCCGGCCTCCCGGGCGGTGGCGGCGGGACAAAAGCGGGGGCGCGGGGGGAAGTGCCGCCACCGAGCGCGGCCGGGCCGAACCGAGCCGGGCCGGGCCGGTGCGGGGCTCCATGGTGGGTGGGCGGGCGGCGGCGCGGCCCGCGGCCAGCCCGGAGCCGGGACGGGCGATGCGGCGCTGAGGGCGGCGGGGCCGGGGCCGGGCGCGCCGCGATGCTCCGCCGCAGCCTGAGCCGCCTGGTGAGTGCGGGGCCGGGGGGCGGGGGGTGCCGGGCGGGGGGAACTTCGTTATTATTATTATTGTTAATAATTTTTAGTTTTTATCATGTGTGTTTTCCCCGGGGAAGGGGTGGGTGGGGGAACGGGGCGCGTATCTGCGGCGGGGGTCCCGGCCCGCTCCCCCCCCGCCAGCCACAGCCGAGCTCCTTCCCTTGTGAAACCTCTCGGGGAGGGGGCCCTGCCCGCGCTGCGGTTCTGCACGAGAAGTTGCTTTTGCTGGTGGAACCCAAACCTTTTTATTTTTATTCCTCCTCCTCCTTAAAAAAAAAAAAGGAAAAAAAAAAAAAAAATTAAAAAATCTTAGAGAAAGGGGCTGAGTCCCTGGAAGCACGGACCCGGATTCGCATGGCTGCGGACACCAGGCACTTCTCGGGGTGCTGCCCGCTTGTTTCCCACCTGCTTAGTGTCCCCAAATTCGTTAAAAAAAAAAAAACAAAAACCAAAACCCCAAGCCGGTGCCACATGAGCTACTTGGAGATTTCACTGTGACCTCATTGCTTGGCCTGAACTCTGTAATTACTAATTTTTTCCTCTTCCACAGCAAAGTGTGGTAAAACCAGTGTTTTAACATAATTTCTTGAGCTTCTGTTTGTTTAGCAGTGCCGTTTATTGCGCACTGCGTAGTTTAACAAAAGTTCCCCGAGTTTGCTCAGCAGGCATGTGCTGTTAGCAGTGTTTCCATCCTTGGAGGCTCAGGAGCTGTTCCCGGGGTGCTGCACCCCAGGTACCAGCCAGGACATCGCCCTCTGCAAGTGCCTGCCCTCAAGGCCAGAACTGCTGGGAGATGTATTTACAGACTCATTTTTGGTTTTGAGCAAGGTGTTTGTGCCAGATTTCCAGGTTTTCGGAGCAGGAGACTCTAATCTCTTGTTTTGAGTCCGGAGGTTGTTCTGCAGCAGTTCTGGGGAGAGAAAAAAAAAAAAAAAAAAAAGGTTAATTCTGTCGTCTCTGTGTTTGTAGGTTGGATTGCTGTTGCAGGCTTTGGGTTAGCCTTGGAGGGAACACACCTACTGCAACTATTGTTTTGCAGCCTGGGGAATGAATGTATCAGATCTAATCTCAAGTGCCCCGAGTTTCTAACTTTGAATTTTGCTCTGCCTCGAAGGAGGCTTTTTTCTTAGGAGTATCAGGAGGCATTTGGGGTATGAAGTGTCTCTTCTGGAGATACTGAGTTTAGCTAAAGGCATTTTTAGGTGGCCAACTCTTTCGAGCATGATTCTGCAGCCATGGGATCCCACTGAGGTGCCTGGCTGGGCTCTGGCTCCAGCATCCTTCTGTGCTTCCCTGCTTTCCTGCACCCAATCCATACCACAGTTCCTTGGCTTGGGAAGGGGATGGGCAGCACTGCCAGGGCCTGATGTCTCCACAGGAGTGGAGACGAAATGGTCCTGAACACCAAACCCAGGTACTGTGAACTGCTTTTTTCAGGGCTGAACTGCTGCAGGGTGTATTTGGAGGGCCAGAGGCAGTTTTCTGGTTAGAGGAACCACTGTGTTCCGGGGCTCTGGAGCTCACTGGGGCGACTGCAGTATTGCTGAGGATTGTTGGAGGATTTTTTCCATCTGCTGTCTTTGTAAGCAGTGTTTGAGCAGCAATGAGCCCTGTTTGTTATCCGACTGGTACAGGTGGCATGGGTCCCCTAGGCAGATGGTGGCTCCACTCTGCTGCTGTGGCTCTCCCCAGTCCCCAGCCCTGTGGGTCTCCTAGAAACCTCCTGGGTTTGGGTTGCTCCCCCTTACTGCTTCATGGGAGAAGAGGGCAGCCCATGCTGATCTCCCTGGAGGTATCCAAGCTGACTTCCTGGGTGGCACAGGACTTCAAGTGATGCTTGTCTTGTGCCAGTGGTATTGCAGAAATTTCACTGCTGTTATTAAAGGCTGTGGGGTTATCTGACACTTAAGATCCCATAGGGCTACTCAGACAAACATTGTCACCTCTCCACTATGTGGTCTCTGCCAGAGGCTCATAAATACCAGCGGATATTAGAAATCCTGTCTTCAGATGTATTTTGCAGCTTAGGCACAATGAATGTGCCTTGCCCTGTAACATGACGTTTTCTGGCTGTTTCTCCCTCCCATAAACTTTACTATCCTGGATAGGGTACAAAATGGGATAGTTAAAAGTGCAAGAGGAGCAGAGTGGTGTATGTATGTCATCTTTGTTCCCCTGGGGTAGAGGGTGATGCTCTCTGCAGAAGCAAATTGGCTTTGGAACTTCAATTTACACCACTGAAATCATCCCTGCTGAAAGGACAGCCTGGCCAGTACCGCTGCGGGGAGGCAGGACTGAATTGCCATGGTAAATCCAGTTTCTGGAGATACTGTCAGCTTGAAATATAACTTTAATTCTTTTTTGGAAACAGATTCTGGCATTGGAATCTTTATTTTTAGTCTCGTGCTACTTGTATGGCTGCTGTGGGGGGGATGCAGGAGTAGAGCGGGGAAGTGTTTTGGTGACAGGGCAGATTTCGGGTCTGTCTCCTCCTGCTGGGATCTTTGCAGGCATGGAGCAAGCTCTGTCCTCTTCCAGACTCTTCCTGTGTTGTGCATCAAAGACAACTTCTCCTTAATTACTTTTCCTGGATTGTTCTTAAGTATGCAGACAGCTGTATGTCCTGGCAACAGCTGCGTCGGTGCCACCAGGCTGGTGCAGATCTGGGCTGTTGTGTAAGAACTAAGAAAGAAATACTGAAAGAAAAGTAACCAATGTGTAGACAGTCTGGGGGAAACAGCATCCCAGGGTGCTCTCCCTCCTTCTAGGGTGTCCAGGGCCAGCTGAGACCCTGGGCAAGTGCTTGCCCATCGTAGTGTTGCTACCTGGGTCTCTCGTGGCTGTGGGTAGCAGAGATCCTTGCTCTGGTGTTTGACTGTTCTTGTGTAACATCCAGGGTAAGAAAATAACAAGCAGTCCCTAATTGGGAGAAAAATTCTTTTTTTTTTTCTTTTCAACACAACCTTAGTTTTGTTATTCCCTTTTAATTAAATACCTTGGGGCCTGATCCTCTTTGCAGCCTGTGCCCAGGTAAATCCCTGGTGCTCAGCAAGCACTGGGCTGGTCCCAAGCTGCTGGTGCTCAAGAACATTTGCTTGACTTTGGAGGAAAGAAGATGCCTTTTGGATGCATGTGTGGTGCTTGTCCCTGGGCTGGACCTGTGTTTTGAGACAGTGCCTTTGACTTGCTGTAGGCTGGTAATGATGCTCCCTTGCTGTGCTCTTTTGGGGTCTCCATCTGTCTCTGCTGCAGAGCTGCCAGCAATTCGGGTACCTCCAGGTTGGTTACAGGGCAGTGTGGGGTCTCCTGCCCTTCTCCACCCTCTTCTCCCTGGGATTTATCAGCTTCCCTGGGTTAGGACCTGTCCCTTGGTGTCCGTGCTGGAACACCTCGGGTCTTTCTGCTTCTTGCAGGGGGTTGGTAAGGAAGAGTGAAAGGGTTTTGCTTTGTGCAGCCCTGAAACAGAGGAGCTGCCTTTGTAACTGACTGTTCCTCTTCATTTGCATGCTTGGTGGAGCTTTTCCATCTGGGACTCATTTTATCTAATTAAAAAAATTGCTTGCAAACTGCCACGAGGCAAGGTTGCAGGGGACTCGTGCTCCAGCTGGGCTTTAATGTCACCTGTGGCTTCTGTCCCCTGCGGGGGCTGCCCCAGCCAGGCTCCCCAGCACTGCTTCACTGCTTGCTTTGCATCCCCCAGCTGTGCCTGCCAGTGCTGGTCTTTTGTGGGAAGGGTTCCCCTGTTAAAGTACTTGTGAGAGTCACAAACTTCCTTTCCAAATCCTCACCCTTCCCAAAACAGGTGGGGGACAGATCCTGGCCCTGTATGGGAAGGGCCTCACATGCACGCAAGTGGGGTCTGGTGCAATGTTCAGGTCTCTGTTTGGGCTCTGCTGGAGTTTTGCAAAGCCACTTCTGATTTTTTTTTTAAGGTTGTCTTACCCCAAGTGACCCTCAGCTCCACACACCTCCTGCTGCTGAGGAGGGAGGTTCTGCATCAGGATGCTTCACTGCATCTGCGGCCATCAGCAGGACCAGCACGTGGTGTTTTGTCCCCGTGTGTCCCCAAATCCTTGCCTGGCCCCTTTGGGGATGAACAGAGGGGAGGAAGGCCTTGAAGAAGGCACGTGTTGACTCAAGGGATGTTTTGACTCAAGGGAGGTTTTGGGGATGATTTGAACCTGGGAAGGAGTGGGGCAGGCAGTGATGCTGAGGCCTGCCGGGCAGGTCCTACCTGTACCTCTGCAGGAAGATACCCATAGAGACTGTTCAAATGGTGAGAAATGAGAAATTTTAGAAGGGAAATAGATTACTCATTGCTGATGGGGAGCAGGTGAGGAAGGGTGGATGGGGAGAACCTCTAGGATGCACTGGGGCTGATCATGCTGCTGCCCCCTCCCTGACTCTGCTCCTGGCTCGGGGGGGATGCTGGAGTATGTCTTGTGGGAGATGTCTGTGTCTGGGGTGGTGGATGTTGATTTACACTCTTGTCTTTAGTTTTTGCAGCAAATGTGTAATAAAGTCTATTTTGGGACATGGAACACATCTGCGATTTTCTTTCATGCTTGCTTTTGGGTTTTTCGGATTTTTTTGGTTTTGGTTTTTTTTAGACTGTGAACCAAACATTAGGGTGTGATTGCAGTTCCTATTCTAGTAAGAAAGGAGAGCATAGGTAGGAGTTGAAAGCCTTGAGAATCACTTTTTACCCTCTTATCCAGCCATGTGAGATTGAGGCTGTGTGTCAGGTACCTTGGTACCCGGCTGGCAACTTCTGCTGGAAGTGTTTCACTTTCATTAATGTGACAAAAACCCACAGCAAATGTTGGGGCTGGGGTGTCTCTGTGACACTGGGTGGCAGTTCTGCTTGGAGAAAGCCCACGCTTCAAAAGAGTGTGGATTTTAATGAAGTGACTTGAATTTTTCATTAAAGTTGCTGGAATTTATTTTGGAATGTGTATTTAACGTGAGAACTGCGTTTTGTGTGCTCAGGGCCAGTTCCCTTATGGCAGCCCCAGGACAGCTTGTGCTAAAGCACAGGGAAGACAGGGCTCAGGTTGGGAACTGGACCTGCAAAAGGTTCTCCCCCAGGACTGAAATAATTTTTCCATGCTCTTACTATGGAAAATGGGGACATGAGAACCTCTCCATCCCTGGGAAATGTGGCCAGAGGAGTTCCTCAAATTCCGGTAACCATTTCTCTTTAACATTGCCCAGCAGTCTCCTAACTGTAGCCTTACTCTCAGAAATAGCTCACCATTTGGCTAAAAATAAATAAAAATCAGACAAAAAAGTGGCCTCAGACATGCAGCTGCATGGAAATGTTCATGCATGCAGTTCAAGTCTGGAGAAGTTAGAAAGTGCTGTGAGGAGGGACTGGAAAGCACCGGTCAAACATTAATGACAAATGATGCTGCCAGTTAGACCCAGGGTGTGCAGAAACCTTTCTGGGGGGAATAACATGTGTCTCTGGATTTAATTCTTTACTTGAAACTGGTTTTGTCTCCAGTTGGTATTTTGCTAATAATATTAATATATGATTGCCATGCAACTCGGTCAGTTCAACACCAAACCTTCCCCACACAGCCCAGACAATTTCCTGTTAACAATAAAAGTTGTAAGTCAATCTATTGATTTAGATCTCCTTTAGAAGAATCTTTAAAAATCTTTAGATCTTTAACCATCTACTAATAGCAGGATTTTCAGTCTTGCCTTCAATTTCATCCTCTTGCCTTTGGTTTATGCAATTCCTTTCCACTTAAAACTGCTGCTTTCTGGCTGTAAATGTTGTCCACTCTAGTGGAGAGATTTTATTTTTTTTTTTTAATGTTAGTTAAAAGTAAAGCTCCTGAAGAGCATTACCACAGTCTCTCAGCCAGAAGAAGCCTTCAGACCAAAATGAGTTGTTCTGCCAGTGACCACTTTTTTAGCAATGCAAGTTGGAGTCCCTGTGAGCATCTTCCTCCCATGGTGCCCATGCTGTGCAATGGGAAAAAAGCCTTTGGATGCTAATTCCTCAGGGTGTGGGACTCTCTGTGACTTTAACCCCTTGTCCTTTGCTGAGAAGACACAGGGGTGGCCAAGTGAGGGGGGGGGACATCCCTTGTGGTACCTGCAGCTGATTTCTGCTGGAGGAGCTGGCATTGCAGGGCTAAGGGAGGCACTGAGCTGCTGCTCTCAGGTCAGGTGTCTGGAAATAGGAATTTTTGAAGCAACTTGGACATGAGGTGATGGAGTGTGCTATTAGCCTGTTTGCCTTCCCCTGAAAATGTGTGCTCAGGGGCTTTTTCAAGGGAGTTTCCTGTATTTAGTTGTGTCTAGGAAGCGGGTGCAGCTCTGAGGTTTTTCTGCATGGCTGCTCCATCTTGGTCAGTTGTTGTGCTGACTTTCTGCTCAAAAGTGTACCCCAAGTTCCCTGCTAAGCCCTACCTGGACTGTCAGGTTGGGTTATGGAGGGGAGTGAGCAGCATCTTTTGCCCTTTGTGGGGACAGGCTGTCCCGAGGTGATCTTGGGAAATATTTTATCTACAGGTTTAGGCTGAAATCTGCTTCTCATTGCTCATCTTGGAAGTATTTATGTGTGTGCTGATGTCTGGGGTTGGGAAGCATGGGCTGGGATTTGACAAGCAGGTTTTGCAAGTGCTATTAAAGGGGTGTTGTGGGCTTCACCTGCCTGCTCTTTCCTGAGTGTCCAGACCAGGGCTGTGAACTCTGCACACCATGGAAGGGCCTGGGTTGGAAGAGACCTTAAAAATCATCTCTTTCCAGCCCCCCTGCCATGACTCAGACCACTGTGTGGGAGCTGGGACAAGCTTGCTCATCGCCTCTGCCTCCCTCTCCAGCCCCTCATCTCTTGCAAGTACAGAGTATCTTTATTTTTTCCCTATTTTAATGGCCAAACCACACTAAGGTTGTGCATCTTCTGGTGTTTTCCCCTTTTTTGCCCAGGGATTTGCAGCTTGCTTGAAGTTGTGGGGCCCACACAGGGGCTGGGCTGATCCTGGGTGGCTCAGGGTGCCACTCTTTATGCCTGCCAGTTATTACCTGTGCCCACCTGATTGCCTCACACCACTGGGCTGGCAGTAGCAGTGAAGGACAGGTTGGTGAAGTGGGCCATGCTTGGACCTTGTCCTGCCCTTAGGGACACCGTGTTGGTTGGAAAGTGTGTCCTTCTCACTGGAAGTGGGTAACGAGGGAACTGCTGCTTGTGTTGATGATGATTGTTGCTATTATTATGGTAATTATTATTATAATTGTTGTTATTATGCCTATTATGATGTTGCTACCCAAAGTCTTTCTCCTGTAGTTCTGCTCTCCTGTCCCTCCCTGCATCCTCTCTACAGGCTGCCACCACAAGCCAGATCTGGCTGCTCTGGGTGTAACCATCACAGTGCATTTTGCTGAATTACTTTAAATTATCCAACATCCCACCAGTGAGCTGTTCACTGGCTTTTTCCTGAATTGGTTCATGTTTGATTCCAGCAGTTAGTATTTTGCTTTTTGCAATGAAATTGTCTCCAAGCCTTGTGTGGGGCTGTTCCCTGCCCTGCTGTCAGCCTTTCAGGGTAGGAGAGCAATGCTGGTACCACCCGTGTGCCACAGGGGATGAGGAGCAAGTGGCAAGTTGGTTTAGAGCTTGGTTTTCTACCTTGTAGCCTGGGGAAGTGCTGAAACTTTCCTGTTTTAAAAGGTCTTCTCTGGCCCCTGTCCTTGCCTGGCTCCTGCATGGCTGCTGGGTCAGGAAAAGCTTCTTCTGCCTGGAGGCTGCAGCCACCTATATGTTGATGCATTAAATATGTATGTGTGCAATTTATACCCATTAAATATGGATATATGCAATATATATATATATATATAGGTGCATTAAAAATATATATTTATTTTTGCTGATGGGCTTTTTCTCAGGCATAGCCAAAATCCAGGGAGCTGCTGGCCGGGGGGTTGGCACAAGGCTTCAAAGTGTGTTTGGACATTGATCTGAGTGGCCACAGACTGGGCAGGGGGACTGGCTGGGGAGGGGAGCTGGTCACTACACTACCAAGGGGCTTTGGTGGAAAGGCAGCAATCCTGGGTTGTTCTTTTCCTCCCCTGCATTGTTTTTCATTCTCTGATAGCAATGCTTGCTGCCAGGGATGCTGCTCAGAACCAATACTCTGTAACAATCTTTTTTAGCTCCTTTAGCAATTCCTTCTGCACATGATTTGCAGGATGTCCATCTCTCTCAGGCGTACTTGTTGCTGCCTGTTGGCTCTGGTCATTTTTTCCCCCAAACTGTAGTCATTTTGTTTGAAATGAAATTCTAACTGCAGCCAGCTTGCTCTTGACATCCAGCTGTACCTGATAGCCTTTGTAGTTCTGAGACATTTGCTGCTCTCCTTAATGAAAGCTTAATGCACTGGGTTTGATCCAGCTGTTTGTAAAGGGCTTTTTGTTTTCCTCCTGCAACAGAGAGGAGGAATAAGCACCTGTGAGGCTGCCAGAACTGGGTATTTTGGGAGCAGATTGGGCTTGTTATTTTTGTCCAGGACATGAGCAAGATTCCTGTTCCCCTCCTTTGTGGCTCTGGATGAGCAATGCTCTGCTGCAGGCTTTTTGCTTTGTGAGTTCAGCTGAATTTTTCAGGATCTGTAGGTGAAAGGGCCCTCGGTCTGGCCCCAGCCTTGTTTTCATAGGATGGTATGCAGGGGGCTTGATAATTTCTAGGTGAGTGTTTTCAAAGGATCAGCAAGTAGTATTTAGGTCTGGCTTATCTTAAAGTGTCCCTTAATAAGATTTTAGAAGACTATTGAAGTGGAAAACAGAGGCAATGCTTAATTGGTGTTACTTGTTTGCAATATTGTGCACTGATTTGCAAAACAGGGACCCTATTTTTCTTGTACAGTCAAGGATCTAGAAAAGCTGAGTAAGATGTGCAGTAGGCAAGACAAAACAATTTGAAATGTATCTTTGGTATTACAATCCAAGATATTTTCAGCAGTAATAGAAATTAAGTACTGCTAGACTGCAGTGATGCTGTGCTCTGTAGCCCGTCTCTCAATTGGCTTATGAGGGGAAAAAAAATAAAAAAAATCTCACTGCCAGGAAATTAAATGTAGGGAAAAAAATCCACTTTGTGAAGAGCCCTGACATCTTTTGTGATGACTTTTGTGCAACTCCTCCTCAGCATCTGCACAAAGCCCAGTGGCTGCTGTCTGGGGACCAGGGGTGATGCAGCTTGGGGCTGGAGGAGGCTCAGGCTGCACTGGGGCACCCATTCACCATAACCCTGCTCTTTTGGGGGCTGCAGAGTCAAGCTTAAAATGCAATATTAATTAATATCTTTTTGGCTTTGGTGCTTTGCAAGCCCGTTTTTTTTTCACTCCGAGTTGTGGAAGGTTTTTATTCCTCCCCCTCTTCCTTTCAGCTCACCTTTTCTTACTAATGTTTGCTCAGGGAGGGAGCTCTAGTAAAATTAGCTGTGCTGCCCAGAGGGCTGTCATCCCTGTACAGCCAAATTAATACTGCAGAGTACATCATTTCCATGGGGTGGTTTCTTTTCAGTGCAGTTAAATGGATGGAAATGAGACTTTCCACTTGACAAATACCCTTCTGGTAAGTGCAGGGTAGGAAGATGAGATGCACAGAGGGAGGAAATGTTGGGGAAAGGCTCTTATCTTGATAACTGTGAGAGCAGGAATGCCCTTCTCCCGGTGCCTGTCTGGGACCATCTCCTGGGATGCATCTCACTTCTGCCCAGGATGGGTTTGCTTCTGCTGGGATGGACCACACCAAAACCTCTTGTGTGCCACCAAGCCTGGCATCCTGGTGCCAGCTCAGACTCCATCTCTGGATCCCTGTGGATATGTGGATTTCTCTGCTGGTGCCAAAGCTGGCTGCTGGGCTGCTGACACTGCTCAGCCCTGGGTGCTGCCTACTCTGCTGGAGCTGCTCTGCAGCCACTCTGCCCAGCTCGGCAGGAACATGAGCCAAAAGGATTTCCTGAAGATAAACAATTCTAGTCCACATGGTGGGGATTTCTGTCCTGACTGGGTGGATTGCACTGATCTGGTATCCTGGTGTCTGCAGCCCCAAGGATAAATCTGTTGCTTACTATACTGTCCAGAGATAAAAATACCCCAGATAGGGTCTGTGTTGTATGGAGCTGCTTTTGGCTGTGGAACAAGGGATAAAGTAGGTGATTTCTCCCTCTCTTCCCCTGTGTATCTTCTGGTACTTCTGTGCAAATATTTCTCTGCAGTACAGCAAGGGGAGGGCTGGCAAACCACAGCTTTTACTTTTTTGGAGTTGGAAAAAATCTGAACCAGCGTGAAAGAACAGCCAGGGGGGCTGGGACCTTGGGTACCCTGAGATGCTGGAGCAGGACTTGCTCACCGTGTGATGCTGGTGTGGGTCTCGGGTTCCCCCTGCATCCTGGACCTGCCCTCCTATCCCTGTGGTGGCTTTAGCTGGGGAGGAGAAGCTTGACCCTGGGGGGATGCAGGCTGGGTACCAGCCCTTGCTCCTGGGCTGCTGTGGTGATGCTCACCCTGGCAGGGAGGTCTCCAGACTCTGCCCTGGTGTGTAGGCAGCTGGGCAGGCACACTTCCCCAGGGAGGGAGATGAAACTGCTCTGGGAAACAAACTATTTGCTGGCTGGCTCTGAAATGCTGGGAAAACTTAAAAAGGGGTGAAATGTCTGTTGGTGGCAGAGGTCAGAGTAACCTTTGGCCAAGCTGGGACACATAACATAGTATTTAAGGGTTTTTTGTTGTTGTTGTTTCCATAACTGAAGAGCTCAAGCTTTTGGAGGACCAGAAAGCAACAGGAAAACCAACAAATTATAGCTCTGCTGGCTGATGCAAGCATTGACAATTGCAAACTTGGAGATTTTTTTTTTTTTTTTTTTTTTTTTCCAGTTTGGTCTTACTTTAGTTTTTGCCAGGGCAAAATCACTGCTCTGAAGAGTTTGCTGTCCTGCTAAAATAGCTGCCGATGAGCAGACATATGTGCACAGCTTGAGCTGGGGAAAAGAAGAAGGAAGAGGTTTAAAAATGGGAAGACCTCTATGTGTTTGCTGTGTGACCTCATTTGGGCTCTGATTCAAAGTCCTTTTTTCTGTTCTCGAGTTTGAAGTGTTCCTATGAGCCTGAATTTGATATGCTGGCAGCGTGCTGGTCGAACTTTTCTTCTGGACTGCCAAAAATAAAAATATGCTGCCTGCATCTCAAGATGAACAATGGTTTCATAACCCTGGCTGCCAGCAGGGCAGGGAAAAAGAGTTGAAATGCTGAAAACTTCCAAAGGTCGTGGTTCTGTTTGAACAGGAGCAACAGATTTTGCACAGAAGAGCAGCACTGAAGTTATGGCATCCTGATCAGTAGCTGCTGGCTCGTGGGGTTTTGTTTTCTCTGTCATATGTTAACCTGACTTTTTACAAAGTGCTGCTGAACTAAAGCTGTGATTGGAGATGCTGTGGTGTATTTGCTGGGAAGATGCAGTGCTGTGTGATCTGTGCAAGGACTGTCTTCAGAGAGAAAAAGAAAAACAACCAAACCAAAACCCACCCCAAAAAAAGCACTTTTCATCTCTCTTCCATGTGCACGGTACACTCTGAGTCTGCGAGAGGGCTGGGCTCTCCTGTAAATGTATTATCTGGGGGGAAAAAACACTTGTATTTCCTCTCTCCACCCTTCAAGAAATCTTACAAGTAGCCCTTTCCCTTGTTCACCCCGCCCCGCCGTCTCTTTCTGCTTTTATCAGTGACTTTGCTGGCTAAGTCAGCTTTTCCAGGAAACTCAGCCTGGTTGGGCTCTGCTGTTCTCCAGCCCCTGGTGGAGGTGACCTTCTTGCAAGCCCATATGGTGAGGCAGCGTGTCCCTGGGACACAGGGGACATGGGGATGGGGACCCTTTGGATGCACCTTGACTTGGATGAAGATGGTGCAAGCTGGGTTGACGGTGCTCTGATAAAGAACATCATCAGAGGAGGCTTTGTCCTCCCCAGCAGGGACCAGGGACAAGGTGTGGGTGTTGAGCCTCATCAAGTGTTGACTATAGTTTAAAAAAAAAAATTATTGGTCTTTTTCTGACAGCTCCTTTTCTTCTCTTGCTGTATGTTCTGCTTGATTTGGGGGTTTGTTTTGTCCCCCCTCACCCAGGCTGGATCTGGCTTGCCCCTGACAGTCATCCTGTGGTGATACTGTTCTCTCTCTGCTTGAAATACCAGTAAGAGCTTCAGCCTCAGCAGAGGAGAAGGGGGTCTGGTTTAAATTTCAACCTTTTGCTTTCCCAAGCTACCGGCCTTCCCACTTTGCTTAGGGATGAGCAGCAAATATCCTCTCCAGTGGGAAAGGAGCTTGGAGCTGTGCTCACCCTCAGCCCTTTCTCTCAGATCTGTGGGGTTTTAGAGTTTTAAATGCAATGTGGTTGGGTTTTTTTGTTATTCTTTTTTTTTTTTTCTGAGGGCTCTGCATATTTCTGACCCTTTCCTGCAAGTGTAGGGGAGAGCAGTTGAATTGATCCCAATCGATGGATTTCTGTCTCTAAATCAGGAGAACTGCCTAAAAATGTGGTCGGTGTGGGTAAGCATAGTCCAAGCTGCTAAATTATTGTATTTTTTCAAGGCATCACTTGTTCTTGAATAGAAATGACTAAGGACAATGAGTAATAGAAAAATTGGCAATAAAAAATTCAATTAAAAATGTATGGGTTGGGCAAAAAGGTTGGTGTGCTGAGTGACTTTGCACGGATGTTTCGGAGACATTACGGTAAATTTGTGGAATCTTATAAAATTGTAGATGTGTTTTTTATTGGTTCTTCTGGAGCTAAAAGAAACAGGAGTTAGAACAGGCTGTTTTGGTTGGCTTTTTTTTTTTTTTGTAAATCAGGTTGTCTTCTCTACTACTTTTATGATAAATGGAACAATACGGGAGTGATTAGACTTTAAACTATTCGTGAAACCTAAGCCAAGTAATGTGATTTAATCTTCTGCATATATTTAATATAAGCTGTGATTTCATTCAAATATTTGAGCTTTGTACTGGTACTGTGTAATTATCTCTGGTTTTAGCAAATGATTTTTTTTTTAATGCATATGGGTTTTATTAGGTCTTTTTTCTATGAGTTATTTGTATTTACTCTGTGGCTTGAGCATATCTTCAGCAAACATGAAAAGAGTTTCTTTTGATTAGTTCTGCTTTAGCAGCTTTCTGAAGCTCTAGTAAATCAAATGGTGTGGGTTTTAGTTTTTTTTTTCTCTCTGCCACTATTTTCTTGCTGGAAACAAGGCCAGCAGATAGCACAGACACTTGTTTTCCATATGTGGGATATAATTAAACACTGTTTTGCAGCTGCCCTAGAAATAGCCTGTGAAGAGTGACTGCATGTCAATGGTGGCTGCAGAGCACAAGTTCACCTTTCCTCTTGAACTTGGTCTAACTCCATTAATTTTTACCCAGGCTTGCTAATTTTTACCCAGACTTGCAACTTTTATCAAGTGCTGGCAGAGTCTTTGGCTGGTGATGTGATGGATTCCCAGAAATTTGGGAGGGCAGGTGCAGAGGAGCCTCTCTGGGAGGCACTGGAAGCTGTGGTGCTGGGGCAAGAGGTCTTTGTGGAAGAAGGGCATGGATAGAGGGAAAGAGGCATGAGGGAGGTTTGCTCAAAGTCAGGTGAAGAATTTGGGGAGTTTTGTGGGCTGCAAATGTAATTCTGCCATCTCTACATAATGTTCCAACAGCTTCGAGTGTTAAATGGTGTTGAGTTATTAGTTGCATCTCTGGATGTTTTTAGCCCTGGTCTGATGTCTTCAAATGGTACCTGTTCCTAACTCCTTAAAGGAAAGTTTACAGCAAAAAGCCAAACCTCAGCTGACCTTCCACAGGCACACTGGTGTGTGCAGATGGGCTTTTAAAATTTGGACAGTGCAAGGAAACAGCCATTATCCCTAATGCCTTCTTTTCCAGACTGCTGCTTCCAGTAATAAGTGGGCTTTTTACAAAGTTGACAGTACAGGAAGGTTGGCTTACATTAAAATATTTGAGACACATGTTCTGTATGGGAATTTCTCTGTGGGACGAGTAAGGCTGGACAGCAGCACAGCCCTTTGTCCTGCCATGCCTGCAGCAGAGATGTGTGCCCATTATATAATAATAAAATTATAATAATAAAATAAATGCTGTTATTTATTACTGTCGTGCCCAGGGTGGGAAGCAAAGATAGGTAGCAAGCTGCCAGCTCAGAAAGATTTTCCTGGTAGAACACCTCGTTTTGATCTCCTGCGATTTGTGTTTGACTCTCTGGCTGTTGTCATCAGATGAGCTCTTTCAGGAGAGATCTGGTTTGGATGCCCTGCTGAGAGGTTGACTCACTGGTTGTCTTGGTTTGACACTGGAGGAGTGGAGCAGGAGCCCTGACCTGAAGCTTGAAGAGGTGCAGAAAACCCCCTCATTTTTGGGGGCTGATCTTCAAGTAATGTGAACAAGAAAGTGGCTCTTCTCCAAAACACCTCCTCCTCTCCCTCCTCAATTCCTGGGGTGTCTCATGTCCCCTGGGGTGCTGCTCTGGTTACTGGGGCAGGGTATGGCAGAGAGGGGTCTGGGGTCACCTATCAGCATCCCTAAACCCTTGTGGCCTTGTGGGAGGATGCAGTGATGCTTCCCACCATGTGGTCCTGAACTCCTGGGCAGTCTGGCACCACTGACCCATTTGGGTAGCTCTGGTTCTGCCAGCACTCCTCCAAACACCACGCCTTGGGCAGAGGGAGGTGATAAAATGCATTTGGGGAGGATGTGAGTGTTTATTTTCTTAAATAATCATTTTGGCACCTTGCCTTGCACCAGCTGACTCCCACGCCCCACAGTTCGGGCTGTATAAAACCCCACTGGGCAAGGAGGCAGTTGCTTGAATTGTATCCAAGTAATATTTTCATTTTATTTTGCCATTGGTTTTTGAAAGGCGGTTGGGAAAAGTCTGCTTAATCCTTTCCTCTCTCATCTGCATATGTTAGGATTTCCCCCAAAGCCTGGCAGTTACTCCCTAAATCTCCTCCTAAGTCCCCGTTGGGAGCTGTTACTGAGACTCAGCAATCTATTAGCAGCCCAAAGAGCCATTCCAGGTGGGATTGTCAAACTTCTGACTGCCCAGCTGAGCCAAGGCCTCTTGTCAAAGGTCTCATCAGGGTGTGCGTGTGCCCCCTGGGAGGTGGGAAAAGTGGAGAGATGTGGCTGGAAGCATTCCAGCTGCTGCGTGGCTGTGAGATGGTGACACTGTGGGGTGGGCAGGAAAATGGGAAACAACTCCAGAAGTGGTGTGGGGACTCTGGTTAGACCACAGAAAGAGTACTCCTCCCTCTGCTGCCACTGCTGAAGGCTCTGCACCCTGGAGGTGGTTGCAGTCATCTTTGTAGGAGATGCTTCAAGGAAGTAACCAAAGGGGCACTGAGGGGTGAAAGGAATTTGTTGGTGATATCTTGGGTGGGACTTGGTCAACTAACACACCACACCTGGGGTTTGGCTTCTCTTCTTCACATGCTCCAGGTTTTCCATGGCTAACTGTGGATGGTCTTGCAGAGTAAATACCTGTGTATATTTTTGCAAGAGTGTTTTAACCAGAGCTCCCTTGTTTTTGTGGCAGTGCGGGTGTTTGGCAAGCCCTCACCCTGCTCCGTTGCAGCCAGGGGAAGCTTTGGTTTCCTCCCTATGCTGATGGGATGCTTGCCAGGCCCACCCAGCTTCATCACCTGCCTGGGGACACGATAGGGACTTCAGTCTTGGGAACAGTCTGTCTGTGCTCCCCAGCACTGCTGTCGTGCAGATGAATGGCTCTGCCTCTTGGTGTTGGGGTTTGGGTTGGTGGGACATGCAGCTGCCACCTCCATAATGCAGCAGATACACCAGGGACCTGGGGTTTTTTTTGTTGGGGTTTTTTGTGGGTTTTTTTTTTCAGAAGATGTGATGTTTGCATGTTGTGCTGGGGGGGGGACGACAGTGCTGGCTTTGCATCTGGGGAGGTGCAGGAACATGATGCAGGGGGGTGAGAAACTTTCTGATCTAAGCAGCAGCTTGTGGAGGTCTGAGGACAGCTGTAGTGTGAGCCACCAGCACACCAGGCTGGGTTTAGCCATGGTGTAAAATCACTTCTTTAATTAAAGATGTTGCAGACATTGATGGAGTGCCAGGGGAGGGAAGAGGGAGGGAAGAGCTGCAGCTTCCTTTGGGCAGAGCCTGCTCCTGGTGCAGCAGCATCCATTAAGTTGTTGCTGCTGTGGATATGTGAATGGGGCTGGCTTAAATTTCAATTATTTATTTTTTTTCACTTTCCCTAACAAGCAGTTAGTCCCAGGCCTTGCTGTCTTAGTGTGGTTGTTGTCAAAACATCTTTCCTACAGCTGGGTTTTGCTGGCAGCTAGAGTAGCTGCCTGCAAGGGGCCATAGGACAAACAGGATGCTGAGCTGGACACAGGGCATGCCAAGAGCATCTGTATGTGCCAGGCAGCTGGCATAGGATAGGGATTTGGCATTACTGGCACTTGCTCTGGTGGGCTTTCAAGGCAAACAAACTCTGGAGTTGAGGATTAATAAGATGAAGTGGAGAATGAACAGTGTCTGCTGGTGTTTCAGCAGCTCTGCTGCCAGCTATTGCCCTTGAACTATGCTAGTGACAAATGTATTCCCTGCTTCTGTTTTAAAATCCAAAGTCCTAACTGCAAAAACCCTAGCCTGGCCTAAGCTGACCCTTCTGTTTTTCCCCCCACTCTGTCTCTTTTTAGTGGGCATTTTAATTTTCCTTTAGAGTTTTAAATTCAACCTTGCAAAAGGCTCCCAGTGCCAGCCCATCTCCTTCCTTGGCTGAGAAAGTCCAGGGCAGAAAGACTTCCTTATGTGCAAAGTGGAGCCTGGGCAGAATGAAAAGCTGATTTTTAGAGTATTACAGTTTTATTTCCTTTGAAAATAGTTTTCTGATCCATTGAGGACTTTGCATGTGATGGGGACAGGTGGCAGGAATGACATTGCTTTGGTTTTGCTGATGACCTTGTGTGCCCTTCTTAGTTCCACCACTTTTGCTGGGGCAGAGCAGTGAATTTTCAAGGTTCCAGCTGCCTTATTTCCCCACGAACGGTGCATTCAGAAGCCGGAAGCTATTAATAGAAATATTTGACTGTTTTTTGGTTTTGGTTTTTTTTTTTTGAGCTAAAAACCTTAATTTTTCCTTTTCCTGGCTGCCCTTACAGTGTGCTGGGGAAGAGAAGCGGGTCGGTACACGCACCGTGGTGGTCGGGCACCGCCCGGTTTCGGAAACAGATGCGTATGTGGCCCAGAAGTTCTGTGACAACAGGATTGTGTCCTCCAAGGTGAGCTTGCTCTGCTCTTCTGGGTGCCTTGTGCACGGGTTCCCTGCTCCTCTGTGCACCCTGGCTTAGTTTGTTGGTTGTTTTTAAAACTGAGAAACTTGGAACTCCTCAGGGGTGGATGTGAAGGTCCCCAGTGGAGCAGCCTGGTACACAGAGCACCAGTCTCTTGTCTTTTTTTTTTTTCTTCATATCAATCCCAGTAGGGGTGCAAATTGGGTTCTGCTCCTCTTGGCTGGATGGACATGTTGGTTTTTTGGGTTTCTTCAGGTGAGGGTTTTATTTACTGTTTTCTGGTATTCCCTTTGGGAGGTAAGGACGGGTTAAGTGTAATAGAGCATGAGACAACAGCAGCTCAGATGTATAAAAAGGAACAGGGATTGTTTTCTAAACGGACAGAAAAATGATTTCCCTATTTTATTTTTTGTTTTGTGGTTTTTGGGTTTTTTTTCCCCCCCACTTCAGATGGGATGAAATAACCATCCTCTGTTTATCCCTTTGGATGAAAGGGGGAACATTCATAGGGTATTAATGCAGCTTTTGTATATGATGGAAAACTGTGATGACACCCACCTGATTTCAGCTTAGTTTTTTTCCGTGACATTCTTGAAGATGTTTCAGAAAATTTGAAGCCAGTTTGAGTAAAATATCAAACAAGTGACATCCTGTATTGTCAACACAGCTGGATACATATTACGTTGTGTAGGAGTCAGCATGTGCAGCACACAGTTAGGCTTCACTTTTGCTATACTTGAGCTGTAAAGGAGGGTTTTCCATCTTTCTTTTTTAATGCAGCTTGGATCTTTTTTTTTAATGTCTCTGGGCTGTCTGACTTTATATTGGGGAAAACTTCTGAGTCTAAGCATGTTTAACTTTTGGAACATTCACATTGATGTTTCCCTGCCACACAAGAGGATCCTTCAGAGAGGACAACTTCCCCTGTTTAAGTTCCCTCTGACAAAATGGTTTGTTTTAGCACTAAATTTACTATTTCCCTTATTTATTTTTGAATTTTGTGTCCTTGCTCTTCTTTTTCTGTTTATATTTGCTAGGCATGGAATCTTCTTACCTGACCAGTCCCAAGTGTTAAGTGGACATTGGTCTTGAGACTTGGCTGCCTATTATTATTTGTTTATTTGAGGCAGACTGAAAGATCAGATATTAGACCCTTTATTTTTCCATGTTGTTCTTAAGTTCCACGATTTACAAAGCAAATGATTCAGCAGCTGTTTTAAAATGATAACAAAGCACAAACAAATAATAAAACATTTGTATGAGCAACATGAGGTTTTTTAACAGAAGAGCAACTCTAAAATGGTTTTGGGGACTTGGGGGAAAAAAATAAATCTCTGTGCTGTACACTACCTCTTGATGAACTCATGCCTCTAAAAATGCCTCTCAGAAGTTGGTTGTTGAAACAGATCCTGTTGTTTTTCTCTTCTGCTCTTCGCCATCTCCAACCATGTAGTTTGGGTTATTTTGACAAAGGAGAGACAGTTGCCTACTTTGAAGCAAAGAAACAAAGCCCAGTGAGCCCCATGCCTGGGTCTGTGTCTGATCCCTCTCTTTCCCTGCAGTACACCCTCTGGAACTTCCTCCCGAAGAACCTTTTTGAGCAGTTTAGAAGAATTGCCAACTTCTACTTCCTCATCATCTTCCTTGTGCAGGTAAGAGCTTTGATGCCAAGGATGGGCTTTATTTATGTAAGGTGGTAAGCACAGCTTCAACAAGAAGTGAGGTTTAAAATTGACTCTGCTTGTAGGTGGCTTTTTTGGTGTTTTGTGGGTTTTCTTTGTTATGTGTTTACTTGGGAGCTATGTTGTAATTCTGACACACTGTCCAAGACATCATAACAATTAGAATCTTTGGGCTGGTCTGAGATGATGTTTGAATGACTGTTGAAACAATTAAAAAAAACCAACTCTAACTGTTTAGATCAGTCAAATTGTGGAAATACATTTGTTGCAATGGAATTGAGATCTAGTTTTTTTGTTCTGCTGCATAACTATGTATTTTCCCAAGTTATAAGATATTTTTGTATCTTAGTTATAGAATCATAAAATCATTTTGGTTGGAAAAGACCTTTATTATCTTCAAATCCAACTGTTAACCAGCACTCTGCCAAATCCACCTCTAAACCATGTCCCTAAGGCATTCAAGATAGAGACTGTTACTCAGTGAAATCAGGGAATGGGAAGCTTCAGGAACCTCCCTGCACAGACAAAATAGCAAATTTTATACATGGACAAACTTTTTCTGCTCTGCTTTCTGCCTTTGGTTAAGGGGAAATCCTGAGCAAACCTCAGTGTTCACTGTGTATACTGTCAACCAAGAAAATCAGACTGTCAAAATGGATTGGAGTGCAGTGAGTTTGGGACAAGTCACCTCAGTGCATTTGTTCACCTCTTAAATCCTGTACTCAGGCCTGGGGCTCAGCAGACAACCTGCTCTGGGGCATCAAAAACTCAACTCTAAAAGAGCAAATTAAATTAAGAGTAAATAATAAAGTAAATGAGAGTAAATAAAAAAGAGTAAATAATAAAGAGCAAACTAAACAGCTCTGTGCAGCTCCTGCAAACTTTCTGGCTTTTTCAGGGTTTTGGTGGGGCAGGTCTGGGGTTTCATTCTCTTCTAGACTGGGCATTTAAGAGATGAGTGTCTAAAATGTTTTATCCCTATGGTACAGAGCTGTGGCTCATAGTAATTTTGGTGGCTGCCACAGGAAGGGGGAATCTGAAGATGACAACTGGGGCTGACTGCTCCTGGCAGTGCTACATGAGAGGCCAATTCACCCTGGCATCTGCTGGCTCGCCTCCATCTCTTGATCTGTTTGGCATGGCTCCACTTTTTCAGACTGAATTTGTAATTTGCTTTGAACTGAAGTGATGCCCTGGAGTCAGGATGTCCTTTTTGTGTAGTTGGCCATTTAGTGACGTGGTATGACATTTTATCTATTGGCCCTCTGGCCATGAAGGACACAGGATAGTCTTGATGATGCTTATAAAACTGGTTGCAGTTTAACCATGTACCCGTGATATGCTGGTGAGAGAAGAGCCTGGCTGTTCCTCCTTGGTTTTCTTCTGTGAGCACCTTTAAAATAATGAAGCAACTCTCATGCTGTATTAGAGAAAAACCAAACCCAACCCAACCCAACAAAACCCAACCTGAGAGCACTAATACACTTGCTGCTGTATAGAGTAACTGACTATCCCCTTCTGGAGATGTCACTTGCCTTAAAAAAGTGCTCGTGGCCACTTCATTAATTTAAAATACCAAGGGTTATACCTTGATAAATGGCATCTATACTTAAGTCTTGGTGCTTATCTTTAAGTTACTTTAAATTAATGGAATTGCCCTATGTGCCTGAGGAGTATCCCAGTACTTGGGGAACTGCCTGGTGTATCTGCTCTACCTGCTGCTGAAAAATCTATCAAATTGTCTGTTACTGTGTGACTCCAAATGTAGCTCTTGTTTTAGAGAGAGAAAGTTTGTGCTTTAAGCATGTAAAACCTATTAGTGCACTAACAGGGATACAAATGGCTGTTTCTTTGGTTCATCTATTGCAACACTGAAAGCAAAAGGGGGAGTAAAGTCCTGGCCTGGAGTTAGTGTAGTCCAAGGGTGTTTGTAGGTAGCCCAAACTAATTTAGGAGGTGCCAGGAATGAGAAGTGTCCCTTTTGATTGACTGAGGTGACTTCTGGACTGTGGTCTTTAGACTTCTATAATGAGTTGGAGAGAAACTATTGAGTTTCAGGAAGATTTTGTCACTTGTGAGTAGATCCAAATGAAGCTGGTGAGGTCTTAAAAGGGCTAAAAAAAATAGCTTCAAAGGAGTTTGCCTTTGATGTTCTGCCTTGTTGCTCCTGTGTCCTTCAGCTTTCCACAGAAGTGAAGAGGGTGGTATCCAGCCATGCAATGCACAGGGAGTCCAATTTCCAAACATCTAAGTTATTCCAGGGACTTCATCTAATATTTGTGTTCATGTATCTGTAATACAGCATCTGTGTGGTCAGAAATTGTATCCTTTGGTTAAACAAACACACAAAACTATCTTGTCCAGTGCAGAAAACTCCTGCTCAGCAGCAGGAGGTCATCTCCCTTGTCCTCAGCAGAAGTCCAAATTCCTGTTGTATTCCCAAGATGTGTCCAATTTTTACAAGATAGCTTTTGGCTGACTGGCCTCAACTTCAGTGATGCTGCCCTGGTGTGTGGCCATCACGTGTGATGTGGATGTGCAGCACTGTCCTTGCTCAAGGTTGTTCCTCCAAAGTCTGGTTTGTACCACACTTTGTTTGTACACATTTTACACCCATTTGAAGGATCCAGGGCTTTGTGTTCCTTGAAGTATTTTTTGTGTTTATCTCAGCTTATCCTCAAGCTATTTAACTCATACCACTTACCTGCCTGCTTCTTATGGTGTTATCTCTTCCACTTCAAGATCTTCTGGCTCTTCTCTCTTCGGGTCCAATAGTGCAGGGTAAAACTGCAGTGTGCAGCATTTCATAGAGCTAAAAATTTCTACGAAGCTTCCTCCCAGCTGATAAGAGCAGTCCTGTCCTTAACACAGCATTTTATGGGCAGCCTAAAACAATAAATATACAAATGCTGCTGTTTGTGAGTGTGCCAGGGTAGCACAAACAAGTGGTGGGAGACAAAGTCCCTTTGTGGGGACACAATGCTTTTCTGCTGAGCTTCCCCATCCCATTCATCAGAGCCCTTGCTGTCTGCCTCTCGTGCTCTCATCCTCTCTGGGGACAGCAGGAAAAATGGCCAATTTTGCATGCCCTGGTTTGGAAGGTGTGGCAAGAGCACAGCTTGTCCTTCTCTTATGTAACTCCCTCCCATTTATCAACCTGTTCTGCTCTTCTTACTCTGGGGGCTGAGTCATAATACAGGCAGCAGAAGCAGTGGTTTCCCACAGCCCAGAATTTTAACTACCAATGGAGGGGTTTGGTTGCTCCTGCAGCCCTGGCTGAAGCACTGCACCAAGCTCAGGTTGGATCCAACTATCCACTCCCAGGCCCCTGTGCTTAAATCATGCTCTGAGTCCCAAGTTTGAGAGCTTGAAGGCAAAATGTGGATTTCTGGTTTACTTTAAATATTCATGTTTCATTTGGCTATTTTACAGGTAATTTGGGCTGATGCATGTTATTTTTTAACCTCTGCATGTCGATGGTTCAAGGCAACTCATGCTGTCCTCCCTCTCATAACCAGCTGTGTTTTTAGGGGTTCAGTTGTACCCCATCTTTACTGCCAAAGAAGAGAAGTGGCCCTCTTCTGGCACTGTGAGAAATGAGGATGTTTTTTACTTCATGCATTGACTCTGTCTCTGCCCCATCCTCCTTCCCTGCCTCATTTCTTTCCAGCACACCCCATGGTGTGAGCATCCACACTTTTGTATTTGTTTTTCTATAGCCCATCCCAGCAAGGCATTCATCCAGGCTTTTGTTTCCCACCAGAGCAAGGTCATAATTAGGTGTTAAGCTATTTCTCATAGGGTTTTGCCCAGCTGAGGACATGCTATAGTTTTCAGGAGGAGGCACTGTAGTCTCCTCCATCTCAAGGAGAGCACTCCTGGGGATGCCTGTGGTGGTCCTTCTCCTGTGCTCCTTCCATCTTTTCCTTCTCTTCTGGGCTGCAATTTACCCCCAGTAGGATGAGCACCCTTTTCCCCCCATTACTAGAGTTTGTTTTTTCTGCATGAAAACCAGTTGTCAGCAGTACTTTTTTCTCTTTGTAGGTGATAGTGGACACCCCAACCAGCCCCGTGACCAGCGGCCTCCCACTCTTCTTTGTCATCACTGTCACAGCAATCAAACAGGTACCAGCACCAGTGTGGGGAGAGGAGGATGCTCTTGGGGACATTTGGTAGAGAAAATTATGAGCATGTATTTGAATGTATTTAGGAGTCACCAAAATGGGCTAGTAGAGTTCTCAGAAGGTCAGATGTGTATCCTGGTGCTTTACAAGAGAGGCTGCATGTTGAGTGTGGTTATTGGTGTCTCTGGTTTTGTCAACACAGAGCATCTCTGTATGGACTGCTGTAAGCAAGCCATGAGGGTCAGTAAAGGTTACTGCTGTAGTTATGGCTTGACTTGAATTTTTCTTCTCTTTTTAGAAATGCCCTCTAAGTCTTTGTAGGATGCAGGGATGTGCTCCAAATATAGCCATGCTTGCTTTGCTCCCGTGTTAGTAAATGGAAAGGACAGATTCTGTTCCAGTACTGTGCTGGTCTCAAAAATATGTAGTATTCATCTTCTTGTGGTATTAAAGGACCATTAACCTCCCATTATATGCTTGTGTACATTTTCAAATTTCCTCTACAGAAGGATGGAATAATAAAAACTTTCTTCTGTAGGGGCCAGAAAGGGCCCTTTTGGAAAGTTAGAGGAAAACCTGTCTGCTTTGAATGGCAATGTTTTGTTCTTTCAGTGAGGACTGAAGAGGAAAAGTCTTGTCCTGTGTTACCATAGGAAAGACTTGCAGGGTGCTAAGTGTATTATCCATCTTATCAGCCTGTTCTTGCCAACGCTCAGGATAATAGAAACAAATTAGAGGAATTTAGCTGTTTGTTGCATGTGGTGCATGTAGATTATTTTCATGTGGTATTTTAATCTGTTTTGAATCTGTCAAGTGTGCATATGAAGTTTTAAAAATTAGTTGATTCAATCTGAACTACTCTGGTTGATGTTCTGTCAGGCATGAAGGAAGTCTGAGGACTGATTTATTGATAAAAAAAAAAAACCTCTCTGTCCCCACTCATCCTCTTTCATTAGTTTTCTTGCTTCATTATGAGTTTGTGTTGCCTGTGTTTGTGTGCCCAGGGGTACGAGGACTGGCTGAGGCACAGAGCTGACAACGAAGTCAACAAAAGCAATGTCTTCATTGTTGAAAATGCAAAGCAAGTGCAGAAAGAGAGTGAAAAAATCAAGGTAACTTGAGAAGACTTGCATGTGGTTATCCCTGATGGGAAGAGGAGGAAAGTGGTGAAGAGGTGAGGGCAGGGCAGGAGGGAGGCACATCCTGTGGTTGGAGCTGCCCCAGGGTGTGCACTTCCAGACAGGATGCTCCAAGAGCCATTCCTGAGTAAGGAGTGAGGTTGCTTTGTTTGCTGGTTTTGAAAGGCTGTCTCACAAAAGCTGTATCAGGGCTGACAAGTGACAGATCTGTCAGCGCTTTGCACTTTGCTGGGACAGGCAGTTCTCTTCTATTTCCAACTCTTCCCAAGGACACCAGAAACGTACACCAGCTTTGACGTTAATTTATCACCCCACACTTCAGACAAGTACAGAGTCTTCTTCTCCATCAAGGTTTAGCAGAGAAATAAATACTGACTGCTCCACGTGGGTGCTCTGTGCTGGTGCTGGGCTGTGGAGGGATGCTCAGGCACCCATGGACCTCTTGAACCCTCATTTGCCTCTTAGCCAAGGTGATTTCTCTTAGGATTTGAGAGAAGCTCAATCTGTAACCATCTAACAACAACCAAGAGGGCTTTTCATGTATATGTTTCCTTTCTTCCAGGTTGGAGACATAGTAGAAGTGAAAGCAGATGAGACCTTCCCCTGTGACTTGATATTTTTGGCCTCGAGCAGCATAGATGGGACCTGTTATGTCACTACAGCCAGTCTTGATGGCGAGTCCAATTTCAAGGTGACAGGGATGGATGGGGCAGTGTTATGGAGCTGGTGCTCTGGGGTACTTGGGTGCCTATTTCAGTACTAAAGTGGGTGCTTTCATGTGGGGGGTGTGTGATTTAAGTGGAGAATGCTGCCACAGAGACCATCCCCGTGGCCATGTGGCTGTCTGTGCCCACTGTGCCAGCACCAAAGTGCCCTGGGGATTGTTTGTTTTCTATTTTGTCTTCAGCAGCTGTTTCTGCTGGTGCTGCCCCAGACTGAATTGATCCTTATCAACAGGGCTTGGCTGCCTTATTGCCCAGCATGGGGAGCCTGTTGGTGCTTCCCTGCTCCAGCTGCACATTGTGAGGTCTGGTGCAGTGCCTGCAGCTGCTCCAGCTCCCTTCCACTGTCTACCAGTGCTTCTGTTGTTTAAATGAGCTTTTCCAGTAAGACCTGGGACTTTTTGAGGCATTACGTGTAGATTCATTTGGGGAATTTTTCATTGGCCTGAGCAAAACATCTTTTTTGGTTTTTTGTGGGTTTTTTTTTCTTTCCTCTTTTTCCTGAATCTAGCAGTGAAATGTAGTATTAGTCTTCCCCCCATTTTCCTTCCAAACTAGGAAAATAACGACAACAGACTTCTGCACATCAGAAGACCTGAAATTTTGGTTGTGCTTACATTTGATAAATATTTATACAGATACTAGCAATTGCAGTAGGAAGAGTGGAAGATACTTTTAAAATTACTTGATTTACTCCAGCAAAGTCTGATGGTGGTGGAAATGCCATCATCTGTCCGATATGTATTGCATGGGGTCTGTGGCTCATCTTTCTAGGAGCAGCTGGAATTGCATGTAGGAGCTGGTGCAGCACTGGTGCACTGTACTGGTTCCACTGGTGAGAGGAGCTCTGAAGTGGCTTGAGGCTAAAAATAGATAACCATGTTATGTTAAGTTGGCAATTGCTGATTTGTGTCAGGTCTGTGATATGCATGAGTTCACAGAACTTCTGCAGTATGTTGGCTCTTCCTGACTATTTAGTCTGTAAGTGCAATGCTGAATTTCTATATCAAGAACTCTGGTGTTTTTCCCTGGTTTGTGGATTCCTGTAGGTGACTGGGAGCTGTCGCCTGTTTCTTGGCAAGATGAAGATGAGTTTGAAGGAGAAGGGGCAATAGAAAGATAAATGCTGTTTGGGAAATAGGTCTAACAGTGGGAATCAGGGTTTCCAGTGAAAAGAGAGCAAGGAAGCACACTTGGGTACTTGCAGAAACCTCATCTGGACCATATCTGCTGCTGGCCTGGGGGGATTTTTCAGGTATTTGGGTCATGTCAGGTCGAGGTGTGGGAAAGATGCCTGGTTAAGTGAAACTGGAGCAGAACTGTAAAAGGGATTTTGGCAGGGCTCTGTCTCTGAAGTACAAATCTTCAGTCATGCTCAATCTAAAAGAAGATGTGTTTTCTAAATGCAGTAAGGGACTGAGGATGTAAAGATCTTGGAACTGATGAGGAGGTGGCTTTACTATTGCTCAGTAGTTGCGAAGTTTCTGTGGTGATGGGAGCAGTGGATGCAAAACCCTGCACAGGAGTCAGGTTTGGTACAGAGTACTGCAGGAGCTGTTTGAGTTGTTTCACAAAGGCAGTGATTTACACCAGAGAGATGCAAGTGTGTTTGTTTGGGCATCTGCTTTCAATAGGAGAAGCCAGGTGGGTTACCAACACAGTGTGAAGGTGGGCACTGATCATGTCATGACTGCAGTGTCCTGGGATGCACAAGGAGAGGAAAGCAAACATAAGGGGCAGAGGAGGTTTTTGAATTAATTTGTTTATGAAGATGAATTGTAGCAGCCCAACATGACTTGGAGCTCTGAGGAGCTCCTATAAATAGAGCCTGGAAGGCAGTGAGCGGATCCTATGTGGGCTTTCCAGTTTGTAGTGAGAGATGAACCTTTGCAGCAGCAGCTGCTAAAAATAGCTTGGAGTTTGCTGGCGTTCTGCCTGATCCCTCTGTGCCAGAGCTGGAGTCTAATTACATCCAGGAATGGGCAGGTGGGGGGGTCCCCAGGAGCCCCTTTGACAGCTGGGGCAGCAGTAAGTCCCTGAGGGAAACCCAGGGATGCTTTTGGTGCACATCTTGCCCAGTAGATACATCCAGCAGCTCCTTCCTGCTGTGGTTTCTCTTAAGCTTATTCAATTCAGTCTTTAACTGAGAGATGCTTCAGCCGTGTTGGGGGAGCAGAAGGGCATTTTGTGAACCTTTGCGTGGTGGTGTTTTAAGTTAACAGGGTAAAACATGGGCTGGGTTGCTGGGTGACACTGCTTCTGCTCCTCTGCCCAGACTCACTACGCGGTGCGGGACACAACTGTGCTCTGCACAGATGAAGCCATCGATGCCCTCACTGCTACCATCGAGTGTGAGCAGCCCCAGCCTGACCTCTACAAGTGAGTCTGCCCCCGTGTCATCCCTCAGCTTTGTTTTACATGCCCTGCCTGCTGTCATCTCCCTGCAGACACCACAGCCCCATCGGTTAGGGGGATTAAATAAGCTGCAGTTGAGGGTTACTTTTTTTTCCATCAGAGAGGTTTCTTGATGCAGCCATACATAAGCTGCCAGGCTTCTGCCATATGAGGGTGGCCAAGTCAACACTGCACTTCTTCAGGGTTCAGTTTCTTTACAGCAAAACCTACCCACTCCAAGGCTTGTCCTGGTGTAAGGAGTGATTTGTGTCAGGTCAGCTGTAGTGATGGTCCCTGTGCCTGTTCCTCAGTTGCTCTGCCTGCCAAGTGAAATGCTCTGGGCTCAGTGATTCCCAGCAGTGAGTGTCTTTGTAGTTAGACCCCTTGAAGGAGGCTTGCTGGGTTGGGCTGTGCTCTCAAAGGAAACCCCTTGAAGGAGGGTTGCTCTAGGCTGAAGGGACTGGGACCAGGTGGTGTCTGGCAGCTGGGGGTGCATGTCTTCTCCCTCTGAGGTGTTAAACTCTCAAATACCCTTCTTTAAATGTTTCCTTCTGTCTCCCGTCAGTGACTTTAATGTATGTTTTAGCAGCTCTTTGTAACATCTCTGTAATACAAATTTCTCATCTTTTTTATTGCAGATTTGTTGGAAGAATTATAATCTACAGAAGCAACCAAGAGCCTGTAGCCAGGTTGGTCTTGCTGCCATCTTTGGCCCCTCCTCAAAGCTATTTGGCATTTACATCAGATTTCAAGGATCTGAACTCCTGCTGCCATCATTCAGTTTCAGATTGGAAGAGGGTAGATTTTGGTTAGACATTAGGAAGAAATTTTTCACTGAGAATGGTGAGGCACTGGCCCAGGTTGCCCAGGGAGGCTGTGGATGCCTCATCCCTGGAAGTGCTCAAGGCCACCTTGGATGGGGCTTAGAGCAACTTGGTCTGGTGGGAGGTGTCCCTGCCTATGGAGGATGTAAGAACTACATGATCTTTAAGGTCCCCTCCAACCCAAACCAGTCTGATTCTGGGATCATTAGGGAATGTTTGAGGTTTTTTTCTTTAAACTTTCCAAATATTTCATTATTAAGGGAGGCCTGTAATTAATGTCTCCACTTTCTTCTGCCATGCGGTGATTTGTTTGAGCCCCTCTTGGGGAAGCAGTGCAGGACCAACCAATGCCATCCTCCCCTGCTGATGGGGAACAAATTTACCAGGCAATTGCAAAACATCTTTATCCCAGGGAAATACAAAACTTAAACATCAGAGTACTTTGGGAAAAGATAAGCAAATAACATTTATAAATCATCAAAACCAGATGTCAGCCAGAGCAGAACTGGCTGTGTTTTGTGCTGTGGTGGGTCTACTCAGAGCCTGGAAGCAAGAGTCATGAGTGGGGTTTTCAAAGAAATAAAGCCACAAATGGGAACAGAATAAGCCATTGGCTTTGGTGGCAGCATTCATCAACTGTGCTGGAATGGACAGGCTTTTGACACTTTTAAAGTCGTGTTTTTATGTAAGTACTATAAAATCTGAACATTTTGCACTCATTCCTCAAAAGCCCTACTGAGAATCTCCCATTAACTTTGGAACTTTGAGTATCAAGAATAGTCTGTGTCAGATGAAATGGAAATAGACCTATAGAAAGAGGAAAACACACTCAAGCAATGCCCAGTTCAGCATAGAAATTATGTAATCAGATCTAAGGAATATCTGCTTAGCTTTATTACCTAATGGCTCTAAGTTATGAGCCAGTTTGATTGTTGAGTGATGCAATGTTATAACTTCTTTTATATCTAGGTCTTTGGGTCCTGAAAACCTGTTGCTGAAAGGTGCTACCCTCAAAAATACCAAGAAGATTTATGGTAAACAATTTTAATTAGTGTTTAAATAGATTCTGAGAAATAATGGCAGATGTAGGTGCTCCTCACTAAATCTAGAGAGAGGGAAGATGTCTGCAGCCTGTCAGCCTGGGCTCTGCTGCTGCATTTGGTTTTCAAGCTGATTGCAAAGCTGACAGGGTGAAATTAGGGATACTGGTTATATCTGCAGTGCTGCCAAGCTGTGCAGGTTGTGTTAATGCACCTGAGCAAGCTTTTCTTCTTGCTTGAGCAAGGAGAAAGGGAATTTTACACAAATCCTGTTCTAGGATCACAGTCCCAGCCACTACTGATTGAAGGTGATGGCTCTTAGGGAAGACTGATGTTTTCTCTGACTGTATGTGATCCATAAGCTCCTGCTCAGTGCTCTGGGATGGATACAATTACATTTCTTAGTAGCCTCAGAGGTTTCTGTAGTTTGTACAGTCCTTGGGTAATGCCTCTCCCATCAGCTGGGATTTGAGTTTCATGTAAACACCGATGCCCCTTAGGGCTAAGAGCAAGCTGGATCCCTCTGGGCTGCAGGTCCCTTATGAGCCCTGCTTTGCTGCCCTCCAGGAGTTGCAGTCTACACTGGAATGGAAACAAAAATGGCTTTGAACTACCAAGGGAAATCTCAGAAACGATCTGCTGTAGAAAAGTGAGTATTTATAGTCGGGACAAAAAAAATTGGTAGAAGCTGTTGTTTTGGGTTTTTATGGGTGATTTGTATAGAAATAATCCCCTAATCTTCTGTCATTTGTTGCAGATGCTCTCTTGATTGCACAGAAAATGTGTATATTTCATTAAGCATATCTTTCAATAAGCTGCATCATTTAGTATCTTTTTTAATTTAAAAACAAAATTAAGAAATGTTAAACTATATGCACTGCTCCTGAATGTCAGCACTGTCAAAAGCACTTTTCTGTAATTCCCTCCTTCAAAGTAAGGGAGGTTTTTTCCTGTTTGTTTGTGTGGTTTTCTATATAAAAATAGCTGCAAAAATTTAAAAGAGAAACCTGTTTTTCAGATCTATCAACGCTTTCTTGATAGTGTATTTGTGCATCCTATTGAGCAAGGCTACTGTGTGCACGACTCTGAAATATGTCTGGCAGAGTAATCCATTTAATGATGAGCCTTGGTACAATGAAAAGACTAAAAAAGAGAGAGAGACGTTCAAGGTAAGTGGATTTCTATTTTGGCACCTCCTCCAGCTTTTTTTTTTAATTCTGACTGTTTTATTTAATCTGATGGTGTCTGCTGCCAGCCCTGTGAGTCCTATTTGCTCCCTGGAAGTGCTGTCATTGCTTTCAGTTCTCTCCTACTATTTGTGTTTATTTCCTGCCTTTCTTGTGCTTCTGCACAGTGATGCTTGTGGGGAGCAGGGCAAAGCATAAATAAATATTGTATATTATAGTAGTGCAGCAGCTAATTTAACATGGATCCTTATCTGAACTCAAGCTGCCTTTCAGCTTTGAGTTGGTGAACTTAAATTGAGGCCACATCAACCAGCTCCTTAAACTCACTGTGACAGAGGCAGCCAAGCCTGCAAGAGTGAGTGTGAGTGTGTAGAAATGGGTTATTTGATGGATTATTTGAGTAGGACTTACAGGGATGTCCCCATATCAGTTTTAACCTCACCGTAGCTTGACTGGTCTCAAGCTACTTGCTCCTTGTTTCTACTCACTTGAGGTCAGAATGAACCTGTAGCATTGTATTGAGGAATATATTTGAATAAAGCATCATTTTAGTCACTATGAAGGAGGGAGACTTACATTTGTATTAGATCTGCAGAGACAGATTCTCTGCATCAAAGGAAAATGGAATTTGGGGCTGCATCTAACCTGTATTGATTTTCAGGTTGTTTTTTTTTCTATTTAACCCTAGAATAAAAGCTGTCTAAAACCCCAGAAATGTTTGGGTAAAGTGCCCTTAATTGTATCTGATGGGTACAGACCACATCATCTCCTTTTTCCCTTGCAGGTCTTGCGGATGTTCACGGACTTCTTGTCATTTATGGTCCTCTTCAATTTTATTATCCCAGTCTCCATGTATGTTACAGTAGAGATGCAGAAGTTCTTGGGCTCCTTCTTCATCTCTTGGGACAAGGAGATGTACGACGAAGAAATAAAGGAGGGAGCATTGGTGAACACCTCAGATCTGAATGAAGAGCTTGGGCAGGTCAGTTTAGATGAAAACGTGGACAAAAATGTCCCCACTGATGGGAATCCTTGGTATGGCAGTCACTCACAGTCCCTGCAGGGCAGAGCTTCAGATGGTTTGGTGGCCCTTTCCATTTAATGTGATCCTACTTCCTCTGCAAAATGGATAGGGTTATAAATAGTGCATGAAAGAGCAGGAATTGGGTCATGCCAGTTGTTTCCATATTGGGGAATATCAGGCACAGCAGTCTGCGTGTCAGGGGGGGTTGCTTTCACTGCTTCAATTAAAAATTAAAAAATCCTCTGTCCCTTCAAGGATTTACACAAAAGCCTGCCCAGCCTTCTCTCTGGGCATGCAGTGCACATGCAGCCACGTTGCTGCTGGCTTTGCTGGGGCCAACAGGCAGCTCAGGCTTCTCTTTATTTATCTGCATCAGGAGAGGCATCAGAGTGTAAGGTATGAGAAGTGCTTCCTGCTTTTTGTTATGCTTAGGGGAAAAAAAAAATCAATTTGGACTAGCAATTCTCTAATTTAAATACAGCACCAAAATGAAGAGCTCCCAAAGGAGGGAGTGGAACTGCAGCAGCTGTGTAAGTGCTTGGAGCTAGAGCAAAGAATCCAATGAAAAGTGTGAGGGGAAAAAGAAGAGCCTGGAAACAGGTTTTAAGTCTTTAGGAGGTAATATTCTTGCGATAGACTGAAAATCAAAGGAACTGCTTTAAGGAGCAAAGTAGTAGAATTGCCCTGTGGTGACACCTGCACGATTTGGGGGGGGGGAGGACCAGGTTAGGATAACAGCAAAATACTGCCCAGTATTGGCACAGAGACACTGAAGTGCCCCAGACTCTTTGGTTTTGGGGAGGTCTCCTTCCCTGGCACGTGGGGCTGGGGGTGCAGCCTGCCTGCTCTCTTCCAGGTGGAGTATGTCTTCACTGATAAAACTGGGACCCTGACAGAGAACAGCATGGAGTTCATCGAGTGCTGCATTGATGGGCACAAGTACAAGGACTGCATTTCAGAGGTGGATGGCTTCTCTCAGACTGATGGACCTCTGAAATACTATGGCAAAGCAGAAAAGGTAAGAAGTCTGCGTGTTGATGACTTAGGGTTTTGTGGTCAGCTCTTGGCTGGGTGACTACAGCAGAAGCTGGGAGGGGCACTTGAGTTTTGTTTTGGGGGGTTTTTTGCCTTAAAATATGGATACACAAAGATGGTGTGAGGGGGGCTGAGTGCATGGCATGGAGCTGGTAATGAGCACCCCCTGACTCTGCCTAGAGCCGTGAGGAGCTGTTCCTGCGAGCCCTCTGCCTCTGCCACACCGTTCAGATCAAGGAAGCAGACCAGGTGGATGGGCTGATGGGACATCCAGAAAAGAAATACACCTACATCTCCTCTTCCCCAGATGAAATCGCTTTGGTGAAAGGCGCAGAAAAGTAAGAACGTGGAGGTGTTGGGTTTTGAATTTCCTTTTTGTTGTGGGAGGGAGGTGAGAGTTATCTGAAGGCAATAGACTCCTTTCCCAGTCAAGGCAGCTGCTCTCTCTGGGAAGCCTCTTGAGATACCAGTGCTGGGCCTGACCCCCAGCCCTGAGAAGGCACATGAGCCTGTGGGTTTAAATGAGCTCTGTAAAAGAGGTGGCTCTGCAAAGAGTCTTCCCTGAGCAGCTTCTCAGGAGGCTGTGGTTTCCAATCATTGCTGACAGCAGCCCCAGTGTGCTTCAGTGTCTGGCTGGGGCAGAGGCTTCTTTGCTGGATCCCACCTCCATGGCCAAGGGTTTTAATCCCCCCAAAATTGAGTCTAGTTACCATGGTCATGTTGCAGCCAAATTGCTTCCTTGGTATGCAATGCCAAAATAACAGGATGGGTCCCTTTAACAGACCCACATTTGAATCCTGCCAAAGATGCTCAAGGCCAGATTGGATGGAGCTTGGAGCAACTTGGTCTAGTCCTGGCCCATGGGAGCAGGGGTGGGACAAGATGATCTTTTAAGTTCCTTTCCAGCCAAAACCATTCTGTGATTCTATGCTATTGTCAGCTCCTAGACTGTTGCAGCTGTATATACCTGTCCATGGCTGTAAATGTGCCAGAGACCCAGGGGACCATGTCCAGAGTTCTTGGCATCTGTGCACACCGCTGCCTGGCTCTCCAGGCCATGGGAGCAGTGCCAGAACATCATAGCAGGCTCTGCATTGAGCAAGCAAACATCCAGCCAAGCTTTTCAGCTTGGGTTTGGTAACTTCTTTGATCTCCTCTGCAGTACAGAAGGTGAAATGACAACGTTGTTAATGCGTAATCTATGCCAATGGGTGTTTTCAATGTTGTTCTGTCCTTTTGTTTATTGACAGGTATGGTTTCACTTTTCTAGGACTTGAAAATGATTTCATGAAAATACGAAACCAAAAGAATGAAACTGAAATGTAAGTGCTGCAGGGACCACACGGGACCACCAGCTCCCACCCAGCTTGGTCAAATTTGGTCAAGGTGACCAACCTGGCAATGTCAAAACTGTCCCACAAGGGCTGTCAGACCATGCTGACCTGCCTGAAAATCCCTGTCCTTTCTACAAAGCATGGCACAGCCAAGGGGCAGGTTTGGAAGGCTTGCTTGCAATAAACGTGCCGTTGGTTTTAGTGACATCTAAATTCAGGTCACTGAATCTGTGCCTGGCTTTGCAGATGGCTTCAGGTTTTGCAGGGTGATTTCTGACCAACAGTGCCTGGGCTTTGTTGTGATAATCTAAGCCTAAACTGTGTAATTTTTTTCCTATCCCAGGCTGAAAATAGTTACATTTTACTGCATGCTCAAAGCATGTGGCACATCTGAGACCTAATCCCAGCAGTCCCAGAGGACTTGCCTTCATAAGCAAGTTTCACTTCTTACTTCCCTGGTGCTGAAGCTTCTTATTTAACTGCTGGTGCTGCTGCCTGGCCCAGGACTTGGTGCACTGCTGGGCACCCTCACCCCATGCTCGTGACTCCACTGTAGGGTTGGGTTTTTCACTCAATTTTTTTGTGCAGCTGCCGCAAAAGGTACATTGCTCAGCGGGTTTGTCACCTGTAGAGTCTTTTGATTTCTGCACCTCATTTTTAGTGATTTTCTGTCTTAAACAGTCATCTTTCTTTTACTGAGTCTAAGCTCTGGGTTTTTTTTGTGTTTTTTGTTTGTTTGTTTTTTAAGGTACCAGCTTCTCCATGTGTTGAACTTTGATCCTGTCCGCCGCCGTATGAGCGTCATTGTGCGAACCACCACGGGTACAGTCAGAATGCATTTCTGGACTCCCATAAGAGTCTACGCAGACATAGAACATATCCTCTTAATTCCTAAAATTAAGGAATTTTAAGGAATCCTTATTCCTATAAATGTGTATAATGCCAGAGAGGCTAAATTGTTAGGTTTTCTAAGCCAGTCTAATTCAGTTCTGTACTGGATCTGGTTAGGATAGAATTAATATTCCATGCAGCAGTGTTTGGGACAGATAAGGAGACAGGACTGGGACAGTGGCCCATGGAGAGATTCTTGTTTACTTTGCTCCAGCCTGGAGGTGCAGTATGGGGGGGGGGAAGACTTGGACAAAAATTCAGAGGTCACCATCCTTCTCACATGTTATTTCTGTAAGGTATGGGATGCTTTTTTACTTTTCCTGAGACAGTTGGCAAGGCTTGTTAAATAGGGTAAAGTAAACTTCTTGTTCCTGGCTGTCACAGAAAGCTTGCTCAGAGGCAGGTAGGGACACCTTATGTCCCAGGCCAAGGTCAAACAATGCTTTGCACAGGTTAGTGCAAGGCCACTTGAGTAACAGAGCTTTTAGCAGTTCCTTCTTTAGTCCTGCCAGATTTCCTCCCTCTGCATCATTTGCTGACTCTCCAAGTTATTAAATCTTTCTGTGGCTTGTGAATGTTATGAACTGTTTATGATTTGGTTTTAGGAAAGTTGCTTCTCTTCTGTAAAGGAGCAGATTCCTCAATTTTTCCAAGGGTGCAGCAAGAAGAAATCCAACAAACAAAAGTCCACGTGGACCGCAATGCTATGGTGAGCACACAGATGGAATTTGGCTGGCTCCTGGGTTCAGGAAGTCCTTATTCCCAAAATAGGGATGTGGCCTTGCTTTGGAGGGAAGTGTTGAAGTGAAATGTCACTTCACATTGTATTGAAGCCACGCTTCTTTCCTTTTCTGTTTCTTTGGCTCCCAACATTTATTTCACTTTTTATATACTTATATGGTCTCCATCAAAGTTGCATCTGAGCATCTCTCCAGCACATTAAAAATAGAAATAACACTATTGAGCTGTTTTCTCTGGTGGGAGAAGTACCTAGTCCCAGTCATGGGGGCACCTGGTCCTTGCTCTCCCTGCATGCTCTCAGCTCTGGTTCTTCTCTTAGTTTCCCTCTGCAATGTTACATCCACATAATAAGCATAACCATGGTTACTCTGATGGGAAGAAATTGATCCTTTGACTCAAGCCAACAAATTGTCATTGCCATGAGGGTCTATATTGACAACTAGCACTGATGGGGGAGAAAAGCACCAACCCTGAAGTGAGGAGCTGCAGAAAAATCTGGTTTTGGAGCAACTGACCACTTTATTTTCCTTCCCCTTTGCCCTGCCAGGATGGCTACAGAACACTTTGTGTGGCATTCAAAGAACTGACTCAAAAGGAGTATGACAAAATTGACAGGCAGCTGAGTGAAGCTAAGATGGCTCTGCAGGACAGGGAAGAAAAGATGGCAAAGGTTTTTGAAGACACAGAAGCAGACATGCACTTGATTGGGGCTACTGCTGTGGAAGACAGGTAAAGAGGTGACCACCACTGACACAGTGGATCCTGCAGTTTCTCCCTGGTGCTGCACTGTGGCCCTGACTTGCTGTGGTGAGACCGAGCAGCCAGGCAGATGCTGGAAGTGTCCAGGGCGATGAATTACTCTGTGGCACAACCCATTACACAGTGCCCTAGTTGCTAAAATTGGCTGGTGTAGTAAGAATTAGGATTTATTAATGAAACTGCAGAAGCACTCATGCTTCTGGAGAGTGATTTAAGCACACAGCATTAATTTGCATATCAAAACAAATTCAGTTTCATGTGCGGTTGTAGTAACCGCGTGAGTAAATTAAACTCTTTCACTCGTAAGTCTGACAGTAGAAAGTGATGGTTTATATTATTTTTTTTATGTCTGCAAATAAAATTTTGGGATTGCTGACTTGTAATCCTTATTCCCGTGGCAGTGGTCTCTCCAGCATGGGGAAAATAATTTAACTTGTGCTTTATTTCCTGCCTGCAACCTAGGGGTTATACGGATGAAGCGTGGGCCAACCTGAGGAGTGATGTTTTGCTTCTGCTTGCAGGCTGCAGGAGCAATCAGCAGAGACGATTGAAGCTCTTCATGCAGCTGGCATGAAGGTTTGGGTGCTCACGGGAGACAAGATGGAAACTGCCAAATCCACCTGCTATGCCTGCAGGCTCTTCCAGACCAGCACTGAGCTGCTGGAGCTGACGGCAAAAACGGTGGGTGAGAGCGAAAGGAAGGAGGATCGGCTCCATGAGCTGCTGATGGAGTACCATAAAAAGCTGATTCAGGACGTCCCCAAAAACCGAGGAGGCCTGAAGAGGTAAGTGAGTAAGAAGACTCAGCCCATGCACATTTGGGATGAGGGTGCAAAGTTTATAGAGACAGGGCTGTGCTGGAGCCCTGGGGACTCGCTGCTTGCCGGCACTGCACCAGCTCCTTCCTCCTCCTGGGTTTGCTCATCGTCTGCAGTATTAGTTGGGTTTCGACTTAATTACATGGTTCCTTTTGTGAAGGGTGTGTCTTAAATCTAAGTTTTTAGAGATTTCTAAGGCCCCCAAAAGGGATAGGATGAAGATGAATACCAAAGCAGTTTCTTTTCCACTAAGATGGTAGAAGCTGTTAGACTGATTTCTTAAATTCTGATTTTTTGTCATACGTGTTCCTTGCTGTGTTCCAGAAGCTGGACATTATGTCAAGAATATGGCCTGATTATAGATGGTTCGACCTTGTCACTGATACTCAACCCTTCTCAGGACTCCAGTTGTAGTAATTACAAAACCATATTTCTACAAATCTGCTTGAAGTGTACTGCTGTCCTCTGCTGCCGGATGGCTCCTTTGCAGAAGGCACAGGTATTTACTCTGTTTTTAACCACCTGAATCACATCATATGCTTTTAATCCATCAGCTGGGACTTGACCTGATCATCTTCATCAGCTAGGACTTCTCCAAGATGTGTGTAAGCCCCATCTGAGCTTCAGAGCGTGATGGAAACACTCCAGTCTTTCAATTCTGAATGTAAAATCTTTGTTTAATATGCACACAGGAGGCCACATGCCCAAGGCAATTAGAAATAAACAAAAACCCCACATTTGTTCTTTTTTCCTCTCCAAATCTCTCAAGAGGAGTCTAGGACTTCCTCACACCAGTGGATGGTATCCAAGCCTGATAAGATGTGAGATTATGCCCCATGGGAGGGTTTCCTCACCCCATGAAATGCCTGAGAGGTCCCATCTTTGTGAGAGCAGGGTCTGCCAGAAGGGCAGGCTGCTGCTGCCTGGGATTTGTTTTTAAATACTGTCCTTCAACCTTGTGCAGTTGGATCTTGGCTTTTGCTCTGGTTGGTGATTGCAAAGGAAACAATGAGGGGTTTTGTTAATCTGAACTCTCCAGGCATAATTTTGCTTCTGTAAAAGCGTGGTTGCTTCTGGGGGGGACTCTTGCAAGCGGGACAGATTTTTTAACTGAATTTGTGGTTTCTGCTGCTCTCCTTTAAAAAAACCTTTTAGATTGTGCGAATGGTGAAGAACACAAAAGGGAGCCCCATAACCCTCTCCATAGGGGATGGTGCAAATGATGTTAGTATGATTTTGGAAGCACATGTTGGAATAGGTAAGTGTTGTTGATTTCGTGTGGCTAAACTGATCCCACTGAAAAATACAGGAAGTTCAGTTTTGCTTTCCTTAGAGCCAGGGTTTGACTCCAGCTAAATGTATGGGATCATCATGTACTGCTCATTTTTGATAGTACCCCACTTTCTGTATCAAGGAGAAGCTGCAGATGATTTTCTAAAACTTTATGGCCAAATTCAAGGTGGTGAAGGTTGCTCACTGGTCAGGAAAAAATAGTCTCAAGCAGCAAACTGGGTGACTCCTGGCAGTTGTTGCAAAGGCAGTGCAATGACAATACCAGAATTTATTAGGGCTCTCTGGTAGCAGCTGCTGGTAACTCAGTACTGGGGACCTGCATGGGTTTCCGGGGGCTGTTGCTCAGTTTTGTTGTGTCTGCCCTGTCTGTATGACTGACATCAGGCTGGAAACTATCCCCCTTCCTGCAGATCGGTGTAAGAGATACGGGAAATACTGGAGATTTTTGTAATATTGCTGTAGAGGGGTCAGTGGAAGAGAAAGGGCAGCCTCTTCTTTTGGGGCTGTTGGAAGTGCTGTGGTGCCCTCTGATGAACACGGCCTCAGCACAGTTCATTCGGATGTGGCTTTTGAGTGAACAAAACTCTCTTTCTTGAGATCTGCTCTGTGGGGATATCTGGAGGGGCTGAGTGCTTGCAATGAAAGAACTGGGCTGTGTGAGATATGCAGGGAGGCCTGTGGGGAAACCAATTCCTTGTCTTTTATCAGGTTTACTTAGCTCCTCTTCACCACACTCTTACACGGGAACCCAGACAGCAGCCTAAATATAGCTTAAAAACTCCAGTGACAGGTCTGAGTGTTGGGGAGCTAAAACCACGTCAAGATCTGCAGCATCTCAGTGTTTTGCTCTCCTGGGGCACTCCAGAGGGAAACATGGCCTTTGTTGTGCCTTGAGACAATGAGTGATGGGAACAAAACTAGTGGGTAGCATTGGTCCAGATTCCAGTCCCTTAGGGATTAACCCCTTGCCACACTTCTGTCTCCAGGTATAAAAGGCAAAGAAGGGCGACAGGCTTCCAGAAACAGCGACTACGCTGTGCCAAAGTTTAAACATTTAAGAAAATTGCTACTAGCACATGGGCATTTATATTACGTGAGAATAGCACACCTTGTACAGTATTTCTTCTATAAGGTAAGGGGATGTGTGCAGCTTGTTTCTTTGTTTATTCTGTGAGTTTTCTAGAAAAATAGCAAAAAGGGAAAAAATTGTATAGGATGTTCTGTAGCTTGTGGTATTTTCCCTGGAAGAGTCTGCATCTCTGCCACATGCCTGTCAATTGAAAGCAGAACTTACAGGGAATGTCAGTGTGACTTTCTTTGTCTTCTCCAGACATTAAGAGCTCATTGGATTAGTTTTGTGCTTGGCAGTAAACAGTGCCCTAACTTTTCTGATACTGTAACATCAGATGCTAATATCTGATAACAAGAAAAATTATTTTGATTGAGGAGTCAGATGCTTCCCTGCTCAACGTTTGTCTTTTGTTTCCCTAGAACCTTTGCTTCATTTTACCGCAGTTTTTATACCAGTTCTTCTGTGGATTCTCACAGCAGGTAACTCCTACTAACATGTTTATAAAACCAAAAAGCAAGTGGCAATGTGTTTGAGGCTTCTTGGCAGAGGCAAGGCTTTTGGTGTTCTATCCCTTCCTCACCTCACTTTAGAGGGCAGTAGGAGCCAACCACGTTGCTCAGCACCATATCTGAAGCACAATATTTTTGAGACTTGTAACTGAAAAGTAGTAAATCTTCTGTCTTTCCTTTTCTATCCAGCAGCCATAAACACAGATGGACACCTGAAAGTAGTGAGGGGAGGGGTTTAGCTGGTTTGTCAAAACCTGGTTTTGCTACTTACCTTAAGAGAAAAAGTCTTCAAAGACATCTGATCTTTTCTCCTCTGCTTTATTTTCCTGCATAAAAGGGATCTCTTAGAAGGAAGAACAGTTTGTTCTTTCATGACAGCCTTTAAAAAACCACACATGATGTGTGTCATCAGAGATTTGCTTAGTCCAAGTGAGCGTCAGGAGGACAGATCCCTGTGGTGGGTGGGCTCATGAGCGTGGAGAAAGAGTAAATGATAGGAAATAATTCTCCAATTGTCTCAGCAGAACCCCTTAAAAAAAAAAAAAGCAGCAGCCATAGTGCCTCTAAAGCAGTCTAGTCTTTAGAGTCACAGGAGACATCAAGTTTATTAATAGTAACAGCAGCACAAGACCAGTTACAGAGAAGCTGTGATAAGGGCTGTTTCATCATGTTTTTCTGGAGAATGAGCTGGAGATGAGACCAGGCAGTTGCAAAATTTCCTGGGGAGGGGGGAGGGGGGGTTTCAGCCACACAGCCTGCAGGTGCTTGGCCCCCTGGCATTGCACAGAGCATTACCCCTTTCAAATGAAACTGTCCCACATGGCTCTGACAAAGCAATGTATCTGTAGGATATGTACAGAGGCAAGGGCTGGAAATTTTTAATCTCTTTGTGGGGAGGCTTTTAAAGTGGAATTTCTGTCTCATTTTACCCTTTTTTCCTCTTTTAAGCCACTGTATGATGCTGCTTATCTTACCATGTACAACATCTGCTTCACATCACTGCCTATCCTGGCTTACAGCCTCCTGGAGCAGCACATCAACATTGACACACTGACCTCAGATCCTCAGCTCTACATGTAAGTAGCTCAGCACAGTTTGGTTAACCATGCTTGGAGTTTTGTTGGTGCAGGACTGGGAGCAAATGTCCCTGCCCTGTGTCAGTGATGGGGCCATCATGAGATCCAGGGAAGTCTGTTTCTGTCCCTACTGCTGCTGCGGTAGAGCTGAGCAATGTCCTGTTTACTGCCTACTTCAACTTACTTATGCTCTCTAACAGTGTATGGTCTAGCAAATTGCACTGGTGTGTCTATTAAAAAAAATAAACTTTAGGTGGAATTCTTCATCTGTAAGAAAAAACAAGTTGTGTGGCCAGACCATTCATTCACGTTAGCTTTGAGCCAGGCACATGATAGAGTGTGTAATGGATGAAGGGGAGATCTAGCTTTCAGGAGGAAAAAAGGTCCATTTGTTTTCAGAAAGATGAATGTTCCTGAAGCCCAGCTCAGGCAGGTAGTTTCTCAGCTGGTCTAAATGGATATCCTCCCCCAGGCTTCCTCTCCACAGGCCAAAGCCCAATATTGGAGCCTATTATTGAGGAGCTCTTCAATCCACTTGCTCACATTTCTGTCACATTGCCCATGGAAAGGGCAGTTTAAGAGGTACCTGTCTCTCTGCTGGCTGTTTTCTTTTTTTCTTGGTTGCAATAGGGAGAGAGTCCAACCTCCCATGGAAACCAAGCTCCTTCCCATCTTCCTCCCACCCCTTCCCACATGATGTGGGCTGCTTGGGTGCAGCCCTTCAGCAAGGACCAAGGGGGATGCTCAGGTCAGGGCTGCTCCTGTCAGTGCCTTGTGCAAGCCCTGTCAGCATCATTTGATGTTCCTCAGCTGTGGAGGAGCTGTGTGTGACAGAGCCATGCTCAAGCCAGGAGCAATGACTTCGTGGGGACAGCAAAGGGAATCAGCAGGGACCTAGAGATACTGCATGAAAGTTGCTTTAGTTGTGAAAAAATCAGTAAATGCAACAAGGGTTGTAGGGCTAGGATGGGGGCATTGGTGCTTTTGAAATAAGTACTCAGATCTGTGATTGACTAGATCTGTGTCTCTCCTCCTGTATGGTAAAATGCCACCGTGTGTGTTTTTAAATAAATTGGTAATTGAGTGCTGTGTGACATGAAGCAATACCAGCAGGACCCCTGTGCCTTCACCTGCTGGGCTGTCTGATTCTTTAGGGGTCTGTCTATTGAGGAAAAAACAGGTTAATTATGCAGGCAGATAGCTTTAGTTTGAATATTCATGACTGTGGGTGTGCTGCTGAATGTAGAGTGGCTGCTGTGCCTCTGCTGTAGGAAGCACAGAGCTGCTGCAGTGCAGATCTCTGGTCTGAGGTGCTGTGAAAAGCCTGGTTGTGGGGAGCACTGCAGGACGTAGCTGTGAATGCAAAACAGAGCTGGCAGTGAGGAACTTGGTTGTATTTTCTCTCCTTGCAATGAAATCTGATTACGGTCTGGTTTATTGGTACTCCTTACTCATCCCTAAATTGCAGTGTGTCAGAGCACTGTCACTACAGCATCGTGCCTAGGATTTAGTAGGGTTTTGCTTCAGAAACTGCAATCATAGCCAGCATCACGTTGGTTCGCAAGGTGCTGAAAATGGATGTTGTTTTCTAATAGGAAGAAAAATGAGAAAATAATGGGGTTTTTTGGTTTTGCCATAAGCATGCTTTTATTCCTGTATCAATCTACACATTTTAAAGAAAGCAATCTGAAAAGATCATGATGCAGGAAACTTTTTTGAAGTCTCTCCTGCCCTGGCAGCTGCCTTCTGCTCCCAGGCTTTGCCTGCAGTCCGTGCAGAGCTCTGCCCACTGCGCATCCCTTTGCTGCTGCTGCCTTCATGCCAGATCTCATCCTGTGTTAAGCCAAGAGCCTCCTGCTACAGCCCCCATGTTAGAAACACCCACCAAATGATTCAGAAGGTTATTTTCAGCCTGTGCAGAGAAGCACTGCTTACAGGAACAGGACTTACAGTTTTGCTCAAAGCAGGACTTGGTGCATTCAACAAAAAGGGAAACAATCATGGATTTTCTGTATCCTGTATGGCTCCTCTTTGGCATTGCCCTGGTTTTAAAATTCAGCAGTGTCAGAGACCTCAGGCAGTGCAGGGGCTGCAGGAGGGGCTTGGGACAATGTTACAGCTGTTTGCTTTGGGCTGGCTTGGATTTTAATCCAAGTTACCAAGAGGAGAAGAACAAAACAAATTAATATGCTGAACCTCCTATGATTTCTCATGCCCAGCAGCTTCATATGGCAGATGTTGTTTATGTCCTGTATGCTGGCAGATATTTATGTGTTTTATCTCCTTGTCTCCTGCAGCAAGGACTTGCTCCAAAGCCTGCTGGTACCTGGCTGTGAGGGGCTTTGCAGAACATCCTAAACGTGCTGGTGATGTTCTCCTTACTCTGTTTCTTGGCAGGAAGGTTTCTGATAACGCGATGCTGCAGTGGAGGCCGTTCCTGTACTGGACCTTTCTGGGCGCCTTCGAAGGACTTGTGTTTTTCTTTGGGGTTTATTTTCTCTTTCAAAATTCATCTCTGGAAGATAACGGAAAGGTAAGGCTACCAAAAAAGGAAAGATGAGTGTTTCTTTTGTGCACTGCCTTTTTTTATATGCCTGGCAGGAAGTATCTACACGCTTAATCTGTGCGGTGTGCCTTGAGTCTTGTCCGACAGTGGAGCCTTGCTTATGGTGTGATTCTGCAGCAAATGCTTGAAATAAAACATTTTCCAGATCACCATGGAAACAGGGCAGAGCTGGTTATACTCACTAGGTAAAATAACTAGTCTTATGCACAGCTTTGTTCCAACCCAGCCAGCTTTGCCCAGCTCTCTTCCACTCTTCTACATGGTCCCAGCATTGGCTTAGGGCAGGAGCAGTGCCTGTCCTTCTCACCATGGATGCATGGAATTCATCACGTCCTCAGCAGGTTACAAGCAACTGAATTACCTCACCTGAAGGAGATGCTGCTGCTTTGCTTGGACGTGGCTAAGGGCTGCTTCCATGCTGCTCTGCATGGGATCTCAGCCTCCCTCCTGCCCTGGTGCTGGGGGTTTGCTGCTGTTTTGAAGTCAGCAGTGCTGGCAGAATGAGCAGGCTGCTGTCTGCTTGCTTGTGGTTCTTGTGTTGGGACAAGCACTTGCATTGCTGCAGGAGTGAGTTGTGGGGGCTGCTCTGGGATAACTCACACAGAAAGAGCAGGGGGTAAAAAAACTGAGTATTTTCTTTCTTTTTTATTTCTTTTTGCTGGTTAACTGAGTACAGAGCAAAGCACTCGTGCAGTGAGGCTGTCGTGCACAGTGGCCTTGGCTGTCTCAGGGCCCTTTCCCCAAGGGAGTACACAGTGTGTTACCATGTTTTGGCTGATGGAAAACTTCTTTACACCATCACTGGTGACCCTTGAAAACACCTTAGATTATTTTTCAGTGGTTAACACTTGGAGAAAAGCTAATTAAATTTATGTATCTATATGCATACGTTGCATCAATGCCAACATCTAGGACCTCAGCTGTAAGCAGTCAAGGCTGTGTATTGTAGATTCAGTGCTTTTCTGTATTTGGCTATTTATATGGCTATTTGTAGCCATTTTGGTTGTAAATGAATAAAACGTGAGGCACTGATACGTTCTGCAACTGCCTTGAGAGGTCAGGTCTTTTGTGCCACTCAAATAACATCTGTGGGTATGTCCTGTTTTGTAAACATGCCTGTTAGAACTGCTACCAGCAATTGCTCATAATATCCATGTATGTTTGTTTGAGTCCTTTTTCGCTCCTATTGACTTCGCTTTTTTTGCGTTTTTTGAAAATTTTACATTTCACTTTCTGTTTTAATGTATGCATTCAGATCTTGACAGCCTTTGGTAAGCATCCCTCCCATTTGTTGCCATCGTTTGGATTTATATACAGTATCTGCTTTTCTTTGTCATGTGTAGTCAGTAGTGTCCTCAAACCAAACCAGATGGAAAAACATCCATCCCTGCGTTCTGCAAAGGGGACTAAAAGGGGACGATGAGCAGAGGTGTTGCAAGAAAGCAGAAACTGAGTAGATTACCAAGAAATCATGAAATACAGGTGGTCCAATGACTTGTGTTCTTGATCAACATTGCTATTAGTAGGAGGTTGTACCTGTCACCTTCCCCAGCTCTGGGTTGCCCGTCTGTGTGGCACTGCATGGCACAGGGTAGCATAGTGGGCAGCGAGTCTCTTCTCCCAGCATCCATCTCCCGTAGTAGTTGCTCTGTCCCATCCTTCTTCTCCCCTCCCTGCTTGCACCCCTGTCCCCATCATCCTTCTGTGCCTCTCCAAGGAGATGGACCGAGGCACCTGTGGCAATGTGTAATGTGTTTTTCAGGTTTTTGGGAATTGGACCTTTGGGACGATTGTTTTCACCGTGCTGGTGTTCACCGTCACTCTGAAGGTTAGGCTTTTCCTTCCTTTCTCATTTTCTCTTATCTTTGCAGTGACTTTCCAATGCATGTGCATGCACTGTAAAATCCTGTAGCAAATGTGTTGAACGTGAAGTTTATATGAATATGTTTCCTACCACACTTAAATCTTGTCTTCCACAGAAGCAGAATTTGCCTATGGTCTGTATGACCAGGCTGTGCTGGTCTGCAAGTGTTTGTTTTGGTTAAATTGTTTTTCCTTCTTTTGAGAACTCCAGTTGATTGTAGTTAACTTCTTCCCATGCTTTCGCCCTTTGGCTTTCTGTTCCAGCAAGAGGAGAGGAACAAAAGAGAACTGGGGTTTGTCCACCTTGTTTCAAACACCACTAAGCACGTCTGTCAAATAATAACAGCAAACCTGCTTTGTTTCGTGGGGCTTTCCAGAACAAATAGTTTGCATAAGACCTTACAAAAGGTCTTTTGTTTTTGGTTCAGGACAGCAGGTGGTGACAGGAGGCAATTACAGTCCCTGTAACCTTTAGACATTTCTTTCCTTGTAGCATCAGGGGTTGCATCAAATTTATTCTATTAAAAAGTGTCACTTACAATTAGAAACTTGCTGTTTCCCTGTTGACATTGTGCCTGTCTGTAGATGCTGGAAAGATTTTCCCTGGTGTTTGTATGCAGAAGTAGCTGTTTGGAGAACCTTCAGGCTTATTGTGAAAGCAGCCTGAAATTTCATAGAAATAAAATCAAACACAGTTTTCATCTAATGCCCCTTCTCTCTCTCTTACTTGCACAGCTGGCGTTAGATACCCGATTCTGGACGTGGATGAACCACTTTGTGATCTGGGGCTCCCTTGCCTTCTATGTGTTTTTCTCATTCTTTTGGGGAGGAGTTATTTGGCAAGTACCTCTTCTTTTCATGGGGCTTTCTTGGGGTATTCCCAGTGCTGGTTTTTGGGGAACATTGATCCAGCATTGCCTTGGTTGGCCTGTCCAGAGATTTACGGATAGCAAGTTGTGTACAACCACACTCCTTTCTCTGCTGGGGAGGGAAGGGATGATATGTCCATCTAACACCTGCTAAAGGCAGCTACTGGAAGAGGGCAGTTATATGATGGGATGTGTTTGAAGAATTCTGTCAGCTTACTGAAGGGATGGCCCAAATGCAGAGAATGCCCTGCCCACCACCCAAGTGATGGTCTTTTGCAAGAGGTGGTGGTGCTTTTCTGCCCACAGGAGCATTTCTGGTCCTGAGATCCTGGCTTTCACTGGGAGGTTCTGGGGTAAATATGTCAGGATCTGTTTGTGCACGTGGATGGGAAAGAAAGGAGAAATTGAAGGTGGAAAGAAAGCCAGTGATGCAGAAGGAAGGCACAAGGCCTGGCTGGATGGGGCTTAGAGCAGCCTGGTCTAGTGGGAGGTGTTCCTGCTCATGACAGGGGGGTTGGAACTAGGTGAACTTTAATGTCCCTTCCAGCCCAAATCATTGTATGACTAGATAAGGCAGATGCATAGCAAGAGGACCTGGCAATCTGGAGCAGTATGAAGGGAGGAAATAAACAGGAGAAAGCACAGATCCTGCTGCTGAAATCCTGGATCTGAGTAGGAGAAATGATCAGCAATTTGTGTGCAGCCAGGATGTCTTGAAAAAAGCAGGCTAGCAGTAATACTTAGCAAATATTAGTTTTCTGTTTCTCACACTGGACTAGATGTTCATGATGACATTCCCAGTAGACAGCATCTTCTGTTTTACACCTTTGCTTTCCCATGGGGTAGTGCCATGGGTTATTGGTGAGATCCCTGATCCAGCAGCCTGCTTATAAAGATGGGCTTTAAATATTTTAACTGGGAGTCACAGCTTTGTTTAACTCTTCAGCATTCCTAGCCAACATTTTCAGATCTGCAGTCTAGCCTGATCTCTATCCTGAATTGTGAGTTTTCTGCTGGTGTATTCAACTTACATAGGTCAGTATTTTTGAGTTAATGCTAAGCAATATTGGGAGCCTTGTCATCAAGGCATTTTTCAAAAGCATCTTTTGGTTCCCCTCCATTATCAAGAGAGGGAGAAAGATGCAAATAACCTATTGGGACCAAGAGTTTCTGGATTTCCACCATCAAAAGCAAACGAGAAGCTATGGCAAAAGCTAAAGTTGAAATAAAATGATGTGGGTTTTGATAAGGTTGAGTAGCTTATCTTTCAGTAATAGCAAAATTCAAACCCCTTGTCACCCTGAAATGAAGCAGATGTGAAAAATATTAAATGTTGTGTAAGGTGGCAGAACAATTCAGAAATAGTGCAGATGAAGGCAGGAGATGCATTGGGAGAAGGATGGAGACTGTATTTCTGTGCAGGCTGTATCTATCTACATCTGAAAGGGAGATGTTACTGCTAATAGTTTATTCTTAGTCTGCCTTTGACCTCTTTGTCCATGTTAACGAGAATTTATTTGTATCCTTTCTTTTTCAGGCCTTTCTTGAAGCAACAAAGAATGTATTTTGTATTTGCCCATATGCTGACTTCTGTTTCCACGTGGCTGGCAATAATTCTCCTGATCTTTATCAGCCTTTTCCCAGAAATTCTTCTAATAGTTTTAAAAAATATAAAAGAGAAACATCATCAGGTAAGGAACAAGATGATGTATCATGTAGTAGTCTAGGAAAACTTCTTTTAAGCACTAGATGAACGTGTAACAGTTCATGTCTCCAGCAAGGCTTTCTAGAGCCTCATCCTGCTCTTTTTACATGCCAGAAATGTTGAGAAGCTCATCTAAAAATACTGCTGCCTGGATCTTTAGTGAGGAGAGGCTCATCCTATGTCTTTCCTTAGTTGCCTTCACTGTATGGAAACCTGCTGTCTCTTATAAAAGTCCAGTGACCCTTTGCCAACCTGAACTGATCATCAAAACTACCATATTGTGTCCTGAAAAAAAAAAAAAAAGCTACTTGTTTTTCTGTCAGAGAACAGACCCTGGGTGTTCCTCTTGGGTCTGTCCTCATGTGCCAGTGCAGGGGGAGCAGGGTCAGGTCTCACACCTCACACCTGCCCACCCCACTCAATACCTGGTGTGAGCCTCTGGTGCTCTCTTTCAAAGTGAGTTGGTTCCTGAGCAGCATTTCTCCACTGCTGAGCAGGAGGACATGTTTTAAAAGTCCTCCATGTTTTAAAACCACCTCCTAAACATTTTATTCCCTGCTCCTGCAAATGGTGAATGGCAGCACTACCAGGCTGACACCCACCTCTGCCCCGTGCTCTCCCCTTGTCCAGAGGTGCCCATCACACCCGAGCAGCCCCTGCTCCCCCAGCTGTGCCTGCTCCCTGCAGCCCCTCTCTTTGCCCCCCAGTTCTGCTTGGGTCTGCACAGGGCATATTGCCAGCTGGCCCTCATGGCCACTTGCCATTGGGTTTGCACATCCTTAGGGATGTCACCCAGCCACAGGTGAGAGGACACAGGCCAAAGCTGCCTGTGTGGGGTCACAGCCCGGGGTCACTGTGGGGTCCTGGTGGGTGTCTGGAATCAGCCATCACTGTCCCCAAGGGCACAGCTGGAGATTTGAGCCAGGGCAGAGAGCATTGTGGCCCTGCCCAGCACTGGGGTGACAGCAGATACTGTGACCCAGCAGCTCTGCCCGTGTCCCAGGAAACCATGGATGACCTTCCAAACACTGTAGTTCAAAAGAGTTTCTCACTTTGAAGCCCTTTGTGAAGTTCCAGTGCACTTTCTTCACCTGGGTAAACCTATTATCTTCGGTACTTATTTAAGAATTATCCCAGCTAAAACAATATAAACATATCCAATGTAGTAGTAAAGGTTTTCCTCTGCTGTGACGTTTGAAGAACAGGTTTGGCACAGTATCAGTGAAGTAAAACATTTATCTGTAGGACAAATAAACACACCAAACCATTAAAGTTGAAAGCAACAGAGTTGGTAAAAGAATTATGGTAGAATTCTTTGAGGTGCCATGTAATTTCTTCCAGGGAAGTGTGATTTACACTTTGGCAGCACTCATGAATAGGCTGGGAGCAAGTTGCCTCTCAGCTGCAGACATAGGATAGTTCAAGGACAGTGACCTGGGGGTTACCAAGCCCTAGCTCACCTCATGTGGGAGGGGACCCATTTTTTGCCTTCAGCTGATAGCCAGAAGATCTGCTCCCAGATGCAATACTTGCTTTCAAGAGTGCTTTATATGCATTTAAAAAGGCTCTTGTGACATTGTTTTGTAAAGCAAAGTAAGTGTCAACTAAAAAAGTCTTTGTACATGTGCATACCAAGCTAAACACAGGCTGAGCCAGATTTAAAGGTACACCTTGTGTAAGAGCTTAATAAGATGCCTGAAGCAGATACCAAGCTCTGGCTGGTGTGTCAGTGGTCAGACACTGAAGTCAGTCACCTGATTTTTAAAGGTATCTAAACTCAGACCAGATAGATGACTTCAACTCAAGGCCATTTTTGAGGATCCTGATCTTAATGCTGGAAAAAAATAAATGTTTCCCAAGGGGAGCATTAAATGAAAACAAGATGAGGGTGGTTGTTAAGGTGCCTAAAACCTCAACCTGGTAGCTTGGGGACCCTCTTGAAGAGGAAGATGGACTGAGGCCAGGGTGATGGGCATTTGCCCTTCACCTTAAGGGGACTAGGCATCACCCCCAGTTCCCTATAACACGACACATCAGCTTTGCTCAGTCTTTATTCAGTTTTCTGTGTGGAATTGTGTTGTTGCTTGTTTTGGATTTTTTTTTTTTTAACTGCAAGGCGCATTTGTGTTTTCCTTGGTTTCTGCCTTTCTCTTTCTAGTACTGCAATTTTCTGTCTTTTGTGCTGTTGTGAACTAGGTAACGAAGCGCCTTCCCTCCTCAGGAACATCCACTATCTTCATGCTTTCTCAAACTTCCAGCAATCACAGCTTTTCTTGGAGTGAATAAGGTGATTTCCTTTCTGAGTCACTACCTGTTGCTTGCTCTCCTGCTTTTTATCCTCCTCCTAATGCCTAACTCCTGCAAACCTCTGAGATTTGCTCACCCCGCAAACCCCTGCTTTTTTTCCCCTTGCTTTGATTTAAATCTTTTGCTTAAATATTTCATTTATCTCTTCTGCTTTGGTCTCCTGCCACACCTCAGGTGGGTGAGCTGATTGTACTCAGCTGGACACAGGTGATGGATGGGGTTACACTCTCCTTCCCTGCTAGGTAGAAACTTCTGAAGTGTGGGATAAGGTGGACTTGATTTTTACTGTCCTTTGGATGGCTGTTCAGGCTTTTTTCATCAAGGAGGAGATCCCCAAGTGCCTGTTTTGCTCAGTCCATCTCACTTAATGCAACTGTTGGTCTTTGTTCAAGTGAATAAGCCACTGCAGAGTCAACGTTTACCATGAGGGATAGTCTTGGACTTGCTGGCTGTGGGAATGGTGGGACTACTCCCAGAACACTGCCTGGAAAACACTTCCCTAGTGCTTGGTTTCACTGTGGATCTCCAGTATGACTTTGCTATGTTAAAAAGACCAGTTATGTGGGGACAAAGGATGGTTTCCTCTTTCCTCTAAAGTCACCGGTAGCATAAACCTCCAAGCCTGAAGTTAGCTGTTTCCAGAGGCAGGGCTAATTCCTGAACACCCTCTGTGCCTTTTCCACTGCAGGACACAGTCAGGAATAATCACCCTGATATTCCAGGTGTTGAAAGCCAGGTTGGATGAGGCTTTGAGCAGCCTTGTCTAGATGAGAGATGTCCCTGCCCGTGGCAGAGAGTGGAGTAGATGATCTCTAACGTCCCTTCCAACCTAAGTCATTCTATGATGATTCTATGATTTAGGGAGTATCTCTTGCTGCACCCCTTGATATGATTTAGCTGTAAAAAGGTTTGTGTCTGTCTTATATTGTCTGACCATGAGGCAGGGGGAGCATTGTGTGTGCTATAAGTCTTTTTGCCTCACTGTTGCAGAGCAGCAGGAAGGCTCCTGATTCATTGTCGCCCAGACCTTCTGTCAGACCACTTCTTTTAAGAACATTCTCAGATGAGTCTAATGTGTTGTAACAGGTACCCTGTCCGAAGAGTTGGGATGATGGTTTTAAAACAAGTCATTGATTAACCAAATATAACCCTCAAATCAATTAAACTGTGGTTCTTGTAATCATCTTGACTATCGGTGTGGGGCACCTGTCCTTGCAGAATGGAGATGCAATGCTTGGGATGCATTTTAATTGGAGGATATTGTCCTGTCCAGCCCTATCAGAATCCCTTAGGTGTACAGATCTCAAACTGAAATATTGGGCAGTATGTCAAGAAACCCTTAATGTAACTGATATTTTAGTCTAATGTTAACAGACAACTCAGTCTGCAATTACAGCTAATGACTGGTGCTAACTGATTATAAAAGATAACACTGTTTACAATTAAATATCCAATCTCAGCCATTAAAATGGTTCCTGTATTGCATCTGAATTGGATCAAATTCCTTTTTCTAGGGTGCATGCTCTTCTGTCAGATAGAAATAAGTACATTTTAATTCATCTGCATAGACTGAAACTGAACATGTTAATTGTCTATATATGTCAACATCCAGTTCAGCAGGCATGTCTCCATGTCTGGGTGTGTCTACAAACACACAACATCCTAGCACAAGTTTACTTGATTTTAAACATCATAGTAAGCCTGTAGCAGAATAAAAAGTAAAAGTGCCTAACTGAATTCACAATTTTGTTTTCAGTGAGATGTTACAGAGCTGTGTGGTGTCTGCTGCGAATATAATACTGCAGATTCTCTGCAAACTTCTTCTACCTTTGGACCTGTGCTTGCTCTGAAGAATCAGTTTAATTGCAGTGGCAGGTCTTGCCTGAGCTCCAAATATATCTGGCAAAAATCTGGGTTTCTGCTTGTCCAGGCATCACTGGCAAGCTGCAGACGTTAGGTGGTGCTCTCCGCTGCTGTATACTGGTGCAGACTGGTGTGGGAGGCGGCTGGACTGGGGCAGAATGGGAGCTGCAGGGGACAGCAGATGCCACTTTTAGACTTTATACAGGATTTTGCAGACTGTGCAAATTAATATACCATTTTACTATTTACCCTTTGATTGTGAATGAAGTTTGGCACTTTTAACGTGGTCTAATCATTCTTCTTCTCCTATAACTTTTAAAATTTTTTTTCCTAAAAATAACATGAAAAGGTTTGTGAGGCTGAGAATGTGACAATTGCAATACATGTGCTTTTTCCTTCTGATTTTTGCAGACTGCCCCCTTTGATCTGCCTAAGTTAGTCTCATACAAACGCATAGAGAATGGTTATGTGAAGACTGAAGATGCTGTTACTAATTTGGCAGAACGATATCCTCTCAGGATACTTTAAAGTGCTCCATACAAACACTGAGTATTGTCATGCTGTAGGAAAGAAACATGGTTTTAACCTAACAGTTCTCTATAACATTACCAAGTCCAGGAGCAGCCATGCTGATAAAGCAGTAGCCAGGGCACTGGCCCCATGGTACCCGTTTGTCTTTGGTCTTGTTGCTTTCCCACCTCAAAAAAAAAAAAAAAAAAGAAAAATTTCTGCCAAATCAAGTCCGCATCGTTGAAATCTGAGAAAGCATCTTTAGGAATTCATCCAAAAGAGCACGAATGGAAGTGCAAGAGAGCAATGCCAGCCCTGCTTCACACGGGGGCTTCCTCTGCCAGCTGATCTCTGTCTGAGAGCAGCAGAGAGCTGCTCGAGTCTCTTGCTCTGCCTGACCAAAGAAGTAGCACAGACTTTAAACCCAGGAACAGCCCCCTCTGCTCGCTGAAGGCTCTGGGGAGTCACAGGAGCTGGATGCAGCCCTGAGAGCATCTCAGTGTGGGGCTGGGAGCCCTCAGCTGCCCCTTGCCCGTGGTGGTTTGCCAGATGCACATGGCAGAAATACTTGAAAATTGGGGGAAGTCTTTGCCGACGATGCAGAGCATCCAGTTGCTTACCCATCCTCCAGGTAGTGCTGGAAGCATCTCTGCTCTCTGTCCACAGCACTGAGATCTCCACAGAGCCCTGAGCACCCATCCTCCCAGGGACAGTTTGTTTGCTCGTAGGCTTATGGATGAAGGATGAAGAAAAGGTCATTTTCCCTCATGTCGTGGCTGCTTGGGATGGAAGGAAGCTTCTGGGGGGAGGAAAGGGTCTCAAAAGCAGGGCTGTGCCAGACTTTCAACCATTCTGCCTGGGCTCCCGTGGTTGTGCTTATGTTACTGCACCATGCAGTTGTTTCAACACTTTAAAGGCCTGAGTGACAGCATGATCCTTGGATGATCCTGGGGACACAGGCTGTGCCTCTAAACCTGCAGGCATAGAAAACTGCATTTTTGAGTTATTTGCACTATGATAAAAAGAAGCCAGTTTAAAAAGAAAAGGAATACATGAACCTGATTTCATTTTACACCTTTGTTTGTTTGTTTTTTTTTAAATTGGCATGTTATTTTTAAATCTACCTGTGCCATGGCCATGGGAACTTTTCTCTGTAGGTTGTGTACAGCAGAGGTGAGACGCCTGACACTTTTGGTTTTTTTTTTTTTTTTTGATGCTCTGATACGTTGTATGTGGAAAAAGCAGCTTTTTCTTTTTGATGCATTAAGTTCTAAGCAGTGATGGAGCACCGTGTGCCTCCACTGTTTGGTGTGAAGGTCCCCCCTGGTGCTGACTGTCCCAGAGCTCTGCAGGGTGATGCAGAGGAGTTCCTGTGAGAAGCTTTTGAGCCTCATCCCAGAAGTAAGGAACTTCACCCTCTCCGCTGCTCTGGGCTTAGCTCCCACTCACTCAAGCTTTGTGTCACTTCCGTGCAGAAAAACAATTTGGGACTAGATGGAACATTCCTTTCATCAAATTTCACTACCAGTGGACTATTAATTTTCAGAAGAATCGAGTCTTGCTCCCTGGCTGCCACCCCTGAGGTCCTCACTCTGCTCTGGTGGACGCAGGATTTGGATCAGCTGCAGGCGAATTCCCGTGCACATGATAAGGACTTTGCCATGGGCCTTACCTGAGGGGGAAAGGGGTCTGCTCAGTCCCTGGGGCTGCTCTGAAATCACCCAGCATGGGAGGGAGGGGATGTATGCACAGGACCACTGTATTATACACACTGCACTGGCCTCATTGCAAGTGGTGTTTGTTAGCAACCACGGCTCGACTCCTTGCTGCATGCAAGTAAGGAGCTGCACCTCTAGCATGTGTCCCATGGGCAAAGCTTTTTTTTTTTTTTTTTTTTCTTTTTTCTTCTGGTTTGTGTTTGTTGTTAGTTTGTGGGGTTTTTTTTTTTCTTTTTTTCCTAATTCATTTCACGGACCTAAAATTCAACTTGCAGACCTTTGTCCCGTTCTCAACTTTTCTTGCTAAAATGTGGTGCCTACAGATCAAATATGTGATGAATACAATGAGGAATACAATGCTCTATATGCCAAATCTAACCTTTCTCCTTAAATATACAGTTGCTGACATGTGTTTACATAACCTTTAAAATGCAGGCACTGAAATGCCTAATTCCTGTGATTCCAAACCATTCCAAGCCTGAATGGTCCCAAGCCTGACACCTTGCTTCTCCGTTTGTCTTGTTTTGTTCTCTGCTTCTAGGGTCAAAGTCTGCTCCTGTGAAATTCAGCTTGAAGTTTTTCTGGTGACATTAGTGGGAACAGAGGAATTTTGCCATGTTTGTGTGAAAAAAGCCACTTAAATGGGCTAATTTCTGCAGTTTGTTTTAAGAGAGAGCTTTTTGAGAACCAAATCTTTCTCTTCCCATTTCCAGGTCTCCTGTCTCAGGGTGGAGCAAGCCTGCAATAGCTGAATGTTCAAACCCAAGGCATGTCTGCTGACAGACAGGTTGGAGTGAATATGAAATGCCTTGAACAGCAGCTCTTCTGGGAAAATGGAGGTTTTCTTGGGCTTGGATCTTCAGCTAATGCAGTGGTGTAGTGCTAAGGATGCCAGGCCAGCTGAGCTGCCCTGGTCCAGCAGAAGAGCTGATCCTTGTCATTCAGCAATGGCAGCAGTGAAATTCTTATTGCTCTGGATGACTTGTGAAATCGGGTGAAACAGGAGAACCCTTTTGGAGTTAGAGAAGGGAAGAAAAAGCAGCGTTAGTGGCTGCAAGGTATCAGCTGGCAGGATGCTGAAGCCGTAGTAATCCGACAGCAATGCTGTGATTGTTGTTCACGTACCATGATCCACACTGCACTGTTACAGTGCTCATTAGTGAGCTAAAAGGTCAGTACAGGCTTATCAGTGGAAAAACTTGAAGGAAAACAAGGCTGGTGTTTTTAAGTAGGATTCATTGAAGTTTAATCACCGGCTAGTGACACTGAAAGATAAGAAAAGTAATTAAGATTCCCTCTAAAACTGTTACATGATAGCGGAGGAACTTGGTGTAGTCATAACTACTTTTCAAAACTAATCCTAATCATGAGAATGTTATAAATCACTTGGAATTGCATAAAAGCTGAAAATTGAATTGTATACACACAGTTGAAAAACTTACCTAATACTGCGCCAGTTATCCAATTTCTCAGCTATGATTTTTTTTAAAAAAACAACCCATGTAGTATATAGACAGTGTAAATTATATACAGGCAATGAGAAGATAAATTTTCAGCTTCTTGCAAAAAGAAAAAAATTTAAAAAGGACTGCAACCTTACATTTTTTTTTTCACTTAAATGCAATTTTATACATTTATGTTGCTTTGTATAAAGGAAATTGAATGTGAATGTTACCTTTTATGAATGCAACTTGCTCTTTTTTCATTACAGAAACTTTTGTTTGAAGTAATCAATAAACTTTGGTATGTTGTTCTGATTAATATATATTTGTTGTCTTGTCTTCTTGGATGCTCCTAGCAAATAGTTTATAACATCAGCTGTTCTGAGGCAGCATTGGAGAGAACATAGGCATTTTCATGGGTGGGTGGATGATGCCAGCAAGGGCACACTCTGTTCTCTGATACAGAGTGGTATTTATCTAAGGAAATACTGATTGCTTCTCAGATTTTTATTTTTCCAGCAAGGTATTGGCAAGATATTGCTGGTAACAGCTGCTGCACGTAGCTTCCCTATGTGCCCTAAACCCATCTCCCTGAAAAGTAATGTCAAATTCAGAAAGTGAATCCTGTGAATTAAGTGAATAAATTCAATTAACTATATAGAAGAGATGAACTCCAAGCTTTAGCTGACATTTATGAACTGAGTAAAAAAATATAATCCAGGTCTGTCTGCCTGACTTCTATACAGGCATGAAGAGTTTATTAATTCTGTGTATTGGTTCTGTGTGTCATGTCTACCTGTAACTAATTGGTATTTTTTAGTTCAAACACCAGAAGCATGCAAATGAGGATTAATCTGTGGTCTGTAAAATACCAGGAGCTGGTGAAGTCCAGACCAGATATTTACATTGCTGAAGTACCAACAATGCAATTAAACTGTTACTTCAGGACTCAGAGTGTTTGTATAGTATATAATACAGAGAGACTTAATTTTTTTTAATTTTTTTTTTTTTTTAAGGACGTGTCTGATTCAAGCTGAAATGTTTGTAATGAAAAACTGACAGTTTGAAAAATTCTGTTTTGGCTGCTTCGATTTCTTCAGCTCCCATGAGCCCCTGGAGGACAGATGGCTGTGCTATTTAAAACAAACTATAACCTTTAAGAAGCAGCTTGTACTATGGGAAACCAGATACACGCATTCAGAATCTTAATAGCCTGAGTGAGTGATAGTGAAAATCATGTGAAGAGCTGGAAAGGGTTTTACTCCAAGCTGGCAACCCAGGCTGACAGGACAAAAGTAGTAAATGGGAGACAGCCACAGGTCAGGGGGTGTTTGAGAAAGAACCAAATTAACATTTTAAAACGTCCGCACAACCCTGGGTATTAAAAAGGAGACACAGAGTCGCTTTGTAAGGTGATGTTTAACATGGAGAGTGGTTTTTGTAAAGGTCAGGCTGCTGGTGTGAGGGTTCTTGGCAGGCAGAGGGGCCCCGGTGTCCCTGTCCCTCCCTGCAGCCCTTGCCTGAGGCGCCGCGGCCGCAGCGTCCCAGCTGCTGGCACTGGGCTGGCTTCTTGCTCCTCACATGTCGGGATAACCTGCTGAGCTGGAAAATACTCTGTGGCCTGGAGGAAGGGTGTGTGTGCACCTGCCTGCCTGTTCCCTTCCAAACCTGGGGGTTGTAACAAGGCAGGTCTGGCTGAGGCAGAGAAAAAGAGAGAGTGGGAGAGCGGAGTGGAGACCTTTGACGTGGGTGATGCAAAAGCCTGGGCCTGGTGCAATCAGTGCTGGCACAACTGGCTTTGGGGGGGACCAAGTGTTCTGCTGGGCTGTGCAGGCTCTGCTCCTCCTGGACCATCCTGGAAAGAGTCCACGCCAGATGATACCCCCCCCCCCCCCAGATCAGGGGTGATGCTGCCTCATGCACATGAGATCCTCTTGAAATCCTCACTTACGAAAACCTACCAGAGCTTAATTACTCTCCTGCACAAGTACTTTGATGTTGCCGTGCTTATTCCAGAGGTGAGAAATTCCCTTCAAGATCGGTTTGACTTCAAACCACATTCAGCCAGCTCTGCTTTTCCAGTTCCCAGCACCACCCGAAATAAAATTAAAGCCCTTCTGTCCCCTTTTGTCCCGTTGGAGTTTGGGTGTGAAAGGCTGAGCGACTTTCTGCTTCCCACAGCTGGGGTTCTGGGGGAAAGCAGGGGCATGGAGCAGATGTGGAGGGGAGGAGAGGTTCAGTGGAGGGGTTGTCTGTGAAAGGGGCTAATGTGATGTTGTGGGATGAGGGTGTTTAAAGCAGCTTCACAGGTGGTATAGCAGGAAAAATGGGGTTTGGGCAAGCCAGGGGGAAAATGTTGCAATAATTGAGCTTTGGAGTGATGATACTGGGGCTGTATTTTGGAGAAATTATCCAGCAGCCATGGGACTGCCTGTGAGAGGAGGGACAGAGAGCTAAATTGAGGGTGACAAGTTAAAGGAGTCTATTTAACCAGGAACTTTTCTCCAGCAGCTGTCAGAAGAGAGGTGTTTCTGAAGAAGAGACTAGGGGACAGGATGATCTGAGCTGATGGTGATGGATGGGCATTTGTCAAGAGTCATCTGGGTGCCTCCAGGTGAGCAATGTTTCCAGTGATGTGCTGGGGCTGGAGCAGCCACAGCCAGACTGCTCAGCCCTCACTTTCTGCACACTCATAGCCAAGTAGGAAAACAGCAGTTTTTGGAAGCTGCAGAAATGAAACCTATTCTGTCTCCAAATTAGACTTAAAATATATTCTGGGGAGAAATAGCTGATACAGTTATTTGGATCGGTCACATGAAGTGATTGTATCACTGTGAGGCCACGGCTATGGCTAAAATGGAGCATTCCTATCGTACTAAAAAGGTTCTTTTGAAGAGTGATTTCTAAAACACAAAAAATGGCACCTCCAGATAAAGATAGCCTTTATCTGAGGGGAGTGTGGGGGGAAGAAATAATTTTAAGGTTTTTTTTCAAGGTGCTGTTTGGTTTTTTTTCCAGCCTCTGATGTAGGATTAATTAAATTAATAGGAATTCTGCCTACACCCTCTCCCTAAGATTTCAGGGTAAGGAATTGCACCCCCACAGAATAAAATCCTGCAAATAGAGGTGCTGCACGTGCTGGCAAGATTTTCCCCAGCTCTCTGAGAGGGCTTCTTTAACTCCATACACAGATGTCAGTGTGCCACAATCAGAGTACTGAACGTTAATGAAGGGCCTGTGTGGGAAATGCCTGAAAAAGAAACATCAGTGTTTCTGGCTGCCATTGTTTCCTTTTTATCCATATCCTCGTTCTCTCCAGATCAGCTTATCATTCCTAGGGCAGGCAGAGTGTAACACTCATCTCTGGAGGAGAAAGACACTGAGTAGCTTCTGCCAATGTAAAATACCAGCAGCTGGACTGTGCCTCTGCTGAATGCATCACTGGAATTGCTGGGCTTCTGCTGTATTATGCCCAAAAGGAGAGGCTGTGAGCAGCCAGGTTTCCAAAACAGGAACCTTTGTGGCTTGCAAGGGAACAATGGCAAGGAAAAACTCTTGAGAGCTCATCCTTCAGGTTGAGCAAACACAGTTTTTCCGTGCTGCGAGCTGGCTGGCGTGGCTGGTGCCAGCTGGATGGGCTGGAGGAGGCACAGCCTTGGGTTGTGCAGGATTCCTGTTGGCAACTCCTGCCTGGCCCTAGCTGCAAAGACCTCATCCAGATCCAGCCTTAATCATTTTGCCTTCCCTTCAGACAGCAAGGTTTGCCAAACCTGAATGATAACACAGCTGTGTCCTCTACTGGCTTGCTTTGTATTCCCCCAAACCAATGTCAGAAGTAGGGATGTATCACTCAGGGATGTTGAGTCCCAGTTACAATAGGGAATCATCTATGGAGCAGAAGAACAAAATAGAGACTTCCAGCACTGGGATGGGCCTCGTTTCTTTATGAGCTGCTATGGTTTAAGGAAAATTACATTCCTGTGATAAGAATACAGAAGGAATGTGGCCTGGCTGTCTTTCCACCCTTTGAGCCTTGCATATGGCTTTTCTCTGGCCATGTTTTACAGCTGTGCACCTGAGCTGGATTTTTTAATGAATAATTACCCATGAACTCTCCCTGTCACACAAGATGCTTTATGACCAGACAGAAAATTGTCTGCTCAGACTGTTCAGATCTGCTGTGATGGACAAGGAGCCCTGACTGAACGGGGAGATTTTCCTTGAGAAATTTTGTATCAGTGTAAGAAGGACACGTCCCTGTCAAAACACAGTAGTTTTCATACTACCATTGTTAGACCTTGGGTCCTAAATTAATAGCCCTGACTGCTGAAGTGTTGGAAAAAGGTCGCTATTATAGCAAGCAGCATAATTAGAAGGTTGTTTTGGAAAAACAGGAACATCCACGTCTCTATGCTGCCTTCCTGGGCAGCTCAGGCTCCTGTTGAGAATGAGCTGGCAGCGTTTGAACCTCAGCATTGGGGAAACTGAGGCTGATGGCTCAGGCTGGTGCTGTGAGCTCTGGCCAGCTTCAGCTATAGCGTGGCTTGGTGTAGTTCTCCTATAGTGCTCAAGGAATATGCTAGAATGCTGCTTGCGGGGGATGAAAGGACAGTGGGATTTTTTTTTTTTTTTTTCTTAGAGATGTGCTATAGGCACTAGGGTGGAGAGAAGTTCCGGCTGCGGGGCGGTGTGCCGGGAGACACCAGAGAGGAGTAGGATATTAAAAAAAAAAAAAATTAAAAAGGAAAAAGAGGGGGGGTGGAAGGAAAAAAAAAAAAAGGGGGTGGCGGGGAGGGAAAGAGGGGAGGGTAGGAAAAAAGGCAGGGCGGCCGGGGTGCCGCGGGGCGGTGCGGGAGGCGGAGCGGGGGGCGGGACCCGCTTTCCCCCGGCCCCGCCTGGGCGGCCGCGCGGGCCCGGGGCGGCGGAGTGGTGCCGGCGGCATGGCCCTGGCCCTGGCTCTGGCCCCGGCTCCGGTTCCGGCCGGGCCCCCGCCGGGGGGCACCTCGGCCGGGGAGATGGAGAGCTACTACTGCCTGCTGCGGGCCGCCGCGATGCTGGAGGCCGCCGCCGCCGGTGAGTCCCGGGGGCTGCCGGAGCCCGGGGGCCGGTGCGGGTGGCACAGGTGGCCGGGAGGGACGGAAGGATTTTCCTGGCCATCCCTCGCCCGCCGTGGCCGGAGCCTGGATGTCGGCTTGGCCCCGGAACCCGGCGGGTCGGTCCGGCCCGGGTCGGTTGCAGCCCACAGGTGCCCGGGTCCTGCCCGGTCCGGGTGCAGAGGAGCGAGTCTGTTCGGGTCCCTCTGCCTGGGGAGCCTCCGGGATGGTTTGTTACGGGAGGGTTTTTGGGGACTCTGAGTGTTATTTGTTTTGGGGGGTTCCCGTGTCCAGAGGGTTCGTTTATAAGGAGAAGCTGTATCCACTGTACTGCTGCCACGGCTTTTTTTGTTATTGGGATGGGTGGCTCAAAACGCATTTTGAAGAAAGGAGATTATTCTCAGTGAGCAGAAGGGTGTTTGGCGGTGCTGCTCCCCTCTTCAGCTTCCTCCCTTCCTAAAGAAGTTCTCCCTGGGAAGCTGCATCTTAGCCCGATGACTGTAGTGTGCCCTTTCACAGTTTTTGAAGCAGAGCAGCAGGAGATGTGTGTAAAACGTGTGTCTGTGTTAGGCAGCCCCTCTTCCCCCCTCCCTCATGCCCTGGTCCTTAAACATCGTCTGGTGCCCGGCTGCTCTGGGGATGGCACAGAGCTGTAGTGGTGTTGCTGTGGTTGTGTGGCTGCACACAGTACGAGAAGCAAATGCAATCTGATCCCTCACTCTCAGGCTGCAAGCTGCTCTCCTGCTTCAGCTCTGTTTCCTTTGATGGACAATGGTCTGCTCATAAATTGACTTTTTTGTTATTTTATTGTCTTGTGAGGAGAACAGGTTTTTTTGGTTTTGGTTTTTTTTTTTTTCAGCGAGACCTTTCATAATCCAGGAAAGATAGTGGCATCTTGGGTGACTTCAGCCTTGCTGGAGGATGCATACCTTGTCAGGGGGTGAAGGCACTCATTCCTTATTTGTTCACAGCTGGCAGTGTGCCTGGAGCCTTGCCAGGCACAAGAAAGACACACTGACCCAAAAAAAGCTTCCAGTCTAAATCCAGTTTCTTTGACCTCTTTGTGTTGCACAGTTAGGGTGCAAGAGGCATTTATAGAGGGTAAGTCACAGGTGTGACTGTCACCTGCCCTCAAGAGATGCCTGTGTACATGTTCTTCTGGGATGCTTACACACTGCTGGGGGCTGACCTGCCCACCAGACCCTGTTCCTTTGCTCACACCCTGCAAATGAGGTGGGAAAAGGTAGGCAGAGGAGATGGAGGTCAGTGAGAGAGGGATGCTAATTGAGTGGATGTGATTAAAAAAATGTCTGATCCTCCTTGTGCTGATGTCGGCGATGAAACACCCACACTGCTCCAACAGGATCTGGGTGACACAGGGATGGGGACACAGATGGTGAATGTTGTCTGTGAGAGGTGCAATGGAACCCGGGTGCATGGAGGCAGTGGGTTTCTTGTGATCATGGGCCCTGTCTTCTAATAAGCTCATGGCAGATGACCTTTGCATAATACTCATATGAAATCAAAATATCCCCACAAAGGCACATTTGTGTGGTTATGGCTGCAGGATCTGGGCACGTGATTTGGCATCTACCTAGGTTCTTAAAATGAGCTATTGACAAAGATACAAAGTTGAGTAAGGTTCCGCCAATCATGAGATTAAAAATAAATCAGAAGGGTTTTTTTCCTCATTGCTGATTTCTGAGAATTCAGTCTGATCTGGGACCGTGTTTTAACCATTTCCTTTCATCATCAATACTGGAAATTTCATCATTTCTAGTAGCAGGCGGTGTTTCCCCCACATCTGCCTTACAGTGAGATATAAATGTATATAAATTCCAAGCTTTTTACAGCCATTCTTGTCTCTGAAATGGCTTGGGCTGCTTTGAAGAGCTGTGAGAGGATGGGGCCAGCAGCCCCTGAGAGCTCTGCACTGCTCTTGGTCTGATCCCCTTTGGGTGGACCATGGAGGAGTAGTAGTCTGGGAGCAGTCAGTAGTACGTGGGCCGTGCTTCCTCTCCCTACATCACATTTGCTACAACTGCAGTTTAATGGTTTATCATTCATATACCAGGACAAAAGTGAAGTGACAGCAGGGCTGTGTGGGAGGCAAACAACCAAAGTGTAAAATATGGGGGGAAAAGAAAAGAGTCTTCCCAAGTGCTGTCTTTGCCATCAAACCAGATGATTCTCGGAGACACGGAGCTTCCCTCTTGTTCCTGGAGATGGGTTCTTCAGAGCTCAGTCACACTTCAGTGCTGGTCACACTTGTGGTAGGAGCCTTTTGTTAAAGTTGGTTTTAGCAGGTAGGACTTGCAAGGGAAGCCCAGAGCCACAAACTGAGCAAACGCCCCCAGCTTCATCCTGCAAATGGGCAACTTTGTGCTGACAAACACATCTCATTGGGACAGTGGTCACTTAAGCACATGTGATTAACACAGCTCAGGTCCCAAACTTCTCAGCTTGCTCTGCTGCCAAAGCCTCAATCATCCCATCTGAGAGCTTCCCTGAGCAGGGACACTGGAGGCCATTGCAAAATTGGCAACAGGAGGATGGGAGTGGGAGCAACTGTGGTGGAAGTGGTTGGGTGGGGCTGCCTTGTCTTCCGAATCCCTTTTCCTCCCAGGCAATGCTGGACTTGGTTTTCCAGCGGGACTGAGTCAGGAGCTCTGGCTGACAGCAGCTCCCAGGGCAGGGCTGTTCCCTGCACGTTCTGAACTGCCTGAACACTGCAGCTCTCCATCTGCTGCTCTGTGGGTGTCTGTCTGAGGGCTGGGTGGTGTGAGACCGTCAGTGAGCCTCAGTGATATCCCCCTCCCCCTCACTTTCCATGCCTCTGACTTTCTCCTGCTGCAGGGGAGCTGTTAGCTGGATTTGGAGATGTCCTTTTGCTTGCCAGAATTGAGCATTTCCATTTTCACACTGGGAAAAATTGGTTTCAGTTCCCCTGACTTTGCAGCAGAGTTTCCAGGTGATGCCATTGTGGTGATCTGGCTGCCCCACTTATTTTCCTGGCTGTATGAGCTGTGAAAGCAAACAAATTGTTCCAATGACTTCAGTGGCCTTAATTCCAGGTTCCCAGGCAGGTAATGGGGCCCAAGATTTTACTGCTGCTACATCTCCCAGCAGTTACTTTGTCCCTTGACAAAGCTGGAATTTGGCTTGGAAAAAGCAACAGCTTGCATGGTATTTCTTGATGGTGGGGAAGTTATTGATGTGTGTCTGTTCTTATTAGGCTTGGGAAGCCTTTTTTTCCACGTGGTCACTGGTTTGGATGCTGGTGATGTTGTATGGAGAGGTGTGTCCTGGTGACAGGTGCTGAACACACTGTCCCTTGCACGTCTGGCAAATGTACCTGGTGTTGATGTGCAGAACACCTGGAGGCTCCTTCCTGAGGTCTCCTGAAAGGGAGGAGTGGCTGAAATTGAGAAGAGGATAAAATTAAAAGTACATTGAAGCTCCTAAGTATTAGAAATGCAAGAAACGAGATTTTCTCGACTCCCACGCTGAGTTTGAATCTGCAGGGGTGGGTGTTGAGAAACTTCTATTACTTTTCTTGAAATTGGTTTAAATTCGTGTACAGTTGAGCTGACTTTTATCTTTCTCAGTTTTGCTTAGTTCAGGGTGTTATGAGAAGATTTTTATTTTGATTGGACATGAACACATCAGAGCATCCAGTATTTTGTTCCCTAGCATTAGCAGATTAGCCATAGCAATAAGAGGAGATAACACAAATCTTGCTGCCTTTTTTACTTTGGGTTCACCTTTTATGAGTGAAACATACACAGTTTCCCAGCTGTTAAACCTAAATTGGAAGAGTTCTGCCTCCCTAAACTCCTTGGTTCCCAGCATGCAGGGATGCCCTGGACCTTTTAACCTCCCCTGAGCATCCTCCTCCTTGCTTACAGCACAAATCAACCCTGACTCCTGAGGACCCTTTTTCTCGCTCCAGCTCCCAAAATTCTATCAGGATCTTAAGCTGGCTTCATTTTGTCATCCCAGCAGCCATGGCCTGTGGTCAGCAGGAAGGTTTTGCCAGTTTTGTGTGTCTGTAAGCAATGGCAGCCATGCAGTGCCCGTGCCCTGGGTGCTCCTGAGCTCCTGCAGCCGATGTTTCCCTGCTGGCAGTTGCTGGAGGGATGCCCTGGAGTGGGAGTCTCCTGCCTCAGGGCTTGCAGGCTGGGTCCCAGGGCCCAATCCAGGGTCACACAGGGAACACATGGGTGCTCTGTGCCATCTGATCCCTCTTTGGCTTCATGGATCAGCTCCTATTGAAGGGTGATGATTCAGCTGGTCCCGTGAGGACGTTCCTTCTTGGAATGGGCATGCTGCCTGGGTGATGAGCCACAATGCTGGACTGCACTGAGTTAACATTTTCTCACTCTTATCTTTTTCTTTTTCGTTGGTTTTTTTTTTTGGTTTTTTTTTTTTCCGCAGCATTTCATTTTCTCTTTTGCATTTTCACTCTTATCCTCAGTGTATATAAATCAAAGCTTTCTGCAAAGGTCATTCTAGTTTTTCAGAGGCTTCACTTCTGTTTTTTTGTTGGTTTTTTTTTTTTTTTGGCTGTATGGCTTCTTAGCCAAGCACACTCCTAGGCCTGGGTGATGAGGATGTTTGCCTGTGCTGAAGCAGTAATTGCAGAGAAGCCCAGGAAGGCCTCAGTGGAGAAGCACAGCTACTAGGTCAGAACAGAGGACCATCTGGTCTTGTATCCTGCCTCCTACACTGTGCGGGTGCTTGGGGAGAAGTAAGAAAAAGAGCTTGCAAATAGAGTGAAACTTCCCTTAAAATATCTTTCCTGGTCTGACAAAGGATAATTTAAGCAGTCGTTGAACCAGGCATGGTGACCAACCTGTCATGCTTGGTGATGTACTGACCCTCCTGGTGCTTCCTGCAGTCTTTTTAAATCACTGGGTGGTTTTGATGTGTTCCTGCCTGATGTGACCATCACAGTTTCCTATCTGTGACACGAGATGATACTCCTGGTGAAGCTTAAGTTGTGATTTTCACCAGGGCCTGTGCTTACACGCAGGCAGTTACTGCAGCAGCCTGGGAAGAGGGGTCTGTGTGTTTGTGGGGGGTGGTGGCTGTCCTGTGCAGGGCATGGCTTTGCATGTCCCTTTGAAACCATGGCATGGCAGCTGCTGCTGTGTCTGTCATGTCTGGCTCTGAAGGAGGTGTTGTGCTGCTGACCTGCCTCTGTAGTGAGCATTCCAAGGGCCACCTCTTCCTGGCCATCAGCATCACCAGGCTCCTGGCAGCTCCTGGGATGGCCTCACCACCACCCCTAGCCTGGGGATGATGTTGTGCTGCCAGTACCTGAGCCACCAGCTCTCTGTAAACATACCCTGTCTGCCCATGGCTCACACCATGTTCCTGGGGTGCAGCTCTTCCCGTGGCTCTGCCATCCCTTGTCCCCTGTGTTGTGCTGGTTTTGCAAGTGCACGTGCCAAGCCAAGGAGTTACTGAGAGGTTCACATGTGGCAGATGGAGGTTTTCCATCAGGTGATTGACAACCAGCTGGGGAGCTCCATTGTCTTCCTCAGAATCAATACATCATGTCTTCCAGAAAAGGAGGCCTTTAAAAACCTGATCTAATTGCTAATTTTTCCCTCCAAGTGAAGACCTTCATTCTGACTGGCTGTAGTTCCAATGCAGGTGTCCCCAGAGCTTGGGGGTGGGCAGATGCTCCCATGCAACCTGTGGTGCCAGCTGTCCCTGTGGGACGAAGAGGGGACAAAGGGGTTTGCAGCACTCCAGGGTGCTGAAGCTTTCTGCCATAAATATTTCAATGAGTCTGTTATGCCTTTTGCTCCAATGGCTGCACCACCTGGAATTACAAACTGTTGAATGTGCCAGGTTTTAGTGCAGCAGCACAAAGTGTCCTTACACTGTGATGACTAAAGGTGAATTTGCTCTGCTTGGCTCCCCTGGAGCAACAGGTGGCTTTGGTGACAAGAGTGTGTCAGGACCCGCTGCAGGAGCAGCTGAAGGTGGCTTTGGTGCATATGAGGGTGTGTGCAGCTTAAGGCTGCTCTTAGAAATGCCAGATGATCACACATACAGCTTCTGCCATGTACCTGAGATCACTTGCAAATGCAGAAGAGGTCTGAAGAAGTTTTTAGGCCTTTGCACATCAAGTCTCTTAAGTTTCTTTAGCAGCTGAACTTTTGGGCTGTGGAGAGAAGGGACTTTTTTTGATGCAGGGTATGCTTTACTGCAGGGTATTCACCACAGAGGGAAAAGGTCCCCACAGGTCTAAACCTGGGGCCAGGCTGTCACCTCAGCTATAAAGGTGTAATCAGAGCATAAGGTGTTAACCTCCATGTGCTCTGCAGCTCTGGATAACTTTGGTGGAACCCAGGAAAAATGTGTCTTATCAGCAGACCTCTCTGCTTTCCTGCCCAAAGAATTTTTAGAAGTCCTGGTTGGGACCTGTGAGCCCCTGTGAGCCAGCTTTCTGGGGCTTCCCTCTAAGGGAGAAATGATCCCTAAGCTTCAGGGAGGAAGCCACTGAGTCCCGGCTGGTGGAATTCAGGTTCAGTCCCCAAACCAGTTCTTTGGTGCATCCAGAAACTGGTCATGTGAGCTGTGAAGACCTTTTCCTACCCATCTGTCCAGGCTAGTCTGATGCCATCCAAAGGATAGTTCAATTCCACCCACCCTTGGATTGAGGCTCTCACACAGCCCATACAGACCTGGACACCTAGGTCAGCCTCATGGATGGGGGCTGCTGGGGTCTTTGCTGCTCTTGTCATCACACATGCTCGTGGCCCTTTTCCAGCTTTCTATCCTGTTGGCACTTGGGCCTGTTCCCATTTGCAAATGAGGAACTGAAGCCGTGGGAAACACAGTTTGCTCCCAGCTACTGAAAAGTTTAATCTCAAAGCCAGGAAGCAGCCTCAGGCCTTGGCTGCCAGTTCTCTGCTCAGAGCAGGTCCTGTAAATAAGGTTCTGGTGAATACAGCGGGGCTCATGGAGGAGCACAATGTGGTATTCTCTGATGGATGTGCAGTCCAGCACAGTATCTCCATCAGCATCATGGCACCAGGCTGCCCACCAGCTCCTCCAGGCTCCAATTCCCACCAGTGCTGTGTGAACACCTTCTCTGTGTCTGCAGTGCCGTGTCCTGTTCCCAGGCAGGTACAGAGCAGGATGGACAGGCGGGAGGGTGGATCCTGTGACATGGAAATCAGGATCCTGCTCCAGGTCTAAGCTTGTTGCGGAGATCACACAGGGGGGACATGATCCCAAGGAGGATCCTGGTTGGAGCAGAGTATGGGAAGCAAAGGCAGCTGCTTTTGTGTCTCTGTGCTCCTTCCCTGCTCCATCCCCTCATCCAGGGACAAGCACCATGCAGGGACAGCCCTCGTGCAAGTCCACAGCAGGGCAGTTTACAGGCAGTATAAAATAGCATTTTTTCCCACTAATAGCACCCTCTCTCTTGATTTCTGGCAACGGTGTGCTGATAGGGACAATGGCCCTGTTTCTCCTTGTTGGATTGAATCCAAAGGCTTTGGAACTGCTGGGTGAGGCAGCAGGGAGAGGCCAGCAATGGAGACTCCTTTCCTGCAGCAAGCCGTGGCCTTGACCGCTGCTCTAGGATGGGTTTCTGTCATTCTTCCTGGAGGAGCTCTCTGGCTTTTGCAGGTGAATTTCAAGTGAAACTCTTCCCCTTACCCAAAGTGAGTGCCCTGCACAATGGGCTGTGGGGTCCTTCCTTTTGGGTGGTTTCTCATTGCAATGAAATGGGATTTAGCAGCAGTCCTGAGCTGGGGGGACAGCCTGCAGGCTGGTGGCTTGGTCTCTCTCCTCAGATACAGGACTGTGTTTCTGTTCTTTGCCTCAATGAATATTTAATTTTGCAAAGTGGAGCAACCTCAGCCAGAGAAGCTGGAAGGGCTGCTCTCTGCATTGCACAGGGTTCATGGCTGGGGCACTCTGCTCTAAGGGATTTCTGTTCCCACTCCTGCACAAAGCAGATGAGACGGGGTGGCTCATTCCTCAGCCTGGCTTGTGCTCCATCAGCTCTTCTGGGAAGCTCACACCAGTGCTGGCTCTGGAGAGGAGTGCCTGTGGCAGCCAGGAGAAGCCTTGCTCCTTGGAACTCCCTGAGCACCAGACCTTCTTGCAAACACCCTTGGTTTCTGTAGGTCTGTTTGGTGCCTCAGAGGAACTTCTGGGGGCAGCTGAACCTTCCTGCTGTGAAGCAACATGAGGCAGGCACTGGCTCATAACCCAGGTTAGCCCAGAAAGTCACCATGGGCAATGGAAATAGCTTATAAATGGGCTGATTTGCAAGCTCTCTCAACACCAAATGAATGCTGCTTTGTTGGGTGTAGCTGTCGGAATGGACAAGCAGCTGAGAACAGTGGAGAGGCTCAATATGGTCCTTTACTCTTTTAATTTGATTTACTTCAGTGCTGTTTCCTAGACTACATCAACAAGCCTCACATGAAAAGCTGCTGCTCTTCATTCACAACAAAGCCATATCCAAAAGGGTTTTCTAGTTGCAAACAATATTTGGTTGGTGTTTTGAAGTGTAAGTTACATCAGCTTGGCAGATGCATTATGCAGCTGCTGTCTGCAGATGCTGAGGGCCTGCAAAGTTTGGAAAAGAAAACAAGTTACCGAAGAGCAAAGCACTTCAGAGTTTAATTGGGTTTTACAAGAGGAATTTTGGCTCAGACTGTGTCTGTCCCTTCTCTGAATATTACTGCCATCATATGTGAAAGTCCCACTGTACTTAAATCACCTTGAAAGGAAAGATCTGAAACAATAAGCATCACTCTTACAACTGCCATCTGTACAAACACCTTGAGATATGGTGCTATGGAGGGGACCCAGCAAAGTGTTCTGGAATCTGTAACCAGATAATGGGGACAGGACAGTTCAGCAGGGTTCTCTGATGAGCCATGTTAGTTCTTCTTGGAGGGGTAGAGAGCTCTGTATTTCCTTTTTGTCTTTTCCCTTGCTTGGCTTCATGCATCCTTCAAAACTGTCATGGTAACAATCTCCTCCGAAGAGGAGTCTCTGAATTTAATAATTGCAGCAGCATTTTATAAATACCCAATTTAGAACCTATATAAAAAAGTGTTAGAACACTGTCATGACAATTTATCATCCCGTTGCTGCTTGCTTTTAGTAAGACCCTAAAGCCTGAGGTCACACTGACTGTGTGGTGATAGCAGTGTAGTGCAAAAAGATGCTGTAAGACAGGGAGTTCAGGCTTGGTTTTGTATTAGCACAGCTCTGTTTCATAGTAGCTGATCATCACAAAGCCTCTTTTAATTTAAGAGAAAGGAGTGGACTTGCATAAAACCTTGACCTCCTCTGCCTTTTGCCAAAGGGGATGCAGGCTGGCTGTAACCTTCATAGCCAGTGTGGGCAGTACCCTGGGGTCTGTCCTGTCCTATCCTGCACTAAGTGTGTCCTTCAAATAAGAAAACACCAGTTTGTTAATGAACATCAACTGAAGCCTTGTTTGAGAGTAGGATATCTGGGGTGCCCCACTGCCTTTCACTGCTCTTTTTCCAGAGATTAGTAGTTGAGGGCAGAGATTGTGCTTCTGGACAGCATTTATAGTAGCATCCAACTGATGTGCTCCAGGCATGGCAAATTCAATGCCAGTGCTTGATTTTCCCTCACATTTGCCCAGAAAGTTGAGTTCCATGGTCAAGCAATGAGCTGGCCAAGGAGTAGCTCTAAATGGGACCACAATCACCCTGTTGTAATGCCTTGACCTTACCAAGGGGCAGCCCTCCTGCTTCTCCCTCACTTGTTGGGTTCTCTTGCCCTGCAGAAAATGAGGGGAAATTTCTCCTTGAGCCTTCATTGCCTGAAGGTAACTACTCCCACCTAGTTTTTCCTCAACTGAGTTATTTTGGTTACTCAACGTGGGACTAATTGGAAGGGCTTGATTTTTTGAAAGTGCCCTTTTCCAAAAACGTCATCCCTTGAGATGTGAGAAACTGCAAGGTGCTTAGGAATCTGGGTGTCCACCTCTGTGCCAAAATCAAGGGTGAATTTTTCAGTGGAATAAAACGCTGGGGAGCAAGGTCCTTGCAGGAAAGCACATTCCCTGGAGGTATCTGCTGAGCTGATGGGCTGTGCAGGACAGGGGTTTCCATGCCTGAGGAGGCACAACAGGTCCTACAGCAGCCCCCATGCAGGGAGGCTTAAAACACAGGTTGGTTTCTGCTAATTCCATGATGATCTTTGGGAAACTACAGCTAAGACATGTAAGAGAATAAGCACCGGACTCTGGCATTAAAGCATGCATTTTTGAGATGGTATTTCTGGAGAGCAAAGTTTGGAAATATCTGTGGAAAAATGCTTTTCTTTTCCCTTCCCTTCTATGGTTTTCTCTGTCTTTGTTTAAGGCTGGAATCTGTTAGGTTGCTCTCAATGAGAAAATGTCTTATGAAACATTTTATTGAAGTGGTTTTTATTTTTTCAACCTATGCCAAGGTTAACCCCCCCTTATTCCAACCTGGTTTTTGGACAACTGTAAATAAACCACCAATTCTCTTCCAGATTGCTGCAGAACCAGAAACAAAAGCTTAATTTACCGTAAACACGTAGCTGTGTTTGTTTTCACTGTTGAACTCTTGAGTCATGGGTGAGCATTATAGCACAGGGCAAAACTTTGCCTGACTTCTTGGTGGCTTCATTGTTGATGAGCTGGCTTTGGGGACAGGCTTCACCCCAGCTGCAAATGCAGCTGAACAGCAAATGTGTGCACAGCCATGGGTTTCTGCCTTGTATTTTCAAAATTCTGCATGTTTAATATAATTTGCCTCATGTGTTGGAGCTCATTAAATTATTAAATGTTATTAAGTTATTAAATATTATTTTTTTCCCCACTATGAAACTACTGAGATGGGGAAAAAAAATCAACTAATAGAGAAGAAATCTATTGCCACTGCTTGTCCTCTGCCTAGGTGAACCAGTTGAATGAGAAGAGATGTATCTGAAGAGATATAGGGAAATATCTGAAATATCTTGCCCAGGGAGGTTGTGGCTTCCCACTCCCTGGAGGTGTTCAGGGCCAGGTTGGATGGGGCTTGGAGCAACCTGGTCTACTGGGGGTTGGAAATAGATGTCACTAAGGTCACTTCCAACCCAAACCATTCTATGATTCTACAAGACAACCTTTTTTCTTCCAAAGACCAATTCTGGGTCCTGTTAAAATCAAGAATGTTTCTGTAGATGCCAGTGGGACTACGGCTGGATCTTTAACAACAACAACAAAAACCAAGTGTTCTTATCCACAAGAGAAAAAAACAGAAGGGCAGAGAGCAGCCTGTGTTCTGGGGGACTGCAGGAGGCAGGTACCCTCCCCTCCAGCACCACTGGGCTGCAGCACCATCCAGCTGATGAACGGCTTGAAAAATCCCTGGATAAAGTAAAAGCAACTGGAAGGCTTCTGGAAAAACGTGAAATTGAATAAATATTGATTGTGCTGGAGTGTGCTGAAGTATGCAGCCTGTGTGATTCAAAACAGCCAAAAGATTCCTCTCTAGGACCAACTCTGTGAAATAATTGGTGTTTATAATTTGATTATGAGAAACCACAAGGACTTTAATCTGGATTGATGGGCTTTGTCACATTTCTTTGCAGGAGCAAGGATGTTTAAATTTTAGCTATTGTTACACTGATAGATAATTCAGAAAAATGTCTGCCAGCTATAAGTTGCTCTTGTGTTTATTGAGTTTTTTGGTTTTTTGTAAAATTAATTCGATTTTTCCAATGTGCTCCATTACTACTGAAATGGTCAGTGTGCTAAATATGGTATTAAAACAGCCTCTCCCATTATTTAATTAAAAAGAAATCTAATAACTGACCCTAAGGACCACAGCCTTTCCAGTGCATGTGACTCCATGCCAGATGAAAACATGACTTCAGAAGCTTATTTGCTCAAAATTAAAGATTGTAACAGTCTGAAAACCCAACCTTGTTGCCAGCACAGCAACCTTGGACACTGCTGTTCCCTGCAGAAACCTCAGCCCATCAGATTGTCATGGCTGGGAGGCACTGGGGGAGTTTGCAAAATAGGGAGGCAAAATTAAGAACTCCAAGAGATTAAAGTTAACATTGGATGTACCCTGTTGAGAGGAGAGCACTCAAGCTGCCAGGTATTTGATAGAATGTATATTTGCTTAAATATATTTGCTACTGATTAAGGGTGTTTGTTTGCCTGTTTGCCCTGTTCCAGTCATTGGAAACACTGGTTTCTAGGTGAACCTCTATCTTTTGTTACAAAATTTCATACATAATTTAGGAAAGCTGCATTTGATTCCCTCGCACCCTTGGGTTAACATATCGATAAAAATATTTGGTTTGAATTTTTGCTTCCTTTTTGACTGCTGGCTTTTCTTTTTGACTGCTGGTTTTCCTTTTATTTTATTTTTTTTTTCCAGAAACTGTAACACCCATCTGTGCAAAAGACATCAGTGATGATTTGATGAAAGAGTTTGCTTTTCTTTCTGGTGAGTATGGTGAACTTCTCCAGGGTTTCTCTCTGTCTGTAGTAATTAAATACTCCAGAAGATCTGTGCTGTGTTGCAAATTGATACTCTGCACAGGATAGTATCCATCAGATTGTCTCCAGCACCCCTAGAAATGCTGTTAATAAAACATTAAGGCACTTGAAAGATCATACTAGGGTTCTGTCTGAAGCCATACTGGAAAATATTCTTACTTTTGAACGCTCAAAGAGGCATTAAGAAGCATTTTGCTTTGAAATGTATTTCTGTAGGTTCCAGAGCAGCAGGGTGATTTCTCATTGTATTTGTGACTTCTTGTGCTGCCCCATGTAAAGTAGAGTCACTAAATAAAGGGAGCGTCTGGTGTCTAATATGTTTGTTTCTGCCACATGTGCATTGTGTTTAAAATCAGAGGCAGAGCTTGGCCAGTTTTTGCAGTTTTAGTGATGAAAAAACCCCTCTGTAAGGATGGCAGGGTGTTTTCTGACTCGAGGGGTAGACCTGGGCTTTGCTCCTCAAAAGCACAGCCAAGGAAGGCTCCATGTCTTTATTCCAGGTGGCCGAGGCAAAGACAACTCTTGGATTATCACCCTCCCCGACAGCGCTCGCTTCAATGAGATCCCTGAGGAGATTGTCTCGAAAGTTTTAACATACCTAACATCAGTCCCAAGGTATGTGACTCTCTTCTAGCTCTTCCCATGATGGGCAGAGGCGTTGGTGCTGCCTGGGTCCAGCAGGATGTCTTCAGGGTAATGTCATACGTGGGGGCGAGGGGCATCTTCAGCTCTCAGATCAAGTAAAAGGGAGAAGTTGAAGGAGTCAAGCTCTTATGGTGTCCAAACGTGTTTTTTAATGTGCCAGGAACTGCAGAGTAAAAAGTGGACAACATCCCTGTGACTTGTCAGCCTGCATGCATCGTTAATTTAGTTTATTAAGTTTCTAATTAACAGCAAGCTTTCCTTAAGCTTTGACGTGTGTCACCACTTAAATACGCCATGCCATGGCAGAGTAATATTTCCACGTGGACAAACAGAGAGTCATTACTGTGGAAAAAAAGGAGAAACATCACCAGAGGAAAAGCCTAATTACAGGACTCAGCCCTTTGGGGTCCCTGTGTCAGGTGATGGCTCAGCACCCTGCTGTCAGGACTCAGCGCCTGACAGTCTGCCTGTACCACATATGGGCTGTATACTTAGATTAATGACCCTCCTGTTTCTTGCTGCTGGTGAGTCAGTTACCTGGAATGCTTAATTTCCTTGAATAATGCCTGTTTTGGCAAATTTCTTCCTGCAGGGAGAGCAGGTTGACAGCAGCTAAATGGGAGCTTTCTGTCAGCTGCTGCCCTGGAAGAAGTAATGGGTGTTTAGTCACCTCTGCAGGGAGGAATAAAAAAGCCTCTGGTTCCTCTGTCCTCTGTTTGGATGGACTGTGAAGTTATGTGGGCTTCTGGTCCATGGAGCACCATCATCCCAGCACAGACAGGAGCATCCCTGGTGTGTGCTGGCCAGAGGGCTTTCTCCTTAGTGCTGTGTGGGTCTGTGGTACTGCCCTTCCCAGCTCTGCCCATCTTTTCCAGGGCTTTGTGTTCCATAGGGCTGTAAACACCCTGGCATTAGCATGATGAGCAGGCTTGCTCTCCCTGTAATAGGTCAAACTCAATCAAGAAACTAATGAGAGCTGTGAGCTTGCTGGTGATTCAAACACGTTCAGCATGTGATCTGTAAAACCCCTTTAATCATGCTGCTCTGCTCCTCCTGCCAGAGTAAGTGCCTGCCTTGATACCTGACTGCCCCTAAACATGTGGTTTTTCAACACTTTGGAGTGGTCAAGGCTGTGGTGTTGGGGAGCAAGGGAAAGCATCACTTAGGTGAGGTGTGTGTCACCTCTGGTAGCCCTGGGTACACATCCCTCAGTGGCTTCACACTGTGGGATCAGAGCTCAGACTCTGGGCCAGAAAATCCCTAAAAGATGTCAATATTTGTCCTGGGTGCCAGAGTTAGCTGTGGATGCACCCAAATCTCCTCAGCTTATGGATAGATATGGGCAGATCAAAATCACAGGTGCTGTGTTTTTCCTGTGCAATCAGCAGCAAGGGCTACATCTTGTCCTACTGTCCTTCCTTGTCTGAGGAAGCCTCAAGGGATGTCAGGTTTGTAGAAGCTGAATTTCAGGAGGCATTTTTATCCTGGAAATAGTCATTAGACAAAGAAGATGGATGCTGTAAGCTACTTTTCACTCAGCAAGGTGAGTGCATTAGTGACAGAGTCAGGAGGATGGTGGGATTTGTAGGCAAGGTAATTTTCATTTATGATTCCTGGGAATCATGCTGCAGGAAGGAGGCAGCTGCAGTATGTGTTTGTGTGGAAAAGCTGTACAGAAAAATAAGTTGCACGTCCCCACCTTTCACTTCCCACCCACCCAGGCAACAGCAAAGGGAGCTCTTGATTATAAATAACTCTGAATTCAAATATTACACATCAGGTCCTGTTCTGATCCCACCAGCCACAAGGACTCTCTCAGTCCTGTGATAAATCTCACAAGTGCAGACTCTGGGATCCAATTTCAAATCCTCCTGCAAAACATCCCAAGTCTTTATTTTTAGTCTGGTGCATCCTGCAACACATCCAAAATTAAAGGTAAGAAAAAAAAAGTGACAAGACCAACTTGGAGAGAAATAATCCTTGTTCTGGTTATCTGTCTCCATCTTTCTGCTGCTGGATGCAAATGAATTTACCCCTTGCAGCCTTGGTGAGAAAGCATTGATTTCTTTTTACTGTCAAGTCTAAAATGTACATCACAGGACTGGAAAGCCAATAAACCTGCAAGGCCTGGGTTGCAAATAGTTACAGACTTGTTCCACTAGCCCCAGAATAATTTAAAAATTTCCCACAGTAGGTTTCAAGGCTTTTGGAGAGCTGGGAATTTTCTTCTTTGTGTCTGTAAAGGAACTGATAAAAGTAAATAAACATGCTGAAAGGCTGCTTTCTGGGTATAACCTTGTCCTGAGTAGCTGGCATACTTTGGCATACTTTTATTTACTGACAATGCACCACAGTCCAGCTGCCTTTTCTAAATTACTTGGGTTCTGGGGTTTATCTTCAGGTTTTATTATGATGACAGCAGTGCTGTTTGAACAATATATATATATATATATATATATGTGTGTGTGTGTGCATTTTTTTTCCCAATTGCAGCCTGTGGGAAGTTGGGGCATTGTTTGTCACAGATTCTACCCTTTAAAGTTTTAGATTGTGCAGAAAAAAACAAGGGGGTTTATTTTTACCTCAAACAAAAGGATCATTTTGCCCCTCTCCACACATCATGGACATTTAATTCATGGTGGGGTGAACAGAGCTGATAGAAACCTGCAGAACTGTCTTGTGTTGCTAAAACTACTTAAGCTAAAAAAGGATTTGGATAAAATGTTGTGCCTGATCCAGCTCACAGTTTGTAACCTCAGACTTGCAGAAGTTCTGTGGATGACCCATATGAAAAATCTGTTATTCCTTTTCTCTGCTCTTTTCTGCTACACCTCAGTGGCAGTGTATAAATTCAGATGAAACCTTTGCAGTTTGGGTGGGACATTAGGGATCCATAAGGTATATTTCTAGGACAGCTGGGGAGTTGGTTACCTCTGCTTATCTTCAGTCAGTTGTTATTATAAGCCAAAGGGAATTTTTTTTTTTCCTCTCAGGAGAACTGCTAATTCCTTTTAAATGTATTTATCAAAGGTGTGGCTAGCACAGACCAGAGTGGCAGGATGTGCATTGAATGAAATCTCCTGCACTTTTCTCAGGCATCTTTTTTATTTCCTGTGGTAAAGTTGCCAAGTATTGTCTGCCATGTGATACTCCTGAGTAATCCAACATGTGTTTTCACTTGCCAAACACAGGAATTACCGAGGACGGTGCTTGTGGTAGGCTGCTGGCTTGGGGCCATTCCCAGTGCTGATACCTGACCCAGCCCAGGGGAACCAGCACGTGGACTGGGAGCTTCTCCACAGCCCTGAGATGCCCGGATAGGGTGGCATGGGATACAGCTATCCTGTTTCAGCATCTGCAAAAGAAATATTGTAAATATTACCTTAGGATCCTGTAAATACACTCAAAACAGAGGGCTTGGTTATAAGCTGGCATACCCTTACCTGTGTGCAAACATCATTCCAGTTTGGAATTCAGACTGCCCTGGGTGTGTGTTGTCATGAGTTGGGGCTGGCTGAGCTGTACCCAGCCAGGCTGGGAAGGCAATATTTGAATTACAGACAGGAGCTCACCTGTGAGTTAGGTCACTTGACAGACCTGGCACCCCCAGTACTTGCTTGGTAAGATCAGGGATTTCAAAGCAACTTAAAGGATTTGGGTGTCAAAAAGGGATGTCAGGAAGTCTGGGCTTCACAGGGAATCAGAGCGTGCTGGAAATTGCCTCCTGGCAATCACTGCCTTCTGAGTGGGACCTTGGGAAGCCCCAACAACCTGTTCCAGCACAGGGTCCCCTTGTCCCCCAGCCAGGCTGGTATCACCCTTTCCTGGGTTAGTGTCACCTCTGTTGCTCTGTGCCAAAAGAAGCCAGAAGTCATAACTTGGCTGCTGTAACCCAGGAAAATGGGTAACCAGCTCCCTCAGAAGGAAAAGCTCAGGAGTTAGAGTAGGGATGAGCATCTTCGGGCAGCACTGGTGGAGGCTGCTGGTCATCCCTGAGCTGCCTCTGGCATCTGCAAAATCCTTCTCCAGCCCGATTCAGGTTCCAAGGGCAATCTGTTATCTGTCTCCACCTGCCACACAATGCCCATTTATATGTTATCTGTTTACTTAGTATTTTCTTATCTCATAGTCTACATGAGTCTGACACCAAATTTATCCTAATCCTGGATAGAAGATTGGACACATGGACATCGGTTAAAACAACTCTCCAAAAAATAGCTGTAAGTCCTCTTTAATGTTAATTTCTTTTAATGTACAGAATCATTGTGCCCATTATGTATCACTTGCAGAAAACACTGGGAAACAGGAGCAATGACACTTGTGCTTTCTCTCTAGGTAGTATTTTGGTTTATGGCCATATAATTAATTCAGTCAGAGCTCCATGCCCCATTTGAGTGCATAAATGAGCTGTTTGAGTATTCACATGGATTTGCTTGGGTTTGTACTGTTTCATAGTAGTTCAAATGTGTTTTGTGCCATGTTCTGTGCTTTTGGTGGGTGGAGAATTTGTCTTTCTAGACATTGGTTATTAGTGAGGGTTTATTTTACCTACTTGTCGGTGAAAAGTGTTATTTTCTTAAAAGAGCTTCGCAAATATTTGTGTGTGGGTGGAAAAGTCTATTTTAAATGCATAAATATGCATCCATGTATTTTAAATACCTATTACCCATGTTTATGCACTACCTATCATTAGATTCTGAGCCTATCTCAAAAGTAAGCTTTTTGCAACTCAGCAATGCATTGTGCCTTATGAAATCAGAGGGTGGTATTACAGTCGTGCATGCAGGCAGAGAGAAGTCGTGTTTATGGCTGCATGGATAGGTGGGATTAAGGCTTTCATGACCTGATTGTACCACCTGGGTAAGTCAATGAAAACATTCTGGGCAATTTTTTTTTTTGTCCTTGTTTCTGCTTAGAATCCTTGAACAGTGAAAGGCATTGATCCATCTGATAGAGAACGAAATAAAAATTGTGTACTAAGAAATAAAGCTCTTACCTGATTCTGCTTGGATCTGATAAAGTTAGATCTGCTGTTTCAAGTAATTAATACTGGGACAGCTGAACTTGGCCTTAAAATGTCTGGCTTAGATGGCATTTTGCTGATAGACATCCAGTAGAAGGAATAGAGGGCTACCCTTTCACAATGTGTATAAGATACCACTGGCAATATATTGGGTTCTGATTTTCCTAAATGTTATAAACTGAATTTCCAAGTATGGTTACCATACCATTAGAGAAGAAGCAGCATAAAAAAATTAAAAGTGACCATAAAAATTCAGTCCTGCTGCCAGCGTTTGAACCAGTGCTAGTACTAAGAGCATCCTTTAAAGATGATGTAGTTGCTTTGCATAGTCTGGAAGTTCCAAATGTGAAAAAATCCGGTCCTAATTTGTAGCTTCTACAGGAGTGTCATTCGTATTTTGTTAAATGAGAAAATTGAATTATTTGGTCACCTTTGAGCATACTCCCTGTTTGTGTACCTGTACTCTGTGTGTCCATGTAGACAAGTGACTTTGCCTGTGGTATCAGGGCTGTCCATGTAAATTATGTGGAGGTGCTTGGTGCTAAGTGGAATGAGAAGCAGGAAACCTGTCCACTAAATCTTAAGATGTGGGAATCTTGCCTTAAAAACAGGGGCTGGCCCCAAAAGGCTGGTTTTGTGTCCAGGAGGCGTTTAACTGGACTTGCCTTTGTGCAGCTAACACAAAAGATTAAATCTTTGCCAATCATAAACTATGCTGCAATAAAAGAAGTTCTTTTTCCTGATCTTTATATGATTTTAGAAAAAAGAAGCGCAAACAAGCTCAGTTTTAAACACACAGTGTTCTATTTTTTCAGCATATTTATATGCAATTGCAGCTCTGCAGTTATGGTCTGATCCAGAAAAATTTTGTAACAGCCCGTACAGATTTTTGTTTAACTCTTTGTGTATTTCTCTAATTGCTTATGCAAGCCAGGCTCGGGCTGGTGCTCCTTGCCTTGGCAGGGTGAAGCCCTAAGTTCTGCCAGGAGCATCTTTCTTCTCTTCCCTACACAATCCTCCCCAACTTTAAAGCATCCCTTTTCTGTGGGGGTCAGGAAAAGGGTAAAAGCTCGGAGCGGAGAGCCCAATCCTCGAAGGAAAGAGCTGGCTCGGCTTTGCAGGCTGATTTTTGGCATTCCACCTTAAAAACCAACCCCGGCACTGGGAAGGAGAGCGGGGCTGCCAGCCGGGAGCCGGGTGCCGGCAGGGCTGCCTGTCTGCCTGCTCCCCCTCCTTCCTGCCCGCCCCGGGGGCGCGGCGGTTCCCCTTCCCATCCCCATCCCTATCCCCATCCCATCCCCGGAGGTGCTGCGGGGCGATGGCCGAGGCGGCGCCGCGGCGGGGCGGGCGGCGGGCCGGCAGGGATGCGGTAAGGATCCGGGCAGGGATGCGGTAAAAGACTCCGGGTAGGGATGCGGTAGAAGGCTCCGGGCAGGGATGCGGTAAAAACCTCCGGGCCAGGCTGCTGCAGAGCTCAAGGACGGGGGGGAAGCCGCATCGCGGCGGTCGGAGGCCTTTGGGTACCGGGGAGGGGGATGGAGGGAGCTGGAAATATTGATCCGAGGGATTTTAATTGAGCACGGTGGGGAGCAATTTTAGGAGCATCCAGGCTCTCTTGGCGGGCGTTGGGCATCGCTGCCCTGCAGGGCTGCTTCCAGTGCAGCTGGGAAATGTGCTGGGAAAGGCGTTCTGTAGTGCTCCTGCTGCAAGGGAAAGGCTCTGGCAGAGAGGGGCCCAGGGTTGGAATTTGTGCAGCAGCAGAGGCAGCAACGTTTTCAGGGGTTAATTCTGCAACCGGCTGATGTAAAGGTAGCAGAAGGTGTTGGGAGTTCATTTTTTTGGAAGTTAAAGCTCAGATTAGCCAACAAAATTGGTGTTTTCATGTACGACTTTTCCTTTAAGGGACAGCACAAAGTCATTAACTTCAGCACCTGTATAAGGACTGCTTGCCTCAGTCTCTATTGCTCAGAAACAAACTTATTGGCAGATACTACTTTTTCCTTATGTGTATTGATTTCCAACCTTCTAAATGTCCCAATGTAGTTCAAGGAAAAATATTCTCTGGAAACTGAATTCCTAAAATTACACTTAACGTGCCAGGATGAGATACTCACCAAGGAGGTAATAACTGTGATGCTTTCAATGCCCTCTCTTCTGTTTTATTAGCCCAAATTGTGTATATTAATTATATCAGGGCTCTCTATGTGGTTAAAGTTGAGCGTGCATTAGGCAAGTTGCTGAACTGGGGTGTTAAGGTATACACATTCGTGTCCTCAGAAGGGGAGGAATGGTCTGAGTATGGTCTTTGGTCAGTGAGAGAGTTAATAGTAGTGAAATGTTGCCAACTGCCTGATTGAGTGGAATTGTGCTGAGAGTTTTCTGCCTTTCCTGATATGCTGCAGAGGAATAGCAGAGGGTGAAGGCTCTAGAGGGTTTTATTAGGTGTTCTCTTACATAAACCCAAGTTTGTAAAATGCACGAGATTCTCTGTAGTGTTATAAATAATAAAGATAAAAACATTAAGGCAAGATTGAGGACCCTTTTGTCTTTGCTTTCTTGAATATGTTGTATGGAAAGGATTCTCTCCATCAGTGCCTTCAGTATCATTAGAGTTCAGTTTGCAGGTAACTTCTCTACACTTCAGCCCTTAGAAGAACTAGAACTGTAGCAGTGGTTAAAAATATATATAGTCCCCTCAGAAATGTTTTCTCTGAGGAATTATTTTTCTATCTTTATACATATAGAGAGATATAGATGTATATATTTATTTTAACATTTCATAATTTCTTTTAAGACATGGGTTTCACAAGACATGGCTTGACTGGTGGCTGTCTTTCTGCAAGCTTAGTTTTTGGCTTGCTTGTTTTTTTCCATGCTTGAAATACATTAGGTATCATTTGCAAAGTTGAACTTCTTGTTTTGTAGCTACTCATAGTTGCTGATCTTGATCCTATGTGTACAAGATCATCTGAAAAATCCCCAAACGCTTTAGAAAGTGAAAGGGAATCAAATCACCTGTCCTGGAAACCCACCTACCCCTGCAGCCAAGGATCACATGGATACAGTTGTGTGTATATGGGGCATAAAGTTGGGTCAAAGAAGAGTTTACAGCCACGGTGGATGCTGCAGAAGGATTTGAGTGTTGGACTATGGTCTCTTCTTGTATGCTGTGTGGAATGTGTTGGTGTCCTGCATCACAATCCCAAAGTTGTCCAAAGGCATCTCTGCTCTCCAAGAGGTGTTTCACACCTTACTGCTCTTGCAGTGTAGTTTTGGCAGGCAGCTCTGCTGCCTTCCTGATTACTGACCCATCTTCCTAGGGCTGTGTGTTTCCTGCCCTAGGACTCATAGCAAAAGGCATTTGAAGTCTGCAGGTTTCCATGGGGCAATGTGATTTGGGGACCCTGGCCCTTCCTTCAGGAAGTCTGCTCTGTGCACAAAAAGTTCATTTCAATAAGTACTTGAATGAGTAGGAGGGGGCAAAGCAGACTCATCTCTGCTTGAAGTGCCAAACAGGGTTAAAAGGGACCAGGGATGGAGGAGGATACCAAGCTAAGACCAAGGGAGGATGAACCTCTCACCAGTTGTTCTCAAAGATATCATTGATTCATTTTTCAGGGTCAAGGTAGGAGCCTAAAGTTCAGAGACCTGAAAACACTGTTGTGTTTCTGCCCTGGGAACAGTGACTTTCCCCAAGCTCTGAGGGGCTTCACCGTTGGATTCATCTACCGTGGACTCTTAACCATACAGAAGGACCTAAAATTGTATCCTCTGAGCTCCTTTAAAGCACTGCAAGACCATCAGCTTCTCAAGGCTTTGGTTCAAGTCAAGTTGAGCCATTAATGCCGGGGTGCAGGGCCTGTCTTGTCCTTTGAGGTTTGAGCTCAAAGGGTGGCTCCTTGGTGATAACTTTGAAACTTTGTTGGGGACAACTACTGTTGTCCCATCTGCAGAGAAATGCCCACTGAGAAATGGCCAGGGTATAAAATGAGGCAAGCACAGACATAAGGGGTGGGGCATTAGGGAATGACACTTGTTGGTCTCACAGCTCTGCAGGGAGCAGGGACAGGCACAAAGTTGCTGTGAACACTGAGTGACAGGTCTCTTCCTGCGATGTCCTTGTGCTGTGGGACAACCATGAAGAGTGTCAAGGACTATCCAGGTCAGCAAATAGGCCTGGAAAGAGCCAAAGCAGCATTTATTGGGTCCAATGGAGAGGCAGCCAGCTTCTCTGGGATGTACTGGAGGATTGAGCTTGCCAGAGACTTTCCAGTGAAATGTTAATGCTGTAACATTTTAGGTCATTCAAGATGTCTGCAAGCCTGTGCCAGTTCTGGTAGTGCTTCCCTCAGTGAAGTTTTTGTGTATCCCAGGCAGAGATGCTTTTCAAACTGAGAAATCACTCCAACTCCTTGGAGATATCAAGTAGCCTGTGGATGATTTTCATTCTAGTAATACGGGAAGCTCTAGTTAAGAATCCTAAGCTCAGAAGGATCTCTGAGATGGGTTTCTCTTCAAAGCTGCATTTGGTAGCTGGGCTACAGGAGAGCTGATCTTCCTCGTAGAGCAAAATAAATGTTGTTTCAGGAGGGATCTGAAGCCGAGTCCCCTGCAGCCTCTCACCCATGCTTTCCTGGGCAAGACCTCTCTCAGAGCTGCAAAGGTCTGGTGACTCCATGACCAGGTTTAGACCTTTGGCCCATTTGCACGTTTGATGGGGTTGAAAGTTGGTTCCTTGGGTCTCCTGTGGCTGTGGCCACCCCTGTGTGCCCAAGGCTAGCAGCCATTTCAGAGGCATTGTGTGCCCACCCAGTGCTGTGTGACAGACAGACAGCCCCAAGGGCATGGAGCCAGCACAAATGTCTCTGTTCTTTAATTGTTTCCTGTTGTTTCTGATGCCAAATCTCTGTCCCTGGCACCCTTCTTGTTGACTTCCAAAGGCTATGATTTTGGCACTTCGCGCACATGAATATCTTTATTTTTTTTCTACTCCTACTGAAAAGAATGGCAGATCAATATGTTCAATGCACGTGGCTTACTTGATCCTCACAGTCACTGTCCATTCCTACGGGGAACTGTGGGCAATGGAAGCCACAACCTGACCTTTCCTACTCAAGAAAGCATAGCAAGTGAGTCACAATGCAGTTCATGGATGTCAGATCTAAACTGTGAACCATGGCTTTTTTAAACAACTCTAATGCATGTTTATGGGAACAGTCTCTGTTTTGAAGGCATAGATTTAGTGCCCTTTGGTGCAAAATACCTAAACAAGTTCATTACTCTCACTCTTGGTAAAGACACTGCTGTCATGCTTCATGGAGGAGGATAATATAAGGAAGAATATGTGGAAAAATATAACCTGGCCTGGCAGGATCTCAGAGTAAATCATGTGGCTTAATTAACTCAATTCTTTGCATCGTGCACTTATCCATAATTTAATGATATGACTTCTACTTTCTTAGAAATTCTTTTTCATTCTCAAGCAGCCTTTTCACAGATCTATTTAAAAATGCACCTGCCAACCATATGCTTCAAAAAAAGACTCCAGCAGCGTAGATAGGAAATTCCAATTTCTAATGACAAATTAAATGTTGCTTGGTAATTATCAGGGACAAGAAGAGTATTCTTGATGCTGTTATGGGATGATTAGTGAGCCTGGCAATAGATTTTGCTTCCTCAATCTGTCTGTTCAGCCCTCTCCATGTTACAGCCCTCTTTTCTCAGCTAAGTTGTAATTTCACTCCGCAAGTTATAATGCTGAAGACAATATATAGTAGTTAAGATTATACTAAGTGGCCCTCCAAGGTGCCTGCTCCAAAAGGAGAGGGACTGAACAATCCTGCTGTTACATCTTCTGTCTCTGAACCACTTACAATGCCTACCTCCTCTTTTGAAAAGAAAAAAAACAAAAACTATCAAGGGCAATCGGAAAAAAAAAAAAAAAGTACTGAGATCTGAGTGATTTCCCTTCTTTTCAAATCATTTGAAAGCTGTCCTTGGGCCTGCCACGTCCTCAGGTTGAATGTTGATGCTTTTTCCTTGCAGGCATCTTTCCCAGGGAACCTGCACTTAGTGATGGTTCTTCGTCCCACGGGGTTTTTCCAGCGCACCTTCACGGACATTGGATTCCGCTTCAGCCAGGAGGATTTTCTACTCAAGTTACCGGTAGGAGTGTGCAGAAGTGTTGTGCCCACCTACCTCAGCTTGGGAAGGGCTCACACTATCCCACTATATGGAGACTGACCAAAGTGTTTCTGCCAGAAATGCCCTATTTTCACCAAATCTCTTTCCACAAATCGCTCCTGTAGCGTTTTTCACCTTCCTTGCGCAGGGCTTGCTGCCCACAGAGCGTGGCCGTGGTAGTGGGTGGTGGTTTTCTCAACCTGTCCTCATCCCCCAGAGAGGCTGAATACTTCTGTGGAGGATAAAACCATGCTCAGGAATTTTTTGTGCCTGAAAGGTCAAAAGACTTGTCTAGGGCAGCTTTTGCTGTGAATTCCACCTGTAATTGCCACTTTCATCTCAGTGTAAACTCCGCATCATCAGCATGTTGATGTTAGTTTTTAAAATAGCACCTTCAATGGTTTTATATTCTCAAGTCAAAGTTTCCAAGACTTCTAAAGCCACCTTGATTGTAGGGTGTAATGAGAATAATTAAGAGAAGAAAAGTACGTTTATGGAATCTAATGTTGATGTAATTACAAGTGGATGAAGTAAACCAATGTTTTCCTGTAGGAAATAATGCAATTCTCATACACTTTGCATTTTTCACTCTTAAGTGATTGTAATTTGCGCAGTTTTGAAAATTCATGATTTATGCCAGGACAGATGGAACAAAATAATGAGTATGTACTTATATGAAATTATTTTCGTAACTTTGTGCTTCATAACTTATTAAAATTATACATTTTTTCTAGATTGCTGGTCACCCTTTGCTAAAACCTGCATCACTTTTGCTTTCAGCTCTCTTCTGCACTCAGCTACTGCAGCATCTCACTGTGCTTTGCATTTAAGGAAGAATGCACCTGGGAGATAAGGGTTGGCTTACAGAAATGGTCAAATGTATGAAATAAAAGCCTTGTTAAGCCATAAGCATAAGAAGAAATCCATGCTGCAGAACAACATTTAGAGAAAACCCACTATCTGTAGTTTTAAATGTATTTTTTCACGTATTCTTAGGTACATAAAGGATTTGTAGGCTTGGGGTGATGAGCCAACTAATGGTGTTTCCTTGCTTTTAGGTTGTTATGCTGAGCTCAGTTAGTGACCTGCTGACATACATTGATGAACACCAACTAACCCCAGAGTTTGGAGGCACTCTGGAGTATTGCCACAGCGAGTGGGTCATCTTCAGGACTGTACGTACCAGAGCACTGGGCTCTTGGGTGTTGGGGATCAACCGGGAAGGTTTTTCTTAGGGCAATGAGCAATGGGTAATTAAAATAACCCCTGAAGCCAATGACATTTTCTCAACCAGGCTTACAAAGGAGTCAAGTGGCATTATAAACTTGATGGGTTTGCAAGGGAATTGGATTATTAACTCCCTCAGGGTCCCTTAAGATCTGTCTTCTTAAGTCTTTATTAAAATTCCTTTAATGGTAGATACAGAAATACAGAATTGGCATCTTTTTTTTTTTTTTTTTTTTTTTTTTTTGGTAGTTGTTGCTTCTCATGATTAATATCACAAATGTGTTTGGGAACCAGAGCAATGAGGGTGCCCTCACCATGCTGACTGAAAGCAGAGAATTCAGAAAATCTTAACCTTTTTTTTCCTTTGCAAGAATTTTCTTTTAATATTGCCGGAAATCCAGCATTTAGTTCCCTGAGCTGTGCCTTGCTGTGTGTTTCTGTGCTTCCTGTACACCCTTAGGTTTCACTGGGACTTTTTTTATCCAGATTAATGGCAGATTGGATTCCCAGTTACCTTTCCAACAAATCAAAGCATTAATGACAAATGTAGCAGACATCCTAGTGCCCTTAGTCCTGTGACATTGTCCACACCAGCAGATGTGGAGTTGAGTATAAAGATGAAAGCACAAGACATTTGAGCTGGAATAACTCAAGCTGTTGCTTGTGGCATTAACTTTGTGCCAGTTTGTGCTTATGTGCTGCCAAAGTAATGATTTTTTTTAGATTTTTGGCTCTTAGTCTCGTTCTTTTTCATGATGTGTTAAAGTGATAATGGCATCGCTCTCACACTTGGAGGCAAAAATGACAAAATGAATGATTAAAAAAAAATGTTAGTCTAAGAAAAGGATCATTTCTAGACCATAGCTGCATATGGTAGGTAAGTGTCCATGTGAAAAAACCTCTCTCAAAATTCCCAGGTACTGTGTATTTATAAAACATTTCCTGAAATTTCCATGGAAAATGTAACTGACTGCACTTATATTTTCTTTGAACAGTGTATATTTTAGTTTAATTACCCCATTTTAAAAGCAGAATCAGAGTTGTGAGTGGGACCAGGAGAGCTCCACCTTACACAGGGGTGTCCAGAGCTCCCAGTAGATGTCTGGGATGTGCTGGGGTGGTACCAATAGCTCCCATTTCCATCCCACTGTCTTTGATTTGTCTCCAGCATGCTGCTTAGCTCCCTCCTTGTCCTGTTGAAGTTGTAGATAAGGTGGCCATGATGCCATACTGCCTTGTAACCACCATTGAGGCTTGCAAAGCTGGAAACTTCTATCACCATCTCCATAAAATCCATCTCCAAAGCCTTGCTGCCTGGAGATGCTTCCCAGTGTGGGCTAACCAGAGTAGAATAATCTTACAGGAATAGGTGAGATGGATCCTATGGTGGCTTCTGCTATAGACCTTCTATACGTTATAGCAAAAAATCTCAGATTACACAAGAACAGGCAGCAGAAAACAAAACAAGAGGTATTTCTGCCCCATATTATCCTTATTAAGTCCCTGTTGTGGATTCAGTCAGGAGTAAAAGCCACCTGACCATGAGCTTGTGGCCATTATCTCCACCTCCAGTGGCCATCCCACTCAGCTCTCTCAGAACAAGCTGCTGGGCTCCTCAGCCTCGGTTCTTTGCATACTCTCAATGAGCTGTAGGAATATCCTGAATCCCGAGCTGACTGCAATTATCATTTCCCACCAGGCAATAGAGAGTTTTGCACTGACTGTGAAGGAAATTGCCCAGATGTTACAATCCTTTGGCATGGAGCTGGCAGAGACTGAGCTGCCAGACGACATCTACTCCATTGAGCGCATCCTGGCCCTGCGCACAGAGAAGTACTACCAGCTCAAGGTATGGCTCAGCAGCACCTCTGCCATGGGTTTCCAGCCCCTGTTTGAACAGCAAGCTGGGATTTCTGGGGGTTTGTTTGCCTGGTGGTTTGGTGCCCGCTCCTCCTTCCCTTCCACGCCCCTGTACATCTCAATAGTCAAAATAAAACACGGTGTGGCTGGTTCTGTATGTTGCCCTTATGTTTGCCACCTACCTGAGCAAGTTTTTCTGCCAGCATACAGCAGATTGTCCCAGCTGCCACCTCACTGCTGTCTGCAGACCCTGGTGTCTGCAGGATGCTCCTGCCCTGGGCTTGGCATGGCTTGCTGGCCAGAGGGAGGTTGGGGAGCTTTGTTGCCTGGTGGGTTCCTGACCCCTGTGGAGCTCCCTGTGCTTCACCCCTGCGGCTGGAAGAAGCTGCACACAAAGATCATGAGCAGGTCTGGAGGGGATGGTTTGTCCCTGGGTTCTGCCTTCTGTGGTTTCCCCAGGGGGACTCAGGAAACTGTGCTGGAGAGCATCTGAGGTGAGGATCTCGTGCGAGCAGACGGTTCAGAGCCTTCGTGATGTCATCCCTGCCTTCATGCAGGCCTTTGTATTTCATCTTAAACAACATTTCTGTCTTTAATATTTTAAGATTCATTTTCATCTATCTGTGGTTGTGATCACAGTTATTACAGGATTTAGTGGAAGCTTTAGTGCAATCAGCTGCTGCTGTATCAAGGTATTGTCTTTGCTGCTCCTGCATCTTTCTGGGGGACACCACAGGGCTGTCCCCAGACCCTCACTTCAGAAACAATTCCCGTGCTAATAGTCATGCTGTGCAGCTGAAGAATGAGGCCCTTTATTTTATGACAAGGTTCCTTTCCCTAAGCCAGAGAAGTGGATCTGTTTTCATTTATAATCATTTGTCACTCACGTGATAGAGTTCCTAGAAGGCTCCAGTAAGAAATATGCAAAGTGACACCCAAAGCGTGCTGAGTGTGGGCATAAATTCATGTGTATAGAAAGTATTGTTGCAGATACTGCCAACATTCCTTTAGTTCTGCTTTGGAAATGAGGAGAGCTCTAGTATAAATCGGCAGCTACATCTATATTACCCCATGACTGACTGACTGACTGATACCTCCTGCTTAGGACTGTAGCCAAGGTGTAGGGAATGTGTACTGGTTACACAGAGTTGTTCTGTGTGTAAACCAGACAGCAACACACTTTCCTCTGTGGAGAAATAAAACCCATCATGTGTTTTCATTTGCATATAAAGCAAAAAACTCTCAGTACAGGCATCTGTTGCTTTTAATGTCTCATCTATTAATTTCAAATATCGAAACCACTCATTGGCTTTTGACTGAAATAAAGTCCGTCAGATTTTTTTAGATTTTTTTCTTTTGTTCCTTCTAAGACCATGAAAGATGAAAGCAGGTAAGAAACTTCACAGATTGTGGTGACAGTGAGACATGGAGTCCTTGTCTCTCCTCATGACAACCTCAGGATTGGTACAGCTGATTCCAATATTCAAATAATGAGTCAATGAGAATAATTTATGTAGCTTTGATACTGAACAGAAGCTGGTTGCAGACACAATGAAAAAATGACAGAAGTTAATTAAAAGAGTAACTAAGAAATTAACCTCTTTGATATACTGAATAGGGAAGAAATCAAGTTAACACCTGTTTGAGAGCTGGGCTACTTTTTCATGTGTATAATGAAGGCTTTGAATCAAAAGGGAAATGCAGGGCTCTGGAGAATGAGAGGTAAGAGGATGAGAAAGCAGCCACCTGCAGTCTAAAGCATACTGTGTAATTCCTCTTCACTTTTGAGTCTCCTGGATGTGGTGCTATCAAAAGGAGACAGGTTTTTTTGCCTTGTGGTTGTCTACCCTGATGTTTTAGTGATGGGGGTGCAAACCAGCAGTGGACACTTTGTGCAGGGGAGAGAAGCAGCTCCTGCAGCTGTGTCTGTCTGCTCCTTGGTGCTACCCTGAAGATGCTGTTATGTTTGGGTTGTTGTGAGCTATCTAGAACAGGCAGAAGTTTAAGCAAGTCTGTACATTCTTAATCTTCTCCCTAAATTAGTTTTGCCTCTTGCAATAGAAATCTGGCAACTTCCTAGGATATACTCTTACTCCTCCAGGTGTTGGCTGTCCAATAGAGCTGTGCACAGGTCTCTTCTTCAGAGATTCTTCCAACTCTGTTAATCAACCACATCTATTTTTCTCCTTGTTTTCACCTCTGTGTTTGGTCTCTTTTTTTTTTTCTGAAAATAATTGACTAAATGCAGTTGCTGGCTTTGAGGCTGAGCTCAACACAGCACAAAGCAGCTCAGTATGCTAAGGAACACACCAGGGGCTTAAATTTTCCCAAAGTGGAGGTTACATTGGAAGTGCTGATTGCCTCTGTATGTAGAGGCAGTAGTAAGCTGTGCCATGCAGTCTCAGTCCCAGCTTTGTCCCACTGTGGGATGCTGCTTACAACCTCCTGTGCTGACCTTGATGGAGAAGCACAACCTCCAAACTGCAGAAATACTTGATTGGATGTGTGGATGGGTATCTCATACAAACCATCCTCTCACCAAGAGAGACCTGTGGTAGTGCTGTCCTCCTGCCTCTTGAAGGCTTTTGTGGCCTGATGTTCTCCTGTGTGCCAGTTTTCACCCAGCCTGGTGACTAGTCCATGGTTCAGCCTCCTCCAGATCCAAGGGCTAACTCCATGTTAAAAGGTCTAAAACATCTGCTGGGAGTCCTTTGGTCTGATAGGTGCTGGGGCTTCATGTCATACAGGAGAAACTGTGGCAGGAGAAACATGAACTTACTTGGCCTTACCTGATGAGAAGTAGCCTGAATCAGAAATATTTTGCATTACACAGGAAGATATTACAGCAGTCACAAAAGAGGGAAACTTGCTTTTGAGCAGTTTTGAAGAGCCCAACTTGGAGGAATGCAGTCAGGACCAGAACCACGAGAGGCCTGGGGACTGGGAGACTGTGAATCGGTGAGTGCACTATGTTCCTAATTTGCCTGATTTTTGAGTGGAAATATTTAAGTTATTTAAGCACAGATGTTTTGCTTTAGTCACCTATCAAACAGGTAAAGACAGAAATACCAGAGTCTTGCTCCAGACCCATCAAATTGCTGAATGACTTCTGTCAAATGACTTTACTTGCTTGATTTTTCCCCCTCACTGAGATGATGAGGCTGTGGAACAGCTTCAGGGTTCTCCCACATCAGTCTCTCAGGTATTATTCAGATATATGGAGACAGCAACAACTGCTTCACATAGGTGCTGTCATCTGCAGTGACAGTTTCATTAAAATTCTCTCTGAAATCTTCACAAGTCAGATAAACACATCTGTTGACTTTTCCTGAGAGCGTGGGTCCAGAAGACCTGAATGTCTGGGGCTTCTCCACCTCCACTTGTCCTCTGTTCCAATTCTGTACTTCTTCTGTGCTCCAGGCTACTTGGCCAACTGCGTGAGATGGAGACTGCTTTTGATGGCTTCTGGGAAAAACATCAGTTAAAAATGGAGCAATACTTACAGCTGTGGAAGTTTGAGCAAAGTTTTCAAGAGGTATGATCAGTTGCACTTCTGTTGGCAGGAAGAAGAGTTGGAGATGAAAAGGAGGGGAGAGGAGAGAAGGTTTTGTGCTTTTTACTGTGAGAATACTTAATTTATGCTGCTGTCCCTTGCCTCTGGCACTTCTGGCTACCTTGGGGAGAGCACTGTGGTTCCTCATTCAGAGCTAATTTAGGTGTCACTGCAGTCACATAGATTTTGCTGATAGAAGCATCTTTGAATTTAGATTTTAATTCTTGGAGACTGGTTTTATTATTGGATTTAGCAATCTTAGCTAAACTGTGATTAATTTTGGTCTGAGAATGATTTTCTGCCTGTGCTTTGTATCCTTTTGCAGCAGTCTTCTTCTTTGTGTCTAGGTCAAGAATGCCATTGAATTTTTAATGGGTCAGCAGGCAGAGCTGCCTGACACTGGTGACAGTGTCCCCCAAGTGAAACAGAGGCTCAAGGACTTGGGTCATTTTGATGGTATGGCTCAGGTGAGATAATTTTTCATGGAAAGAGGCACTAATGAAACACAAAAGGCATATTCTGTCTCTGGAGGTGTTTTCTGAAACACCTGGTTCTGGTGTGATGTGTTGGTAAGTGGCTGGATGAAAGGATTGATGTCACATCTTTGTGCTGTGCAGCAATGCTGTGATCACTCTGAAAGCCAGGAACAGGGTATTTAATTATCATAGCTAAAATAAATCGCTGAGCCACCATGAAAATCCAGAACAGATAAATGTCTGAACACAGGGGAGGTGTGGGAGTTAATGAGCTGGAAGAAGAATTATTTATGTGCTAAGTGCTTTAGCAGTGCTAATATGGGGAAACTTGTTACTAGGCACATGGAGAGGCAAAAAAGTTGCTATCTTGAAATGTCTGTGATTTGAACAGAACATATGGGTGAAGACTGAGAGATACAGGGGAAAGAAGAGTGAAGAGTGATGATTCACAGGAGGCCAACTGAGGCTGTGACTTCTGTAAAGGGACATGCTTGGCAAGTGGGCCAGGGGCAGCAGAGAAATCCTGAGGGATCTGGACACGATCCCCAGAGGCTGCTTTGAAAAGAGGAGTCCTAGGGGAATAGTTCTAAGCTTTTGGCCACTTGGAAGAAATGTTTATGGAGAAAAGGAGGAGGAAGGAAAAGAGAGGCAGGAAGGGTGCAGCAGGGCAGCAGTCCCAGCAGAAAGCCAGCACTGGGGATGATGTGACCATCACACTGACCAAGATGTGCAGACAGCACAGTGTGCTCTTTGCATCAAAGAGTACATGTAGAGGGCATGGTTTATTTTCACCATAAACCTTAACTGCTCCAATTCCCTTTCATGTTTATGAGCGTAAATGTCCCTAAACTGGACATCAGCTGCAGCTTTCAGAGTGCAGTTCCTGGAGATGGCAGCAGTAATTTTCCAGCAGCTGTTCACAGCATTGCTACTTTGGTGAAACGTTGTTTTCTTCTTCATCCTCCCTTTGGATAGCAGAAGTTTTTTTTCCCAGATGATGGGTGCCATTTTATCCTGCGTAAGCCACCCATTCTGGCTACTCCTAATGGCAGTCATCTCCATGGGTACCTGAAACCTGGTAAGACAAGAAAGTGCATGTTGTAATATGTAGATATTTTGGGCATTATTTCCATAAGTGTGCAATCCATTCTCTTCCTTTCCCTGAAGGATCTGATAGGGAAGGCTCAGGTGGTGATACTACATGGACACCAGCTAGCAGCAAATCATCACTATGCCCTCAACCTCATCTGCCAGCAATGCAATGAGCTGAGGCACCATTCAGATGTTTTGTCTGATGAGATCAAAAGGAAGCAGACACGGCTGCAGAAGACCTTGGATCTTCATACTCACCTTCAGCAGGTAAATTTGAGGGATACAATGCCCAGAAAAGTAGACACTTAGCTTCTCCATGGGGTAAGTAGACAATCACCCTCTCCGCTTCTTAGCTGGAAGCATCTGCAATTTGCAGCTTTGCTTCAGGAGTTCATGTTAGGAAAGTGTTCTCTAGAGGCTGGAGGAGTGCATCACTCCTCACTTAGATGGTTAAGTTAGCAAGCAAATACCTGCTGGTGCTCTGAATAGTCAGCAGAACGAGGTGGACATCTCTAGAGGGAGATTCAGAACACCAAAATTCAGCTGCTGCTGTTGGTCATGCTTTCATGCTGTACCCATGTATTAACTGACTTTCAAGGTGTTCATACCCAGTGCAACAGAGGTAATGCTTTCTGATAAATTCCAGCCCGTTTTTTCATAGCCATTTATTAAGAATGAATAGAGCTGACTGTAAAATAAGATGACAGATTGGTAGATGGGCACAGCTGCTGTGTGCTAGCGTGGAGGTGGAGTCATGTGGCTCCAACGCTCTTTGATATCTTAAGCAGCATCAAAAAATCATTTAGGGAAATTCACACTAATTAAGCCAGAAGGCACACAGCTCTAATATGCTTGAGGCTATTAAGAAGAGCAGTGAAGTTTGACCCTGTCTCATTTCACTGTTTTGGCATAGTAAGAAACTTTTTTTTTTCTCTGTGTGTTCCACTTGAGTGTTGTGATCTGTGGGGACAAATGACTCCTCAGCAGCCTCTCAGCTGCAGGGCAGAATCCTCTCCTGGGCTCCTTGCAGTCCTGGTTGGTGTTGGTGGTCTAGCCCATAGGCTCTGCTGGAGTCCCCTCTGGTCCTGCTCTCCCTAATCTCCCTTCCCTGTCCTACTTCAGTTCCTCTTGTTCTTGGCTGTAGTGTGTGTATTCCAGCTGAACCCCAGCCTGATGCTCACCTATTAGCTGGGCATGTTAAATGTAGAACTTTAAAATTACATTTTTAATCCTTGAGGGTTTTAAAACATTGATGCAATTACTTTGATCGTTACTCCCAGATCAGGTTTGCACTGATCCAGGCACTTGTCTCAAGAAACCTGCCTGTTTTGTTAATTCTGTAGTCCCCCCTTCAGATTTTATGAGATGGATAAATGAAAGTTTGCTTGTAATTTCATTCAACTATGCACTAAACAGTGCTTCTGTGTTGGTTATACTGCTGGTTTTGTCCAGGTACAAGTGGGATCACATCTTAGCTGGGCATGTTGAGGACTGCAGTCACCCTCCAGGAAAAATATGGGCTTTCTACTTTCAGATCAAAATGCAGTTACTGCTGAAGTCAAGTTCCATGTTGAAAATAGTGATTCAGTAAATGATATTCCCCATGGGGTTCTTGACTTAGTAGGGGTGCTGCTGATGGTCTCACTCCCTGTGTTTGCCCCATGCTGTCACAGGCTCTGCAGTGCTGTGATGAAGGTGCCTACCTGCTTGCCAACCAGCAGATGGATAAGTGCCAGTCTAAAGAAGGTGCTCAGAAAGCCCTCCAGGACATTGAAAGATTTCTTGAAAGCTCTTCAGCCTACTTAAACTATGATCCCCAAGCCCTACACTGCGATTTTGAGTCGGTCTTAACATCTGAACTGAAGGTAAGCAACTGCTCCAGGTCCTTGTTACACAAGTGACAAGCAAGATCTGGTCCTTGTGTGGTGTTGTCACCTTTACAGTGTTTTGGGTGAAAGTGTCAAATAATGGTAACTGTTTGATCACGGGAGTTTTTTTTAACTCCCCACAGTGCCAGATACAGTCAGTGCAAGTCAAGCTAGAAAATGTTCGGAGCATGTTTGAGAACCGTCAGTCTTGCTTCAAGAGGCTGCTGGACAAACATGTGAGGCCTGTCCAGTTAGTGGCTCCTCGGCCAGAAAATCCACCGAGATCAAAATCACCATTATTCTCTCCTAAACATGGTAAAATATTTTAAGTTTATGGTGTTTTCAAGTTATATTCTTGCCTAGGGCAAGAAGAGTAAGGCCAGGAATGGCTTTGAGAAACCTTGCTGGCTGGTACAGTTGTTGCATAATGTTGAATGTATATGAGACGTTTTATTATCTTTACAATTTTTGTGTCTAGCTTCTCATACCTGTGTGAAGAATGGGGCTGGTTTGCTTGGTATTTATTTTCACTTCCTGCTCAGTGAGAAAGGAGAGCATGTACTTCCAGTTCTGCTTTTCTTGCATCCTACGTAGCTGAAAAATTGTGAATTAGTACTACAGGACTAAAAGAGCAAGGGTTACACATTTATTAGCATACCCAGTGTACGTGGCACTCTCCATAACTGTCTGCAGCTGGAGCTGACATTAAGTTAGACTGATGTTTGCAAAGGAGCTTGGGGAAATGAAGAGCTCAAATCTCATGAACAGAGGAATGAACTGGATGCCTAACTCCCTTTGATTCCTTGAGAATGTCTTCCTTAAATCCCAATTGTCAAATAATGAATGCCTATGAAGGTATAAATTCTGTTTAAACTTAGGTCACTGAATGTTCTGTCTTCATTGTAGTAGTGGGATGTGGCATAACATTAGCTTTAAATCATAATGTTAAAACTTTCATCTTTGCCAGCTGTGTATCTGTCTGAATTAAAAAGTATTCCAAAATACTGTCCATATATTTTAAACCAGGGACATGCTGTTATGTGGGAATATTAAATTCAGTGATCTGACTGCAAAAAGTGCTTAATCATTTGTGTTTTAACACAATTTTTTAATGATGAATTAATGAACAGTGCTTGTAGTGAATTGTAGCAGGTGTCATACAAGCACGAAAATGGCTCCAGTTCAGGGAGTGAGTTAAGTAAATAGCCAAGCTCCTGGAGGCATGAAAATGAAGCTAGGTCCAGCGAGGGGGATTCAGCAGCTGAAAATGCAGGCCAGTGCATCAAATAAATCCCAAATTTTGTTTTCCCAGGCTGATGCAGCCTTCAGTAGACCACGCTGCCCTCTGAACCCCTTCCCTCAATGAGAAAAAGACTGAGTCTTCAAACAAGAGTGTTGCCTGTTTTACCTAATGTAATTTTTCCTGCTTTCTAGAAATAGTAAAGTGTTAAGGAGGAATCTCTGACTTCAGACATAGGGTGGACACCTCCCTGGGATGTGTGAGCCCATCATCAATCAGCTGGGTTTATTTCATGCCTTTATGAGATGCAGGTTTCTCTAGCAAAGGCCCCAGTCTCCTGCAAAGCACAGGTCTCCTCCATTAGTGCTCTTGCTTGAAGAGACCATCAGGTGTGGTGAAATGAGCATAGCCAGCAAGCAGGCAGAGACAAAAGGCTTCCCTTCAGATAGATCATACCAAGAAAGTTTTTTAATAAGGCCTCTGCTTGACACGAAACATCAAAATGCTGCATCAAATGCTGGTGTGATGTGCAGTGTCAAAGGCACATGCTGGGCCCTGCCAGGAAGAGCTTTGAGGTGGATGGATTTCTGGCATGGATTGGAACCAAACCACCTCCAAGTGTGTTACTTTGGTCCTCATTTCCTTTCTTCCTACTGTTTCTTTCACATTCTTTTTCTGTCTGAGGGCAGACATTTCCTCTTTCATCTTCCCCCTGGATTTAAAGCCTGTCTGGTAAATCTGGTTCCTATTTGGAAACCACTTTTTTTGGGAAAAAAGAGTCAACCCATCCTGTCCTGGGATGTGAAATGTAGCAAAGAGCCCAAGTGCTGGAGTTAAGTCATTCTTGCAACAAAACATTGAGCTACAACTGATGAACATCTCCCACCTAAATTCCCACCCATGTTCCCTTCCTCCCAGCAGGACTCTTCCAGTGGCCTTTATGACCATCTGTGTGCCCTGTGCAATTTGATATTCAGTATAGTTGTTTGAGATATCATTTGTTTTGTCAGTTTGCTTATAGTATTAGCTAACTAATTATTCATTCTTAAAATGTATACCATTTTTCCTTGTGACTTAGTTTCTCTCTGAACTATCTCCTTAATTAGAGATTTATGTACATTACATAATTGTGGCTTTTTTCTTTCTACCCAAGGTGTGGATTTTAATTCCAGTTTGAAATTTTCATTTGATCTCTCTCTGCCTGGGAAGAAAACATCAAGAAAGACTCCAAGTTCTCGCAAGGTAAAAATTATTCATGATGTCTAAATGGGTTTTATACACTGAAAAGCTGAAACCCTTCTAAAATTGATTGTACTTAGACTTTGGATTTTAAGGTGCTCTTTTTTTTTCTTCTTTTTTTTTTTTTTTTCTTTAAAACAAACAAGCAAACAAACCTTTTCATATCCCTGTGATTTAACTGGATTAGTCCAGCACCTGAGATCTATCTTGGATTATTTTTCCAAGTCACAGCTATTGATTTCCTGTGTGTTAATCCCTGAACTTGTTCTTTGCATAGCAGTGATGTCTATTAGGAAAACTCCACATCCGCAGGTATTTCCCTTATGGAAACTATTCCCTGGTCTCTGCACTAACAAATTATACTACCAGTATTTTCGGATTTCATATAGCAGAGTAATTTCTGGGCATATTTGGCTACCCACTCTATGCTATGCCCTTTTAAAGTTTTGTGCCCTGAAAGATTTCTTAAAAGGAAGCATTTTTCAAGGGGCTGGGCTCATCCTGCCTTCACAGTGACCTCCCTGCATCTCTTCCCAGTGCATCCTATTTCTTTTCCAGATTGAGGTAATGCATGACTACCAGGAAAAACGGAATTCCTTGCAGACTTTTATTTCAGACAGTGATGACAACTTAGATATCCTAAAAGGGTAAGATACACTAAAAAGGTTAAGTTTTCACCCTGTTTACAAAACTCAAATTTATGTTTGTTTCTGGCCAGTCCTTGCTCCATCAATGATTTCCTTCAGCATGACCTGGGTGTCATCTCTTGCATTTTTACCTGTTTTATCATCTCTGTGTTGGTTGTTGATGAGATCAGACTGTGTTTTGGGCTAGTTGAACCACACTGACTCCTTGTGGTTTCTTTATAGATTTAAAAATAATACATTTTACTTTTTTCTTTATTTTAGTCATGTCATAAATGAGCTTATAGAAACTGAGAGAGTCTACGTAGAGGAGCTCTTCACCGTTTTGACGGTGAGTGACGTCTTCAGGTTGCTCATTGTTCCCTGGTGACTTGTACAAAGGGCACCTGACATTCTGTCAAACTAAGTAAAAATGTGATGGGACCATTTTCTACCAAGCTGTCAGATCCCAAGCTAGTCATAAATTCTCAAGTTTTCTCCCTAGCTTTTCCTTGTCAGAGGCATCTGCAGGAACAGGTGGTGTCTTTTCATCTAGAATGAAGGAGAAGCTGCCTGTTTGTACACAGAAGGACTGGTAATTACTTTTATCAGTGCCTGGAAAAATATACAAAAATCTGACATTTTTAACTGTTCCCTAATTTCTTTTACCTTTTGAAGACAAAAGAAAGAAGCTTGTGCTTTATCCTTGGGAGGGTTCTGCCTCAATACTGTGAAGTTCATTAAGGGATAAAGCTCATTTCTTTAGAAACCAGATTATAATTTCTCTTGCTGCCATTTTAGACACTTGTACTTTATTCCAAAATAAATCTTGCTGATGGCTAAAACAAGTTGGCTGTTAAATACCTCTTCCTCCTTACATTTCACCCAGAAGCAAGCAGGATATAAATCTGTTGGACTGCTGGTAGTTACGTGCAATAGCTCTGCACTCATTGGTTTCTTTGTCAAACCACACTCCACATGATAAAGCAGTTGGCAGATATGCAGATTTATTATGGTGCAGATCAAGTCAAGATTGAGAAGAATGGACAGATAGATGGATGTTTTCTGAAAACAGTGTTTCCTTTAAAGAGGGAAGCCTGCTTGAAGTGGTTAAATATAAATTACTGATTTTCCAGATGCTTATCTTGTACCACATCTTTAATCGGCTACAAAGGGCCTGCTTAGTATAAAGCATAATGATTCCAGCCATACTGAGTGTGTGAGGTTAATTTGGGAAGCCAAAGAAGACAGGCTGTACATCCTAAATGCAGTTTTGCAAATGTTTTTGCTACTCATGTTAAAAGGGTCTTAGTTCTGTGCAATGCTCAGTGAATAATGTGGCCAACTTGAGCTGTGGCTGATCAGCTGTGGCTGAATCAAATCAATTGATGTCTTCTTTGCAGTGATGGTCCTGAGCTCTGGCTTTGACTTTTCCCCTACCCCACAATTAGGATGTTTCCCCATCCTGTGAATGTTTTTGCATTGGTGCAGTGATGTAATTTGACAGAGGGGAGCTTTGCTTTATTTCCTAGTTCCACCCAACAATTTGTAGTGCAGTGGTGTCCCTTCCATCTCCTCTTTTCTTGGGAGGCTGTGATTTCAAGAGGCAAGTGGAACCCCAGAGGACAGAAATCCTGAGGCACCAAGGAGACTGAGATGCTGGTACTCACGGGCTCTTCTACAGGACAAAACACCCGTGGCTTTCATTATTTGATCTCAAACCATGTCTCCTTGTAACAAGTCACCTCATACCTCACACACCGGTTCTTAGGAGCGTATGTAACTTCATGTGCTATATGAACATGCTGTCACTCCTGTGTCCCGTGGTCATAGCAGCAAATGTGCTTAACCCAGACAAGTTTTCCATGGGAACCTGTCCTGCAATGAGGCCATAGCAAGGAGAAAGTGACCACAGTTTGCCTTTGGTGAACACAGAACATCTTCACAGGAACTGTCCCAAGCCATTCCCTGCTCCAGCACAACCCCACGTACCCAGGAACTGAAAGAGAAGGGGCTAGGGGCAAAAATAAGGAAATAAAAGGGATATTGCATTTAGAAACAAAGCAGATTGTATTGCAAGTCTGTTCATGTCCTTTTTTCACCTGCCTTTGAGGAGGTGCCAAGCCAAAGCCTGAGCAGCTGAGTGATGTGCCCCTTTTGCATCCCACAGGGCTACAGAGCTGAGATGGATAACCCTGCCATGCTGCTCCTCATGCCTCCCGTGTTGAGGAACAGGAAAGATGTCCTCTTCGGAAACATGCCTGAGATATATGACTTCCACAACAAGTACAATCCTGGCACTATTTCCCTTCTTACCAGACTGATTTCCTACAATGATTAAACACCCAAACTGACCAATACTCACCACTGTGTTTTGTTTCGTCCCCTGTCTCTTGCAGAATTTTCCTGCACAGCCTGGAAAGCTGCCTGGGAGCACCCGAGAGAGTGGGATTCTGTTTCCTAGACAGGGTGGGTGACTCATTTTCACATACAAAGCATACTCAGAGACCAGTGTTTCTCCTGGTTTGTCACACTCTGCAACATCTCAGTTATGTCAGCTGAGGAAGATGCTTGTGATATGCAATAACCAGAGCCAGGCAGGGAGTGGAGGTGTGTGCCCAGCAGCAGATGGGGAAGAGCAGCAGTTGAGGCTACACCATGGTCTGCTGTGATTCCCAACAGTGGTTTTTTTTTTACCCAAACTCTGTGACTTTTAGATATTAGGGTTGGCAGCAGAGATTAAAGCAAATTTACGACTTGGCTGTTGACATTTGGCTGCCCAGCAGGTTTATGTGCATGTGTGTGATTTGCCTTTTGGCTTCTCTTGCAGAGAGAGGATTTCCAGATGTATGAGAAGTATTGCCAGAACAAGCCCCGGTCAGAGTCCCTGTGGAGGCAGTGCTCAGAAAGCTCCTTCTTTCAGGTGAGCTCTTGGTTCCTGCCAAGGCTGGCATCAACCTGGGACACTTGATTGTCCTAAACACCCTCCTCAGCACCTCGATGACTTTGCAGCCTATTCTGTTTGTTTACTGATGCATAGAATCCTCACAAAAATAGCAGCTAGAGTTTCTTGTACATGAGAAGTTTAAGGCAAATGCATTCATTATAATATTTTATGTGTTTTTATAAAATTTCTTCAGTTATAGGCACCCTGTGATATTTCACACGAAATCTTTAAAGTCAGCAAACCATACAAGTCATGCTGCTGGAATAACTACCTACAGTTGGTGCAGAATTCATAATCTGAATTCTTTATTCCAGGAATGCCAAAGAAAATTAGAGCACAAACTTGGGTTGGATTCGTATTTGCTTAAACCAGTGCAGCGCCTGACAAAATACCAGTTACTTCTGAAGGTATTTCATATTCTGTTTTGAAAGGACATCAGAAGGCAGACTTGTTTTCCTTTTTGGTTCCTTTTTCAATTGAAGGTTACCTGTAAGTCAGCAGCAAGCCTCAGATTTCATATTGCTTGTCTTGGCCCTCTGTAGTGACTTCCAGTGTGGATGAAAATTCACCTACTTGAAAAAGGACCAAGTGCTTTTAACAAGCTGGTTTTATGGGGAGAAAGACTCTTTGAATCTGCTCAGAAATGTGAAATAACAGAAGCACTTCTAAGGAAACTGAAGCAGAGATCATAAGAGTGTGATGAATTAAATACATTATACTGATGCATCTCTTCTCCCTGGGTTGCTATAGTGCCTGTAATCTTTAATGCATTTATCCTTGTGTCCCTCTTCTGAGGCAGGGCTGTGCTGTTATTCCCACTTTACAAAGTGTGAACAACAGTGGGGTGGTGGCTTCTGAACTCACCTTCCAGCTTCTTGAATGAAGGATTACAAAGTCAAGGGGCTGTAAGTAGGCAGGAAAGATATGAAATGAAAGTTACTTGAAATCAGTGGAATAATTCCCAACTCCTTCTGCTTGTTGATTTGAAGGCTCTTGATTTTATAAAATCTGTTCCTTGTGTCTGCCAGTCATCTGCTGCAACTTAATTTGTAGGCATATATGACATACTGGCAGCTGCTGGGAAACCTGAGCCTTATTCTCCATTTCTTACCAAGCAGGAAAACACAACACAAAGAACTGAGATGAGTGTGATGCTGCTCTATGACCTGACACTCTTAATGAAACCCTGAAAAAATGGGCCATGCTTCAGTGATCTGTTCTACCCCTCATACTGACTGCTTTAGAGTGAGTCTTTTTTCCAGTGACATGTGAAAAAAGAAACTCAGGCAGTGCAGGTTGCTCTTGGGCATTGGAAACTTTGGGCAGGATGGAAAATGCTGCTTTGTTCAAGTGCAAACACGTTCTCTTCTATTTCTATTTTCAGGAGCTGCTAAAGTACAGCACAAGCTGTGATGGAGTTCAGGAACTTCAAGAAGCTCTGGTTGCAATGCTGGATTTGCTGAAGTCAGTCAATGACTCTATGCATCAGATTTCAATAACAGGATATGATGTGAGTAGATTTGGGTAACGAGAGACCTTGCACAAAGCTGGATGGTGCATTGTGTCCCAGAATGTATGAGCTAAAAACTACACTGGAACAGCTACAAAATGGATGGGATCAGGGAGCTCTTACAGGTGCCAGTCTGCCATCTGATTTCAGGATTTTGAAAAATATCCACATCCAAAGGACATATTCAAAGTCCTCTAGTGCCCACACTTGCCATCTTGTGGTTCTTGAGAGTATTTTTTCCAGCATGCCCCTTAGTTCTCCCATGGCTTACTATATAAACAACCTGAGTGTCTTCATAGCATTTCTCATTCAGCATTTAACTAAATACTCTCTGATGCTGATTTTCACCCTTGCCTACTGAAGTTCTTGTCCCTTCTAGGACTTCAGGGAAGGGTAAAGGGATGGCTTTCTAAACTGCTGGTCCCAGTCCTGGCCTCCTTGGACAGGCTATCCTCCAAGGTATCAGTTCAGGCTGAAATCTCACCTGCCCTCTCCCACTGAAGTAGCCAGAGCCCTTGGCCTGGAGTTCCGTAGGAGCTGGAGAGTTTTCCTGAATTCCTAGTTCTTCCAGTTATTGACTGGTATCCCTTCCCATAGACCAGCTGCAGCCCTGTGTCTAAGAGCTCAGCTTCCCTCCTGGCATCCTGCCATCACTCCCAAAAGATCATCTGATACTACCAGGAAGACCTATTCTTAGAGGGACGTGCCTTGGAACAGAGCTGGCCCCATCACTTGTCATTGTTTGGACAGTCCTCTTAACATTTTAACTGATGTTTTTATCTCTCTGGTTTTTTGTTTGTCATACTCTCACCAGGGTGACCTGAGCGAATTGGGGAAAGTATTGATGCAGGGATCTTTCAGTGTTTGGACAGGACACCGAAAAGGTCCAACAAAAATGAAGGATCTTGCCAGGTTCAAGCCAATGCAGAGGCATCTGTTCCTGTATGAGAAGGCCTTGGTCTTCTGCAAGAAACGAGAGGACCATGGGGATGGATATGACAAAACCTCATCTTACAGTTTTAAGCACTTTTTGAAAGTAAGGACTCTTTAGTTGGGGCCATTGCCGTGTGTATTGTAAACAAATAACTGCACACCAAGAGAGTGTTTTACCTCTGACCCAGTGACTTGTTTTCTGCTATTAAGAGCTGTAATGCCCCATATAGAAGTGCCATGCCCAGGAAAGGCTGTGGGTTGTATCAATGGGCTGTGAGGAGCCCCATAGCTGAAGCAGCGTCTGGACTCAGGATCACATATGTGATGGCATCTGCCAGGGAAATGGTGCTGTGGGCACATCCCAGGGATGAGGAATGGGCCTTCCCACACCCCTAATCTGCTTTCCAGAAGTGGGGGTGAGAGCGTGAAACTGGGGAGGCTCTTTGCATCTTTCCTGGCCCACCTAGGAGAACGAGGGGACTCCTCATGCCCCTGATGCCCAGGGAGGCTCTTTGGGGCTGGGGACTGCCTGGCTGCTCCTAAGACCTCTTTCCTAGCCAGGAGAATGCAGAGATAACTCTTCTCCCCCTTTTATTGCCTTTCTCCTTTGGCAGGCTCTAACTGTAGCTAGAAGTACAATTATCAGATGAAGAGGGTAGCCTATGACAAAGCAGGAGGGACATAAACAACTGTCCCAGGCCTATAAATGCAAACTATTACCAATAAAAATCCCAAACTGCTTCTCTTAAAGAGAGCCCTCCTGTCATACTGTGTGTGATGAGCACTTAGAGCATCAGCGTTTAGTCTCAGTACTCTGCCTTGGTTTTCATGTTAAATAAAAAGGCAATGTGAATATATCTTAGAATGGAAAAAAAAAAGGCACTTGAAGGCAGGGCCCTGAGGCTCAGATGCTGCAGGTCCCTGATCTCAGTGGGGTCTGGGGAAGGGGATGCCACAAGCAGTCAGAAAGCCATGGAACAGTAAGCAAGTTTGCTCAACTCCAGGGCACGTTACAAATGGTGTATTAAAAGCAAGTCCCAGACCATATGTTTCAGTATTTAAATGTTTTTCCCAAAGAGCACAATTCTCTTTAAGGAGAGCTCCTTTTCCCTGTAGTACTTGTTTTGCCATTTGTGCTTCTGAAAGAACTGAAGAGGTGGTGTGGGGAAAGCCTGCTCGGAGGAGTAAATCCTGCACTCAGGAGTTCAGGCAGTATGGCCAGGGTTTTGCTGTGCCTGGAGTGGGATCATTTTCCAGTTGTTTGTATTGCCAGACTGAGAGGCTGTGGTTAGGGAGTCCATGGATGCTGCAGGATTACTGCCGCACACATCTGTTTTCAGAATTGCTGTCCCCAGGGCAAAATCATGTTTCTGGAGCCAGGCATTTGTTTGATTCATGATAGTATCAGGAAATCAGTTTTCTTTGCAAGGAAAAAGGACAGTTTTCTGGGGGCTCAGGATTAAAGCAGGCTGTTGTGTAGAAGCTGTGTAACTGGGTGTCTGTAAAACAAACAAACAAAACCATAACCCTTGGGGTAATATTTTACATACTACGTAAAAAATCCAGTGGTAAATACCTCTTCAGCTGAGATTCAGTGACTTAGAGAATGCAGGTTCATAACTCACTGCAATGCCAAGTAAATCAGCCTGCCTGGTACCACTGTGGAAGTTGATGCAGATGAACACCAGAGCCTTGCACTCAGCCCCTTCTTCTGCATTGCAGTGAACCAGCAGCTGAGGGACAGTAAATCCTGGTCAGGGGGAGGACATAGAATTTCAAAATCTTCTAGCATGAATGATCAGACCTTAGATTTTTCTGTTTCTGGTGCTTTGTTTTGCATCCTCATAGTAGATAATCTAAAATTTCTAATATCTTGATGCCTGGGCAGTTTTGTAGGAGCCTCTGTAGGAACTGTCCTGCTGAGCAAGACATCCAGAACAGGCAATTGCAGTGACCAGATGAGGTGCTCTCTGTGCTGGCCTTCCAACAGCTTTCATAGATTTCTTTTTAAAAGTTTTTAAGTTTTCATAAAATCAGAATGGAGCCTGCTCCAGCTTGCTAAGGCATCACAGCACAGGATATGATGTTTAAAAATGTTCAGGACTATGCTGCAGATTTTAACCTCTGCATTTTTAAATTCCAACAGATGGGTGTAAAACTGCAGGCGTGCAAATTATCTCTGGCTGCGATCACCTTCTTGCAAGCTCACACCTCTTCAGAGAAGGTCTCTAGACTTCTCTCAAATGTGATCAGTGTGAGAGGGACATGAGGCACAGAGAGACTGGGAACCAGGGACTGCTGTTAGTGGAGGCTTTTCTGCACCTGGAGGCAAATGCTTTCTCAAAAGCTCAGAAGAGCTCTGCTCTTTATGCCATTGAAGAAATGAGGAAAGCTAATCAGTAGCTTGCTTCCTATTTACCAAATCTGTAAATTCTTCTAGTCATTCAGACAGAAAGCTCTGAGGATGCAAATATTAACAAAGAGGAGCAGCAGTGTTAAACAGATGCTCTTTTTAAGGCCTTATTTGTATTTATGCTGGATTTATTTATGATACATAGAATTATTAGAGATTATACAGAGTATAGAATTTATAGAGTAATTTATCATAGATGATACCATTATTATTAGATCTATTTCAAAACACGTAAGCAAGATAATTTAGGTTTTTTTGACCATCCATTATCAATGAGAAATTGCTAGCAAACTGTGAGAAGATGGTTTATGTGATATCAAATATTAAAGCATTTTTCATCTTTGTAGCATGTTCAGAAGGTAGGTCAGAGTTCTCCTGTTCCTGAAGAGTTTTGTGCTCTCTAATCATGGTTTGAGCCCCTTACTCATCTGGGTCATATTCCACAGATCCTGAATTATTTATGCCTTTGGCATTCCCATCCAACTTATCAAAAGTGGTCTGTGACAACAGGTACCTGAGTACAGCAGCATTCAGCCATGTCTAGCCTGGAGTCTGTGTCCTTCCCAAGAGCCAGGTTTGTGGCAACTCAAGCTGTGTGTCTAGAAATTAACCCTTCTTTTGGAAACCTTGGGATGAGGTCTCAACAGCAGGGATGGTCCAGGGACCAGAAGAGGTTGAACTGAAATTCCTAAAGAGTTAAAAGCTTTACAAGTGAGTTTTAAAGATTGCAAAATGCAACACCGAATTCCATCAGGAAGTAAACCATAATATTACCAGAAATAATGTATGCAGAAAAATAACACTCCATGCATTTATAAAGCTTTGTAAGCCTCATCTGAGAAATTCAGAGATATATGAAACTCAAAGATATATGAGATGACTTTTCAGTTGGTTCCACTGATTCCCAAATGAAAAATCCCCTAAGATCCATTGATTGGTTTCAGAAAGCTTTTACAAATACAACAAACTAGGGGGATAAGTCAGGTAATGACTTTCAATTGCTATGGAAATTAAAATTGATGAAATGTATTAAATTGGGTGAAAACAGAGTTGTTTAACATGCTGTAAAGTGTCTGGGATTCATAGGGAAGAGGGAAAGATTTGTAACGTTTAAGTTTTTTTATCTTTTGAATTTGCAGATGAATGCAGTTGGAATAACTGAGAATGTGAAAGGAGATCATCGGAAATTTGAAATCTGGTATAGTGGGCGAGAAGAGGTCTATGTTGTGCAGGTTTGTAGCTTCAAAAATCTGGATATTTCCCCATCCTCATAGCAGAAATAAGGAAGTATCTTTATGGGATTATCAGACATGTAACTTGCATTTTCCTTCCTTGCTGCCCATGTTGGTGCTCACAGAGCTGACCAAGTTGGCTTTCAGATCATCTACAAAATAGTAGCCTGATTCACCTGATTTCTTCCTGATTTTTCTTTCCTTTATAGCATTTTCAATAGAACTGTACAATGGCTAAATGCTTGTCTAACATCCTGTTCACAGGCAAACATGTTGTGAAGCTTCTGTTGATTTTTTTTTTTAAATTAGTCTTTTGCCCAACTTTCTTTTTTCCATGTTACAACACAGTAGCCAACTTAACTTGATGAAGCAGATATATGAAGCCAAGTATATGTCTATTCAAAAGGCAGATTTGGCCTTTTAGGTGGTTTGTAAAAGAGATAAGATGCATACACAGGTTTGCTTTTGCCTTCACTCCTCATGTTGTGATGGCTCCACAGTTTCCCCTGTGTTTTGCTTGGGTGTAGTGGGGATCATCTATTTTAAAAGATCAAGAATGTTTAAAATTTAGTGGTGGCTGTGGATATAAGGGGTTTTCAGGTAGTTACAGCATAGAAAAGTAAGATTTTATTATGATGATTCTTAATTCAAAGTTCAGACAATTTTCTTTTCTTCCAGGCCCAAACAGTAGATCTGAAGATGGCGTGGTTGAATGAAATAAGAAAAATTTTGTTCAAGCAGCAGGAACTTATAAAAGGTACATAGGCCAAATTTCTCTGTGATATTCACTCTGCAACAGAACCTTGCTTATTTTCACACTGGTGATCTTCAAATCCACTCGTTCTCACAAAAAAATTGATTTTCAGAAGAAGCCTAGTAGCACAATACTGGACTGAGGCCTTGGATTACAGAGGAATATCATAACTTAGAGTATATGAAAAGTAATCATAGAAGCACTTTTGGTTTTTTATCATTACCTTAGGGATTCTGTTATGTTTGTTATCATAGGCTTAATACAACAAGATACATAGCAGATGCCTATTTTTAAGCATATTAGAATCTTCAGTGGCATTCTCACTGTTGAATTTGTGCTAAGATGCCATCATAATCATAACTCATTCTGTGCTTGGTAAGAGTCCTTGGCTCTGCTTTTCTCTAAGCAGAAATCATTAGCATTGTACAAAAGGTCCAGCTTTTAAAATAACACTTCAAATGTCATGGTTACCAATTAAAAAAAAATGGATTTTAAGCTGATGTTTGACCTCCTCACAGTGGAGAAGCAGCAGCCCAGCTTGTGCACGGACCAGGTCCCCCTCTCCTCCCAGCTGAGTGATGGGTGAGTCCCAGGACCCACACCAGGGGTTCTGGTTGGTACCTCCCATGGGTGGGCACCCTGTTCCTTCTGGCATGTCCTGGCATGTGCTGTTCCCCCCACCCCATTTCTGTCTGAGACCTCTGGGGAGGGGCAGGAGGGACATTCACATCTCCCACAGTGGCAACAGGCTGGGGACAGGGTCTGTAGGGACTGGGGACAGGGTCTGTAAGGGCACCCTGAGGCCATCACCTGGCAATGTTCCTTAGCTGCAGCTCCTCTGTGGATAGTGACAAAGAGGGTGCTCAAACTGAGGGGAAGAGATACTGTAGCAACTTTATTTCCTCTTTCAAAAAATTAAAACGAGGTCCTGAAATCCTGAGCCTTTGTAGAAACACACATTACAAGGAGTCATGTGGGAAAAATGAGGGGTATTCCTGGGTAGATTCCAATTGGACACAAGAGGAAAATATTTCAAAATGGGATGAATCAGCCATTGGAATAATCAACTCCACAGGGAAATGGTGGATTCCCCAATTCTTACCATTTCTAAGATTCAGATGGACAGGCTGCTTGGCCACCTTGTCTGGATAAGATGCTTTTGCCAAGACATATTGTACTGGATGACTTTTGAGGGTCCTTTCAGCTTGGTTTCCTATAATTATAAATTACATTTTTTTTTTTTTTTTGGAACCTGTTTTACAAAACCTCGTGGAGTTTGCATTCATTCACAAAGGAAAACTAAGATTGGGCTTTTTTTGTTATTATTATTACTATTTATCCCTCAGAAAGCAGCAGAGAGCCTCCATAAGCTCAGAAGAGAACGACTCGGAGCGCACCAGCCCAGTGATGTTGGACAGTGGTCCCCTCTCCCCCCAGAACAAGCCCCACAGAAGTAAGGACCCTTCCCCTTCCTTTGGGGAGTGCTTTGTGGGTGCTGGGTACCCCAACCTGAGCTCACACTGTCTTGCAGGCTGGACAGGAATGTCACAATCCCTGGAAATCTGTGAGGGGCTGGAGGAGTGGTCGGGTCACCAGTACCTCTCCAATTGCTCAGACACTGAGGAAGAGGACGGGAACCAGCTGGTTAGTGCAGAGATGGGATAGTCCTGAAGCTCAGAGTGGTGCCTGTTTTGGTCATTTCACTTTGTTTAACTTGGCTAAACATTATCAATTTATCTCGCTCATGTTTCTCAGATTTTCCAATATCTCCATTTTAGGGAATGAGGAGATGTTTCAGCCACAGTTTCTTAAAATAATTTTAATTAAAGTAGCTGATAGGGCTTTGTCCCATTCCCTGCAGCAGTCAGAAATAACATCTGCTTGATGAGAAATGTAGCTAAATAAGATAATTTTTTTCTTACTACCACAGTCTCCAGGAAAATACAAAGCCCTTGCAGACTGCAAGAGAAGAGGATCAGAGGACCTGCTGGTGAAAAATGGGGATGAAATTCAGCTTTTGCATGAAGACGGTGAGGGACAGTGGTAGGTATTTTAGGATTACTTTGCCATCTCTCTCAGAGCCTGTAGGGACTGTAAAACCTCACTTGCCTGATGAGACACTCGTTGCAGCTTCTGATTAAGTTTTAGACTATTCCAGAAAACTGGAGAATTCATTCCCTTGCCAAGACTAGGGGCTGTGGCCTAGGAAAACACATCAGGACTTTCCTTGCCCCAGGTGAGCTCTGTTTTAGCAACATCACAGCCCCTCCTGCCATGTGCTTCCCAATTCTGATGATACTTCAAATGAGAGCCCTTCACTCACCCACCTCAGCTGCTGGCTTTGTTCCTCTGGACTTGTTAGCAGCCAGATCAGTAATTGTGAGACATTTTCATCCCTCAGACAGCTGGACAAGGGTTAACTGGTTAATGGCTGCAGACCATATTTCTGCTAGATTCAAAACTGTGGTTTGCAAGGTAACACTGGAGAGCTGATTCTCTCCTGGGGTTCTCTCTCCTCAGGATGGGAGCATTGCCTGGGAAATTCCCATACCCAGCCTTCTGCTGGGTTGTCTCATCTCAGAAGGCAGTGTGCCCTCTTCTGATTTCTGCAGCAATTTGGCAAAGATTTTTGGCTGTTTTTCCTTTTCCAGGATGATTTCTGACCAGCTCCCATCAGACAGCGTGGGAGAGTAGGTGCTCTAAAGCCTGGTTTGGGCTATGGGAAGGGTGAGATTAGCAGGAGCCTGGATCAGATTTGTGTAGGCACTGGGCTCTACACACAGACACAAATGTCCCATGGTTGATTTTTGGCTGACATCTACAACCCTTACATTTCAAGAGAAATCCAGCTCATTGTTAGCAAAAGCAAAATGTGAAGCAGCTCAGTTCTCCTGAACACTCCCCTCCTCTCACAGTGGCTTCAGCCAGTGCTGGGCAAAGATTTCTCACACCAAACTTTTTGTTATAGCAGTGAGTGAGACAGAGAAATGTCATTTCTGAGCATAACTGTTTCCAGCTGCCTATAATTTGACTTGAATTTACTCTCATTACCCTGACTAAATTAGTCCTACCAGTCTACCTTAGTAGCAGAGGACTGAGGAAAGTCATTGCCCTTGGCTCTATTGGTGGTCAATGGAGGGCAGCCAGCACCTCTTGAGAACAATGCAGATCTTAGGCAGGATAACTCATGCTCTGGACAATCCTGTTCCTCTTTACTGACTAGAGAGGGGCCCAAGGAAGCTGCATTTTTTTAAATTAGGTTCCTAGAATTAGGTTTGAAGAATTATTTAAAAGCGTGCCCAGCTCCTGTTAAAATGCTTCCCTGGTTTGAACAAGTTCTTGGTTGCACCAATTGTGCAGTTGTGTAGGATGTACCCATCTAAGACTTCTCCTGGGTTGGTTTGTTTCTTTTACTAATACCATTGTTGTTCAAAGGTTGGTGAAAAACCTGAACAGAAGAAAAGAAGGCTGGGTTCCTGTCCACAGTTTGCAGATAGTTGTTGGTGACTGCAGATTTCGGAATGCCAAAGTTGCAGGTATCATATAGCACGCCTAGCAGAAATATCTCATAACTTCAATCAGGTCTTTTAAGCCATTTGCATTACCCTTGATGTACTAAATCTGGCTGCATATGCCTCTGCAGGAAAAAAAAAACCTAAAAAAAGCAGCTGCTCCAAAAAGCCTGCAAAAGTAGTAAATTAAGCTATTTTTGTTTGTTTGTTAACACCTTAAGAAATTTCTGTGACTTTAGTCGTTAGTAAATGAAAACAAAGCATTTAAAAATGTAGATTTCTTTGCAAGAGCACTGGGTAGAAGACTGGGGGAGAAGAGATGGAGTCTGATCAGGGATTCCCATGACTGTTTTGCCTTCTCATTTCTGTAGCTCAAATTCTGGGTGAATAGGAGGTACCTAGGGCACATCTCCTCCTGCTGCAAAAGTCACTGTGGTCTGACCCCCAGCACTCTCCAGGCAATACTTCATTTCTGCAGCCTCACTTTTACCCTCTTTGCTTCCAGCTTGGTAATCCATCATTAGAATAAAATAGACAAACGGGTTACCTGGGTTCCACAGAAGGCTTCTAGTCTCAAAAATCATATTTCTCATTTTCTAGCCATAAATGTACATAGAAATAGATAGGGATGCATAACATAAGACACAAGAAAATGCCTTAAGAGCAGCCTGTCACCCTTGCCATGTATGCAGTGTGTGTTGCCTCATCACCATGCTGTCCTCTGGAAATGGGAGACCAGGGTTTGGGAGGAGAACAGCTCAGGAAGCCCACATAGGTTTAGTCCATTAAAAACAAAACCCCAAACTGTTAGGGCCATATGAAATAATTTTTCAAGTAGATGTCTTTTTAAATATTTCATTTTTGCCAAGAATCTATTGTTTTGATGAACATGAAGGACGTCTTCTGAAAGGCTTAAAATTCCAATCAGCTCAGTTTTCCATTATATTTCAGTGAAATCCTTCCTGTACAAGAAAGTATTTTTTTTATTCCCTTTGTTGCAGGGCAGTCAGATTTCCCATGATGGAGGTTTTCTGCCTTTAAGTAAGGGAAAGCTTGTAATGGGCTTGCAGCACAGCTGAGACAGTTCCACTCACTGTGTTCCCACCCTGGACCACCATGTGTTGCCTTTTCAGCAAGTCAGGTTATTACATCTTGCCAGGTCCTGGACTGCAACCAATGCAGGAGGTTTCTCCAGCCATAAATATATTCTGAAAATAGGATGGTGACAAACTTTTAAAGAGTGGTTTACTTAGTCAGTGCTCATATCCCCCACAGCCTCAGAGATTCACAGCTCCAGGCTGGTTTACAGGGTTGCTGAGTACAAACTAAGGAGAACTTAGAAGAAAACTTAGAAGAGGAGACTCCAGGGAGACCTTATAGTGGCCTTCCAGTGTTGGAAGAGACCTACAAGAAAGGCAGGAAGGGACTTTTTATAAGGGGATGTAGTGATAGGATGAGGTGTAATGGCTTCATAAAGGGGAGGTTTAGGTTAGACATCAGGAAGAAATTCTTCACTGTGAGGATAGTGGGGCACTGGCACAGGTTGCCCAGGCAAATTGTGGGTGCCCCATCCCTGGAAGAGTTCAAGACCAGGTGGGATGGGGCTTGGAACAGCCTGGTCTAGAGGGAGGTGTCCAGGGGGTTGTGAACTAAATGATCTCTAAAGTCCCTTCCAACCCAAACCATTCTGTGACTTGATGAACCTCTCAAGACAAAACCTCAGAAAGCTCCTGTAAGTGTCACCCCACTGCCCAGATGCTTTGTAGTTGTGTCACCAGTGTCTGGTGACAGTGCTGAGGCTCTGTTTTCCCAGTTAAGATTAACTTTGTTCTCCCTCATGGATGCTCATCCTTTGTGCAGTCTCTAGGCATAGTTCTAATTTTACATGCACTCCAGGCAATATTGTCAAGTGATGTAGGATGTTTTCTTGCTGTTTCCTAGAGCTGTTCCTAGAGCTTTTCACTGACATATCCTTAGAGCCATAGTGTATTGACACATTTAAAACTGATTTACAAACAGTACCTTTACATTTAGCACTTCCTTGTCCTCTATGGATTGGTCATTTTGTACTGCAGGGGACTTCATAGCACTGACTGCTCAGGGACACAGACTGGACTGGGCTCTTTTCTGCTTCTTCAGAAGATGGAGCTCTTGCTCCAGCATAGCAGAGGGAGAATTTGGAATCCAAGCTTGCAAAGTAGGGGCAGGAAGGAGCACTGCAACCCTCACGTACTATTGGCTGTTTGTGCTAAAATGCTCTTTTGCATGTAAACAGGGTAAATTTGATTACCATGTTGTAGGGTCTCCAAGAGCTAGAGCATGCTGAGTTGTTTAGAGCAGGGGGAGAGGCAGTCCTGGCCCTTTCCAGGGGTAGTGTCTCCATTATTGCTCAGCTCCAGGTCCCCACAATAAAAATATCTCTCAAATCAGAGAACTGCATAACCAGAATTCATTCAGATCTGGGATTTCGATCTTCTTTCAGTGCAAAGCCCTTAGCTGAATAGATGAAATGATTCCCTTACCTTAACACCTTTTCTTAGGTTGACACTGTAGCCATAACAAAAACCTCCTACCACAGGATAGCTGGTGCCTGCACACTTGCAAGCTGTTCCTCACCCCTTCTAGTTCTTCTCTGTCCCTGCTCTTCTTTTCTCTCAGCACATGACAAACAGATGCAAGCAAAGGGAAACTTGTTATTCACTCCCGAATTTTCCCATCAGAGCAAAATGAGGCCAAAGCATTTTCAGCTTTTTTTCACCTGACCTTTAAAAGCTGAGCAGGGAGAAGGGCAAGTTTCTGATTTCCGTTCGCTCTGTGGAAGTCGTGAGACTGATTTCTGTTGTTAGAGGGAGCATGAAGTACAGTGGCCTGATTAAAAAAGGGACTCAGATGAGAAATGATAAATGCCTTTTTAGTTGTTAGATTATTATATATAAAAGGAATATTGATACAACTTCCAAGCTCTTTTAAACAGCAAAGAAGTTGCTCACAGAATTAGACTTGAGCCCAAAGGCAAGGTGCGTTTGAAGCAGTCACGGGTGGATGCTCTGTGCCAGGGCAGGTGCAGGCACCCACTTGATTTTAGGAGGATGTAGCCTCCTGTTTCATATGCCAGACCCTCTCCTAGTTTGTTCTAACACCCCACTTGCCAAATTCTCTCTTCCAAGCCTTAAGGGCATCTCCTGTGTGTGCTCTTTGTGCAATAAAGCTGAGCAAACGTTTCCCCCATTGGTAGTACTGAGCTTGCCTGTCCTCTGCTCCTGGTGGCCAGGGCAGTGCTGGCATTGTCCTCTTGAGAGAACTTTGAGGCAGCCCTTTACGTGGCTCCCTAGGCCATGAGGCTGGAATTTGCCTGATAAGGGTATTGTACATGACAGAGCTCTTGCAGGCTGGCATAAGCATGTTAGCTGCAACATGCAAGTTTTGTGTAAGTTGTGTTCAAAATGCCACTGCTAGTTCTGCAGACACAGCAGAGCTCTTTGCACTATTGCTCATGCACTTTAATGATTGCAGCCACAGGCTTTCCTATTTATGCAGGGTTCATTAAAGGTAATGTTGATTTCTTTTTTGGCCTTTGAATGGTAAGACAGGGTCTCCTTGTGCAACCTACCATGCCAGCCAGCTTTGCAGAACAGCTTTTTGTAATGCTGTAGAAAACCATTTTGAGAGTGACAAAATAAGGAGCCTAGAGAAGATAGCAGCTGGCCATGCTGTGATAATCAAGGGATAGATGGTGAAATGAGTCAAACCCTGTGGTCCTGCCTTAGACAAGGCTCTCACTGAAGCTAGTGGAAGCTCAGCTTTTAGGGAGAACTGCAGGAGTGCACTTATTTTATTTTTTTTTTCAATGTTATACAAATGTTACATGATTACAGGGAACAATGTATTTCTTGGAATAAGATGCTTTAATATTAACATCATTCTTCATTACTTTATAGATGCTGCCCTGTGTAACACGAGAAAGTTTAGTTCCCCTTGAATTAAGGGTGAACTGGTAGCATCCTATTTTCGATGCTCTTTGGAAGCTTTCAACTAAGTGTTACAGAGAAATAGCACAATAGTTGGAGTTGTCCTGTACTATTCATCACATTCACAGACCTTCACAGCCTCATCTGCACTGAACGGGACTGGGGTCCTAAGCAGCTTCTCATAGTCATAAAGGAAGCCATTCTCTGCTCTTTCTTTTATTTCTCCTGTGGAAAGTACAGTATTTTATTAATTTTACCTGCTGTTTTTCCATGACATCTCTCATCTTTCATCAGAGAAGTACACTACAGTTTCCTGACACTTTGTTTAGATGCTTGAAATTTCCTCTACAGGTTGGAGGCTTTACCTACTTATTAGCTGACAACAGTTGAAGTTGCAAATAAAAGAGTTGAGTTTTGGTAAACCAAAAAAAAACAACAAACACACCAAAAACCCCAAACCAAACAAAGAAGCTGTATGTCCTGCTTAATTGATTTTATGAATGGATTTTTCTTAAATATCTATTTCAGCTCTGTGAATGTAATGTTCTGTAAGAGCACCATCTGGCTGACTCACATGCAGAGATGCAATAACACTAATGAGCCTCTTTTTTGCACTTAGGGTCTGGCTCCAGCCCATTGCAGTCAGTCCCACTGATTTCAGTGAGGTTTGGATCAGGTCAAACTGACAACTCAGGGCTGTCGCCAATCACTTAGGGTCCCAAAGTGTCCCAAGGCTGAAACCTGTATCTAGCAAGTGTTGAAGTTTACATTAATTGTATGTACTTTTGGAACACGTGCCATAAATCCAAGTTTAATGTCCATGTTTGCACTAAGGATGTTCTTGTGATCAGACTGTACTTTTCAGCATCTTTAACAATAATGTACCTGTTGAATTTTTTGAGAAAGAAAAAAGAATACTGAACGCTTATCATTGAATTTTTGTGTTTCTTTGTCGAGTTTTGCTTTTGTAGAACATAGGTGCAGGTGGTTTGACTTTTAAGCAGATATGTGCAAAGAGCATCTGATGGTGTTGAGAACAGGGTCAGTAGTTTGCATGCAGTAGTGAATTCTCCCCGTCCCGTCAAAATGAGACATTTTTTACCATGAACCTTCGTGGAGGGACCTTGATGATCTGACTTGGATTTGTGAACCATGGGTTCTTAGACACAGTCCCAAGTTGTCGAGTTAAAAAATACTGGGGTTGTGGTCTTTTTGGTGACCATTTTTCTATGGAGGAGTTGTTGATCTGTTTGATGGCTGTGATTGCCCGGGGGTTCCCCACCAGGCTGCCACGCAGCAGTGGGCATTTCTCCAGTTCAGGTGGCCAGTATTGTGGGTAAAACCCCCATATACCCTCAAAAATGTGACCAGCTGAGTCTGAACGAAGCAATGCTGCAAGATCTGGGAGTATCCCAGTGTTCCTCAGCCATTGGCAATGACAGATTATTTCTGCAGATTATTTCCATCTACTTTAAAATTGGTCACAGTGCACGTGCTGGGTGGAAAAGTAGGAGTCTTAAGTTACTGTTGGGGCTGTCTGTAGTGGTAACAGTGGTGGTAACAGTACATATTTTGAGGTACAACTGTAAATATTTGTCCCAAACATAGCACACATTGCCTATTAAGTGGTTTTAATTTTTTTTTTTTTTTTTTTTTGTCTTCCATAGTTTTAAATCTAAGCTTTTATTAATTTATGAGGTTGATAAATTCTGCAAATCTGAATGTACAGTCTGAGATTTTTAACATTTGAAACTTTGCACACAACATGGTATGTTACCTAAAGTATGCTGTTGAACTAGGCTCTTCATGTACATGTTATTAAAAATTACAGTAGAGTTTTCTCTGACTGCAAGTTTAAATGAACTATATTGTATATGTACCTGTAAAAAATGTGTTAAATCTATATTTAAAGATTAAAAACTTGTTAAATAAATCCATATGAGAGTATGAGTTCTGTCCAAAGGCATCTCTGCTATAATTCTAGAGAAAAAAAAAATAATTCTCATTGTATTTATTTAATTACTTTAGAACAAAGTTTACCTTCTTACATGCATTTTGATTTTACAACAAACAGTGACAGATGATCCCATTAGCTTCTTGCTGGATGTCATTGGCAATGAAATTGGGAGAGGCACCTCAGCCCTCATACTGATGTCCAACATCTGAAATAGCAGCTCCAGAAGTCCTGCCCTGGCTCAGGGTGTCTGCAGCCCCAGCCCCCAGGTCCTGCACCCCAGCACTGGGACCGTGGGGTGGGTACACAGGGGCCTTGTGGGCATCAGCAACCTTCTGCATGGCACTGGAGAGATGCCATGGTCCTGAGCATGTGCCTGTGCACCAGCTGCCCACCACAGGCATCATCACAGAGTACAGTTCCTGCAGGGCACACTGGTTCCCCATGGAATACACCCCTGGATTTTTCCATGGAAGGAGATGTGAGATGAACCAGCACTGGGCAGCAGTAAACCTCCTTTCCTTTGGGATTATTCCCTCCAAATTGGGAACCAAACTAAGCTCACTGAGTCATCCTTCCCTGGAATGCTACCTCCCCTTCACTGTGCCTGGGTGCCAGCATCCATCCCAAGTATGGGGCAAGCACTTCCAGCAAGGTTTCTCCTACCCATTCAGGTCTGGGGTGTTGATGGTAGGGGTGTCCTGCACCATCTGAACACAACATCTCCCAAGCCCATTTGGGGAGGGCAATGCTCCATCACCACCAGCCCCTGTGGCTCCAGTCTCTAGTTTAAAATTACTACTATGGAGACCAGGAGAGGTGATGAACACTAAGCAATTCTCTTTATAATAGTGCTCCACAGCAATGAATTGGATGAAGCCTGACATCACCTTTAGATGAGTTTTATGCAGATTTTTTGTAATTTATACAGCAAATTTATGTCATTCTAAAGTTGGAGGAGCCCTGTTTGTTGCCCATGATCCACCTCAGATGAAAATGTCTGCCCGGGAGCACTGAGGGTGGGCTGCTCACAGGGGCCGTGGTGGATGTGGATGCCTGAGGCACCCAGCCCTGTGCAGCACCTGGGACAATGCTGGTGGCACAGTGGCACATGGGAGCTGTGCCCCAGCTCATCTATCTACACCAGCCTCTGCATTTGGGATTTGGGGGCTTACACCATCCCAGCAGTGTTGATGCATTCAGGAGTGTAGTCATGGGTAATCAAAAGGGCTTTTTATTTCCTTTACTGCCACGTTTCCACCACGTTCTCAGCTTTTGCCTTCCACAGGCAGGGATTAGTTCATCGAGAAAATGATGAAAATTGATGAATTGGTTCATCGAGAAATGTTTATTAAAATGCAACAATTTCTGAAAAACACACTGATTACCTCTTCAGTCCATTCCCCAGCCTGTCAGAACCACCCGCTGGCTTAGGTAAGCTTTGTGGTGTCCTTTATCCACCTCAGGTACTTGGAGACCCTGGTGTAGATGCCGTATTTACCCGGCGTGGCACATTTCTCCCCCCAGCTGGTGATCCCTGTCAGAAACCACGTGCCCTCAATCTCGGTGGTGTAGGGACCCCCGCTGTCCCCCTCACAGGTGTCCCTGCCCCCCGCCGCGAAGCCGGCACAGAACATGTTTGGCAGGATGGTGGTGGAGGTGCTCTTGAGGCAGGTTGGCCGATCCACAAAAGGCACCTTGAGGACCTGAAGGATGGTGGCAGCCCGCCCGCGGTAGAGAGTGCTGCCCCAGCCACTGACTGTCCCTGTCCCGTGCTTCAGCAGCTCGTTGGTGAATTTCTGGCTGCCGATGCAGATGGGGGTGACGTAGCTGTTGAAGGTGAGCGGCTTGTCCAGCTCCAGGAGGGCGATGTCGTTGTGGTGCTTGTTGATTGTGGCGTTGTAGGTGTAATGGGGGAGGATCCTCACCACCTGACGCCGCTGCTCGGTGTGGTCGTCCTCCTGGGTGTTGTATTCACCTGCAGAGACAAGGGGGGCTTGGGCAGCAACCACGTCCTGAGGATGCCATCCGGATGTGACGCCAGCCCAGCAAGGTGGCTACAAAAGGATGAGCTCTGCAAAATCCAGCCCTCTGGCTGCTCCAAGCCTGGTGGCGAAAAGGCTGCTGGCTCCTTGTCAAAGGGTGATGGGGGTTCTCCCGTGGCAGCAAATCCTCAGTCCCCACAGCTGGCACGACCTGAAGCCCCAGGTGGGACACTGGCAGATCTAGTGCCATTGCCTCAGATGGTTTTGTCAAACATGGTGGTAATGAGCTTATGAGGAGGGATCTGGGATTGTTTATCCTGGAGAAAAGGAGGCTGAGGGGGAGACCTTATCAATCTCTTCAAGCACCTGAAAGGAGGGTGTAGCTGATAGGGGTTGGGGGGCAGGAGGTTGGTCTCTTCTAACAAGTTATAAGTGATAGAGCAAGAGTGAATGGCCTCAAGTTGTGCCAGAGGAGGTTTAGTTTGGATGTTGGAGAAACTTTTTTTACTGAAAGTGGTGTCAGGCACCAGCACAGGCTGCCCAAAGCAGTGGTGGAGTCACCATTCCTGTAGGTATCTAAAAGATGTGGTGCTCAGGGACATGGTTTAGTGGTGGCCCTGGCAGTGCTGTGTTACACTTGGTGATCTTAAAGATCTTTTCCAACCAAAATGATTCTGTGATTCCATAATGTATCTTCTTTGCCATTTAGGAGACTCAAAGAGCTGTAAGGGGTATTTCCTTTACATCAAAGGAAGGAAAGCCACTAGAATTAAAACCTTTTGTTCAAAATAAGTCTTTAGTGAAAAGAAACCTGACCTTGCCTTTTCTGATACCCCCTGGCCACGGGGCAACAAACCTTCCCCCAGCCCCAGGTGCTCCTTGTCCTCACTGCCAGCTTGTGGCTCAGCTGCCAGTGATTGCAGCTTCAGGCTCCTCTGGCTGAGCTGCTGGCAGCTCATTACCTGCTTGTGGAAGAGGTAAAAGGAAGGGCAGATGTTCTGGGGTCTTTGGTCTGTAAGCAGGTAGAGTTTGTGTCCCTTCTCCTGCCTGGGCCCTGGCTGTGCTGAAGACTGGACTTTTCCCCATCGCTTTCTTGTGGCCCCAGAGGCACAGGGTGCAGTTCACCCCTTCTGGGGGATTTCTGCCTGCTTTGCTGGGATCTCCAGAATGTGCCATCTCCTCTAAACGATATCTGCTGCAGTGCTGGTGTCCTGTGTCTGCTGCAACCACCTGCAAGGAGCAGGAGGGAGCTTGTCCAGAGAGGTAAGGAGGCTGCTTGATGGGTTCATGTGGATGCTGGAGCCTGGGGAAGGCAGGTTTGGTGGCTGGTGCTGGGCTTTGTGAGGGTGTTTTTTGGATTTTTTTTTTTCTTTCAGCAGAGTGTGACATCCATGCAGGATGTGTCTCCACAGTGAAAATGCAAGAGGAATGTGGGGGGAGAGTTTGAGAGGGTTTTTCTTATGCTACCATTGCTTACTATAGCTGGGGTCCTGAAACTACTCTTCAGGGATAAGAGTGGAAAGGCAAAGAAAGACAGGAGAGGGATGATGCTTCCACTCTCTGCTTTGGATTTTTGGGCCTCCTAGGATGCTATATTCAAAACTGAATGTTCAGTATGAGTGGATGTGAAGGAAGCAGGTGTTGCCCATGCAGTGTACATAGTGCAGGCACAAACCCAACATTATCTGAAGCCCTACACGTTTGTATTTTTCTTTCTTGAGTTACTGCCTGTCCAAAATCCTGCTCTGGAAACCCAGCAGTGCTGCAGAGTGGTGTGAAGGTAGTGCAAGGGGAGCTGGCTGATAACATATCCTAAATGGAGGGGTATGTGACATGCAGGAGAGAGCCTGAAGGGAGAGGCAGTTTGCCTGCAGATACAGAAAAGTAAAACTTTTGTCCAGGTGGGAACGTGATTTTCTAGGACTGGTTTTGCACAGGGCATTTTGCACCTTCTCATGTTGGTGGGTTCAAGGCTGGGTTTTGGGCTGGGCTTTCCAGCAAAACTGCATGAAAATAGATAGCAAAAAGTGATGTGTGTGAGCTGTGAGGATCATCCTGCCAGCTCTGGGAGGGTGGTAGCTATCCCTGAGGGTCTGGCTGGGAATACCCAGAAGCTTGGGCATGTTGATGTGGGAGATGAAGATGCACCTGGAGTCCTCTTGATGAGCTTGTTTGTGTAGATGTAAGCTCAGTGCTTCAGGTAGAATGTAATTTTTGTCACTAATAGGTGTCATAGTGTTTAAGCAGAAAGCATGTTTCTCTCATGCCTCCTCTCCAGGCTCCTTGTAGCAATCCCTGAACAGGTCAGTGTTCCCCCTCCTGGACCTACCCACATCACCTTCCTGTACTGGTTTGTCACACAGGGGAGAAATAAATAATTTAGGAAAGCTGTTTCTGCCACAATTCTCTAGCAGGCAGTCTGGAAGAGTTGGGTACCAAGAATCAGGGAGAAATGCTATTTTTTTTTTTTTTTGAGCAGAGATACATTTGTGTTTTGAAGTGGCAGAATCACTCCCTGCAGTCTGGCCACACTGCCCCTGCCAGACTCCCCAGAGACCCTGCTGTAAAATCTCATTTTCCTCATACCAGCCCAATTCCTCTACTTCGGTCCCTAAATTATATTTCATTCTAAAGAAGTCAGGAGAAAATAGTCACCTTCTTGCATGTAGTTAGCCAGGTTGCTGATGCCTGTCTTGCACCAGCCACATGAATCCATTCTCTGAGAGCTATGTGAAAACTTAGTGTGACCCCCAAGAAAGGCAGAAATCCCTAGTGAGGTCCTAGCTGGGTAATAAAGATAAAAATCCACCCCACCAGCTCATGAAGCAGCACCTTAACTGTATCCCATCAGGGTTTTAAGCATCCAGTGGTCCTCCCTGGCTCAGGTGAGACATTTGCAACACAGCCTAGCAGCTTGGTGGCTTTGGGACCAAGACCAGCCCCTACTCACTGCCACCAGAGGTGGTGGCACCTGCACAGACCAAGGTGCCAGAATATTCTGATCAGGGTCCTGGGTGCCCTAAAGCCACCTGTGTTGCCCATTCTGGGGGGGAGTTTGATACCTTGTGCCTGGGACTGCCAGTCCTGTCCCACCCCCCTGTGCTGCCCCGATGCCACCCGAAGGGCTCACCTGCCACAGCAATGACGTTGTCACCAGGGCTCAGGCAGTGTGCTGCTGTCACCACCCATTTCTCATTGATGATGGACCCACCACAGAAGCCCACACCATTGCTGTTCGTTAGGAGAACCTGCAGGAGGAGAAGGAAATCACACCTGTGGATCTGTGTAGGTTGGAGAGGAAGTGGAGGATTGGTTTGGCTACAGGGCAGGTGGCCTCTAGGTCATACAGACCCAGTGCTGCCAGAAATGCTGCTCCTCATGCAGTCCCTACCACACCCCATGTCCCCTGCTCCGTCACAGAGGGTGCCCAGTTCCACTTCTCCTCCCTTGGCTGCAAGGTTGGAGGGATAAACCTCAGCATAAAACTCGGAGCACCTGAAGTACAAACACTTCCATGTGTATTTTACTGGTGCCCAGATCTTACCTAGTTAACTAGGGACAAAATCTAAACATGCACATACAAAATGAGTATCTCACTGCCTCAGTGTTTACAGGGCACAAACCAGGACATCCCTCATGACAAAAGTTCTAATCCAATTGATCAGCTGTCTCAGTGGACTGTGCTCAAAAGAGGGATTTCTCTATAATTCACCCATCTGTGTAGCTCATCACTGCCTATCAGCCTTGTGCTTTCCACATTTTTACTCATTTAAAGCCTTGTTAGGCTGGCTGCCTTTTGAGGAGCTCAGTATCCAGAATGAAGAAGACAAAGCTCACCCATGGCAACGCCCTGCTGCCAGCCCCATCCCCTGTGTCCCATGGGTGCTCTGCCCCAGGTGCTCCCGGCTGGCAGTACAGGGTGCTGGGGCCACGGCAGAGCTCAGCACCCAACCTGCCCCTGAGGCAGCTACAGAAGAGACAGTGACATGGATTCAAAGGCTCTCCACTGGGACCTGAGCCCTTGCAACCAATCCCCAAAACCACCCCCAAAGTCCAGGGTAATGGGAGCACCCCTCTGGCTGCTGCCTGGATCACATCAGGCTGCTGAGCATCTTTTTTTTTCCTGCAAAACGATAACCAAGACTTAATTTAAGAGGGTGCCTGGTGAGATAAAGGTCTCCATGAGCCCAGACAACTAGCTGGGCTTGTAGCATGTAAATTTACTTTCTTTATGGATACTATTTTCTCATATTTAACTATCCGGCTCTCTGTGAATGGGTGCTGGATGCCAGCATCACCTCTAGCTTGTCCCACACAAAGCTTTTCCAGAAAGCTCTGTGTGGCTCAGGCAGTGGTACAGCCTTTTCCTTTCAGATACGAAACATGACCTCCCAGCAAAACTTCTGCTTCTGGTGGCCATGTATGTCCCTAACACATTATTGGCTTTTTTAGCTGTGAACTACAGGGCAAATGCCTCTTTCTGACCTATCTGCAAACCCCCTGCTCACTGCTGTGCTCCCCCAGCAGACAGGGAGGAATTGGCTGATCTGTTTGAATGGGGATTTACACCCCTATGTGGGCAACTTTTCATTGACACCATCAGTGTCAGTCTGTGCTGGAGCTTGCAACAGAAAGGTTTGCTTTTCCTAGAACCTCACCTGAATTTATAATTTTATACTCTCAGCCACTGAGATTTCTGTGCTCGCTGAAGCCAGAGTAGAATTTAAAGACAATAAATAACTTTGAAAACCACCCAGCCTAGGAGCTATCTTTTTCCTTTTGAGAACAATTTTGAAGTGTTTGCAGAGTGGTTTTGGAGGAAGTTTCTTTGTAGCTCCCTGCCCCCTCCCCAGCCTGTTATGTCACTTATGGGGAGGCAGAGATGACTGTGATGTCACAAATAGAATGTAGGGCTGGAAAAAGAAAGAGCAGCCAGATTTGGTACATGTCACACAAGGACAAATCCTGTGTTGGTATAAATTATCATGGATCTTTTGAAACTGAGGGAGGCAGATAAAGCAGCTTCATTGGTCATTGCAAAGCTGGGCCTTGCACAGTTCCCCTCCCTCAGCCTTCAGCTTAATCTTGGTAGATTCATGGACTATGGGATAATCTGTATCTATAGCTCAGAGCTGGATCCTTTGTGGCCCACCAGGTAAAGCTGACTCTGACTTCTTGCTTTTTTCCTCCGGTAGCCCTCAGATGGGCAAGATTCCTTGCTGTGATATTAAATGTAGGATAAATAAATAAATAAAAATAATCTAAATGTAAAAAAGGAAAATGGAGAAGAAAACTGTCCTTGCACTTAGAAGGAAAAGAATAGAGAAGAGTGACAGCTGGAGCTCCAGGAGAGCTGCAGAAAGAGGCAATACCTGCCAGGGCACCTCTCCTTTCATGCTGTCCGACCCACCAACCACCCGGGTGCCTGTCTTAATTATGGGTGTGATTTTTGTGGTGGCAGCAGTGGTGGTTTCTGTGATGTTGTCAAGCATCTCCTCGTGAGCATCGTCGTGGTCATCATTGGTGACGTTCCAGTGCTCAAAGGTGTTTATGGATCGGGTGAGTTTGCTCTTGGCTTCCGGAGCTGTGATCTTTCCACAGGGATAAGGCACTGGGAGAGAAACAGCCATGGTTAGGACTGGCAACTGAAAGAGCAGGAGAGGGGTCGAATTCTGCCTTGCTCAGCCCCTTGTTCCAGCACTAACATGGGAGATGCAGGGCTGTGGACCGACCCCTGAGATCTTACAATCTGCTGCCTGTGCCTTTGGGCAGCAGGGTGGGTAACCTGTAGGAGTAGCAAAAGCATAAATTGTTTCTGGGCTTTAAAAGTGAATTCTGAACAGGTTTTAGAAAGCAGAAGACTTGTTAGTGAGAGCAGAGGTCTGAGGGGCAGCTGTGCCTGTATTTCATGGGAGGCTGAGGTGCGTGTTGGGAGCCTGGAGCCTGGCTGGCATCTCTGCAGCAAGTAACCTGAGCACAATAAAAGTCCAGCTGGGAGAGGGCAGGAAATAATATCTGCCAGTTGTACAGATAATCCTGCTTGGCACCAAGGTGAGGAAAACATTAATAAACTCTAGAAAGACTTGTAGATTTTTTTTCTGCTAATGAAGATCTCATCCTTAGGCTCATTTCAGACGAGCGCTTCCCGTTTCTCTCCTACCAAGTGTGTGCTGAATTCCTGCTGATAGTGGCAGTCAAAACAATAAATAGCATCAGCCATTGTCTTTCATCTGAAAAGCTTTTGACAGCACTGTGCAAACAAACATTAGTGCAAATCAGATGTAAGCGTGGCCTATTGAGATTCCTTTGTGGTGGGTTTTTTTTGGTTTTTTTCCACACAATTCACTTTAGGAATAGAGCTGAAATAGGTGTTGAAGGATGGGGAGTTTTACCCACAAGGTTAGTGTAGGAAATGAAGGTTTCAGAGTCAACAAAAGTGAAGCTGTTGCAGGAAGGGCAATTACCCAACCTGAAAGATAATCTTATTGCTAACAGTAAAAACTTTCTGGTCTAGTGGAAGTGATACAGCAGGTTGGGCAACACAGGCCTGAGCTCTTAATGGTCTCCATTAATAGAAGGACTTAAGGACTTCCTAAGATGCTTCCCATCACTGCCTGCTGAAAGTCAGCACTTTCAGGAGCTCAGTGTTCCTGGCTGTAGCTATCAGACCTTTAGAAACTAACTCACCTGTTCAGGTGCCTCCCTGCAAGCTTACGTGAGCAAATCTGTTACTCTCTGGTGTTAAAAATACAATTGCATCAAATGTTAAACTGAGCTTAGATGACAACTTTTTTTCTCTATCTTTCCTCTGCCAGACGTGCTGCTGAGATCTCCATGCCCAACTAACTTGATCCACTGAGGTGCATTGGGATTGCACGTGGGTGTAGTTGGAGCTGTTGTAAGAGACTAGGAGCAGGGTAAAATTGGGGAATGAAACCCAGACTAGCTATTCTTGTAGCTCTTTTTGAAGCTGCAACCTCAGGCAGCACATTTCCCCTCCACATTTCCCCTTGTGCTGCCTTGCCATCTTGCTTGTCAATGCCACAGCTGGGCCATGGGGTCTATTTGCTGCTGACTGTCTTTGTGTGTAGCTACAACACCCCCACAAAGCTTGACGTGGCTGCTCCAACTCACTGCATGATGTGCAGCTGTCAAACATCAGGAGGATGTACAGTAAGGACTGTCTTTTGTTCTGAAAAAGCCCAGAGCATAATCGATGCAGGATCAGTAACTAAGCAGTAGCTTTTATTGGAAAAATGTGGGAATGAGCTCTGCCTGGCTGGGCACCAGCCTGCATTCTGCTGCAGCTGAATGCAATTTTTCTGTCTCCTGAAAGCTGCTGATCCATATCTAGAAATATAAGATGTCTGCAACAGGAGAGGTGCCTGTGCCAGTAGCCATCTGAAACAAGCATTTGTCTTGTGGACAAATTATTGGACACCTGCTCCCCCTTTCCATTCACCTAGGCTAAAAAAGGCATTCAAATCATATCCTTCAAGCCTGACCCCACATCTGCCACTGGGAAAGTCGTGGGGTCAGGCTCTTTATATTTGCTAAGCAGAGAAATAAGGCTGGTTCCCAACAGGACATTGCATTTCTGTGAGATTCATGTATCTAAGCCCAGGACAAGCCCTTGGAAGCTTTCACCCAGCTCTCTTAAAAATATTTTAAAAGTTAACCTGTAGGTATACAGGACTTTCCATCTTCATGAAGTCTGTAACCAGAGGCACAGGAACACACAACTTTCTGTGGTGGGTCATGCCTGCAGAAGTGCTTGCAGCCTCCGTTTTTAATAGCACAGGTGAAATCTGAAAGAAATGGAAACTGTGAAAGCTCTTTGGAAATACAACTGATCAGAGGGTTATTGGGACTTGGGCCTTTGGACTCAGCCTATAACCCACTCTTTTTCACCCAGACCATGGAAAACAGATGCTTGCTTACAAGGAGAGTGTCCTCCTTCCAAATACCATCCCTGCCTGTAGTGAAGGAGCATTCAGGACCTCTTTGAGAAGGCAGGTTGAGGAACAGTCCTACCAGAGGTCCTGCCAAGCCCTGGTGCAGCCTCCTGCCTCCAACAGCTCTGTGCTGTCTGAAATTTAGCAGCCTGACCCTAAAGGACTCCTGCAAATATTTGGTTAGGAGCCACGTGCTTTCCCCACCATCACCCTTCTCTCCTCCCCCCTGGTGCTTACAGCAATCCAGCCCCAGTGCTGGTGGAGAACACTGTGTATCAGAAGGAACAAACCCTGGACCCAGAAAGGGCTTTGTCCTGGGATTAGTGCTAGGCTCCTGTCTTAAAGCCTTGAGCAAAGCCTGACACACCAAGAAATCATCTTGGCCTGATGTGGAAGAGCCATTTCAGCATCATGTGTGATGAAACAGGTCCCAGCCTGAGGTACTGAGAGTTGTGCCTTCCTTCTTGCACTCCTCTGTGGTGGGAAAATCATCTCCTGGAGTTGGGAAACTACTAAGCTGCAGACACTTCATTCTTAGTTCAAAAAATTCACAGCAGATTAACTCCACTCCTACTTCCTCAACGATACCTCCCTTCCTGTAGCCATTTTAATGCCATCATTTACTATTTTTACAGTGCTCCTTTTCACGCCTTGCTTCTAGTGCTATTTTTGTGCCTGTCTCACTTCCCCAAGAAATCTGCAACGAGACTATTTAAATTTGATGCAGCTTTGAAATGCTCTTTTTAACATACACTCCTCTCTTGCCAGAGCAGTAGCACAACTAGAAAGAGAATCTTTTATTAGTGCAGCAAGTCTAGCACATTATGTGAGTCGTGCAGCCCCTGATTATATTATAAGAGCTGAATATCCCTCTTGCTTAAATTATCAGCTGTTTGGTTTTCATAAACTCCTCAACCCATTAGGAAAATATTTGCCTTTTGTTTGCCTTCAGAGTCAAGGTTGCTGGTGATAATTATAATTATGAATTTAGCCAAATGAGGAGGTTGTGAGAATCCTCCCACTCTGGGGACCACCTGGCGTGGGAGATGGAGAGGAATGGTGGGAGCATGGGGGTCCAATTGGGTCAGGAGGACACTGCTGCTTTCAGCAGGGAAGAATATTGTCCCTGACTGTGGAGCATTTCCAGCAAGGCTGGTGCTGAGGAGAGAGAGTAAGGTCTCTGCATCAACATTGGTGCTGGCAGCTGCAGTGAGCGACCTCGAGCCTGAGTCTCTGTTGAACCCTTTGTACCACCAAGCATCTTGGTCTTCAGTGGAAGTGGAGCTGGGGTTCCACCAGGGACAGGAGAAGATGTAGACATCCACTTCTCTATCTCCAGACATGCTCCCTGCAATCCCATTGCTGATGGGCTGGATTTGCACATTCACACGGTGCCTTACAGCAAGGGGAAGTGTGTCCCAAACAGCCCTCAAGTAGGATGAAACTCCGTGCCTCTTTTGATCCACTGGGATATCAAGTTGGGCAGAAGAGGAGCCCCAGGCCAACCCTCCATACGTACCTATCTCACAGTTTCTGCCTTCGTACCCAGGTGGGCACCAGCACACATAGGAACTTACTGCATCCTTGCAAACGGCTCCGTTTTTGCACGGATTGGGGTCACACTGATCTCCATCTTGGAGAGAAGACAAGAGAATTAACAAACATGAGCATCCCGTGGCTGGTGCCGACCAAGAGCTTGCTTGGTGCATGCTTCCTGTTAAAGACAAGCAGGGGACTGCACACCTGCCTTCTTTATCATGGAAAATAACTCAGATCCTGGCAGCCAAGAGCACAACAGACAATGTCAGCACCAGGGTAACAGCAGCAGCTCTTTACCCTTAGTCCTAATTGTGGACCCTGCTCATTTAGGCAGAACTCCTCTTTTGTCTCCCTCATGCAACATCTCAAGAGGACCTCATGTTTTGACTAAGTTAGAGAAAGTTAGTGGGCTTAATTCTTCAAGAGTGGTTAGGATCTTTTAACCTGAATTATTTTAACACTGCTTTGTTCTCTGAAGGTTTGGGCCTCTCCATTTGGGTTTGAAGGCCTCTCTGTGCATTAGGATTGAGAGCCTTTCTTTTTAAGTCTTTTACTATAAACTAGTCTAGATTTTTCTTGACATATCAGGGCTTTTACTTTCACAGTTGCCTAGATCTGAGAAGCTGGGGCTCTTAATAAAAATATCCAATATTGCAAAAATGAGTGATCTAACACTTAAGAACAGTAAGTTGGATAAATTAGAGGGGTGCGAGCCTTGGAATGGTAATGCAAAGACAAGGAAGAAGGTGGCTGGTAATGGTGCTTTGAGGAATGGGCTGGAATGCAGGAGGCAGCTTGGGTGGTTTTGTCTCAATCAAGGTTTGCTCATAAGGTGTGGGTCGTGGTTGCTGCTGTCTGGTGAGGGCAATGGGAGTTTGGCACCACTTGGGTGCTGGAACAGAGCTGAGCTCCTGTGGGCTGCACGTGTTGGGAATGGCAGCTTGTAAACCAAGCAGTAAACCAGGCACTTGGACAGGGGAATATACAGCATTTGTGTTTGAAGAGGGAATTGGTTACAGTAGCAAGGAAGCAAAGGCAGTGCTGAGGCTCATCTGTTGGTTTTTCAGAGGCCAGTTCTATAATGCAAGTGTAGCTTTTTTATTTTATAGCCTGGACTGACTAATCTGATTTATTTAAGGCTTTTTAGTGAGATGTTCTGGGAGCTTTGCCAATCTACAAAGCAGTTCATTTATTGAAATGTCCTTAAAATTAGTTGCAGATGTTTTAGTGGGCATTGAAATCTTTTTGTTAAGTAACTGAGGAGTCATTGGGGATGGAGGCTGAAAGGGAAGAAATAGATGGTGCAAAGTGGAGAAGCAAGAGTTTTGAGACCACTGGTGTGAATTGCAAACAGCTGTGTGCTATGATCATGTTGAGGTGCCACTTAAATATGGCATTTCCAGAGATTCACTCTATTGTGTGTAATCTGGAGGTTGTGTCTTATCTGGAGATCTCTGCCTGAGAAAAGAGCATTTGCTCTTTGCTGGAGGGGTGTTAATTATTGCTGTCCTGTTTTACTCAATATCACAGCTTGAACCCGAAACCCAGAGTGTGAACTGGGCTCAACAGCACCAGTGGTCTGCAGAAACTGTTTTTTATTTTGTGAGGTTTTTGAAGTCTGTTCAAAACCACTGCTTGAACAAAGAACATGTTAAGTAATTTTTTTTTAGCTTGAAATTGTACACAAACAGCAAATGCCCAGGAGGGGTGGCTGCAGGATATAGAGTGCATGACCCTGACTGGCTCTGCCACAAAACAGTTTCTGAATGCTGTAATACACTGGTTTCAATAAGCATCTGATACTTATACACAGGGAGATGAATATTATGCGTTTGAACATGAAGAAAACAGCTCTTACCAATGTATGTTTTCCAAAACTCCATCTGAAAAGGGAAAAAAAAAAAAAAAAAAAAAAAAAAAGAAAAGAAAAGTGGTTTCCTTAGATTTCTGATTTGTGGGCACTACCTGACTGAAGTAGTAAAGCCATGACTCCAAAGTGGCAGCAAAAGACTCTGAGGAAATCTGCCACCTCCATAATCCCAGTGGTGACCAACAAACCTTTAAAGCAGTTCCCCAGCCCAACTGATGGATCATAGAGAATAAAATGTAAGGGATGCTGCACTTGGCCCCTGCAATTTTTCCCCTTGTTGTTCATTCCTCTTTCCCCCTCTGCCTCACCTGAAGGATGAGGAACAAGCTATTTTGCAGCAGCAATACTCACTGTTTTCTCTGTGTTTTCAAACACTTCTCGGGCTTCTTCAAAGCTGCATTTTTCTTCTATGCATTCTCTCTCGAGGTTCCCAGGAATAAACTCTTCCAGTCTGTTGGAATTGGCTCGCCTTTGCCTCTGCAGAACTGAGTTTGCTTCCTTGTTCCCAATGAAAACTGCAGTTTGAGGAGAAAAAGAGGCTATAGAGGAACATCTGCCATCATGGGATGCAGCTGGGGTGGGCTGCCAGGGCCCTGCTCTCCAGAAAGGATTTTTAGTGCCTCGACCTCACTATTGCCCCATGGCCAGGGATGTTTCAGGAGTGTTGGAGATACTAACATGAGGTTTCTTTGGTTTAAATGCAGCCGGGAGAACTGAGAGTGAAAGTAGCCAATGGACAGAAATGACTGATGGCAAGAGGGTGATTGGGACTGCTGAAGTTCAATGCTTAAAGTACCCTAATGGTGTGAATGGTGTGAATGTTTCTTATCATAGATGCACAGACCAGAAGAAGATATTTGAGAGGAGAAAATAGTAGGCTTTTAAAGGCTGCCACTTGCTAAGGTCTTGTATGAACACAGGAATTGTCCTTTACCTGTCTTTGCCTATTGTCTGTAAAAGGCCATTTTCCTCAGCAGGCAGCTGGGGTTTTGGAAGCAACATCCCCTGGGCTGTTCTCCCTGCTCCTTGCCTTTGCCCATGGGTTCTACGTTTTCCTGCTGGCAGAGAGGTGATGCAAACCCTCCTCACCCCCTGGGTCAGGTCACATCACCAAGGTGATGTCCCCTCCACTGACTTTCCCCAGGGGACCTCCAGTCTAGGTAGGGGGGTCCATAGTGACCACCAGCCTCCCCATGGTGGCAACCTGCTGAAGGGCACCAGGACACGCAGTCCTGCCATGGTGTTGACACAAATGTTCTCCTGGCAGGACCACAGGAGCAAGGTCAGCAGCAGCCTCCCAGTGGCAACCACCAGCCAGGGTTTGCTCCTGAACCACTGCTCAGAGGTCCTGATCTCTGCTGAGACCTCTTTGCCCATCCCACCACTCTTAAAAAACAAAGCCAAAAAACACCCAAAACAAAACAAAAAACAAACAACCCCCCCCCCCCAAAAAAACAAACAAAAAACCCACAAAAAACCCAAGAACAAAACCAAAAAAACCCCAACCAACCAAACCAAAAACCCCCCACATTTTTCATCCCGAGGATTTTCCTGCTTTGCATCCCCAGTCTCTTCTTTCCACCCTCCTTTGGCGCTCTCAGCCGTGTCCCTTTTTGTCACCAGATGGCATGGCAGAGCAGCTCTACCCGGAGCTGCTGGTGGCCACTCTGGGCACGGACCCTGAGTTGGGGGCTCTGTGCTGAAGGGATTTGAACACCCGTGGGGCCCCTCCAAGGGCAGCATCAGCTCAGGCAGGCGGAGGGAACAGCGAGGGGCAAGTGCCAGCCCCCCGTGGCTACTTTCTCCTGGATAACTCACTTTCCATCCAGAGCAGACCCCAGAGACCACAGCCTCTTGTTTTACACCATGTTTCTGATGGTGTAACCATCCCCTTCACCCAGAGATCTTGCTGCAAGCGACTGGTCTGGTTTGGTTTTTTTTCAATGCTTTTTGGTAGCTGTACAGCAAGCTTGCATCTCTGCCCCCTTCACGTTGGGGTGCCTTTGGTTAAAACCAAAAAACAGTGCATTAAAATCCTGACCTGAATCTAATGTTTTTTGGCAGTAGGTATTGATGGATAAAGCACTGAGCTCTGAGGATGCCAGGCTTGCTTCCAACACTGCAGCCTCATGGGGGTGGTCCCCTCCTAGCTGCAGGGTTGTCTTTTATGGGTGGACATGAAAAAAACAACCCCAGATGAGCCTCTCTGGCTGAGCCAGGTGGTGAGGGCATGGAGACACTGGGGGGAAGAATGGCCTCATTGGAAAAGACCTGTCCCCTTCCCTCAGGCTCCATTGGACCTGTTCCTCGTCTTCCCAGTGGGCTGTGCCAGGCACCTGCTGTAATTAACCCACTTTATAGGGAGAAGTCATTTTAATGACTGCAGCTTTGCCTCCATCAGATCTCTCTAGGCTTTCTCAGTTGCTGCTTCACAAGCAAAACTTGACTTGAACTGAAGGTTGCAGACCCCATGGGATGACAGGCATGGTACTCCCCCTGGCTGGAAACCATCCTCAGACCAAGGATGTACTCACAGAGACAGGGAAATGGGGCTGTGGGGTACTCCTGTCCCTCCAGTCCAATACAGTATTTTCTTCAACTGGCTGGGTGGTGGTACCAATATGAGGCTCTGCTCACTTTTTTCATTATTAAGCAAACATTTTGGAAGACAGACATTTTTTTTTTTTTTTTAACCTGTTGCTTGCAATGTTTTAATGAAAGAAGAAAGGCCAGCCTTGCACGAAACAAGTATTCACACTGGATGTCAAGCAGCCTCTACTGGAATCATTGCTGGTACAGATAAATCAAGCAGCAGCCCGCATTACTATGTGTGATTGCCCACATCCATCAACTCCTCTATCTTGTCTACAGTTTTGGCTGCATCTTACAGTCTGTGTTAAATTCCTGCTGGGTTTGGCTTTAAACAATTCTCATGGTGGCAAATCCAGTGACTGTTTTATTGATGTGAGTACTTGCCTGTACTCAGGGAGTACACACTGAGGTGTGGATGTTACCCTAGCACGAGGCTCTCCTCTTTTTTTCCTTCTGTGCATGCGTGGGTGCATTCTAAAATGGCTGAATCAAGCTCAGAAAGCTTAAAAGCTGCCAAAGGTTTAAGAAAAATCCCATTCTTAAAATTAATCCCTGTGACACATTCTGTGTAAAATCAACGTAAAACCTATTATTTCATTCCCAAGAAAAAAAAAAAACCAGAGCTTTAAAGAGAGGAGCTATGGAATGCAGAATTTCCTCTGAGCTCTCACCTCCTATCAGACTGCACAAACTGTCCCACCATCAAGTGACAAAATTGTCCCTTCACCTGGGCTAGTAACACCCCACACCCAAAAGTGAAGGAATTTCTAGGTTTTAAATGGACCCACCTGCACTTTCATCACCAAGACAAGCTCCCAGAAGGAAAATGGAGAGAAGGAGGGGGATATTTGCCATCTTCTTCCTGAAACCTCCTGCTAACAAATTGTTCTGGTGGTGGAGCTCAGTCAATAGTTCCAAAGTGCAAGTGCTTTGTTTATTCTGTAAGGTCCCCAGATGTGCCATTGGCAAGGCTTTCAGTGGTAGTCTGGGTATTACATGAGTTTATTCATGTCCAAGGAACCTGCCAGGGACCTGCAGACCTTGGGCTTGTCTTCTGCCCTGTAGGATATTACTGCCATGTTTAGGTTAGAGCAAGGCACAAGAATAAATTAGTTCAGCTCAGGGAATCTCTCTAAAGCACTGGGTTTCCTATTCCTGTCCAGGTGATATTGCTGGCCATGTGGAAGTCCACACAAACATTTTCAGAGGCTTCAGGATGGTCTAAATTTCATCAAGAAGAGGTGGTGTGGTTCCCTTGAAGACAACCCCATAGATGAAGCTTCCCCTCCAGGACCAGGTGCCCTTGGAGCAGGACAGGGTCAACCAGCACAAAACCTGCTTCCCAGTTTGCTTCTCTGCCCATTCCCCCATGGACAGGGAAGAGCTGAAAGTCATCACTGCACCTGTGCATACCTCGGGCTTTCAGTGCCCTCCCCAACACCACAGAGGTCTGGGACAGAGGCATTTTAAAGCAGAACTCAATTTCTGAGTGGGGTGTTGGTGCTGTTGTACCTTGGTATTAATACCATGGTTAAGAGCAGCAAGAAGCCAGCAGGCTCTGACAGTTTGTTAAAGCAGAAATGTTAGAAGGGAGGAGCTGGCAAGTTTTACTACTTCCCACCAAAGCAAGATGGATAAGAGGTGCCTAGCAGAGAGGGACCTCGGGTGTTGATTGACAGCTGAACATGAGCCAACAGTGTGCCCAGGTAGCCAAGAAGGCAAACAGCATCCTGGCTTCTCTTAGGAACACGTTGACTAGCAGGACCTGGCAGGTGACCTTACCCTTCCACTTAGCCTTGGTGAGGCCATAGCTTGAGTACTGTGTGCAGTTTGGGGAGCAGCAGTATAGGAAGGACATTGGGGTGCTGGATGGGTGCAGAGAAGGGCAATTAGGCTGAGTAGGGGTCTGGAGAACAGGCTGAGGGAACTGGGGCTGTTCAGTCTGGAGAAAAGAAGGATGAGGAGAGATGCTATTGGTCTCTACAACTTCCTGAAAGGAGGCTGTAGCCTGGCTGGTGTTGGCCTCTTCTCCCTAGTGACTGTCAACAGGACAAGAGGAAACGGCTTCAAGTTGTGCCAGGGGAGGTTCAGATTAGATATTAGGAAATATTTCTTCACTACAGGAGTGGGGAAGTGGTTGGAATAGTCTGCCCTGGGAGGTGGTGAAGTCACCATCGCTGGGGGTATTAAAAAAACAGGTAGATGTGGTGCTGTGGTAGATATTTTAGTGGGTATGGTGGTGTAGGGCTGATGGCTGGACTTGATGATCTTGAAGGTCCTTTCCAACCATAATGATTCTGTGATAATTCTGCTCTTGTCAATGCAAGAGAACCCCACAGCATGTTCCAAGGTGCCACAAATGGTCACAAGCAGAGTGACCCTGCATGCTGAAACCCTGGGTATGGACTATGTTGTCTGGAGAGCTGCACTTGCTATGAGGCTGCAATAGCCTCTGGGCATATATAAATTATTTGCGTGAGTTTGTGAACCATGAATTCTGTGCACTGAGTAAAAAAACTGAAGAATGCTGCCTCGTGTAGCAAATGAGAGAGACATTTGTGGCTGTGTGGGTATCTGGAGTTTTGTATGCAAAAAGGACCCATCAGCTACAGGTAAGTATGGGATGCTGAATGTGAGCTACAGCTTGTGAGATCCCTGTTGCCTAGGTGGAAAAAAAAAATCTTTTATTTTCCTTTTCTTGAGCAAACAAAAGATCCCAAGCCCTGTAATTCATCTTGTTTCTTCTTTGACCATTTGAAATTATCTGTATTCATTACTGACAGCAGCTTTTCTTACCAAATTTCTGTGGCAGATAAATGAGTTAGGATGAGGTAATGTGCTGTTGATGTAAATTGAATGCAAAGTGAAGAAGGTAATGATCGTCTCTCGTTTTCTGTGCATAGGAAAATGCAAATGTGAGAACATGAATTAAGCTGAAATGCTGAAACAATACATCTCCTATCAATAAAGAGGAGTGTAAAGAATGGCCTGCCCTAACAAAGGATAATTAGAATCTCATCACTGTAAATATTTTACTTTAGAACATAGGTCAGTTAAATTATTTTTGGTTTACGGTGCATATTTCACTTGTAATAGTATTCACAACATTATTGCTAATTAATCTGCAGAAAATGCCTACATTATTAGAATAAATGAGGCTACTAATACAAATAAGTTCTGTTGTTTACTACTATTGCTGTCAACTTGTGGGGCGTGAAATTGAAAGCAAAGTGTTTTGGTTTAGTTATTTTGCAAACAAAATCCCCAGATTTTTATTGGAGATGAAAGCTTTGCTGCTTAGGTGGATGTCATCAATTAAATATCTTATATGGGATTATTTGGATTTAGTGATCTATGTCCTCACAAGAAGGCTGCTGAAAACACACAATCAAGTCATGTTCCTTCCTATTAAAAAGGCTTTTAGAAGCAACGTGCTGTTAGGAGATGTCTTTTCTGGTTTGAAGTGTTAGATTTGAAGCTTTTTTTGGTTGAAATATCACTTTTTGTTGTTGGAACAGAACAGTGCCACATGTGGCTACTGTGTGTGTGTGAATCTAAGGCAGAAGGAGGTGGTAGAGGTGCAGGGCATCTTGTTCTGGCAGTGCCTCCACCTGGGCTTTGGGACTTCTTGCCTTTTGGAGAAGCTTTCTTCTGCAGAGTGAAATGAAGTTTAGGGGGAGGCAGGACAAGAAAGCTGTTTCCAGTGTAATCTGATAGATTTATTTATTTAAAATGTGCTCTGCCTGCCCTGATCAATAACGTTAAGCAGCCGAATGGTTTAAGAATCTTGTTAAAGGATTGTTTATAATCTCCCTTGTCTCCAAATGCACTCTTTTTAAAGGTTTCTAAGCAAAAAATGCTCCCTCAAAACCTTAAACAAATTGCTCCTGTGTTCTAGGCAGCTGTGATAACTTTCCATTACCAACAGCAAACAAGCTATTTCTGCAAAAAAATAAGGGACGTCATGCTTGATCATTCTTTTTTTTTTTTTGATCATTCTCTTTTTTTTTTTTTTCTTTTTTTTTCTTTTTCCCTTTTTATTTGATTACTTTGAAGTCCCTGGCTTTTTTCTGGAGCAAGATTGTGGGAAGTTATCCAAATATAGAGGCAGCCCAGCCATGGAGTCCTTTGCAGTGCCTATCATTCTGTCACAGTCACTAACATACTAGAGAAAGTGCTATTTCTGTTGCAGGGCCCATAGCCACTCAAGGCATGAGGTTTATTTGGATGCCAGTGACATTAGTGACCTTCCCCAGGTGAGGACATGTCCCCAGCTTTCACAAGTGGGATGCAGAAGCCTTGTCCTCATGGCAATGGCTCTGGGCTGATGGGGTTGCAGGCAGAGGGAGATACTGCTGTTATCCTGTCTCTGAAAGCTCCCCTGTTCATCTCAGGCCTTTCAGTTTCTCTGTTGGGCATTTTTCTTCTGCTTTCATGCAGAGGCTTGAATTCTAGTGCCAAGAGACAGGCTTCCCTTGCTGAATTCCCTCCAGACACATCCATTGCAGTTCACACGTAAGCTCCATCCCTCCCAGTTTATTCTGTTTTTAATTAGACTCCTGAACAGGAGGACAGAACAAACTCTCCTTTCATCTGGGAGACCCTGTGCCTGTGAAATATTTACAGGAAGTAAATAACTGTCAGAAAGTAAATAAGTCAGTGACTCTACACAAGTGTAAAAGTGCTTTGAAATAGTCTCATTCTAATAAAACCTTCTCATGTTGAGTGGCACTAAGAAACTGTAACACAGGCAAAAAATTCCCAATGTAGAAGGTAAACACAATTACTAATTCATGGAGCAGCACATCTCACAGCAGCAGCTTTAATATCTTTTCTGTTTGATGTAAAATAGGCCACATTAAAAGGAAATCTGGATTTGAGTTGGTCATTGTCTGTGGAAAGCATGGCTAAACAAACCATGATGTTGAAGTTATTCTAAAGTTAGATTTTTCTGACTTCACTTCAAACTGTGGATAAAGCAATAAAACAAAGCTCAGAGCTCGTGCAGGTTTTGATGGGCCAGGTAGATTACCAAGCTCCAATATTATTGTATAGGGATAGAACAAAGTTAAATACAAGCTCAAAAGCTGACTCCCATCTGTGTGGGGGACAGGGGCTCATCCCACCCCAGGCTTGCTGGTGTGAGCTTGAGCTCTGGAGGTTGCTTTGAACCAGATCTCTGAGACACCTTGCTCACTCCATCAACAATCCCATTGCACCCAGCAGAGAAGCCTTGCATCTTCCCAGTTGCCCAGCTGGGGAGAGGAGGAGTCTTCATTCACCAGGAGTGATATGATTGGGCTTTGAAGTGTTGACTCCACAGGGTATGTGAACATCTATGCTCCTAGTGCAATGAGAAAATGAGACTCCAGTGTCCATACATTTCTGGTGTCTGTAGAATTGCTGTGTCAGGCCCATGCTTTGTTCAGGAGGTGTTGGGAGCCTTGATAGTAAGAGAAGAGGGATGAACAATAGGATGCAAAGGGAAAGATGAGGGCTGGGACCTGACGTGACTGCATGGAACTTCATCAGATTTGCACTGGCTGAACTTGTAGTTGAAGTTGCTAATTTAAAGTTTTCTGCAGATGTCTTGAGCGTTTTTGCATTTAAACAGCCAGGAAGTAATCTTAAAAAAAAAAAAAAGAAAAAAGTATCATCTTTATCCAGCCTCAGGAAAATTCTCAGTCTTGATTTGGCTGCCCCTCTTGGAAACTGGGGCTGTATGACTAATTAGGAATATACTGTTTGAGTTGAAGCATATTGAGAACTTGTAAAATCAAGTGAAATGTTTCACATGCATGAAAATACAACCAGCCAAAAGGTGCAATGTCTAATATGTTACTCTCTTTCTAAATCAGGCTCATCTCTTTGAAAAAATGCCTGAGTTCCAAAGCTCAGGCTTCGATCATAATTTGCAACTGCAGAGGATTATTTTTAGAAATCACAAAAAGCATTTCCCAAGGGGTTTTGGTGGGTGCTTCTTCACATCTGTTTTTTTTAATCTTGAAAGCTCTCTCAGACTCATGGAAACACAAAGAGTTTGTGATGTGTGCTTCTTCTAAAAAGCATCATAGCTCCCAGCTATGAATCCTGACTCAACAGGTGAATGCTTTGTACTCTCTTCCTGTGAATGAACATGGACCTGAGTGTTTCTTCTCTTCAAGGCTTTGAGCTTCCCAGCCAAGGTTGCACTATGCAAGGAACGCAGGATGAGAACATAATTCATCTTGCTCAAGTACTGACCTCATCTTGATATTCTTGTAAATTTAGAGCCACATTCTGATGTCTCTTTGTGCCATCACAGTCTGAAATGGGGCTGTGGGTTTGGCCATCTCTTAATAAGACACTTCACTGCAAAATTGACTGGAAGCCTGGTGGCATGACAGCACTGGCTGTCTCAGACCTTGGATAAAACCAGGCTGGTAAGAAAACCACCTGGCAGGACTTTACGTCCATCACACCAAACCTGTCTGTAGTTTGTGCAGTGAACCTGTGAGGATCTTCCCTCCCTCCAGCACTTGATCCAGGTCACTGCTTCTTAATGGTCTCCCTTTAGTTTTTCCTTCTAACATTTTGTCTGGTTGTGGTTCATTTACTGTGGCATCTGAAGCATAATGAGAACTTCCCAACCATAAGAGAAGGGACTTTTTGTGCCCAAGGAGACTTTCACAACTGGCACAGAAGACAGGGATAAGGGAGGTGGGATTTATAAATCAACAACCAGAATTACCTGAAGCCTGGAAAAATGAATGGAGAGATGTATTCATAGAGCAGAGGCTTTAGTGGGAGTTCAGGCACTAATCCATAAAAGCCAACAAGTCTATTCGTGCCTTGCACAAGTGACTGGACTCAACCTCTCCAGGGGAACCTGGCAGTGCTGCTGGGTCACCCTCCATTGACAGGGACAGCCTGTGTTGGAGCTAAATCACTGTGGTTCAAAATGACACCTAAAGCAGCATGTGTAACCCTGTGTAGTCACTGCTCCACTCCTTTTAAGGAGGTCACAAGCAATTCTTTTGGTATTAATATAATAGAAAGTTGAGATGATGCTTCTGGTTGTTCTGAGCATTTGCATTAGTGCAAGGCTAGAAGAAAATCCTGCTGTGTCAGCACAGGAATAAATAACCACCTGGGGCTGAGGGCAGGCTGAGCCTGACTTCCCTATGGTCTGCTCTAGGTTTAAAATATTGCCAGGACATGAATCTGAGGAATGAAGCTCAGGGCTAGTAAATTTTTTTAACCTATGCTCTGGCTGCAGGTAATTTACAACATGCTTGAAAATCTGATTTGGGTTATGTCCAATTCACAGAAGTTTATTTCCAAGGCAGCTATTTATAGACTGCCTTCCTGGCTCTTGGGTTTCTCAGAGAAGTGTCTGAACATCAGCTCTCTGAGCAATCACCATAAAATTAAAATTTTCAATTTTGATGGTGAACAAACAGTTTAAGGAAAGTGAAATATTATCCAGCAAATCCTTTTTTTCACTTAAACCTTTGAGTATTTAAATATTTATTAGCAATGTCTTTACTCTGCAGCAATGTTAAAAGGTTCAGCCCCTTTCTAAGGAGGAAAAAAATTCATCTGATGAAAGATGAAGAACAAACATCATTTCTAAAGAAGCCCTTCAAGTGAGGTTACAGCATTTGGAAAAATGATCAGGACTTCTGTCTTCTATGTAGTACAGCTAGAAATGGGGTTTGATTCTGTTTTCCCTCTTAAACCTCCTTTGTCCAACAAATTTCGTGGTTCTTTCTCATGGCTTGACCCTGCAGAGGCAGTGGTGGTATTTTTCTAAATAGATCCACAAAGTTCCATCTCTAATTGAGTTCTTCATGTGCTTCATGTTCTTCATTTGCAGGCATGACACCCTTGGCTCTTAAATTTCTATTTTAAATTATGATTTTCTTTTGCTTTCTGCCTATGTAGGAAACAGTCTTTGGTAATCTCAGAGGATAATAACTTGAGTCTTGGGAAATCTGAGGACATTTTATGTCCCCATGCACTGATAAAAAAAAACCCTGTACTTCTTTCTTTAAAAAGAAAAAAAGCTTAAAATCTTTAAAATTCTCTATAGAGTAATAAACAACAGTGAAGAAAGATGTGATTATTGAATAGGATTCAGAATTTAATCTGTATCAAGTTGTCAGCTGGAAAAGAACACCCTGATTGGTGAGTGCACATGGAACTGTCATTGCTTTGCCTGGGGAGGTTCCTGGTATCTTCTGGGAAGAAGGGAATGATGAAAAACTTCATTTAAAGTATGAGTTCCCAAAGAAAATTTTCTTATGGTAGAAAATTATCTCATTTGTGATTCTCTGCAAAGTTATCTTCTGTAAAGGTTTTGGGGTTAACCATCACCAGAAGGACTGTTAGGTCATTTTGAGCCCTTAGTAGTGAATGTTTAAAAAGTTATTCTGGGAAACTCCTGATTTTTTTTTGTGTGTGTGTGTGCACTCCATCGGTGCATGCAGGATCCAGTGGTCATCTGTACCAATGTACTGGGAGGGGAAACCTCTTCATCAAGAACCCACAGAGAATAGGAAAGGGAGATGGAAAAGTAGAAGAACCTGTCCACAATGGTGTAATGAAGTTCCAGCCAGAGAATTCTGGTTTTCCAGAGAGCTAATACAGCCCCCAGACTCTTCTTGCAGGTTGACCCCATCATGGTAAGACCAGGAGTGGTCCTGGAGGTCTGTACAGGGCACGATGTGTTTCTGTCATGCATTAAAGCTGCCCTATATAATGGAATTGCCAGTGAAATTCTCTAAGTGGAGCAATAAAAAGCTTCATAAAAAGAAATATTATCCATTAAATGAACTAAGACTTTCTCACAAGTCTAATTTCCCAGATAAGCAAATGTAAAGCTTGGTAATACACCTTGTCTTCAGCTGACCCACTTCACTTGGTTTGCACAGTGTATGCTCAACCACTCAGCCTGTGACACCACCCTAATGTCTCCTAAATATCCCAGCTCCCCTTCTTCAGGTACCACAAGACAATAGGTTCTGGGTAACTGAGCCCTCAGCAAACAGGGCTGCTGCATTCAGGCTTCATTGAAAAAGATAAGGTAGCACCACAACTGGTGATGGTAGAATGAAGGAAAACAAATCATCATGCCTAAAATCAAATGAGTTTTAATTAATGCCTCTAATCTGTCTACAGGAAGTTCTAAACGCCATTTATTGTTGTTATAAACAAACAGACTCATCAGAGGCAAACAAATTGAAATGTGTGTCACTAAAGCTAAAACCTACCAGAGGTGAAATGAGCAATATGGGAAAGAAATACCTTGTACAGGGATACTGCTTTATTCCTGCAGTCTCTACACTGCATCCCACCTTCAGGAGCTTTGAGCATCAATTATGTAGAACTAGGATGTCTTCTGTCTCACAATGAGGCAGTATGAGAGCTCCTGAAGACACAAATCCCAAACTCTCAGTCCTGTCCCTCTCCCTGTGTGCTCCAACATGGAAAGGTCTGGTTGGGGATTTCTTCTGCAGGCATCTTCCTGCAAAACCAGCACCACTGAGCATTGCCCTGCCTGGGGAGGGGGGAAGCTTTCTTTTTAGCCTTTTGGAAGGTAATTTATTCAGAGTTAAATCTGAGTAACACCTTTTTTTCCCAGTACAGGTTCTGTAGAACCCTAAGCAAGCTGAGCCTGGTGCAGACATTTCTTTTTCATGTCCATATCATTTTTACCCTTGGGTTTACTCTTAAAGACTACAAAATGAATGCCTGCAGAAAGGAGAAAATCTGCACCTCACCTATGTGTGCACATAGTTTGCAAGCTAGAGATACTCTACAAGACTGAGACAAGATCTTGTTGGGGTTTGTTGCTCAGCTTTTTTTAAATCTGAATTTTGTATTCTGCAGGAGGAAAGAAGCAGTGATGTAAGCACAGGAGAGCATTAAAAAGTCATAAATAAACCTGAGCTAGAATTTAGAGATAAGATCCTTGTCTAGAGTAAGGGAAGAGTCTGGGAACTTCCCAGTAGCAGCAGGAATGTGGGGTAGGTGGGGAAGAAGGGGTCAAAAAAATCCTAAAAGCGAAATCTGTTAAAACAACTGTAGGCAGTCTGGGACAGGGTTGGGAGGGGACACAACTGCACCAAAGACCACAAAGTGCAAGGTTTATTCAGACTTCTGCTTCATGCTTGTTAGAGGAAGGGTTTCTTGGGTAGAAAGACCAGCTGCCCATTGGAGAAGTGGCCCAAGTCCCCAAAGGGGTTCTGCAAAATGAGACAGAAGCAAAATGTGAACATATCTCTGATTTTGCAGCTGGCCCCAGAGCCCCTCAGTCCTTCACTTCTGATTTTTTAGAGGAGCTGATTGCAGACCTTTGAGGTCTTTGGTCTTCGGCTGTAGAAATAAAAGCTCAGTGAGCTGAGCTGGTTGCTGATTCACCTCTAGGTGTAGAAGCAACATCAGAGTCTGATCAAAGACTTATTCCAGTGGGGTCTTTCTGTAGCATCTGTGCACAGATCTAAAGCTGTGTAAATGTTCTGCAGAATCTGACATACATGGTTAACATTAGATATATCATGTTGATGGTGAATGCTTCCTACTGAAAAGAAACTTAAATCTAAAGCAAGCTCCTCCAAAAAGTGAGCCTGTGCAGAGCCACAAGTAAGCATCCTTTCTCCCCATGGTTTTTACCACCCTGCAAATTCCATGCATCCTTATTTTGCTGATGCTTAAATGTGTGAACAACCTATCGGGAGCCTCAGTTGTTTCTTCATTTTACATTACACAGAGCAGTATTATGGCAGATCTTTGTATTCTTCTTTCCTGCAGCCTCTGCAGTATATTTAATAGCAGAAAACAGCCAGTGCTTTGAAATAAAAATAAATTTAGGCTTGCACGCTAGATGCAGAGAGGAGGAGTTATTTTTTTGTTGTTGTTTTCCTTTTTCTGTCTTTTCTTACCTGCTCTGAGTAGGGATGCTTTTAAATCTTCGGTGTTTATGCTTCGAGCAAATGCAAATAAAACAGTGACTAAACTACCTGAATTTTGAATATGTGGAAAGATTCACAAATTTTATGGACTGTTGATGTTTCCTGGAAGAAACCTCAAAAAATGAGACTGAATAGTGAATTACAGAAGGAAATTTTTCTTTTGTTCCTACCACTGTGGGTTAAGGGAAATATAATCTTGTTGAAGGAGCTTGATGTAGTATTTTTGAACCTCAGCTGGAGGTTCAAAGCAATTTTTTTTCACACTGTACCAGGGCAGAGTCCCAAGTGCCCTTTGAATTCACCCCAGAGCTTGGTCCTTGTCTTTCTGAACACCTCAAATCTAACAGTCTGATAAAAAATGTATGGCTTCAGCAGCATCATGGAGACAGAAACCCATTCCACCACATGGGTCTCTGTGAAAGGTGGGAGAGTGTCCAGAAATCTGCAGGATCAAAGCTTAGGATTAGATTTTTTTTCTTTTTCTCATTCACTTTCCACAGAGTGAGGTACCATGGATGGTTTTAAAATAGGAACTCTATTTCTTATTCAACATTCAGGCCTTAAAATTGATAGGAACAGTGGCAATTAGAGCGGGTAAGAGTGAGTAAGGTGCCTCTTCCACTTCATTTAGTGAAGAAACTGAGTTGTCTCCCTTAGGCACTTGTCTTGCAGCTTGTGTGACTGCATGTGGCTGCCACTTTGAAGGAAGCCTGTAATTTAAAAGCAACTCTGAATCATCCTGCCTGTCTTTCTTGGCACAACACCACTTCACTTTGCTGCTCTGCAGAGCCTGGTGTTCACAGGTTGATTTTTTTGCCTGGCAAGACAAAGCAAACCATGCATCCAGGACTAATGGCAGGTGCCCTGGGGAAGAGGAGGTCAAATATTTTGGTCTACTGCCTCTACAGGAGACAGCCCAGTTAGCAGCCAGTCTTATTTGATGCCCAGGGCTCCCATTTAAGCCTTCATTATCAACTATCAGGGGAAACATTTGTCTTGTGCTCATTCCCCTTGAGATCAAAGCTGTGATGTGACTGTTGCAGAGAGGGCCAAGGAAGCTGAATGTTTCTTGGGGAATAAGACAGATGTGAAGGCTCAGCTCTGGCTTGATGGTCTGGAGTGATTCAAAATAGATTTCTCTACGCAATACAAGAAGGTGCTGTATTATTACACCTCCATGGAGAGACAAAAAACTCAGCCCCGAGGCCTCCGAATAGGGTCCCAAGTGGACCCCTGTTATTTCAGAGATTTAGACATCCTGAGGTAACAAGACTAATTAACAAGTGCTGAAGGCAGTGTGACTGCAGATTTATCCCCTTGTCCTAGTTTTTTTTTTTTCCCATCTGCCATTTTCCTCTCTGCTCCTCAGCCAACCTCAACTACTCATCCCTGGCATCAGGAGGAATGGGCAGGAGCTCCTCTGGTGCCTTCCTCTGTTCTGTCCTGTTGACAGCTCCTTCCCATGGGTCTGTAGGAGGCATCTGCCTCCAAGTTCATTCAGTAATGACCTGATTTGGGGGTCCTGAGCCATTTCCCACTTTCCAGTTAGGAAACAGCAAATTGCTGCTGAGCACCCTCCTCCTGGTGGTTTTTGGACATTTTTCAATGCTCTTTGTAACTACAGACGAGCGAGATCTTAAGTAAGGCATCTAGACTGATCTCTTGCTCAGAGAAAGGTCAGCATTGAGCTTACAAGTTCCTGATGTCCAGAGCAAGTGTCTGACTTGCAGGTAGCTGTGGGTCTGCAGGTGGAGGTCAGAACCAGTGCAGTTTCTTGAGCTCTCAGGCTGTCTCTCCATTTGTTGGGCTTCACATTCCTGCATTCTTGTCTGTCTCCCCTCTGTTAAGCTGCCTGGGCACAGAAATCCAGGGTAAAATTCCTTAAAGAACAGTAGAGCTGGCTGGTTTCCCTCCCTGCAGATGGAGACTTATGGGCATCAAGGTGGCAGTGTCTGGTTGCTTAGGCTGAATCATATCACCTGGAGATAGCCAGGTGATTAAAATGGAGAGATGTCAAAAGCCTGGGTAGGTTTTTAAAGTGTCAGAGTTTGGAAGCCTTTTGGATTGTTTTTTTAGTCCAGCTACCAGGAGGAAAGACTGTTTCATTGGAGATTTGACACCAGGTAGTTTAGAAGTGGTTAAGCCATTGGAACAGGCAAATGGGAGCCTGAACTACCCCGAAGGGTGTTGTACAAATTTTTCTCTCAGCATTGTGTCTAGGTTGATGCCATACCTGCTTCCCCAGATATGTTTTGACCTCTTTTTTAATTATCTCTCAAAAAACTATCCATTTCTGAGGTTGCTGTGTTTTGCTGAACAAACTGCTGCCAATGTGCTTGAAAGAGATTATTTTACAGGAAAAGCATTTTCAGAAACAGATTTAATGTTCACATTTCTTTCTTTCCCAGAGGGCTCTCTACCAATTTTTATTCCTTATGTTTCATTATCATGCAGTGGAACCCAAGGCCTTATTTACTGAGAAATGTTTTGAAAAGCCTAAACCTTTCTATTTCTAGAAATATGTCTATATTACTGGAGTCAGGAGCCTGGTTTCCAAGAGATCTTATTTTGATTGAAGCTGGATGCTGGTTGACTTCTGTCATAATCTTGGGGAATTTTATGAAAAGCTCAACATGAGCCAGCAATGTGCACTTGCAGCCCAGAAAGCCAACTGTATCCTGGGCTGCATCAAAAGAAACATGGCCAGCAGGTTGAGGAAGGGGATTTTCTGCCTCTGCTCTGCTCTGGTGAGACCTCAGCTGGAGTACTGTGTCCTCTTCTGGGGTTCTCAGCATAAGAAGGACATGAAGATGTTGGAGTGAGTCCAGAGGAGGCTCATGAAGATGCTCAGAGGGCTGGAGCATCTCTCTATTGAAGCAGGCAGAGAGAGTTGGGGTTGTTCAGCCTGGAGAAGAGAAGGCTCTGGGGAGGCCTTAGAGCAACTTCCAGTACCTGAAGGGGCTGCAGGAATGTTGAAGAGGGACTTTTTACAGGGACATGGAGTATTAAGATGAGGGGGAATGGTTTCAGATGGGAAAAAGGGAAGATTGAGATTGGATATTGGGAAGAAGAAATTGTGTCTTGTGGGGGTGGTGAGACACTGGCACAGGTTGCCCAGAGATGCTATGGACGTCCCCTCTATGGAAGTGCTCTAGGCCAGGTTGGATGGGACTTGGAGCAAACTGGTACAGGGGCAGCCAGGGCTGGACCACAGCAGAATTGGCCTTGTTTCGGTTTCTTAGCAACTAAATACATTGCTTCTCATCCAGCCTTGGTCAGTCTTGAAATTCACATGGAATCCCAGATTGTTTGTTTCATTTGTGGAATGAGATTTTTTTATGGAATCCTTTTTTTTTTTTTTTTTTTTTCCTGTGACACAGGAGGAAGGGCTTTGAGTTCAGTTCTGGCTGGAACCTTGTGCACAGTCTCATCCCCACATCCTGAGGATTTTATTGTCTACCCTGGTCCTGAGACAGAAAAATTCTATCCTACCCACCCTAGGAGAACATCTTCAGCTCCAAGAGGTACAGCTTGAGGTTTCTAGCACTGCCACATCTAATAAAATGACAGCTGCTGCGTGTACCTTGGCAATGGGTGGTTTCAGTGATCCCTTGAGTAGGAAAGGGGGAGACCCTTTTGGTAGATAAGGAAACCCACAGAGAATTGATTGAGCATTTATTGAAGAACTGGACAGATGTTGAGTTCTGCTGAGACTTGGGTCTACTGGGATGGTGACAACAAACTTTTTCTCTACCTGTGGCAACACTTGTCAAATTGTAGAGAGCTTGGGTTTCTCAGAGAGCTTGTCTACTAGCTAAGCTGCTTTTGTGCATCTTTATTTTCAGAATTGTCCTTTTAAAAACCCAAGTGGGCTGAGGCAGATGGACTGAGCTGGATTCCTCCTCTCTATCCATTCCTCCGAGTTCAGAGCAGTGAGGAAGGCAGACACCTCATCTCAGGGTGCTGTTGACAGCACAGCTTACCTGCTGGGAACACCCCAGGTAAAAACAGCAGCCCTTGGCCTTGCTCTGGGACCTTCAGAGGTGATTGTGAGCCTGGCATGATTAGCAGGCTCCCTTTTTCATTGAGTCCTGCTGGCAATGTGGGGTCTGCCAGGAGCAAAGTGTTGAGATTTGCAGATGTGCCCGAGTTCATCCCTAGGGTAACAAAAGCTTTGAGGCTGGTGGGGCAACAGCTCCTGCATGAACAGGGGGAGATTTGGGCTCAGAGCTATGGCTGCCTCTGCTGGGTTTAAGGTTTTTTGGGCAAGAGTTTCAGGTGGTGCTAGAAGCTCTTTGGCTGCTAACAATGTAAGGTAAAGCTGGGGAGAGACATTGCTGCCTTTATCTGCCCTCAGGAAAAAAGTATTTGTGCATTCAGCAGCAGTACTTGAGGTGGAGAACACAGCTCCTCAGTGACCTAGTCAGTAAATAACATGTGGCACATGAAATGAGCTAATGGTATTTTTATGTAGGAGAGAGACAGGCCAATCATTCATCCACATTCATTTTTACTGTCTCTTTCATCCTCTCTGATTCCAAACAGTCAGATTCCAGCACCTTTTCCTCTATTAGAAGAGCAGACTTCAAAACCTATCTGCTTTTCCTGTACTTGAAAGGGAATAATGCCTCACTCCATCAAATTCTTAAAGCAAATGCTTTTCTGCATCTCATTTCAACACCTCTGAATCTAGTTGCTTGCCTCAGTACTTCGAGATGTAAAAATTATGTAGCAATGGCCAAAAAATAAACCCTCACCTCCACCTCTCACTGCATGCAGGAGAAGGATATGCAAGGCTTATTTAACATCCATCAAGAAAATTCATGGGAAGACCCTCAGGACAAACAGGGCTGGCTGAGCTGGTCCTTGTCCAAAACAGAGAATGAACAGGAGAACTGTAAATTTAGGGGCCAGATACTATGGGTACAGAATCATAGAATGTCAGGTTGGAAGGGACCTCAAGGATCATTTGGTCCAACCCTTCTAATATTGTTGTTTATGTGAGACATCTCAGCACCTCATTGAGCTGAGACTTAAAACTTTCCAAAGTGGGGCAATCCACCACTTCCCCTGGGATACCATTCCAATGTCTGACTGTCCTTATAGTGAAAAATTTTCCTCTTGTGTTCAACCAGAATCTACCCAGGAGGAGCTTGTGCCCATTGCCTCTTGTCCTGTCTGTGTGAGTCCTTGTAAACAGGGAGTCTCCATCTCCTTTGTAGCTGACCTTTAAGTACTGGAACATTGTAATAAGGTCTCCTCTAAGCCTTCTCTTCTCAAGCCTGAACTGATCCAGTTTTCTCAGCCTCTCCTCATATGGCATGTGCTCCAGTTCTCTGTTCATCCTCTTGGATCCTCCCTGGACCCTCTCCAGCCTGTCCACATCCTATTTGTAGAGCAGTAGTCTGATATCAGGAAACTGTCTGTAGGCAAAAATCTCCAGTTTCCTTAAATTTCCTATGCACAACCTGGATACCTTCAGCTTTCACTTCTTTTCCTATTCTGGAGAAAGGGAAACAACAGCTCTTGGACCTATAGACTAGCAGACACCTTGCTGATGAAAGATTTGAGGCTGTAGGTAAAGACTTCAAAATGTGAATTTTGGATGTTTAGCTAAAGGTCAGTCCCTCGATTTTATTTGTAGTTCTATTTGTAATTGTATTTGTATAAAGCTTTGCCAGGGCTGCCCACCAAGGGCTGCTGTGGAAAAAGGTGGGGGACCTGCAATAGCTGCTGTCTTAACATCCCAGCTGGATTTGCTGTTCAACAGCCTCATTATGGCATAACCAAAATGCCTCTTCCAAGAAAAAGGGCAGTGGAGTGCAGTATCCTCTGCAAAAGCTCGAGTTTTTTAGTGAATACAAGGCAAAGGAATAATTCCTGGCAGGGGCAGCACCAGCTTTCCTGCTTGGGCTCAGTGGCAAAGCAGAGTCAGGGCATCCTGGGAACACCAGGAGGATGAGCACAGCAGTTTCCTCTACCATCTTATTATTCTGAAAGTCAAATGGTTTTAAAAATCAGGATCATAGTTTAATAGGAAAATATTTATTAAAACATCACAAAATGCTTTCCCCACATGCCTTTGCATCAATCCGTGTGTCATTCACTCCTTGACATCGTCAGACCACAGCTTTCAAAACTGCAGTGGAAGTTTTCCATATGTAGATAATGAGTGTACATATTTGCATTATCCATAATGGAACTTTTATCTCTTTAGTCTTTCATTTTTCACAGTTTTATTTTTAAGGTTAGAAAAGCTGTATTGCAGGAACACTCTTGATCTGATGGGAGCTAATGAATAGGCTAAGATAAACACCATAAGAATGAAATAGTGCACTCGCTGGCTGACTGAATCTGATGTCTGTGTTCCATCCTGGTAGCTGTCACTTCATTAGATTTCTTAATTCAGCAATGAAGCCATGCTTTATGGCCAGCTATTCCTTTCCTACTTTGTAATGTGTCATTGACAGCACTTTGATTGTGCACCCTAAAATATTTGCACATCTTCTCAAATGTAATTTGCAGGTAGGAACATCAGCTGGCAGAACAGCTCCAGCCAAATGAAAGTGCAGTCAAACCTCTCCCATTCAGAGTGGAGTCAGGTTTGGTGGGTCAGGCAGCTTTTTGGTGGATCCTGTGGTATTTATTTAAAAATCTAAGAGAAGACCTAAGAGCTAAGATGATGAGTTGCAGGCGTTACATACTTTTTTAGTTCTTATGCAAAGGGATGCACTTTCAGAGCTCTAGGATGTTTGCAGAGCACAGTGAAGAAAGGAATCAGCTACAGCTCCTACAGGCAGTGAGGGTTCCAGGTTCTGCCTGCTTTTAGGAGGTCATCATAGTTCTTAATGGGTAGAAGATTAATATGGGTTAATATAGGCACTTGGCAATGAAAAGATCTGTGCACCCATCCAAAGCTGGAGATGCGAAATTATCAGGCAGCCTTAAGTGAATGGTAGCCTGAGTCACCAGGATGAGTCAGGGCTCATTTTAGATGGAAAACTCCTTTCTGTGTTTTTCTGGTATCACCAAAGTCTTGCTGGTGCTTCCCAATGAAAACAAAATAGTAAAGCAGGGAGGAGTAATGAACTTGCTCATAAAACTTGAGCAGGTGGGAACAGTCACCCAGATCTACTTCATATTATTTGCAACTTGCTCCAGGAATCTAGGTATCCAAGAAGGTGCAACTGCCTGTCTCTTTTTTTGAGTCTGTACTAGTTCACTGCAGCAAAATCTGCTGGGTTAGTTCTTGCCCATTCACTTGAACTATGAAATGCTGGAATATATATTTGGAAAGATGGAGTTTCTGAAGGCAATGTTCTGTGCAACACAGCAGCAGCTATCCCAGACGTAATGCCTTTTTGTTTTACCTGTTTTATGAGTTTCTCTAGGCAACATTTTCTGGGCAATGTTTTGAAAACTGCTTTCAGCCTGATAGGTAAAACAAAATGGGAACTCTGCCTCCCCTCTGCTGTGGTCCTTTAGGTTGCAGTTCCCATGTTGCAGCCTCCAGCCAGATCTGCTGCCATGCTATGGACAACCTCCTGTCAGCTGATATTTGTCTGGAGCAGCATTGGAAACCCTAAGAAATGCGCAGTCTAAATAAATGCTACTTTAAATTATTGGATTGGGTTCAAAACCAATTGCTGTAATCACAAAATTTAGTATTTGGGTTGCCAGCCCCTGGTTCTCCCCAGACTGACTCTTTGTAGATGACTTTATTTGCTGCCTGAGAAAGAGTGTGAGAGGGATGGCAAACAGATGGAGAGATGCAACAGAAAGCTGAAAATCCTGAGCCCCCAAAACCTGGAACTCAAGAGGAATAATATCACAGTGTTCAGGAAGATTATTCTTTTGATTCTGTTGGCAAAACCTGCTGTTTCCCAGCTGGTCAGCCAGTTCTGGCATCCTCCAGTCACAATTGCAATTGTGAAATGACTGGAGAGCTGCTTCTGTGTTCAAATCCTTGCTGCCAGATGTACAATTATTGCAACTGAAGAAGCAAAAAAGCCTGGCTTAGGAACACAGCAGGATCCCAGTAGCTTGATTTGCTTTTGACAGCTGTTGCACTGCATTTTATATCTTGCCTCTAATTCTTGACCATGGTTGACATACCTCACCTCTTGACCTGTGCTGGCTGTGATCTGTCCTGTAGCTGTGATTGTTTCAAAGGACTAAAATAAATGACAGTAGCTTTAAGGTAATATAAAATTTTGGCTGCAGGGAGGGGTGAAAGGGGCAAGTCTCATTTCAGTGAGAAGATCTGGTTTTCCCTCTTCTTGACTGCTCCTTAATTAGCATGAAAATGGATGAAATATTTCAAGCAAATCAGAATTTCAAGCAGCAGTTACAGCAGTGCCTCATGTTTAAGTGTGTGCAGCGCTGTGCACGTCATCATTGAATAATGAATTAATAAATATCTTTGAAGGAATTTTTAGCCCAGAAAGCATGCACCATTTTAGCTTCCAGTCAATTGCCCTATTTACTGTGGGGTTTTTTTTTAGCAACATTATCAGTCCTGGAAGTAGCCTTGTCAATATTTTAGTTGCTTTGGTGTACAGAGCTTTCAGTTGAATTGTAATCCTTAAATTGGCAAGCAAACAGGTTTGCTCAGCTTGCATGTTCCCCTTTTGGTAACAGAAGCTTAGAAAACCTTCTATATAGGGTAAGGATAAAGCTTCTTGTCTGGCACAGCTCTGAGATTCTGCTGTCCACACTTAACCCTCTCTCTGATACTTCTGATATAAAGGGTACAGAAACCTCTTTTCTAACAGAAAAAAATCCTATCACAGGCACATACTTACCTTTCAAAGACAAAGGGAGTTTAATATTTAAATCTCCTCTTTTCTTCTCTGACTTGGAGAGAGTTCATTTCCTCCTCATCACTTTTCAAGGTGTTTATAGCCCACAGCCCCAAACCTGCTAGGATGTCAAGCTGCAATGTGTTCTGCATGCCAAGTGCTTGGACTCGGCTTGACCCCCATGTGCAGGCTGTAGAGACCAAGTGCCCCTGCCCACACTCCTGCTCTGCATCCATATGGTTGGAGGAGGGATGTGGATGAGCTGCAATCACTCTCTTGACCCCAGTGTCTCCCCCTGCCTGATTTCCACTGGGGCTGAGGAAGAGGGAGGGGGACACTGAGCCAAAGGGAGGTCCCACGTGGTGGTTGTGGTGGCCAGGAACAGGACTGCTCCTTACTTTCCATCTCTTTGGTACTGTCTGGGATGGTGTACAGGCACCTGGCATGACCAGTGACACTGCTCCCAGATAGATAAGGACCATATCCTCTCCAGGAGATATAAATCCCTCTGGCTGCAGCTTCTGTCCCAAGAGTTCCTGTTGGTTTCCTGTCCTTACAACAGTATGTTTGTGTTTTAGTTCTTCGCTGTGGCTTCTGCTGCTGTGCAGTGTTGTGATGGTGACAGAAAACACCTGCAGGACAGTACTATCAGGCACAGAGAGTGGGACCCTCCATATAATGACAATGATCATGTGTAAATGATTGACAAGTACAAAATATGTAAGTGGAATAGCAAATAGTTTTCCCTGGAATCTCTTTTTACAATAGTTATATCTATTGTTACTTCTAATGCAGGAAGTAAAAATATAAGATGTCTGGAGAATTTGGCTTTTAAAAAATGGAGTCCTTTTAAGCTGCCAGTGAGACAGGATTTGGGTTTAGTGTTTAGGCTGGGCGAGGTGGAGAGCAGTCAGCAGAGCTGGGCTGCAGCTGGAAGTAGGGTATCAGGTCACACAATTCTGTAAGATGAAACCAACATTTGTTCAGGCTCTGATTCAGCTTGGCTCTAAAATCTGTGTATTAAATCCCATTGACTTCAGTGGGACTATTTGTGTCCTTTTAAAGTTACACAAGGGCTTAAGTATTTCACCATGTTGAAGCCTCCCATTGAGACTTAAATTCATTCTTCCATGTAACTTAAAAATATCCCAGAGGCAATATTTAGTTCTAGCTAGGAAAAGGCAGAGAAAAGATGAATTGGGCTCCTCATTGAGACACACTCAGTATTTACATAAAGAGTTGCTCTGTGGTGGTTTGTAATCGAAACGAGACATTCCTGATGTATTCTGAGGTCTACAGCTTCTAGCTTTGTTTTTCTTCAATTTCTTTCATGTACAAAACAACTAAACACTGTCTCTGAAGACTAGTCAATCATTTTAATGATATCATTAGGACTGACTAGCCTGACAGCATGGAACTTCCACTGGAATGTCATTAGAAGGTTAGTGACAGCCGTGACGCATCACAGGAGGAAAAGAAACTCTGAGGGCTGGATGTGGTTCTGAGGATTCATAAGACAGGACACAACATAAGAAAGAGGTGCAAGGAATGGAGTAACTCAGGGCTACTGCATGGGAACTCACAGGATAAAACCTCCTCTATTGGGAAAAGACAGAACAAAGAAAACAATGGAAACACAAAGCTTGTTAAGGCTCTGTGTAATGCTGAATGCAGTCTTTCCGAGACCTCAGCTGGGCAAGTAGAGCCCACAGACAGGAAGACTTGAAAGCTCTCTGGCATGGGGATGCCCAAAAGAGCAGGTAGGGGAGGTGGGATGGCTGCTTGGGAAGGCTTCTGCAGGCCCATCACCAAGACATGGGTTAGGTGATGTGAAAGGGGGAGATGGGGGAAAGAGAGGGGAAGATGGGGGAAAGAGGTGTGGAAAGGGGCTCGCTCCGTCCTAGGTTGGTGCCTGTATGTGCCAAGTACTTGACTGCACCTAAGTTGTGTTGTAATGGTCTGAAAACAAGAAAAGGACCAAAATAACCTGTTCACAGTGAACTGGTGCTGGTGAAGACACTTTCATTTAAGGTTTTCTAAGCTGTATTTGTTAAATACTACCACTACACACAACCAGCTTGGATGATACGAATTAGTAGTTTAAAACTAACTGGTCGAGTCAAATCATGGTCTCTGTGAGTACCCCTATGACTAGAAGTTGCCTTTAGCATCCAGGTTGGCAGTGCAAAGCCATGATTGATGTGACCCCTTGGTGTAACTTCCATCTTGTTACTTGGTGGCTCTCACAATTTGTCCAGCTGATGTAGTGCAGTGAGTTTGTGGTCTGACTTGGTGCCAGACAAGAGAACCTCAACATAAATCTTGAGCTAAACTCAACTTGAGCTCTGCTTCTGCAGGGTGGTAGTGAGCCAGCCAGACTGCTTTTTCTCACTCTTGTGATTAAGTCTTCCTTTTCCTGTGGCTAAACTCACAGTCACTGAATATCTTTCTTGCAGATCTATTCTGTGTAGCTGAATAATTTGCTATAAACAATTTCTAACACACGGCAATAGCTTTGTGACTACTGCATGGCAAAGGAGCTGTCAGCCTGCATGTCTACTGCAAGCAGGAGTCAAACATACAGTAAAGCCCTGAAGGAAAAAAGTCTTTAAAGGAAAAAAACTTGGACTGCAAACTCAAAAGTTGCAATTTCAGGCTCTAACATGCCTGAATCTGTTCTGGTGCTACTCAGCACAGTGGAGGAGTCATTTGTCAGTCTTAATTTCTGGAAGCTAACTCAAAGGGCTCTCCAGCTCTGGTAGGCTTCAGGTCACTGTGTTCAGCATCTGCAGGGATGGATTAAAGGAGCTCTTGTCCCTTCAGTTGCTGGTCCTGGTGGTGCAGTGATTTGATTACTGGTAATTTGGTGCTGGGATCTTTAATACTTGTGCTGTGCAGGAACAGCTGGCAGTCCCAGGTGAAGAGCAGAGGTGTGACCAGGCCCAAGGAGCTTGTATAGAGAATTCAGCCAAGAAATTTTTTTATTTTATTTTTTATTTTATTTTATTTTTTATTTTAATGGCCAAGGCATAAATCCTTGACAGTGGCAGTTGATATTGGAAATGTTGACTCAAGTGAGGCTGTAGACACAGTGGCCCTGCAAGGAGACAATAGGCTGTTGTCAGCAGATGGCTGTGTTTTTCAATTGTAGGAGCAATTCTTTTGATGCATCAACCTTATTTACACTCATTTCAGTACACTCTTGTCTTTCTGCTGAATGTCAAGGGCAGCTCAAGAATTGAACAGGATTAACAATTTCTTCCCATGTCCTCCACTGTAAGAAAATGACTTCGTCCTTGAAACAGTGAAGTGTTGGCAAAAGGTTTTGATATTGAACAGTAGTGGGTTGTTAGATGGTAGCCAGATCCTCATCCTGCTCACCCTACTGTGCATGGAGATAAGTCCCTTGAAGTTTACAGAGCCACTGATTGGTCTATTTAAATTTAGGACACAATATTAGGCATAATAGGCATAATATCCAAGGCCAGGTTGGATGGGGCTTTGAGCATCCTGGTCTAGTGGGGGGTGTCCCTGCCCATAGCTAAGGAGTTGGAACTAGATAATTTTAAAGGTCCTATCCAACCCAAACCAGTCTGTGACACCATTCTATGACTATGTGTAATTCAAGGAACATGTTAATAAGCCACTCCTGTACCTCTTTGATGTCAATGAGTTGTCTGGTTGGGTACCAGTACAGATGGGTGAGTGGTGGATGAGGTCTCCAAAGAAGATCAGAAGAGCTGGGTATACAGTGGTCGCACCACAACATCTCTTTAGGGTCACTGAAGGTTTTGGGTACTGTTCAAAGTCTTGGTCCAAATGAGGTGTTTCTGTCCCAGCACCTTTCAAGCCAAATGTAGTTTTCTCATGTCCTTATTAAAATGCAGAGAAAGACAGTGGGGAAGGAGAAGCTTAGAAGAGAGGAGGAGGATAAGAAAAAGAAAGAAAAATGAAATGGTAACAGAAAACTAGTAAGGAAAAGAGCTGTAACAATGAAGTCCCGATGTCCAGTTTCCATCTGGACATTTTTACAACAGAGTTTAAGTATAAATTTGAGTAGCTGAATATAGGCAGTCTGATCACCTATTATGTGAGGTTTCAGATTGAAATTTTTCAACGTTTCTCTATTATATTTGGATAATCAGCCCTTTTTTTTCACACTGTGGAACTGTCTGAACAAAGATCCTTTCAGAAGGTATTTCTTTACTATTAGTTGAATAACTCAGGAGAGGTTTCCTTTATGAAAAGCAGCCATCAGATATACCCTTCAGAAGATGCACATCTAATGAAGAGAGAGCTAGCCAGGATGCATGATCTCCCATGCCCTCTACCCCCTACACTTTTTGCTTTTTGGAAAGTTGGACTAGGAACAGATTCTCTCTTTGTAACAGCTGAAACCTGGTTGTTACAAGCCTTGTGTGGGTTTTTAGAAGAAAATGCCATATCCAGTTCTTCATCTTGAGCCTACCCAACAGGATTTCTTTTACCCAGAGAACATGAGCAGCATGTTGTGAAATATTGACTGTGCAGTCACATCATGCTTGAGATTAAACTCTAACTGATGAATGAACTCTTAGCTTCTGAATGTAATTGCTAACTATTAAACCCTTAAACTGGCAACAGTCCTGCAGCACACAGTCAGTGAAATGGTAAAAAGCTGTAATCGCAACCTGTACTTTTTCAAAATAATTCCATTCTTATTGTTCCATGATTGAATGGTTTCTACATGGCATACTAATATAGTGTATCACTACTCCTTCATCCCAGCATGGACCCTTGGAGCTGCAATCCATTAAAAAAGGTCTTTGAAGGCTATAAATATCCCAGCACTGCTCCCTGTTTGTGAATGAGAGCAGTGGGAGAGAAATACATGCTGACTCTACTGTGACAGATCCTGAAAGAGATTTTTATTCATTTGATTCTTGCCCAGAATATCTTTCTTGCAGTCCTACTTCTGAGTTTTTAAAGAAAACAACACTGACAACTCACCCTTCAGCCCTGCACTGCAGACAAGAAAGGCTTGGGTGCTGGTGCAGAGCTCACTAATTAAAAAAGTGAAAAAGAATACTGGACATTTCTCTCCTTTCTGTACATAATCCAGACTGTCATTCAGTGCCAAGGCCAGGCCCCTTAGCTGATTTAGACTGGCACTGTGACACTGATGTCACCAGTGCTATTTGGTGTTAATTGGCAAGACTAACCAGCCATGTAGCTTCATTAGCTCAGATGATGCTCTGGGCTTCTGTGGATGGCACAACCACAACTCTGTGGGCAGCTGCTTTCTCCTTGTCATCTACATCGTGGATTCACAGCTTAGAAGATGGTGAAGTGGAAAACTGAGGCAGATGTAGGAGGATGGGGAAGTTTCCATGGGGAAGGTGGGATGAGGCACAGATCTTCTCCATGAGAGGTTAAATTCTACTGCTGCTGAGAGGAACCAACAAGAAAGGACAGGGACAAGAGTGCTGCTGACCTGATCAGAGGTAGCAGAGCAAGAGCAGAGAACTTCTAAAGAGCTAAACACATCTAGGTTTTTTTAAATTATTGTACATGGTGTGTACAACCTCCCTGGGAATATAGATGCATTTACACTTTAAGGTTAAAATCCAAAGCAGTAGAGAAATTAATGTGTTACTCCTGTGTGGAAACAGTGAAGATTTAAAGGGGGAAAACATAGCAGAGAGAACAGGAAAATCAATTTGGGCCTTCAGGACCTGACATCCCAACAGCAACCCCTGCTTCCAGGCATTTTGGCAGCATTGCAAAATAGCAACACCCTGGAATTTGCAAATTTACACCTGTTTTTTCCCAACTCAGGGAAGGAAGGCAGGGGTGCAAAACCAGATGTGGGCTGTCAGCCAGCTCAAAGAGAAAATGCCTCAGGAGGTGTTTTATTTATGGAGATTTTCAGATCAAATAATCAGAGAAGAGAAGAAGCTTGGTATCCATTGGAGAAGGGGAAGTTATTTCTTATGGCCCAGCTCTGTTGTCTGTCAAACATTTGCTTTAAGCTTGAGGGAGGATGAGAGGGCAGTGGGGACATCCAAGCTCCCACTCTCACGTGAGAAGCTGGAGCTGATGGGAGGCATCCCTGATGTACAATGGTAACATCAGATGGAAAGGACAAGGCATTCTTCGTCCTCTATAAACCAGAACAGGGTTGGTTTTGAGGTTTCAAAAGTGCTTGAAGAATGTTAATGTCTGATGCCCAAAATATTGTTAAACACAAGAAACTTGTGATTCAAAATATTACAGGCCTGCTATTTTTAGTGCAGAAGAACCTTTAGTCGTTCTACATTTAGATGGCTTATCAGAATTAAATAAATAACAGCAATGGTTACTGCTCAAATTAGGTCTGTCTCGGTTTCCATGGCATCCAATCTGTTATCTCCAATATTCTTGCCAGGATTTGTACTGGGGCTCTGGGACAGCAACATTTCTTATAAGGCTTATGTGGAATTATCCTGTAGCAATTTCAGCTATATGGTTTCTATGAAACCCTGGAATAAATGGATTTATTTAAGATGTGTTGAAGTTTTTTTTCTTTTTTTCTCTTTTCCTTTTTTTCTTTTTTCTTTTTTTCTCTTTTTTTTTTTTTTTTTTTTTTTTTTTTTTTTTTTTTAACCACTGTCTATTTTTAGCACTGCTGCCTGCTTTTACGTGGTGCTGCTTTAACTCTTTTGTAGATGTGTGGATGTGCTGTCTGGTGATGCTGCATGGCAGCACTATCAGAAGAGAGCTTTGACACTTTGATGCCACTAGCAGAGTGTACTTGAAAACCAGGGCTCAGAAAGATGGGCTGAGTCTTTGCTTCTGCCTTCTTGGTACCTCACAGTCCTTTGAAAGCAGCTACACAGAAATGTTTCTACTTGTTCAGAGACACGAAGTGTAATCCTGGGTGAAAGATAGCAATGCTTTTTCTGAGCCCAAGAACTTTTGTCTGGGGCAAGACAATAAAAAATATTGGCTAGGTCAAGTTGCTGAGTTCATCGAGAGGTAAATAGGTAAAATGCAAAGAGCTGTGTGGAGAGCCAGGCAGGGTGATATAATGATTCCTTCTGACCTAAGATACTGTGAAACTGCATTAAGAAACCAGTTATAATCCCAGCTTAAAACATGAATACTGTCTGCACAGGGAGCTGTACAGCTGCAGAGAAGAGGAAAATATATTTGTGCTGTACCAACTGTGTATTTCACCATACCCCTCCAATTAATATTACCTTTCATGGGGACATTTTTTTAGTTCTTTGGCTATTAGAATTTTCAAGTAAGGGTTTCATTAATCTTTTGGTCAGTAATATTACCTAGAATATAGATTCTGCTCTTTTTTCCCCTCTGGTAAACACTACTTTGAGTTTATTTGCATCATGTTATGAAGAAATTTTGGATCTGTGACATTTCGAGCCTCAATGGCTCACTGAGTTTTAGTTTTGAGGTAATACACCTACACTAAACATACTGTTACATAGCACTGAGATCTTTGCCAAATCACTAGTTCTAACCAACACCTTTCTAACATTTCTATAAGAATGAACGATGTAGGAGAGGATGAGAACTTTTACAGTGTCTTTTTTTTCAGTAGATCTCAGGAGGACAGTGAATAATTTGATGTTCAATGTTTACTTACTTGTATCTCAGCCTTAAGAGAACAATACTACCACTGCTCTGCAGATCTTCATCTGGCACAAACTGGCATCCTTTCCCCAGGCATCAGTGGGGCTGAGATAATTTGTAGGAGCTTAGGGTGTGAGTCTGGCGCATACAACATCTCTACCATACCTCACATGGAATTTGATTTACCCTGAATCATGACTGAAATATAGCTGTGTGTTTAAAGTAGGCAAGAAATGATAAAGTACTTACTATTTATAGAGTCATAGCTACTTTTCAGAGCCAACTGAGCAATTCCCAAGTGCAATCACAATACAAAGACTTTAATATTTTAGTCCTCTGTCACCCTGTGGTCACCATAAATTTGCTGTGGCTGGGAATGCAACCCTAGCACAAATCTATCTGCAAAACACTTACCTAGGCAACTGCATTAATGCAGAGGCCAGCTATTCATGTTTGCACCCACCATCTCAAACCACTCCTCACTGAATGGAAAAGGACTGAGCTGAACCTGTGAAACTGGATGGCACCAGGCGATGGGTGAGATCATGATTATGGACCAAGAAAGCACTGGAGCACTCTGCTTAGGCTTCCTGCATGGAAGAAAAGGTTAATTGTTAACATATTAATAGCAGATGAGTTTTTGTAGTAGCTTTTTCAAGATTCTCACTACTGAAGCTGTGGTGATTTAAGTTGTGCAGGCTCCCCTGCTTGTGCTCCTGACAGTTTCTTTTATCCCTGGCCCCGAAGTTCAGTGCAATAGTTCACTTTTTCAGTCATATGTCCCTCTAAAGGTGTATTCTTACATGAGAATGCCCCATGGCAAGGCTTGAAATGCTTCCTGTCCTAAAACTTGTCTGACTATAGACTTGGCTTCAGACAGCCCTTTGGCACGCAGCCGTTGCACTGGGAGCAGGAGGTAGGAACCTTATTGCAGAAGGTGCCCAGCAGTGGCTGTGATTGCTCCTGTGTTCCTGGGGTAGCCAAAATCAAGAAGGCAAGTTTTGGGAAAGCTTCTGAGGAAAGGAAAATAAAAGCAGTTGTGGCATCTCTGTATCCACTCTCCTGCCTCTTCACAGTCAGTGCATTTTTCAGAGGGCTCTGACTACAGGAGTGCTCCTGTGCCTGCCCCAGGCTTGGCTCTTGGTGAGAGTGAGAGAAATAACATTTTCATGCAGTTAACATAACTGGGAACTTTTTACATACCTACTTTAGAGCAGGACACGGTCTGGTCTGCCCCTACCCTCTTTGTGTTACTTATTAAATCTTCTTGAAGCTCCTCTTGACTTGTCCTCAGGGATGCAACATATTGAGAGAAAAATAATGTTGAAATTGTATAACCTTTGTGGTGGCTTTGGGTTCCTCTGGGCTGAAAATAAACACTGTTAAGCCACTTCTGAAGAGGAGGCAGAGGCTCTTGAAAAAGCTCACCTATTGCAGCAGCCCAGAGATGGGACTGAGTGCCATAAAGCTGTTAGGAAAATGATGATGTGTTTACTGCTGCCAACCAGCACCTTTTATGAGTTTGATGAGTTGGTTGATGAGACATGCTCCCAGCCTTGGAATCCCCTCCATTTTAAGAGAAGCAGGTTGGGTTTTGAGGCTAGAGAAGCCCCAAGGTCAGAAAGAATTAAACCTACCAGGTTGTGTTGATAGCACATCTCAACAGTTGGTCCTGTCCTAAGCAGCAGCATGCACTTGGGAATATCATAGCTCCTTGCCACACAGAAATATTTGGGAGGGAACTTACTTCTGCTGGAAAACAAACAGATCTCCTTTTCTAAGGAGAGCACACAACAGGAGGAGCAGTGTGCACTGAGTGATGGGCAACCCAAAGGTGAAGAAGTTGAACCATGGTTGAAAGTAGGCAAAATACAACCTCAGAAAGGAATGGTGTGGTCTGGTGCCTGGCGTCAGGGGGAAGGGATGGGACATAAACTGATGTAATTCCACTAGCAAATTTTTAAAGGAAACCCAAATTCATTCTATATTTTCCCACCTAGGCCCCAGCCACCTGGTCTGTTTCTCTGGAAGGTTTTTCTTCTATTTAATGAAGAACTCTTAGGTTGAGTCTATAAAAATGGAGGAAGAAAGAAAAGCTCAGCTTCTACATGACACAGAACTTTCAGGTTTTTTCTCATGCTGCAGATTTTTAAATTCAAGAATAGTTGTCCTATATCCAACAAGAGCACATTAGCTCTGTGTCCTGTCTCCAAAAGTAATTCTGGGTGAGAGCAGACAGAGGTGTACTGGGACATATCTGGCTCCTTTCTCACTTCCAATATCTGTGTCTGAAGGTTTTTCTGTGGTGGAAGCTTTTGTTTTTAATGGTCCTGATGGACTTTTCCCCTGTGGATTTGCCCAGCCACTTCTTAAATCCTTGCAAGCTTTGAGCACCCACAGATCTTCAGAACAAGGCATTCCACAGGTGCTCTCCTTGCTGTTGGCAATGGTCTGTTTTTTTCTTGGTTTTGAACTTTCTACCTACCAGTTTCAGCTGATGCTCCTTGGTTCTTGCACTAAGAGACAGTGAGCAAGTGTCAAGTGTACAACGAGCAGATAAAGCGACAGCCTCCACCCCCCTGTGCTTACAGTCGAACTTGTTGAGCAGCTGTAAAAGGTACATAAATAAATCAGTGGTGGGAAGAAGGATTTGGAAGCCACGACCTTGGCACAGTGCTGCAGAGGCTACATCTGCACAGAGGGTAACAAACAGTCAGTAGTGAGGACAGGATGGTCCCCAGGCTGGGTGGATTATTTACTGTGCCTCTTCTCTCTTCTCTTCTGAGTGCATCACTCTTTCCTCTGCCTGGAGCAGGCTCTTGTTTGTGAATATTTTTGCTGTCACAAATATCAATATTGCTGCAGCATTTGGTGCTTTCCTGTTAATGTGCTGAACGCTGAGTGAAAATTGACGTGTGCATTATAGAAACCACTATCACATTTGTGTCTTGGAAGTCCAGGTGTTAACTCTTTCTGACTTAATTCACCCAGGCTGAAGGGAACCAGGCGATTGAACTTGAAACACAGCAAATCAATAATATAGTCTTTGAGCTTTGTGAGCTAAGAATAAACACCAACCATGGATCGAGTCAAATGAACCTGTGCAAGAGGCACGAGGGAAATGTGGCAGTGGTGTTCTGTTATTGCAGGTCAATAAAGGCTAGATAATGTTTGGCTTTCATTACTGATTAAAAAGATTTCCTTGCAAATGTTATGAGATTAACACCGAGCTTTCTGTGTGCACTGAAAGGGTAATGTTTAGAAATGATCATCCTGCATTATCCCAGTGGAAACCCGAATGATGGTGCTGCAAACACTGGCTGGAGCTGGAGTGAGTCCTTCTGCCTGAGTCATGGCTGGAGGGGGCACATTCTGGGGGAGGACCTGCTCCTGGGGATGATTTGCAGCCTGTGTGACAGCCTGGGTTTGGAAATGTGTAGGTGGCCCTGGACAGATGATGTCTTGCATCCACTGATGGCAATAGGAGCCTTTCCTTGATGCAGCGGGATGCTGGACAACCACCAGCTTCTGGGCAGACAAAGCATGTTATAGTGTTATACCAGTGACCCTCCAGTTACAGCTGAGGAGGCAATTTCATTATGTATACCTATTTTTAGGTGCCTATAACTCAAAAACACTACCCTCTTGTCAGGAATTTATCCCACTTGTTCTCAGCTCCAAGCTGATATATAAGACTTGGCAAGTCTCCAGATAGCTGAAGAGCAGCTGCCTGGGATGTTTCCCAACTGTGGTTTTCACCAATTAAGAAGTTTGTTTTCACACAGTTTGGAGGGTTTTCCTCCTTGGAGATCTTACCTCGCTACCATGCCATGCACAGGCAGTGTGCACTTTGCAGCCCCATAACTTTGGTCCTAAAGTGTATTTATTCAGAGGCCTCAAAGGCATTTGTTCTCCTTGAGAAGCAATCAGGAGATATATTGGCTCTATCAGAATTTAGTCTACCTAAATCTAATCTATAGCTCTATAAAATCAGGATCAGAATAAAAATTACTTGCTTTTATTGCCACGACTGGACAGAGAAAGGAAGGCAGCAGAGGCTGTGTCAGGTGGTGGAGCTGTGGGTGCTCTAGTGCCAAAAAAGACTGGTTTGTGTCTTGAATTTTTTACTTTTCTCCTTAGGCACCACCTGAGTGGTGGATATACCAATATCTCTCCAGTGGTTCTGCTAGGCTAGAGATTTTTTTCCAGTGGTGTGGCACTCAGGGCTCCATCACCTTGCAAGCTATACATGGTTTAACACTTTGTAATGTATATATGATTTTTCCCATTTTTCTATGATGTGGGCCTGTCTGCAAGCAAGAACTTATTGGCTGCAAGTTAGGAGTGCGGGGCTTGTTTGTCAAACTGAGTTAAATGAAAGATCAGTTTAAGAGAAAATTTCCCCCTGAATTGAATTTATCATGACTCAGAGAAAGAGAAGTATTTCTTAGCACTCAGCAATGAAACAACTAGACAGAAATATATATATATATATATATATGTATTTTTTAATGCATAAAATTTGCCTCCTTCTTTTCAGAGATATAGACTTAGGGAATTTAACATCAGAATACTTCTTTTAAAGATATTGTTTAAAGCTGGTGTATCTGAAGCAAAACCTGCAGGCTGGGAAATGTCTTGTGCAAGGCAGAGCAGCAAAGGCTCTGAAAATGGTGCTGGGAAGTTATAAAGCTGTTATCCATCCAACATTCTCGATTTGTTTCACTCTCTGTACTGGTGAGATACTGACCCACTTCTCAGCTGTGATAAGACAGCAACATGGCCAAAGGCCAGGGGAGGGTTTGTGATGGAAAGGGCATCCATAAAAAACCCTCTAAACACCCTTCCGTGCCATTCCTAGAAACATCACTGAAGGAAAGGACACGAAAGGGATTCATTCTGGCAGGAACTGGGCTTGCAAAATATGTTTCATGTTCTCCAAACACAGAAATATGTGTATGTCAGGAGTGCAGGCAGGGCAGGCTGGGGACATGGAGAGAGAGGACTAGATTATGATGGGCAGCCTTGGTAGGAAAACACAACATCAAATGAACAGGTTTTTTTAGTATTTTTCCCAAAAGTTACTTGCTAGATCAGAGGGTCAAAGAGATTCAAACACCCTTGGGGTACAGACTGTGCAGGCAAAACCCAGGTGGGTGTGCAGGAACAGTGAGCAGGGTCCAGCCCAGCTGCCCTGTGGAAAGGGGGCAGAGATGCTCCAATGCTTCAGCCAGGTTGGGGCAGGGAACCTGGGCAGCCTGGCCAAAGCTTCACCCTGACCTGCCTTATTTTCAGTCTGAATACAGCTGGCAAGGCAGGCCCTGAGGCGTAGGAAAGGTGGCACATGTGGTGTGCAGAGGAGGGGAGAGGGCAAAAGCCTCTGGGAGATGGGCAGGGGAGATGCCACAGGTAAAAACACAGCCAAGGCAAAAGGAGAGGAGGGTGGTGGCATCAAAGTATCTGGGGATGTGCTTGGGTTTGCCTTCTACTTCAAAAGCAGATAGGGGAAAACAGTCCACAAGAGGTAAATGCAACAGTCAGCCCTGAATTAGAAGTCCTTGTCTGTGGGACAGTAAAGCCTTTCCAGCAGCAAAGAGCAAGAATCAGAATTTTTCTGGCTGGAAAAAAAAAAGACCTTTAAAATCATCAACTGTGATCATTAACCTAACTCTACTGAGTCCACCACTAAACCATGTCCCCAAGTACCACATCCTCTCATCTTTTAAACACCTCTAGGGATGGTAATTGAACCACATTCCTGGGCTGCCTATTCATTTTTTTAAAACTAATTCCAGGTTTTTATTATTAATTTCAGCCTATTACCCTTTCAGTGAAGAAATTTCTTTTGACACCCAATTTAAACCTCCCCTGGTGTAAATTGAGGCCATTGCCTCTTGTCCTGTTCCTTGCTCCAACCTCCTTTCAGATAGTTGTAGGGAGCAACAAGGTCTCCCCTCAACCTCTCTTTCTCCAGGTTAAATGCCCCCAGTTCCCTCAGATGCTCCTCATAAGATTTGTGCCCTTCACTAGGGATGAAATTATTACACATTCCTTGCCTTACCAACAGAGGAGCAGTGACCAAGTAGAGGTACAAATATCACTGCCATCAGTTCATGCTCTAGGTTTGGTTTGCATTATTTTTTTTTCTTTGTCTGGAGTCTTCTCATATTTCCCTGTTAGTCACAACTTGTGCAATATCTACAAATGCTGTTTGTGGTCTTAATTTAATAACAATCCCTTTAAATGATGCAAAACCATCTCATCACTCTGGTTGGATGCAGAGTGGATGTAATAGGCCATACCAGGCGCTCTGGAGTCGGAGGGAAGTAGGTATTTTTTTCTTTTAAAGGCTCCCTATGAAATAAATCCTGGTGTTTCCTCAGAAAATAGATATTCTGGGTTGCAGAAAAAGGTCTTGCCAGTCTGGCTAATGTTTGGAAGTCTGTAAAAGTCTGAAGATACAGCTCATACACCAGCTTTCAGTGCAAGAAGTTATTCCTTGCCATTTTTATTGTGAGAAATTTAGTCCACTGCATCAATTGCCCATCATATAAAAGTGCAGCTGGCTAGAGTGGAGCAAGGAGCAGAGTGTGATGGAAACTTTTCCAAAATCCCATCTCTGTCTTGACTCACAGAGGTATGAAGCCTCCTTCTGGGTAGTTTCAAAAGTATCTGTCCAATATACATTTTTTTGTTTTAAATCGTCCCAGACTCAGGATCCAGTTGAAGCAGTTATCTCTGGGTCCTAGGACTATGTGATAATTTCCCCATCTGGTATATCTTTCCCTATTTTACTTCCATTAAACTGGCAGGGTTTATGATTTGGTATCAAATGGCTGCAAATTTCAGTTTGCAACAGAAGACAAGGCAGCCATGAAGATTTCTGACAGGTTTTTGCTACTCAATTTTCTGGGACCAAAACAACATATTTCTTGGTTTTAATCCTGACCTGTCTTCCTTTGGCAGTTGTGATTTTCCCACCTCTAGTGACTAAAACTTGAAGAAAAGATTTGCATGGCTCCCTGCAGCAAGAGTCAGTACATTTACAGCACCACAGAAAAAACACAGATCTCCCTTTTTCTGCTTGAAATGTCTCTTTGCAGATGGTTTAACTTTTATTGTCTTCATTCCCTTTCTTTTCCCCTTCCCCCACAGAAGACACTGTTGGGCCATGAGTGATCTCAGCATTTTCTATGCTGTTCTGTTAGATATTTTTGTCAGACTCAAATCAAAACTGTGCCAGATGGAAGCCCCATGCTCTTCATAGATGATCATTTCCAGCATTCTTCTGCAAGGTTGTATAACATATGTCCACAAGAAATTAAAAAGGCTGTTTCTGTGTATGAACTGTGCATGCTCAAGGGCAGAGAGAAGGTTAAGAAAATAATTGAGCTAGGACTTTTCTGTAATTTTGAAACAAATTGACTCCCTAAAGAGAAGTTATATTAACATTTAGATTGGTTGCTGATTTGTTGAGGGTGGTCTTATTGCTATAAATGCCTGTATCAAGCAAAGCAGTCATGAAATACACTAGCAAAAAGGAGTTTTATGTTTAAAATCATAGTCTCTACTGTCAGGAGGGTGCTGTTTTTCTGGTGCAGTATTTTGCTTTTTCATTATTTTTTTCCCCAAACATGGTCAACATTATCTTTTTGCTACTCCAGTTGATATCCATGGGAATTGACCATAGACTTCCTCCTGAGCTGGAGGAATTTCCATACTTTCATCAGGACTTTTGAAAGCAACCTGCCTATCCGTGTAGTAACTAGATGGAGAGCTCACATGCTGCTGTTTGGATGCTCAATTCCCACTAAAAGAATAGGAACAAAACATCCAAATCCTGGTGCTAACTCTGCTGGGGTCAGCTGCCCTGTCAGGCTGCTGTTCTTCCTAACCATTCCCTCCCATTTTAGCACCCAGCATCCCTGCCCCCTGCAAATTCATCTCCTCTCATTCACATCTACTCATTGGGTCATCTCTGTTATTTAAGTATGATCTATTTATACCAGTTTATATGGTTTTTTTTTTTTTGTGGAAAATATTACATATGTTCATACGTGCTATAAAAAAAACCCCTTCCTAATACTTAAATTACTTGAGTAATTAAGTTACTAATACTGAAAAACAACAGGGGCTGCAAATAGCTGCAAGAAACCTCAAGAAAAATGACCACCTATCCCTGTTCTTTTGAAGTATGAGATGATCAGTTTAGGAGCTGAAGTGGATTAATTGTCTTGTGTTCATGTATGCACAGAAAGCACTTAGCTTTGTTCGTTATGGCCATTTGGCAAAAGGAATCAGATCTTGGTCAAAACCAATGTCTTTGTGCTAATGTGGGTAAGAATCTTTCACTCAGGTTTTGGGGCAGGCAAGAGAAGCACATGGCATCAATTAATGTGGGCTACCTGATGTGTGGTGGCTTCTTCAGGAGAGGTAATTAGGCTGCTTGCAAACACACTATGCAAATTTTCAATCTGCATTCCTAAGGAGAAAAGTCTTGTTGCAATCATGCTGTGCTCCTCTGCTGAACTATTTGGCCATCTCCAACAAAACTGGAGAACAGAGCAGGGTTTTAACGATATTTGGGTTTCTCCAGCTTTTACAGAAAGCAGAGCTTCCCACAGAAGAGACAGCAATGGGTGCTCATCTCAGACAACAAAGCACAGAGCTGTCCATGCTCATTGCCTTGGATCAGCCCCCTCAGCCATGGATGGGAACTCACCTGGGATGTGGGGGGGAAGAACAAGAGGTCCCTGGACTAGAAAGGGGCCTGAAGTTGAAGGGTTTTAGTGCTGGATGTTTTTTTGACAGAGAAGCTTGTCCTCTCTCTTCCTTGTTGGTAGATCCAACAGGGGTGGAAAGGCTGTGGACCCTGTCTACCTGTAGCAAAGTCTTTGACAATCTGTCCCTAATCACAGAGAGAAGCTGATGGCTTACACAGGTGTACTTTTTGCTTGGTGAAAACCATGGATTCTCTGAAAATTACCTTGACTGTTAAGCGTATTGTATATGCCAAGTAATTAATTTTTACAGCAAACTTGTCTAGGACTTGGGCAAAGGAGCAATTAATTCTCGGGGAATAGATCCATTATCATAATTGCTAATGGATACAAAACTCCCTCAGACACAGATGGACAAAAAACAACCCTTTCATCTCTGCTATTAGGGTACCTGAAAGTTAGGTCCATTGTGTGTGACAGGGAGTTAGCCCATTAAAATCCAAATCTGGTGCTAATTGTGGCTGCTGAGCTGCAGCACGTTAGATAGAGGAGAGAGCACGGATGACTCCTTCCCTCAGCAAGGAGGAGAACCCACCCCTTCCCCTTTTCCTCTCTGTGGGATCATCCTTTCCCTCATGGGTGTAATTGGGATTTTTCTGCTGCTAGCCAGAATCAGGTGATGCCATGTGATGAACATTTCCAACTAGAGAGGCATTGGCACCCTCAGCATAGAGGGTGAGGAAGAGGAGCTTGATCTCTGCCACAAACACTCAGCAACCGAATCGGTACAGAAGATGGGTTTGTCTGTTTTTCTCCCAGCAAAATGGGGCTAATCAAAGGAAAAACAGGTTTGCATGGGACAGAATAAGACCTTTTCTCCCTTTGGGATTAAACTACAGCTTTGCTGTGTCATCCTGCAACAGGTCTTGTGTCTTCTGCTTGATTTGTGGTTGAAGGGATGGTTGGGAACTTGCAGAATAATAATTAATATTTCACTTAACCCAGCCCTTGGAAAGCAGCTAACAAAGAGCACACAGCAAAAGCCACGTGTTTCCCTCAGCCAGGGACTTCTGTGCTATGCAGGCATGAACCTCTCCCTCTCCAGAGAGCATCCTCAGAGCCCCAGCTCTGCTCCCCAGCAAACACAAGGCAGCATCTCCAGCTGGCTAATGTGCTGCTGGTGAAAGATGGGAAGGGGTGAAGGGAATAGAACAAGAGGCTTTTATGAGAGTTGATCTCTTGATATTTAATTGATACTGACAAATGCAGCATTAACAGGACACGGGGAGGGTGATGAGATGGGCCAGACCTCAGGCCTGAACACTTGTGACATCTGGGGACACAGATGGTGCTCTGCTGGTGTGTTCAGCATCTCATGAGCACCTGCATTGTGCTTCCAGAGGATCTTCTTGTATGGTGTTAGGTGATACTATATTTTTTAAATTGAAAGACTAATATGATTCAGACCTAGCACAGGTTCAACTCAGCCTTTCCTAGCATTTAGTTAAGAGTGCAGGAGAAAGAAGACAGAAAGGAGAAAAGAGACAAATGGGGAATGTGTAAAATACCAAAACTGCTGGATGGAACTTTGTTTTCTTTGTGTTTATACTACAGCACATGGCAGGTACAATCTAGAATGAAGACATCTGGTTTGGGTGAAAATCCATGAAAGTAGACAGTGGGTTGTGTTAAACACTCCAACACTGCCACCCCCCCCCCTAAATCAGGAGAAATGGACCAGTAATTAGAGTTGGTGGGAAATGAACCAGTGTGACTGCTTAATGCACAGGTACATGAGCAAGAACAGCTGTGCAAATACTGCAGGGTTTTGATCTTGCATGATAAATGAGATACAACAAAAACAGCTCTCCAGAAGCTGGCATTCAGCATCAGAGGCTGTCATGTAATTAAAATGAAGCCATGCCTGGTCAGGGCATTTATAGGGTTTACTTTACTAGACACAGAGCAAACCTGAATCTTGTAGTCCCAAGTAGAGTACAAGCCATTAATATTTCAGATGTGGTTGCAACTCTTTTCAGAAATCACAAACCAGGGATGACCTGGCCCAGCAATGCTCCCATGGAGGTTGGGCAACCAGCAAAATATTGATTGAACCGAGTGATAGAAGATAAAATGTAACATTCAGTAATTTGGTATGGCCATGGAGGCTCAGGGAGCAGAAGTTTTCATCCTGATTTTCCCAAGCCACGGTGGAGGAAACTGTTTTGCTGGGCTGTGGGGTTGCAGCCCTTTGAGATATGACAGTGCTTTCGCAATAAGTCATTAAATACTAATTGCAAAAGATAAGGGCTTTGCATATAAAATACAGCCCTGTTTTTGTAAAACAGCCTCAGTGCTTATGATTAGATGTGTGAGGATTCAAAGTTTATGTACCAAAAAGTTCTGTAATCCTTCAAGGAACAAGTCATGTGGATGGATAGATGATGGATGGATGGATGGATGGATGGATGGATGGATGGATGGATGGATGGAGAGGCTCAGAGGTCCAGGATCCTGGCTGGTGATGAGGGCTGAGCTGCATAGCAGACAGGAACAATGATCTTGCAGGTCTCGCAATAAGCTGTAAGTAATGTTCTGATGTGCCATCCCTAGGTTATATCCAGCTGATAGGCAGTGGTATTAGAGTCCTGCGATTGCTAAAACTGTTAAGTCATTTTCTGGGCCTTATTGCACATGGTTTAAAAACTTACCCTCTTTTTCTATGAAGTTTGGAAGCCTTTTTCTCCATTCCTGCAAAAGGTGGGACTAAGCTAAGGAGCCACACCATATGAAATAAGGCTGTAGGGTCAGGTATAGAAAGTGGATTCTTTAGAAAGTATCCATTTAAAGCATTGCATGTCAGTTGTGAATGCATCTGAGTTTGTCCAGAGGCCACATAGTGTAGCAAGCTGGGTTCAGTACATCTAGTGAAGCAGGAAATTGACATGATTTTTTGTGACACTACAACCAAGCAGAAATGTACTGACAGTGTTTGGGAACAATGATAGCTTTGGAGGGGAGGAATAGGGATCAGCCTCTCCTCTACAGGTAAATACAGCACACGTAGAGCTCTCAGGATGCAGTTGTGCTACATGATGCTTCACAGGCTTCATAAAATGAGTTTGGGCTCTTTCTGGAGTGTGGGAAGCACATTGCCTGTTCAAGTGGGAACTGGTCTTCCCACAGCTGAGAGCATTATTTACCATAGGAAGCTACTTCAGTACTCACACAGTGAGTCTGAAGAGCAAATATTTCTGGTTTTCCTGGGTACTAAACCTACCCTCCTAGTGTACTGGCATTTTTAAGTTCTGGCTAAGTCAAGAAAGGGAAAAACCTGAAAACATGCACTGGGTACAACTTGGAAGGTGAAGGAGTGGGTGCTTCTCTCGTGGAAGTGAATACAACAGTGCTTCATTACTGGAGGTGTAGAGGAAATGAATCAGAAGTCATTAGTGAAGAGCTCTCAGTTCATTCCTTCTGAGAGAAGTAGCTCTTCTAGGTATTCTTAATGGAAATTGTTCCTATAAAATTGCTTCAATGTCAGGAATAGACACTGAACTGTTTCTTGAGGAGCATTATCTTGCCACACTAGACATCAGTAACTACAGGTGTAGCTAACCTTGTGCTCCAGGGAGTTTGTAGTTGAGTCAATTCCCTTTTTTCACATTATTGGCTGCTGCTATTTGCTTTAATATCTTTTAATGGAAAAACAAATATGACAATATACTGTACTGATTAACAGAGTGGAAAGAGTCTTAAACTGCTTAAAGTCAAATTCATTTAAATCTAGTGGGATGAAGTCACTTGAATTGTTGATTTCCATCCACTTTGCAAGTGCAGCTGGGGTGAGCTCGCTGGCCAAGTGTCTGTCTCTCACATTAGTGACAGGTTTGGCTTTTTGTTTTCACAGGAACCATCGTGCTTAGTAATCAGTACATTAACTGCTTAAGGTTATAATTTAAAGCCCTGTGGGCTTTGTGGTGCCTGGGCAGGGAAAGGGGGATCTGGAGGTCAGGCAGGGGAAGAGTGAGCCCCAGCTTCAGGCAAGCAGAGAGCCAGTAGCCTGTCCATTCGATTGCTGGGGCTGATTTTATCCTGCTGGGAGCAGAACTATTGCCCTAAGCTATCATCTGGGTGCCGGTGCTAGTCACTAGGTGGCAATGCGACATGCAGGCACACAGCAGCCCGCAGAGCTGCTCTGCAGCCCCGGAGAGGCTGCTCAGAGCATCCCCATCTGGGCAGAGGGCTGTGTCCTGGGGCCAGTCAGTGGTGTAGTATCTGAGACCTCTCCTGCAAGAGGAGGAATGTAGTTCGTGGCTGGCCCCGGGAAGCTGAGCTCAGTGCCTCTGGCTCTGTGACTGAGCCAGGTTCCAGCAGGGAAACAGACAAGGGGCACAAATCTGCTGCTGGCTGGGTAAGGCAGGATGTAGCACATCCTCGCTTCCCTGCCCAAAAGCAAGGGGCTCCTCGAGGAAAAAAACAAAGCCTCTTTCTCAGCTAGTTCAGGCCTGACTTTTCCCTACAATGACAAGGCTGTGACCTGTGGCTGCATAGAACATGTTGCTAATTTTGACTGTTGACAGCCTACCAGCACATCTTTGCATAAACTCAGGGTTCTGGGGAACCAGGCTGAAAATGCTTCTTGAGAGAAGTGAACTGAGGACCTCAGGCAGTATCTTTGTGCTGCAGATGAGGGAGGTAGATGCCTGCAAAGTGTGTGGCTGTATGTGAGCAATGCTTTGGCAGCTCCCTGCGTGCTGGAACTCCTCAACAGGAAGATGCTGTCATCTACTAATACCACCATCCAGCCTGGGCCTGACATGACAAGCTGTTTACTTTACCATTTGTCGTGAGAAGACAACAGTAAGCTGCTTGCCCATAAGCATCTGTTTGCAGGAAGGTCAGCAGGGTGCAGTTTTAAAAGGAGAGGTGCTCCAGGACTGTGTTTCATTTGCAGTAAGGTGGTAGCTGAATACTTCTCAGGAAAGCTTTCCTCCCATTTAGAATGACTTTCTGCTTAGGCCAAATGTGGCAATCACAGTGAGTTTCCCCTTTGTTTCCCACGGTGAGTAACACATTCTTAATGTATCTGTTTTGATCTGACCAGTGTCTGCAGTTATCCATGTCTGTGAGTTTTCCTGCATCATGTGGAGTGCAAGAGTGCAGAGTGCAAGAACTCTGCTTTAATGTTATACTCAGAAAGAAATGGTTTCTCAGCAGAGATTATCTGTATCTCTCCTTTTTATGTAGGATTTAAACACATGTACCCATGCTGATTTCCTGAAATCATTAATCACAGAAACTTTGGGCTGGAAGAAGACCTTATGAGTCCAGGCAGTGGAGGGAGATGCCGTGGCCATAGCCAACTCCTCTGTACCCTCTCCTGGTCCTCTTTTCTCCCTCCCTGCTTTTTATTAGTGGGTAGAGAAGGTGGAGGACAGGACAAGTGGGAATAAAAAAGCATCGTGCATGAGATAGGTGCTCAGGAGCTTTGTCCTCTGCCTCCATCAGCCTTCTTGCTGGGGAGGTCATTGCATCACTGCACATATTCTTGGTTAGGGTGTCAGGTCCCACCAGCCAAAACCATTTGGGACACGGCATGGAATCCACTTTGCTAATTATAAAAGTATCTGCTATCATACTATGGTGGTGACCTCAGCCCTGTGTGCAAATGTACCACAGAGTCCTGGAATACCAAGTGCCATAAAGAAGTAGAGGTTTTGGAAGGAATTCAGAGATTTCATTGGTTCCTCAAACTGCTTCTGATGGAAACACTTCCTGGAGCTGGTAATGAAATCAGTCATTTTGCAAGACTCTCCAGTTTCATGCACACAGTCTTGTGGTGGCAGCTTTTAAAAGCTGTTTGTCTCTTTAAAGTTCAGTTAACTCATTTCTGAAATTAGAAACTTTTATGATTAATGACTCGAGGTAGGTTGCTCTGAAGAAGATGCTTGCTAATCAGGTTTGGGTTTTCTTCAAAATCCCTTCTGAGACTTGTAGTATTGCCTTAGTTATGACACAGTGACAGCAATACTTGGTACTTCAGGAAAAATAATTGCTAATGATGCAATTTGTGCCTACAAGAACAGTGTCTGCAGAGCAAACGAAAACTACATGGCTGTAATAACACAAGGAGAATGATTTTTGGTGAATTTTCCAGCTTCAGCACAGAAAGTCTCGTTCATTTTAACAGAGACCTGCCAGGCTAAAAAGCTTAAGATCAAGACTACAAAGAATAGGTCACTTTCATCTTGTCTTGCTTTCTTTAACCTTTGCCAGTGCCTCTGCACTGCTCTGACATGTAAATAACACGGGCTCTAACCTTTCCATTGTGCATGCGCTCACAACTGGATTTGTGAGCCAGAAATAGCAGTTTCTCAAACAATTACTTTCAGACACAGACAAGTGAGGATGACAGCATGGGGGGTGTTATCACTGAAAGGGCATCTGAATCTCAGCTCCCTGTTTTCACAGCGTGGATGCTGGAGCAGACACGCGGGGTTCAGATCACGGTGACATCTCCGCTCCTCCCCAAGCCCAAGGAGAATGTGTAAGGGATTAATCCTGGGGTTTACAACATCTCACGCCAACTGAGAAACACTGTGACTGATGCTGAACATGTCCCTGGATGGTCCATGCTCTGTGGTTTTCAGCTTTTCTTTCCAGCTGAATTCAAAAGCCTTCATCCTGTGACTGGAGTCTGTGGTGGTGTGGAGGGAAGGTGTGGGAGAAGATTTTCGTATGGGCTTACTGCAGCTGCAGCCTGGAATTGGGCCCCATGGCTGGCACCTTGCCCAAGGATCATTCCCAAATCCCTCCTCAGCCTCACACCTGCCAAAGGTCCAGGGGTCCCTCTCTGCAGCCAAAACCCCCCAGGTGGATCTCTTGGGTGAGCAGTCATGTTCATCACTTTCTTGAACCTCATAAATAAGCAGCCAAGTCCTGTTTACCAGATGTAGTTACCTCTTGTGGGAGGCAATGATTCCTTTGTTAAAAAACTAAAAGACAAAATGCAGTCAGAGTCTGGATCTCTAAGATTAATACTTTCTAAGAGGAAAATATTTTCTTCGCTTCCCCTTCTTTTATGTCCTTTTTCTCCTGCTACACGTCTCCCAGTTTGTCATGATTCCCTCCTTTGATGTTACTTATATCAGGCTGCTCCTCTTTGTATATTACAGTGGGATTTTTACACAGTACTTAATTCAGTTATCTTGAAAATGACAGACTTGGCCCATGCAGCCATACTCCACACCTCTCCTCTCCCTTTGAAAAAGAATCCTACGAGTGTACTAAAGTAAGAAGTGTTTATAGAGTGACTCCACGGGTATAAATAGCTCGCAAGCAAGAGCAGCACCTGCCATCTTTGATATGTCTTGCACTTCCCACAAATCACTTGTGCACACTGGGCTTGATCACAGCTATTGTTTGTGCTAAGCTTCCTCCTACTCCTATAATCCTCCTATTTAAATGGATGGGATATTTTGCATATGGTAAGGATTTTGGGGATATAAATCACAGCCAAGTATTTTGTGGGCATGATGTGGTGTACGTGTGCGTGTTCTGCCAAGGGCAGAGAAATGGAAATGTCGACAAGCACCACACTTTAAATGGAAAGGACATGGCTCTTCTGAAAGTGCCTCGAGTCACGTACTTTGACTATTCCTGCTTCTTTTAAGGAGTTGCTGTTGCTTTCCAAATATAGCAGCTCTGAGTTAGTGTGTAAGTCTGATAGGATCGATGGATTTTGCTGGGCTGGGGGGTGTTTGGGACACTGCCATAGTAGCTGGGGCAGTCTCAGGCACATCACCCTCCCCATATCCTACTGCTCAACACGTGCCTGCCCAAGTGGTATTATGGCACACTTTGTCACCAACTCTGGTGTCCTGTCCACTGCTGGGAGGGTGAACAGCATCAGGGTATTGCATCCCTTGAAGACTGTACCTGAAGCAGCTCTGTCCCAGTCACACCTCTGCTGCTGGCAATGTCTCTGCAAGAGTGACAGCTTTTGCCACTGGCTGTCTGCCTGTGTGGCCTTTCTCTCACCATGGTGATGCTTTCTCCTACCATGGTTCTTGCAGGTGGGAACTGAAGCAGAGCACACCCTTCTCCTTCGTGCTTCACATCAGTAAAGGGGGTGCCCCATCATCACAATGGTTCAACTCTAGAGAAATCCCTTAATGTTCAGGATTAGATAAGGATAAGGACTTTTTTAATTGAGAGACCCTGACAGCATGAGGCTGTGCAGAGGAGCTGGGCCAGCAGCACCCTGAGAAGCAGTGATGGGCTGGGGTATCCTAGGAGGAAAGTGCCTCCTGCTATACAATGGCCTCACAAATGGTTTTACTGGGGTCTGCTACAGAAAAAGTGCTGTAAAGAGGGGTGCACGGCAGTCATAAATGTCAGAGCCAATGCTTTCTATGCAAACCCTGAGAGATGGGACTGTGCCAAGTTCTTTCCCTTGGATCAGCTCCCCTGCAGTCACGGGTGACTTGAAGAGCAAAGCACGGGGCAGACTGTAGCGTAGGGGGTGGTAAGCCAGTGGATTTATTAAAGCTGTGGGTCTAGAATATCCTGATTGCTCATTACAAATGCCTAGTTTAATATTTTCCTTTTTTTTCCTCAAAGAAAATCCCAGCAATGCTACCAATTGTATTAGTTGTACAGAATAAGCTCAATAAGATCTCCTAGCCTGGGAACTGGGTGTAATTCCTTCTCATTCTCCACTCATTTCTTTCTTGGAGATAAAGATGTCAGGTTTTGCCATGCTGAGCCAGTAAGACAAAGCACAGAGGAGTTACACTTTTCAGTTCAGTTGGTTTTCTCCCTTAAATAAAATCTGCTCCTTCTGTAAGTTCCTTCTACTACCCCAGGTTTATGGGCATGAATTTTTACTTTCAAAGGAAGCGACCATATTCTCCATCACTGAATGAAACTCCAGATAGTATTGTTGTGGCCTCTGATGTTTTCTAAAAGTGTTTCCACTACCTGTCTCTAGGACCATTTTTTGTTTGTTTCTTCTTAGAATGTACCACCTACTTCTTTTTTATATGTTTTAATCTCCTTAAGTTTCATGAAGCAAATAGTGGCAAAAAAAAAAAGAAGATTCCATGGTTTTGCAATAAAAAAAAAAAGCTTTAGATGCATAGTTGCATATACTTGTGTGCTTTGCAAAACAAAAGAAGCCAAGTTCTACTTTAGGATGTACAAAGACTTGAGTTTAACTGCTGACATGATATATTCAGATTATCTGGCATTTGGTTGGCAGCCTGTTCTGGGAAGCATAGGTTTTGTTGAACACATTTTTGGAGCATACCAGTGCTGCTCTATTGTGGTGCTTTCCTTCAGACCCAGCCAAGGTCATTTTTATGTCATTGCCTGCAACTACTGCTATGTAGGGGTTACCTGTCCTACTTAATGTTTTCTGCTGTACCCAAGGTAGCTCAGTTTTCCCTCAAGCTTGAAGCTGCACAGCACACTCCTGCTTAAAAACTGCTCATGCTGTGAGAGGGTTTTTCATGCCTCTGAACAGTAAGTCAGTCCCTGAAACTCCTCTTTTAGAGGGAAGATGTTGCAGCAGACCAGGGCCTGCCTTCCAGTTTCTGCGAGGTGTTGAGGAGGATCTGGCTCATTCCTCCAGCTGAAAATGTGCTTGATCATTGGTGGAAGGCTGAGGAATCCATAGGGAGATGAGGGGCTGCAGGATGCAGCCAAGGCAGCTGGGGGGGTGGGTGCTCTGCTCTGCTCCCCGCGGGGCACGCGGAGGGAAGGTGATGCTGGGTGCTATTTAAATCAACAGCAGATGCATTGATATGTGTGTGACGTTCCTGAAGATGGCTCAGGGAGCCTGAAGTTTATAAACGAATCTTCTTCTGACTCCTGCTAATTTTAGTCTTGGAGTGTTTACAAACAGAGCTGCATTTATCTCCGCTCCTGATCCAGAAGGATTTCAGTCCCATCCCTGCTGGCATATTACCTAGGGTAAAAAACAAAAAGGGATTCAAAATAGCAATAGCTATTAAAAGGTGCTGAGGGAGCATTCAAATTGGAGGCACAGAAAGCCAAACCTTGTGGCTATAAATAATAGATCTGCAGATATCACAGTGTCACCAGAAAGCAGGAAGGATATACACCTAGGAATGATTTTGGAGGACAGAAATGGGGAACAGGGAACTGAGCCTGGAAGCACCATTTCTTGGTGGTGCTCCAAGGTGATGTGCAGCAGTAGTTCAGGAAAAGGCCAAAGCAGAATGGCAGGACAAGGAATAACCAAGTTGTAGATGCATTTGGCAGCTGCCCCCAGCACTGAGTCAGAGTGCAGTCTGGTCTCAACCAAAATGCCAAGGGCTGGTGCATACTGGTCACTCCATACAACATCCCTGATCTGAATATGCTGTTTAGCTACTGCTTTGAAATCAGGCAAGACCAAAAAAAAAAAAAAAAAACAAAAAAACCCCACCAAAGTTTAATTATGTCAACACCATTCGTGTGGAGCTTTAAAGAGATTTTAAATATACACCAACCAGTTTAAAATTCTTTCCCTTTCAGAGCCATGACCTTCAAATGCTGTTCTTTGAACAGGGAACATCTCCTAAAGTGTTTGTGGTTCTCTACAAAGAACGAATAAAGGCAGAATCCTCCTGGGTTGGAAAGGCAGGGACCTGCACTTGATGCCAGTTCGAAGGAGAAAGGCTTTAGCTACATGCTCTGCCTCAAACAAATCCAAATCCACAACTTGTCTGAAGTTTGCTTTGTACAAAACATCTCCAGGTCATGCAATGCTTGACCTTCAGAGCTCAAGCTTTGCTTTTCCCCAAAGATCAAGCCCACTTTCAGAGCCACCCACCTTGTGCTATGGGAATTTAAGAGGTCATCAGGGCTCAAGCAAATCTATAAAAGCAAAAGAGAAAAAAGCCTTTCTCTTTTCTTTTCTTGTGCTCATCCATGGCTCTGTACATGTCATTCAAATCAAAACGTGGCTGACACATGAGAAATACCAGCTGCCATCTGATTAAGACATGCAGGAGGACTAGGACATACTTACAAGTTCAGCTGTGTTGAAAATGAACCAGGAGCCTCAGAGCACCATGGCATGGCCAGAGGAAACAGCAGAGATGGTGCCTGAGTGCTCAGTGTAGCATGGGTGAGCTTCATCTTCTGATCCTGGGTGAGCATGGAACCTATAGCTCAATTCTTAGTGAAAGAAATGCTAGAAAAATTCCATCAGCTGCACCTTCAAATTGCTGCAAGAGAACTGAGGCATCTGGGATGAACCACATAGAGCTTTACAGGAGAAGACAATTTAATCCAAGAAAGGAATGAAAAGCAGCAAAGGGTGATAGGTTCATGACAGAGGAAAGCAACTTGTTTTGTGGCTATGCAATTCTAGCACTGCTTGATGCATAAAAGCATGTTCAAATTAAGAGAAAATATTTTGCCTTGCACACTGTAAGCTTCTTGCAACACTTATAACTTCCTTTTAAGATGAGATTCTTGAACTAGTTGAATGCCTTTCCATTTTTCCTTTAAAGATCCACTCTGAACTTGAAGCGTAACTGTTGTGTTTTTAAAAAAGATTTCTTTGAGCCCAAAAATAGGTCTGAAAAACTAATCATTACATCCCTCTCTCTGTCTCTTAGGCTTGTAAATATCAAACACTGATTAATTTTTACCACACTTAAGGAAAAAGTCAGGCATGAGAAGATGTTATCCTATGATACCATTGCATTTGCAAGCTTGCAATAATGTTAGAGCTTCACTTGGCAAGTTTCCTCTCAAATATTTTTGTATGTTCTTTTTCCTGCTGTTGCTTTATTAGCTTTCTGTGTCTGAAGCTCTGGTGGAACTCCAGGAAAGGCTCAGCTCCGTCATGGAAAGCTCATCACAGTACTTGCCTGTCTACTACCAAGGTTGCCTCAGGTTTCTAATGTCAGGTCTCCCATCAGGCCTGGACTTCAAGTCTGAGTTTACCTCTGGATTTCAGGCCCAGATTTGGCATTTGGCATTTACACTTTTTGCCTCCCAAGCTTCTTCAAATACTGTCTTTTCTCAGCTCCACAAAGGCTTTTCTCAGCCACCACTGCTAGTCTGCAGCTTGGTGCAAAGATCAAAGCTCCTGTTCCAACTCAGCTTCAAAACACTTCAAGTTTTAAGACTTGACCAAGTAGTTGAAGGAGTTGTAAAGGGAAAGCTGTAATGAACAGGATGATGGGCTCTGTGAAGAAGTGCATTTTCCTCTTTACACAGAGTAGCAAGCTATAGCCATAGTTTGATTTGTGCTTCTTGCTATCACATTCAGGAGGGATGTGGGACCAGTTTCACAAGCTGGCTTGTGCTATAAATAGCAGAACCACTCTCAGGTCTTTCCTCTTCATACTTTCTATCACAAACCTTTCACTGGTCTTGGGAAAAAATCTAGTTTGACTTCAAGGCACCTGCAAGGCACCTGGTTTCAGTCAGGATGCTGAAATCTTCCCCCTTTTTTATCTAAGCTAACTGCAAACATTGAGTCTGCACGTGCCAAATAAAAACTACTGTGTAAAAACTCCCTTTAAACTGAATATTTTCCCCACCATCACCCTAGGAGAGGGAACAAAATGCAAGTTATTTTTTCAGGACTTCATTGGCTTTGTGCATGTGCACACGTGTGCAAACTTAGGAAGGGCTGGATGAGATAAAGGTGAAAAGTGCAGCTGGAGATCCAACTGCTCAGCATCTTCACTTGGTTGTCTTCTGTCTGGCAGCAGTAATATAGAGAGACTTCATTAAAAAGCTCACATCTTTTCATTTACCTGTGAAAGGACAGATTACAAATAAGGATTCAGTTCAGGGTCACAAAGCTGACTGTTCATCTGCTTCTCAAGTCTAGGATGCAGGGAGTGCTGCTACGATCTGCCTTAAACCATGCTGTTCTTCAGCCTCCGCTGCCAGTGTTGGTTTTACATAAAAGTGCTAAAAAGCCCTCAGAGGGCCTTTATTGCATTGTCCTGCTGTGACATTGCCACCTCATAGAGCTGCAAACCTGTGTCCTTCATGTTTCCAATGTTTTCCATCTTTAGTGTGCTGGGGTTGAATGGTCATTGAATGCAGAGAGGCTCTGGTGTCAGAGAGATGCTGCTGGCGCCAAGATGAGATTTCTTAACAGTTGCATTTTGCCAAACTTGAGGAGAGGGTGACAGGGCCAAACTCAAAAAAAAAAAAAAACAAAAAACCCAACACAGAAAACAAAAAACAAGGAAAAAGACTGGCTGCCAAGCGGTCATCTCCCAGAGGTAATCTGGGAGCCGTAAAAAGAATTTTTTACTTAGACACTAGAACTAATACCAGCAATGCATGCTTTCATAAACTGTGGTCAATCTAGCTTAGCAAAAAGTACTGAGATGCAGAGAAGAGACCTTCAAGATTGGTCTGTTTTACACTTTTGATAATCTGGAAGACTTTTATCTCCAGTGCTAAAGGTCTCACACCAGTGTGGTGCAGCCGCGAGCAGGATTTGCTTTGCAGTTCCTAAAACCTGATCAGCTGGAGGGATCATTGCTCCAGCTCCAGGTGCTGAGCTCATTCACCATCCCAGAGGAGCAAGCCAGGGTGCCAGAGCTGCACCACAGAATGCTTGATATCTGCTAATTTTAATTGAAATGATTTATAGTAAATAGGTGAGAGATTCACTATGTGAGTATGATCATTATCCCTTACCACAAGTTCCTCCTTAGGGCTTCTCTGTTTATCAGACTGAATTATTGAGAGAAATAAAACTGCAATCTCCATCTTATCCATTAGCTGGAACTCTATTTGCATATAACAGTTGGGGTTGGTTTGGCAATCAAAAAGAGGAAGATTCTTCACAGCAAGCTGTCTGCCAAAAAAAGATCTTCTGTATAGTGCTCAAGACCAAGGAATGGGAAAAATTAAGATGGGGACCAAATTAAACATCCAGGAGAACAAGAATGTGTCTGCTAAAGAATAGGCTGTGCTTTGGCCTTGTACTTAGTACTAATCTCATCTGTAAATCTTTGTGGCTTTTGTTAAAACAGACAACTGGTAGTGAAGAAATTTGTCCTGGCATTCCAATTAAAGCAGTGACAGACCAGGCAATAAGGAGATGTGTGATGGATTTGTTTGGACTGATTTTATAGGCAGCATTACAAAACAGTGGCAAAAGAACCTTTTGAGGTGGCCAGTTAATAATTTACTTATTTTATCATAATAAAATAGATACCTCCAAGTAATAATGTGAATGTAAAAATATTAATTTAATGAGGAATAAGTACTTGTATTAGTGAAACTCATGTTGCCTCATCTCTTAAATGTAAGGCCTACTCCTGTTCCATCTGAATGCAGGGAGAGCTTTCCTTTAGATTTAACTGGGACCATACCAGGAATCCTCATGAAAAAAGTAATTTAAACCTGATGGAGTATTCTAAGGGCATAATGTAAAATCCCCACTATATAAAAGATCAGAATCTGGACCTTTTACAAACCACTGCCTGGAGAAAAAATAAAACCTCAACTTGAGAATTAGCTGAAGACCCAAGGGGAAAAAGTACACTGAGGAGCAATGCACTGCTGTATCTTTGTGAGTTCCAGAATCCCTTAGGGAGTTTATGTCTCTGTAGATATTTTACGAGCCTTGGAAAAGCATGTTCCTGATTTGAGGATGCATTTTTATGGACAAACCATTCAGCTATTGGACATAAGCAGCAATAGTTGTGTTGTATAAAGGTACTTAGAGTTTACAGTTTCAGATTGTAAATGATACCTGACCTATCCAAGTCTGTGCCAAGTCAGAACCTTCTGGGAGATGTTTCTGGGGGAATAAATACCCTCTGCAGACGCACAGCTTCATGCAGCATGTCAGCTCTGCTGTGCCTTTTTCCAGAGATCAACCCTGAGCTGCAAATATCTGGAGAGCCCAAATGTGATCTGTTGCATCTGCCTCTTGGCTGCAAAAGCCTCACGTTTCATGCTTGGAGCTTCTGAGATCTTGCTGTGCTTGGGGCAATTTCCTTTGTCACCCTGGGTAGGAGAGTTCAAGAACCATGAAAGGATATAGATGATGCTTCAAATGTTGATGCTGCCTTGCTGGCTCATTGCCCCTCCATTTAGATGACTCCATCACAATCTTGGGGGGAGCATAAAAGATGTGTAATTAGAGCAATTTACTATACTTGACTTTAAATTGTGCTCCCACAACAAGAGACTATTGGATTTAAACTCACCCTACACACTCAGGTGGATAGGGAACACGTAAACACCATTTTCACAGAACACATCAGGCTTCTTTGTATTCATCACTAAATTTTCCTCTAGGTATCTGATTTATCTGAAAAATGCAGAAGTGGTTTCTGATTCAGAAACCCAGAGAATGCTGTCAACACGAGGTACAAGCTCTGTGTCAGAGCCACACGTAGGTATGTTTCCACGTAATCCTGGCTGTGGTATGCAGCTTGTTGAATATCAGTTCTGTCACCACAGCATCTGAGTGCTTCTCAGCTTCCAGTATTACAGCTGCAAAGCAAAGAGGTGACACTTTTCCCTACTCTAGTTGAGAAAGTGATGTACAGAGATACCAAGGATCATATTCATCTTTAGGTATTTGTGAGGTAGTTATCAAAATTGTATTGCGAAGCCAGACCTTATATGATTTATCCCAAATCCAGAAATGTTTACATCAAAGTAAGGATCTGATGAGTTAATTTGAAGATGTAAACTGGTGTCCCACCCCCAGATAATACCCTCTTCACTAGAATACTTGAACCATCAAGGTAGATTTAAAAGTAAAGGCTGCACCAGCAGGTACGGTTTCTCTGCAATATACTAAGCTGCTGCATCCTTTCAGTGTTTAGTTGGAGGGCAGAGGCCTTATTTAGTCAACGTAAATAAATTCCTGTAAAATTTAACACGCCTCCTGGCAAAGGTGAGAATAGCTAATGAAAGGCATGTTCACTGCCAGTACTAAGCACAGCATTTATCAGTGGCCTTTGGTGCTGGAAAGATCCCTGACCAGAAGTGGGAATTGTTTGTAACTTGCATCAAAGTCATTCCAAGTGCCTTTGAAAATTAGGGTCAAAGTGAGTTGTACTAGACAGCTGAAATCTGCTTTCTGGTGCTTACTGACCACTTTTGACAACACTGGCTCAGCTGAACTGCAGAATCTTTCCTCACTCCTTCACTGCCAACTCCCTGGTTTCAGTAATCCAAGTTCAAGTAGAGAGAAGCAGCCAAGAGAAAGCCCAAGTTTTTCATCCTCCTGGCTGGTCTCTGAAGTGTTTAAAAAAAAAATAATTCAAGATCACAGAAAAGGCTCTAGTAAAACAGCCTTCTATCAAGAGTACACTGAGTCCAGCATCATCAGAGGGCTTACTGAATCTTCATGAAGCTCAAGCTTTATGAAAGCTGACCCTGCCAGGACAATCCCTTGGTACCAGATGCAGAGCAGGGGCTTTTCATGGAGCAGACAGATGCTCAGAGGTCTGGAGCAGCTCTGCTCGACGACTTGGGATTCAGTTTTGTGCTTCGTGCATGTCGTAGGGGAACAAGATTTAATAAGTGCAAGTCTTCCAAGTGGTGGCTTTGACCCTGGCTCTTCAGCCTTAGCTTAAGGAGTCCTGATTTTCCTAATGACAACAGATTTACAGCCACCTGAGTGAGGTGGGAATGGGACTGTGCCCCATGCTGTGGCCAGCTGGGGCTCATTGCCTTGGTTATTCAGGTCATGTCCTGCCTTCTGCCAGCCCAGGCACCTTTTGCTTCTTGGGGCAGGGCTAGGACCCCACTGGCCGTGGTAAACCGATCTGCCTTCAGCTGTCCCCGGCGTTGGGCTGAAGGGGAGGGAGGGTGAAGCGGGAGGAATTCGGCTCCGCTAAAAATAGCGGCCGCTCAGCCCCAGTGGCTGCTGCCTCTCAGGCGGCGCCGGAGACCCCCGGTGCAGGGGCTGCATTTTGAGGGCGCGTTGCCCCTCTCCTGCTTGGGGTCAGGATAAGTGGAGGAGTTGTCCAGAAACCACGGAGAGGGCCGTTCCCTGAGCATATCGCCTTTCCCCAGGGGGATGCCCAGCCCTGCCGTGATCCCTGTTGGTCTTGGAGAAGTGCATCGTATCCCTCCCACCCCACCGCCCCCCCAAAAAGGGTCACTTTTTTTTTTGGGGGGGGGGGGGGGTTGAGGGAGTCCAGATGCCCCAATGAGAGGCTCCCCAAGGCACTTCGGGGCTCGCCCTTCCCAGCACTTTATTTTCGGTTCTGCCGAGCAGGGGCAGCTCCAAGGGGCACCGGCTGCATCGTGTTTCCTTCGCCCTTCCCTGCCGGTGTGGTCAGGGGATGGTCGGCCGCGAACCGGACACCCTCCCTCGACGGCAGCCCCGCTCGTACCAAGTTCAGCCCTGTTCGAGGAGGACGGGGCGGGAGGGGGGAGGGTAGCGGTTCTGTCACACAGGTGAGAAGAGCTTCGGCTGTTCTTAGAGGGTCCCTTCCTCCTCCTCGAGGAGGGGGATGGGGCGAGACGCAGGGAGGGCTGATGCACCCCTTTTTTTCCCAGCCCCTCTCCCCGGCTCTTTGTACTCCCGTGTAGCCAGCAACAGGCTGCCGAGATCGGGACCGAGTAATGCTGGGGGCCACAGCTCCGAAACGGGAGCTTGTTTTTTTGTGCGGTGGATGGGGGGGTTGTTGGGAGTAGGTCCCCGAGGAGAGGGCAGGCTGGGTCTGTGCCACCCCCAGCACCGCCCCAGCCCGGCGCTGGGCACCGTCCCAGAGCTGAAGGGCAGCAGAGAAGCGTGTTGCCCCCCTCGGTACCGTTTTATGGGAGCCCGGGCTGGGTGATGGGGAAAGGGATGCGCGGCCCCGGTGCGACTGGAGGGGACAGCTCTTGCTGTAGCCCTCCTTGCTGCCGGCGAGCGTAAACCTGCCGCCTCTTCTGCAGTGCCGAGGACTCGCGTCCTCCCGTTCTCCTCCTATTCGCGGCTGCGGCTCTGCTGCTCCATCCCCTTATTATTAAAGGAGGATGCGAAAAGAGAAAGAAAAACAAAACACAAAACCCACACCAAACAAGACACCCAAGCAAATATCTAGAGCCCCACACCTCTCCCCACCCCCCAGCTCATAGTACTCCCTCCCCCCAGTCACTGAGACTTCCAGGACCGGCTGCGCTTCCCTGGCCCTCGGGAGGTGAGGCAGAGCCGGGGAGGCGGGGGAAAGGAGGGGGCCGGGGATAGGCAGACACTGGGAAAATCGCTTTTGTCTCCGGCACGGCGAGCGGCGCAGGGGCTCGGTGCTGCGGCTGCCGGAGCCCCCCGCTCACCGCCCCGCTCCGCTCCCGCAGGCACCGCGCCGGCGCCGCCGGGCTCCGAGGCACCGCGCCGGGGAGCGGGCAGCTCGCCGGCTCCGGAATTTTTTTTCCCCTCCCCTTTTGTTGGTGTTATTTCTGCCTTTTCGGCGTAGAGGATCCCCCACACGCACGCACGTTGTCCCCCCCCTCCGCCCGAGGGTTCTTTGGGTCCAGCCGGAATCCGCGACGCTCCTGGGGATTTTCCCACCCAAGCTGGGGTCTATGAGCGGGAAGGTGATCAAGCCCAAAGAAGAGAAAGATGCTTCCAAGGGTAAGGCAGGCGCAGCCGCTCCGATAAACAGCACGTTCCCTGGCCCGACCGTACCGGGCTGGGAGGGGGGGCCCCGTTCCGATGAAAGTCCGTAGCTCGGGGGACCCCGAGCACGGGTGGGGAATCGGTGCCCGGTGTGCGGGGCGCTGCACCGGGAGGGGGGGAACCTCAATGCGGCACCAGCGAAAGTAAATGCCCCTCGCCCCCTCCGCCGGGGGGAGACGGGTCCTTTGCCTCCGGCCGGGAGGGTGCTCGGCGCTGCGGGCGGCTGTGGCCCCGGCCGAGGCGTGTCGGGGCGACGGAGCGGGAGCCATCGCCATGGAGACGCCGGTGCCGAGGGGCCGTGAGGGCCCCCAGCTGGGGCTGGGCACGGCGGGGGCTGCCCTGAGCCCGGCCCGGCAGATAGGGGCATGCGAGGCGGGGTGCATGCCCGGGGGGTTCGGAGCCGCGCAGCGGCGTGCATGGAGGATGCATGCCCCGGGGTTAGGGAGCCCCGCTGCGGGGGTGCATGCGGGATGCCCGCTACGGGGGTGCATGCCCAGGGGGGGCGGAATGCCCTGCTGCATGCACAGGTGGTTGTGCCCCCCTGGCTGAGGGGCTGCGGACCCCCGCGCAGCTCGCTCTGCGGTGGTGCCTACACCCAGGGTTGTAGGAGCACCTCTGCCATAAGTAGCCGGTGTGTGTGGCTGGGCTTCTCTCCAATAAGTAGTTTTTCTGTGTATTTGTAGATAAATCTCTGCCTTTTCTCAAACGGCCATCTCTGTGTTAGGCTGCTGCTGGTGGGATACCATGTGTGGGGTATGCTCTTGGCCTCCCTGAAAGAGGAGAAAAATGCTCCTTATTTACTCGTTTTATAAAATATAATGGGCACTTTCCTGCCGTTTACTTTTTCAGCAGCCTGAGATGCCAGATTAAAGCAATTCATCCTTTCTATTCTTTTTTCAAAACTTTTTGATTTCTTGATTTTTAAAGTTTGTTGTTAACACTAGATTTTTTGAGACTTTTTGTTTTGGGTTTTCTGTATGATCTTTTTTTCCTCCCTATTCTAGTTATCACTGTTATGTCTTATGTTCAAAACCTTTGTGGTTTTGTCCGTTTTTTTTTTTTTTTAATTTTTTGCAACAACAAAATAAAGTTCACCATTCAGATGTCCTGAAAAACCTTACGTTTCCTAAAAATATATGTTTGTTATTTTCTTTGATGTTGATTTTTTTTATGGTGGCCTTAGCCACTAAAATACTCTTTAAATAATTGATTAAGCAATGCAGAACAAAAGATTCCTGCCTTTCTGAGGAATTCTGTTGCAACTGTGTTACAGCACTACACACAAAGGATTTGCCATACTTGCGTGAAAGCTTGTTTTTTTTTAAATGAAACGTATGTATTCTGTTTTATTCTCTGATTATAGGGCTTAGTGCCATACATATGGCATACAGTGACATACTTCATGTAGGAAATTGCCTGTGTATAGGTCTCAGGAACTGTGTGTCTTTCAAAACACTGGGGCAAAAGCATTTGTAGCTGCTGTTAATGAGTCACAATGACTTAGACATGCCAGGCTTTGATTCCTGTGGTGACAGCGTTACCAGAAGGTGTATGTTCTGAGAATCCCAAGAAAATAGTTGATCCTCATATTCTCTGCTTCCAGGAGATGCTGGTACTCTCTTGGAGCTTGTATAAAACTTTCTCTGTTATCACAAAGTAAAGTGGCAGTACGTGTATGAGGTGGTTTGGTGCTGCTATGGAAAAGTCAGTGATGGATACAGGCTGTGAAATATGCTCTAAGAAGGGTCTGAGTGCAGAGGTAAGGTGGTAGTATTTACCAGTAGATGTATAGGCCATATGGCTTTCTTTAGCCTCTTGTGTCATAGACTTAAGCAGAGAATGTTTTTTCCACTAAACCACCTGAATTTTCTTCTGGTGATTGTGATTAATATTGATAATATTGCACTTAATGGGAACATTAATTTGGACCTAACCAGAGTTAGACCAGGCTGTTTTTTGTGGGGCTGTTTGTTTGGTTTGGTTTGGTTTTTTTATAGTGTACAATGAAACAGGAATTTGTCTGGAAAGGCTGGGATACCATTTCCTGCATATTTCTGCAGCTATACGGTGGCACTGGGTATACTTCAGTCCTGACAGAAGCCTGAATGTTTTTGAAGTAGTTAACCACCTTTTTAAAGAACAGTGTAATTAGATTTCAGGAGTAACTTACTGTGGTGATATGTTCATGAACCTCCCATTCTGTAAGATGGATGATGTAATTTTAAATACCTGCTGTAAATGCAGGTGTCCCAGGGCTATAGTTGCATAATAAATGTGGAATACTTAGTAAGAACAGCATCAGCCTTTCTTACTCCTGAAGCTTTCTTGTGCTTTACAGGGTTCTGTGTGAGATGAGACTTTGCTGCAGTTCTTGGTAGAACTTGGGGAGGGCCACACTCAGCCCTAATGTAAGGAGCTGCTTGGTGGAAGTTGTTGAATGGCACTTTCTATAGCCAGCTTTTGGGGTGGGTCTTGGTAGAAAAGCCTGATTTAGCCACGAGTTTGAAAGGCCATGCATTTTGATAGGAATCAGTGCAATCCAGTGCAGGTAGTTATCTTGCAATGGGTATTTTCAGGTAAATTACCCTCACTGGTAAAGCCTGTGGTGGTGTCAGGGGAGTTGTGTGGATGTAACAGAAGTAACAATATCTGTTTTGAAAGAAACAGGCTTTTTTCCCCACATCTTTTCTGAAGGCAAAGAGAAACTTAACCACTCACTTCAGAGTTTATTGGCCTAACTCATAATTCCTGCCTAGACCTCCCAGTGGTGACTGTTTTGTTTGATATTTGGCTGCGTTTAAAACTGGATGTGGATGTTTGAGAATTCACTATTCCAATCTAAATAAAGCTTCTGGATTCCCATAATGACCTTGGGGTTGTGTGCCTTTACTTTCTGCAAAATGCTGCATTTGTTGTGAATGTTTATGTAAAATATTATAGCATTTTTTAATTTATTTTTTTTTTTAAACTGTGTGAGTGTTGCTGCAGGTACTGTAAACCTAGGTTGTGAGCAGAACTGCTGCTCCAGAGTAGGAGCTGTTTGTGGTAGCAAGCAGCTTGTTTTAGAGAGCAGCCTTGTCCCAGCTGCATTGGTGGGTTCAAGCATGGGACAGGTTTCCATCTGTCTTCTCACTTTGCACTCTCTTTGGTCAGCAGGAGTTTGAGGACCTGGTGGGTAACAACAGCTGAGCATCCTGCAGACCTGCTCTGATGGTTGGTAACAGCTCCTCTCCTCTGGAAGTTAGTTACATGCTCAGCTAATCCCTCTGCTACGTTCCCACTGGGCAGTTCCCACCAGTCAGGTTCGTGTCCTGCCACGTAGCTGCTGTGCAGAGATTTTGCGTGTGTGGCAGGACTGGTGACTTTTCCCAATTCTTCCTCAAAAAACTTGCACCCTGAGAACAGTGTGTCCAGTGTCCTCAGCGAGCCACGGGGCTGGATCACCACAACGTATCTTGAGTGAAATATTCATTAGGCTTTTATATGGGGGAGAGATGTGGGGCAGTGGGAGAATATAGGGCATTAGAAAGTGAGATGAAGCCTCTGAAATCCTTGTACTTTGGGTCTGGGCTGTGAAGAATTTGTGCTGTCTGGTATGACAGACAAACTTTCCAGAGGCTGCTTTGTGATTTGTGTGGTTCCTCCTAGGGAAGTTGAGAGATGGAGTACAGACTTTGAAACTAAATCTGAGGGATGGATTAATCTGAATTTGTGGTTTTTTTGTGTGTGGGTGTTGGTTTTTTTTAACAACTGGATTATTTACTGATGCCTTCCCCATCGAGGCAGGTGCAGGGAGGGTCACTGTGCTCTCACTGCAAGGAACTTTGATAGCTTTGCCCAGGAGTCTTGATAACCTCAGTCAAAAGCAGTACAAAAATGGAATATATTTTCTTCTCCAGAAAGCAAAATAGGAGGAGTGTTTTTTAAGCTGATGGCTTCTTATCTGAGTGTCTTGAAATACTGACAGTAAGGGTGAAGATTTTGGAAGTATAGGTACTATTCTAATTTAGTGACAGCAGAAAACAACGCACTTAAAGAAAGTACTTGGTAGAAAAAAATCAGAGCCACAATTTTGAAGTATTTATTACTGCTTTTCCTGTCTTTATGGGTATATAGTATAATGCAGCTTATGATTGAAAGGTCTGTAGAAAAGCTGACAAAAAAAAAGAAGCTGATCTCAACAGTTGTATTTCTATAGTACTGAATCATGAGAAAGTAACTTACTTCAGGGACTGAAGAAGAGCACTGCAGAGGTAACATGTAAGCTGACCATTTCTTGGTCTGAGTCCATTGAATCAAAATTAGCAGCAAGTTCAGAACTGTGTGGGAAGGGGGAAGGGAGCAGAGTCCTAGCACCCTGCCCTGCTGCTTGGCCAGCTCAGGTGGGAGCCAGGGCATTTCTTTGCCTTTTTATCAGGAGCTTGGGTGCCCATTCTTTTTCAGCCCAGACAAAAAGCCTCAGGAAGCTTCACCAGCAGCCACCATTTGAGGTATGAACTTAAGTCTCTGTTCAAACAGATGTGTGCCATGAGTGGATTGGGTCTTATTGTGGTCAATTGGTGCTATTGACTTGCCCATCATAGCTTGTGTTTGTATCATAAACATTTAATGATGCCAAAGAAGGAGTAGTTAAACTCAATGGTTTTATTTTGTTCACATTAGAAATCTCTGTGCCTCCTGTTTGAAATCTGAGCTTACAGATCCTCTTTGAATAGATGCCTGCATCACCCACTGGAAGGCGACAGCCAAAATGTAAAGCACGACCCACCCCATCCTGGAATGAATGTTTCAGGTTACAATAGGTACTCAGCTCTTGGCTGAGGTCCTGATCCATTCAAAATTCCCATTGACACCAGTGGGAGTTCTCTGTGTCTGCCTGTGGCATTGCCTCTGATTAGTGGGTGGTTGTTAATGTGCCCATGCTTGGAATATTTACAGTAACTACCTCCTGTTATGACTCATTATCTCTGACCAGCTTTGGTTCCACAAACTACAGTAATTCTTTATAAAGATACATTTTAAAAGAAACAGCCTTCCCTCTAAATCCCAAGGTGGTGGTCCCTGACATCTGTTGATAAAACACGAGCAATTAGAAAAATGGAAGTGGCCTTTGAAATCATTTGTGCTGATGTCCTGTAATGGTTCTCAGTGAAGAAATCTCCAGGAAGGCAGAATTTTCAGGGACAATCTCCAAACCTTGGTGTTTCTGATACTTTCAGTTCTCATGTGGCAGCTGGCTATGACAAAGAACTTGTGTTGTTCTGAAGGCAGCAAACTTTCTGAAGGTAGTCAAAAATTTTTTTTGTTTGTTTCTAGAAGAAAATTCAATAATAACTGCTTCTTGGCAGATACCAAGTCTCATATTCAAAGGAAAAACTCCAGACGGATGAATCCTGGGGGATGAGTGGCCCCACAGAGCATTGCAGGGGGCTGTAAAGGGGTACATAGCAGCATTCACAGCAGATGTGTAACAATTTCTGTGGCTCAAGCTTCTGGCATCTCTGGTCTGTGGCCACCCACAATATCCTGGAGACTTGTCATTAAATGTATTTGTGCCATTTACTGGGATTTCCAGCAAGGCGCTGATCTTACCCCTACGCTTGGGGAATTCTGTGCTGCAGTGTAGTCTTGGGTTAAATGAATGTTAATTTTCTTCCTCTGTTCCTCAGTGTGTTATTGCTATAGTGTGTTTAGGAAAAGAGAGAGCTTCAGAGTTATGCAAACCACTTCTTTGGGAACAAAGATGTGGCCAGTCCTGTTCCTCAGACTCTTCTCTGGGAGCAGTGAATCCAGGCTTTGATAACATCCCCTGTCCATGTAGATGTGTGGTCAGCCCTGTGTACAAAACATTCATAAATCTGGGAGGATAACTTCCCATCCTAGATGACCTAGAGTGTAGTATTTTCAAACCAAGGTCTTTGTAAGTTAATGTATATTCGAGGGAAAAATGGCTCTGTTGATTACCCTGAGATGAGAGGTTTGTGAGGTTTCTGTGATTTGGTTGTGGATGCTCTTATGGATTCAGCTGTTTCTCATCTCTTTTGTGGGGCTGAAGATTTCCTAGCCACTTGGATGGCTTTTACTTGAGCCTGGCTTTAAGGTCTATCTGTTCCAAACATTGTTTTTCTTCTCTCAATTATGTCTGCTAGCTGAATAAAATTTCCCACTTTTCCCAAACCATGTCTTGACCAAGCTATCACAAAAAAGCAAGTGTTAAAAAACAAAATGAAACAACTAAAGGAGTGTGTTATTTACAAAAATCCTTTTTGTTTTTTTCATGTGTGGTATTTTAGGTAAAAGGTTTCCTTTAATTGTCTGGTCTGTTGCTCAATATTTGTATTGTTTTGCTGGGAGAAATGAAGGCAAAATAATTTGAATTGCACCCTCAGGCAGGTAACAATTTAGTTCTTTTCATGGAGAGAGTGTAAAGTGATACTGTTCTCCACTTAATTAGTTTTGTGAGAGTGATGTATAAGGCAAGGTCAGTGCTAGAGGAAGAAAGGGCTGGCATGGATTGAATGCTGCTTACGTTGTTTGAATAATTAGAGCATCACTCTGAGGTGGGAGGGAGCAGAACGACTGAAATGAAGTGGGGAAAAAGAGATATTCCTGAAATAGCAATTGAATTGCCATTGGTCTGGGTTGCACCACGTGTACAGCATCCAAGATTGACTAAATCCGAACTAGTGGTGGTTCATTACCTTTGACACTGTGGCTGTGATTGTAGCTGAAATGAAGGTGTATTTATAGAGATTACTTAGTTCTGTGGCCCAAGTAATCTGTAGATGCTTTTCAGCTGAGGTTTGACATAATTGATAAAAGGCTCTGTTTGTGGTTTTAAGAATAAATAGTTTAACCAATAGTTGGCATTTCTGATACGTGTGCTTTTAGTTACCATCTGATTTAGGACAAATTTCTTTTGTCTTAATGAGATCAGGTCAAATTTATGCATGGTATAATTCTCATCTGACCTGAGTGGTCCACCTGCCAAACACCCATCCAGCCCCTCTATTACCTTCCTTAACAAGACAGAGGGAGAAAAGGAGGTGGAAAAGCTGGTGGGTCAAGATGGCAAAGAAAGGGAGATCATGAATAATTACCATCACAGGCAAAACAACCTCAACTTGGAAAAACAAATTTCTTGCCAATTAAAATAGAGTTGTATGGTGAGAATGAAGACAAAAAACTAAAACACCTTCCCCAGTCTGCTTCCTTTCCCTCAGGCTCTACTTCACTTTTTATTCCCAACTCCTGTGCCTCCTCCCTGCCCCAGCAGTGCCGTGGGGATGGGGAATGGAGGCTGTGGTCAGCCCCGAGGAGTTTCCCTCTCCCACTTTTCCCCTGCCCCAGCGTGGGTCCTTCCTATCCCTTCCTTGAGGATAACCCTGCTCCATTCTGGGGTCTCCACAGGCTGTGGTTCCTTCAGGAAACCCCTCCTCCTGTGGCCTGGGACCTTCCACCTCCTCCCCTGTGGTGTCCCCAGGGCTGAGGGGCCAAGTGAAAGGAATTAAATGGAAAGTTCCCCATGTCTTCTAGAAGAAGGCAGCTGTGCCCCAGTGTCAGTGGTTTTACCCGGGATGTCAGCTCCTCAGGTGGAACAGGGAGGCTGTGAGCTCTCCAGGTCCAGGAGGTTCATACAGGTTTTATTTGTAAGCTTGGAAGTTTAGGAGTTGGGAAGTTTTCCCCTGCCCTCCATCGCCTGTAGGGCAAACCCGGTGGTTTTGTTTGACTTTGTTCTGCATATCGAATCCTTGGAGTTCTACCCCTAGAGTTAAAGGTGACTTTTTCCTGAAATCTAAGAAATATTTATGATTTTTGTCAAATGAGATGGAAAAATGCAGGATTTTTTTTCTTTTTTTTTTTTTTTCCCTTGTAGTATGAAATACTATGAAACAAAAGTATGGAAGAACCAGAAAGGAAAGCTTAACTGGAGAGGGATGGGGAAGACAGCTGGGAGGAGAAAGGAGTGGTGCAGAATGAGGTCCAAGTGGGTGTAGAGCATGTAATCTGCTGGCTCCCAGCCTCCAGCACTCTTTCTTACCTGTCCAGCAGACAGACAAGTGAGGGCTTCCTTCTGATTTTGTTTTTCAGCCATTTTTTTTCAGGAGTTATCAAAATCTATGAAGGTGGTAAGCTGCTTTTTTTTTTTTTTTTTTTTTTTTTCTTGCATCTCTTTGTAGTTCACTGGTACTGGCTGCAATGTTTGTTCAAGTAGCTTAGAATGGATTTACTTCCACGCATTGTCAATGTGCTGTCAAATTGCTTACAGAGAAACATTTTTCTTCCTTTGGATTTTACATCTGCTGTGAATTTCTGTACAGCTATCTTTTATATTCAGCAGACTTAAAAAAATTCTTATGTTGCTCTTATATCTCAATCTGGCCAAGCTGTGCTGCAATGCTGACTCAAAAATGTTAAATTTTTTAATTGTAGTTATACATAATGCTCCAAACTGCTGCCACTTTGTTTTGTTCCTCCAAGTGCTGCAAGACACTAAGAAACTCTGATGGAGTCAATTGCCACTGCAAGTCCTTGTCACTTCTGATGGGGTCCAGAGCTGGAATACCTGAACCGTGAAAGTCTCTCTTCCAGTGAAATAAAGATTTGGTATTTTTGGGAGCCATAATTTTTGTGGGAATTGCAGGAGGATGCATTTCCTGGGGGAATCATGACTTGTGATTGCTTGAGACCATCATTTAGAGCAGGTGCTCCCTCCCACCTCTCTCTGCAGATGTTTAAGTAACATTTCTTCTGACTGTAAATAGGAGAAAGGTCTTTTCAACCATCCTAATGTACAATCAGTGCAGGTTTGTCATGTGCTCTACTTTACGTTTGCTTCTCATCTTGCATAGTAGTGACTGAATGTTCAGAGCCTGCCAAAAATAGCTTGCTGTTTTCAAGTGCCTGGCCGAGGAGAACTGGAAGGACTGTGGTTTACTGCTCTTTTTTCTCATCTGCCCCCTCTGCCCTGCGTTTGCTTTCTGAAGAAAGAAGGTTGGGTTTTGTTTTAAATTTATTTTGGTGAAATAAGTAAAAAGGAAGCAAACAGCAACTCTCTTCATCACCTAATGAGAAGGCTGGTGGCAGCATAAAGGCTGCGATGGCACTTCCAGAAGCTAAGAGAAGATTTGTGGGATGAAGTGTGACCCATTCCTGTTCCACCCAGGTGTCAGAATTCTTCCCTGACCAGGCAGACTGATTAAAGCAATTTCTTTTTTGATGTTGGTGTCTGGCCTGTTGAGCCTTACAGGCTTGTGTTACTTGGCCACTGGGAAGCTCTGTTTTTGGTGTCTTTGGCTGGAAGAGGGGCTTGGGGGTTTTCTGTTTGTTTTGAGGTTGGGGTTTCTTGTTTGTTTTCTCATTTGTTTGTTTGGTTTTTTTGTTTTATTTAGGTTTTGTGTTTTGTATTAGATACCAGCGCAGAAACCAGTTTCCAAGTTTTGTTTTTATAATAGTGTGGGAGGAATTTCTATCACAAGATTTCTAAGATGTTGGGAGTAACAAAGTGGTATAAATAATAGTCTTTTCATATAGGGTATCCAAGTAGCAGGCAATGGAAAAGTATGACAACTTTTTTGATATTCACACAGTAACTCAAATGCAAGAAGAGAACAGCACAGAAAACAGGAGGAAGGAAAAAATGCCCTTTTTTTTAGTGGTGCATTGAAGAACAGCAGACACTCTCATTTTAGGACACTTAAATGGCAGCAGTGAATGTAGAGGAGATCAGGATTATGACAGCTGTGAAAATTGTCCATTCCATTTCATCGCAACCTTCAGGGTTTAAATATTTGTATTTGTTTCCCCATTGAGCCCCATATGGCCCCATTGAGCCATAGGCAAAACTTTTTTGTAGCTACTCAGGCAAAAGAGCCATACCAGAATTATTTTAAGGAAAAAGCTATGTCGGGTTTTCTATCTGTGCCCATCTTGATCTTAGAAACCTTCCAGTCAAAGCTGAGATGTTTCTGCAAGACTTTTGAATATCATCAGAAAAGTTGGTTGGGTACTTTTCAACCATCTTAGGAGCAGATTTTGGAATATAAGAGTTAAAAAAACCAACAAAAAACCCCCCAACAACCACAAGCAACCACAATTTCAAGTCAGTGGTGTGGAGGATGGCAGGAAGCTTTATAATGAGGCAGGGAGGTTCGAGCATGTGCCTTTTGGACTGGAAGTGCCTTGATTTTATTTCACTGGAGATTGTGTGGTGAAGGATAAACTTCCTATTGATTTGTGATTTGTGGAAGGAATAACAGATGCTGGGATGAGAATGCAAGGGGGAGGAAGTGTGATAGAGTGGCAAGAGAAAGCAAATTCTGTGAATCTTTGAGTGATAGAAAACGAAGTTTAAAAAGGTTCTGGAGAGCATGGGGAAGCTAAAAAAAAATAATAATGGAAGAAGAGACATTGTGTGCATAATTTATCACTGTTTCCAGGAGTGTAATAATAACCTGGCTGTGTATTTTCTCACAGCAGAGTGTGGATTTATGAAGACTATAAAATGTGATGGGGGTAGCTGAGGCAGGAAGTGCTCTCTGGAAAAGCTTTCAGTCCAGCCAGGGTCAAGGGACAGATGAAGTTTGCAGTGGCACAGAGATGAAGATAGAGAGGCATAAGGAGGAAAAGGTGCTTACGAATTTGCTGCAACTCCAGGGCTTTTCGTAAGAGGAGCAAAGACACAGGTTTATCATCACTGTTGGCAGGAAATGGCAAAACCATTGGTATTTGAGCCACTGAAGCTGTTGCAAATACTGAGCATATAAACACCTCTGCCTAAGTAGCTTTTCCACCAGTTGGGTGTTTTGCAGATTGTCAGAAAAATAGTCAAATGGTAAAGTGGAAGGAGAAGCTGAACTTCTGATCAAGAGAAACAGAACTGGGCTTACAAATGTGAAGTAGGAAAAGAGAAAGAAAAATTGTTCAATAGCTACACTGAGAACAGAGAAAAGGGAGACCTGTATCTAGTGGTGTGTAGTGGTTTGGTCAGAGTGTGAGGATCTAAAAACTGTCTGTCATCTAGTCTGATTTTTCACCTCTTCAGTGTCCTAAACTGAGAGTATCTTTGTTAATAAAATCTGTGTCCTATGTGTATTGGTTCAAGCACCCAAGAATGAAACTATTTGTTTAACTGAAGCCTTCAAAACATCTTCCTTCTATGTTTGAGTTTCCTGGAGCCATTTACCCATTAAAAAACCCAAAAAACTTATAAATATATTCTGGGCTTGTACCTGGTTGAGATATGAGAATGCCCACACGTTGCACCAGTGTCAGTGAGCCTTGTGAGCCCCAAAGTAAAGTCTGGAATGATTGCTTGATTTTTTTTTACTTTTTAAAGCTGGGGAGCTGTGTCACAGAGAGCATGAATACATTGACTGGTGTATTGAAGGTCACGTTGTGATGCACACAAATTTCTATTGAATTTAATGCGTGCACTTCTTCCAGACTTGTGTGAACATTTATGGGATACAAATATTTGGAATTTGGAGGCCAAATTCTCTTTCACTTATAAAGCAGCTTGAAAGAAAATTTAGGCAGTTGTATTTCTTTATGGTATAAACAGGGTTAACTTCTGTAGTAATACTCAAAGCAAAGAATCCCCAACAGCCATGTCTTTGAAACTGTTAGCAGTAATATCAGGGTGCAGTGAAAGCTTTAGACAACCTCAAACATTGCAAAAAACCTTGACAATCTGTCCTGCAAACTGAAAACCATCTCTGCTTTCCGTTTACCCAAAAACTCCTAGTGCTCTGGTTTGGACCCCATATCAGTGAACATGACATATTCCTGTCATGTCATGTTCCCACTATCACAAATTCTTACATTAAGTGTATTTCAGGAGCAATTGACTGTGTTTGAGGAAGACTGAGGGAGTCTTTCTTAAAAAAGAAATCAACAAAACACAACACACCTTCATCCTTCTCATTCAAAGATGTGTGAATGAGCTGTTTGCCATGGCAGTGCCTCTGTCACTGAGAAAAGAGAATTTATTGCTCATCTTTCATCATTTGAAATCACTGCTATTAACACCCTATTCTTTTATGTCTTCTCTTAAAGTGCTTTGGCTTCTTTGGTAGGATCTCTGATTACTGTTTTTATTACTGCTTTAAACATTTTAAACTATTGCTGTGCACTGGACAAATGTTTGAATAATTCTACCTGTAAGAGACTTCAGTAGCTCATCTGCGTTTAGTTGGCACCTTACAAAGAGCAGAACTTGAGCCATTCCTGTCCTGTCTGGTCAGTTTGAGACACAGTTTGTGCTGTGCAGTGTCTGTCTTGCTGAGCAAAATCCTCAGTGGGAGCATGATATGCTTTGTGTTTTACATTGCTGACCACTGTTGTGATGAATATTTTGAATGTTGGGTACTTTAATATTTTTTTTTCCATCAGAAGTAGTACTTTTGTGTTGGATCAATGTTGTGTTTTAAAATCAGCCTGAAGATAGCTAGCATGAACTGTACATTTTGTATTGAAGCTTGATTTTGTGATGTGGGATTTGTGTGTGGGGGACGAATTGCTGTGATAATTCTGGTGACAGAATTATCAGAATATCAGATATCAGAATCTGGTATCAGAATTAACAGACACTAAAGCATATAAGACAAGTAGATTTACATCCTGAAATCAAATCTTGCAAATAAGCAGCAGCCCTGTTGGTGGAAAAAAAGGGAGAAAATCTTGTGCTCAGTTTGCATTTCCAAAGATCACCTAGAGGTGCTGCAACTGAAGCAGTGTGGCATGAAATCCTACAATGGACTGAATGGCCTTGGAGACAGCTGCTGCCTCTTTAGTTCCAGTATTATGGTAGTTTGTGCTTTAAAATTTGGCTTTGAGAATTTGGTACCAGTGGTGCATAATTCAATCTCCTTCATTTCCTCCATCTTTAGCTCTCCTCTATTTGTTAAACCTTTATCCCCAAGTATCAGAAGGGTTATTGACTGGGAGGTATTGAAGGCTGGTTAATACCTTCATGCATATGGTGGAAATAGAGTCTTCAAAAGGCAGTGGCATCAATTTCTGACCCTGTCTGTGTGAAGTATTGAAATGTTAGGTGTATGTGCTTTTTCTAATCACTCTTTAGATTTGCAATATGCTCTGGGACGCCTCTGTGTTTTACCATATAGCTCATGCTTTGTGAAATCAAGCTAGTACTGCTTTGATTAATGAAGTTCATTGCCAGGCCAACAATATCTGTATGTGGAACATGGCTGTGCTTGTAGGCTTGGTGTCCCCTGCCTGCACTGATATGAAAAATCAATGGGTGGACTGGTGATAGGGCCCAGGTAACCCAGCATCTCAGAGCACCAGCCAGTTTGAAGCTTACAACTGAACTGTGGAATCTGCCAGATCTGCCTTCGGTTTGAACTTTTCAGTCTCATAGCAATGAAGCTATTGACTAGGACTCATAGCCCTAGTCTGCCCAGCTTTATTTTCCAAGATGTAATTATTCCTTGCTCACTGACTTGAGTAAATCAATTAAAACTCTGTGTGTGTAACAAGGCTTTGACGTAAGCTAATTGATCAGGACATGCAGGCAGATGAGAAGGGTGTGAGGCAGGTTCTAAAGCAGAAGACTGAAAGTTCATGAGCTTTCTTATGATGTGGTGCAGTGTGATCCATGTTTCCATCTTCTGCAATAACAGGATATTCACTGGGTGCTGAGGTAGTAAACACTCCTCTTGGCTTGTGCTCAGTTTAGTCTTTTTTTTGTTCAGCCTGTCCTGAAGGAAAGAGGTTGATCATTTTCCCTTTCTCTGGAAGAGAGGTTAAGGGTATATGTGAAGAAAACATCAAACTGCAAAGACTGGGGGTTGTCTACCTCTTTGAGTAGACTGAAAGGGTTCGCTAATTATTTCTTGTGCCTTGGCTTCCTCTGGCAATTGGTCCTTTTTTTTTTTTTTTTTCATTTTCTCTGCCTCTGTGGGATGCTATCCACAAGTCGAGATGGGATGACAAACACCTTCCTCTCCTTTTGTAAGGGCCTCAAATCACAAGGACCTACTTTTGATCAGCCTAAAGCACTGGAGAGTAATGGCAAAAAGGCAGTGGGCACCTTGCCAGTCTTTCCTGCAAAGAAAAGTTCCTCTCTTATCCCCAAAATGGGCAGTTGGTCTTACCAGCAGTGTTTTGACACAGAACTCACATGGCAAGGCTGCTGCTGGGCAGGGGAACAGCTGCTTGTGCTGCTGGAGCGTGAGAAGAGGCAGGAACATCAGCTTCTGTTAAGGACCCAGCCTTCCAGTTTGTCACCCCATGGTATTTTTAGGGTTGTAATAGTTTCTCACCCTTGCTCTTCCTCCCCAGAAAAAGAATAACTTTACTCAGGCTGCATGGGAACTATTGGGAATTGATGAGTTGAGTTGTTTGCAATCATGAATCCAAAGTGATGGTAAGCAGTGCTTGCTGCAAGCTCTTTCCTTTCAGGCTCAGAGGAAGAGATGATGAAAAACAGTATTGCCAAATCTTATTTTTAGCCTCTGTCCTGTGGGGATTTTTTTGTTGTTGCTTGGTTGTTTGGAGGTTTTTTTTTTCTGGATTTGGACTGCTCCTGACAGGGGTTCAGAACAGCATCATGCATAGGGTTTTTTTCTGTCCATATTATTTGCTGGTCCAGCTTGGTTGGCTGAATGCTCTGTGGCTGATGTCTCAGTGCTGTTGGTGTGACTGGCACACTGCTTGTGTTGCAAGGGATCTTGTAAAATAAATGCACTGCCTTGGGCAAAATTAATTTCTTGGTATTGCTGTAGTTACTGCCATCTTTCCTCCAGCCCCTTGCAAATATTGCTATTGCCACATTAACTACATTTTATTGTCCTGGATTAAGCCAACTGAGGGGACTCTGTAATGCAGATGGCATACAGATAGGTAGGGTGTCCTTGGTAGGCTCGTCCCACAGCTTGATGTGACACCAATCCAGTGGTGTATTTATGATCGGGTTGGTGTTAATGCTCCTGGCATGTTGGCTCTGCTTGGTTAGCTTATAGGACTTGCTTTTTGCAAAACATTTTTAGTGCTCTCTGCAAGGTGCTTTTGTCATGTGCTCATTGAAATTTTTTTTTTTTTTTTTGGCTTAAGCTACTCTCTAAGAAAATTTTTATTGATTGTGTGCCCTTCCCTTTAAGCTTTCCTCTCTCCCTTCTGGTTTTATTCTTGCTCTGGGCCAGGCTAGCTGTCAGATAGGCATGGGATGCAAATTCTGTGCCCGTGGTATAGACCAAGTTCTCTTCTCTTTACTTTTGTTCACTACCAACGCCTTCCTTCATCTCTTTCAGCCCCTTCCCTTGTCATACTGACAGCTAAATTGGAAACCAACTGCAACTGTGCTCTAGCAGTATTTTGCCCAAGGTGCTAACAATCGACTAAAATTGACTCAGATAATTATTTTAATTGCTTTGATTTTTGCCATTGGTTTTAGGAAAAAAAAAAAGCATTTTAGTTCATCTCAATTTTGGTCAATTTTTATTAATCCGTCCATGGCTTTAAAAACCTCCAAGACATTCAGCATGGAGAGGGAAAAGGAGTTTTACCCTGAGTGCACCAGTGGTGTTTGGTTTCTAGTGGACAGCAATATTCCTGTTTGGTCATGAAGAAAATGACCATTTTGAGGGCACATGACACCCACTGATTACTGTAAGAAGTAGTTTTTCATATGAGATCGAAGGCATTAATTGCCAATTTTTAAACTTTTGTTCCAATTGTATTACCTTGGACTGCTGGCACTTGCTTTTAGAACCAATGGGGCTTATTTAATACCTGCACCAGCAGAGATGAGTGCTAACACGTGCTTGTTGTGTTTTGCTATGGGACAAGAGGAGTCAGTTTGCTTTAATTTTTAATGTTTTGATTCTTTGGACAAACACCAGAGGTATTGAAACTACTCACTCATGCAAAAAATAAATTATGCATGTGTACAGCTTTGGTGCCTGAAGGCATTTTCACTGGGTGTACCTTCAGGCTTGAAGAGCCTGGACTTCTTATGCATCTGCTTCTATGTAGTGAAAGGACAAAGACAAACTCCTCTTAGGATCCATATAAGCTTTCTTCAGTCTGCCACCACCTCCTGACACCCCAGCTCTTGGTTATGCTCATATAACAAATTGCAGATAACTTGAATGCTGCTGAGAATTGTATGAATATCAATACAACATCATCATCTTGAATAGCAGCTATTGAATTAAAAATATGCAGGGAGCTTTGTCCTTCTCCCTGTAAGGTCCAGTTGGGTGCAAACTTGGGTGTCCCCAGGTTTGATGGCTTGAATGTCCCTCTAGTTCCAGGTTGTGTTTGAACTGTGGTGATTTAAGCTGGTATGAGATGTGATCAATAACAAAGGCAATTCAGGCACTGGTTAATTTGAAGTTTTATGTCCTTCATTTCCACGAGATATATTTGTTCAGTTACATTATCTGCTAATTGTATTTCTGAACAATTTCTTGCAGGAACCTAAAACTTTGTGTTCTTGATATGAAATTGCATTATTCTCCAGGGGAGATAATCAGTGACTTACTGAGCCCAGCTCTTGCTGTCTGCTGCTGATCTCTGTGGTAAAACTTGAATTTTAGTGGTTACAGCAGAATTTTTCTGTATTTTCTCTCCATTATGAAGGAGGTTACTGGGAGTCTTTTCTTTGCAAATAGTTGAATTGGTTGGGATTATTATTTTTTTCCCTACCCAAAGCTATTTAATTTTATTGGGTTTTTTGTGCTATTTAAAGAGCATCAAATGGAAACAGCAATGATCCATACAGTCCATTATGAGAACGCTCTTCTGAATTGGAAAACCACATATTTTTTTTTTAAATCCATTGCTTCCAAACACAAATTCCCCTATCTTGTGCCAGACTTTTGGATTTTACAGGCGAGGGACTTTTTGCTTTCCTGGCAGGTGAAGAACGCCTCTCACAGCCTCATCAGGAGGAGCAGCTTGTGGAGTGTGTATGAGTCCTTTCTAGAAGTCTCATGAGGCCAAAGAAGGCTCTTGACTTTTTGTGGTGTGAATGGGCTGGAACAGAGGACATGAGGCCCTGACTGGCACAGACAGGGTCTGTAAGCTGCTAGAAATTCAGCCTTTAAATTATGGTTTGACTCCACAATGTGCTTGATGGTACTGAGGCTCCTGGGGCATCATATGCAGGACCTGCTCCTTCAGTAAAAGTTCATTTCTTTTTCCTGCATCATCAATATTTATGAAACTTTCCCTGCCACGTTCCAGGCAGCTTAAGGGCCCTGGGTATTTATGGGAGATGTGGATGAGAATGAAATTAGGGTGGGGTGGGATGTCCCGAGATCTGTCCTGGAGGTGCATGAAATGTTGTGTTGGGCCAGTGCTGTGGGGCTCGGGTATTATGGACATTTTTTTTTTCCTTTTCTGAATCCCCAGGGGTTTGGTGGTAGGAGGACAATGGATAATAATGAATGGTTCTCTGTGGCCACAATTTGGTCCAAATTTGAGCTGGCCCTGCCACCCCCCATCTAAGGCTGCGTCACCATCATGTCTGGTGAGGGCTCTGCCTTGGGGTGAGATGACTTATTAGTCTTCTCTGATCTGAAGTAGCAGCAGTAATAAAAACCCCTATGAAATGCTACATAACCTATCAAAAATGACATTTTAGAGTACTTATTCAAAGCCCCAAAAGATTATTGCACATTGTGCCCTCTGCCTGAGAACAACAGGTATGATGTAAATGAAACCCTTGCCATCAAGTTTATCTTTCAACCTTTTTATCTTCTTAAAGGTGAAGAGCTAGCCAGAATGGCTTTAATTGTAGTTGGCTGCCATCCTAACTTCTCAGCTCCTAGCTTTTAAATTTATACCAAAATACAACATTTGTACTTGTGGTGATTACTGTGCTTTTGTCTTATCTTTTTAAAGTGGGTACACAGTTCCCTGTGTTCAGAGAACAAAGTCATTACAACATCCTGTGCTCTGTTTTGGAGCAAAAGGCTTGGTGGAGTGAATTCCTGCACTGCAGAGACAACAGATCCTGATAGGTGTCTTCAAAACCTGAGTCCTTTTTCAGTGTAATACATGTAATTTGTGAAAGCTTCCCTTAATTGGATAGGAGCTATTTAATATTTCATATTTGAGGGGTTTCTTTGCTTCATGTGTACAGGCTCTACCACAGTGCCCTCACACTGAAAGCAGATCCCCAACAGACTATATTTTCCAGGCTGCTTAGCTAAGTAAATTCTTCTCATTATTAATAAGGTCTGCACAACCTGGTGCTTCTCATTTCAGTGGAGAAACTTTTCAATCACCAGATGTATCCTCAAACTGTCTGTTCCTTATATTGCTGGTTATGCAAGGAAATCTATCTACATACCACTCCAACTGTTCATTTTTTGTTGGTGTTTTCATGGAGCAGTGTTGCAATTAAATAGTGAGATATGGTAAAACTTCTCAACAGATCAGGATTAGCTGAACAAAATTTATAGCTGGAGCACTGAGCAGGCAGGCAGGCTTGAAAGCAAAACGTCAGAAAAGAATTTTGCAATTCACTGCTGACGTTCAGACAGGCAATACGGACTCAGGATTACAGTCACTGCTTGTCATGGACTTTTTTTTGGTCTTTTCTCTCCTGAAAACACTTCTGGGGATCTTCCAAAATAGCATCTCTCTGCCCTGGAGTATGTTTAGAAGATCTTAGCTGTTGAAAAACCTTAGCATGAAATCTTAGTGCTTTTCATTGGAGGGGAGAGATTAATTTAATGTACAAGTGCACTTACTTTCTTTTGCAGTATTATCACATACTCATTATATCCTCTTCTGGGAAACCAGTCTCCCTGTGAAGTTGGTATAATGGTTGTGGGGTTTCTTTTGTCCTTGAGCTTTAGTGCTCTCATGCTTTCTATTTCTTCAAGTCTTTATTTTTTGGTTCCTGGTAAATATGCTCAGGCTAAACCCATGAAGTCCTCAGGAATGGCTCTGTGAAGGAGCTGCTCTGTAAATACACTGTTTACCTGATTATTGGATGTTTCATGCATGTGTGTAGTGCTTTTGACTGTTCAGTGGCTGCAAGGAGGACAGAGGAGATAGACAGCTGTGAGTTGTTAAATGACAGCAGTAAAACAGATACACCAAGAACCTGGAGGTGTATAAACTGTTGCTTTTGGATGGAGACCCCCTTGCCCCCAGCTTTGCTATTTTTTTCATAAGTAACACTGTTCTTACAACAAAATCTACATTTTTGGTAGATTTTGGTAGATAAAGCAAGTTTTCTTGCTTTATACCAGTGGATTTGGATTTTGAAGGATGATGATGCTGGGAAAGGCCTGCAAATGGACAGGACCTTTTCAAACCATGGGATGCTGAAGTACCTACCAAATGTAGAAAGGAGAGGGAGCATCTGCAGTGCACACCACAATGCTCTTGCATTTGTGACTCCAGCTGTGAATGGGCTGGCACATCTGCATGGCCAAACAGCAGGGTCACTGCCTGAGGACCTGGAGGTCTCTGCAGTGTCCCATGGCTTGGCTTTTCCTGCCATTTGGCTATCCAATTACCATTTTGTGAGGAGCTGGCACTTGCCTGCAGCATTCAGCAGTGTGATGTGTGGTATAGTGCAGATGCACACCTAAAGGTGCCAGGAAAGAAAGATCTACAGAGGTACTGTTTACTCTATTAAAGTTGAGAGATGCAGTTTAAAATTTCTTCTCAAGCAAACCAACATGCAAATACCAAGTATTTCAGCAGTGAAAGAAACCTGTTGTTCAACAAGGTTCTCTGTGTGTCAGGGCTACTACTTGATGAGGGTGCTGATGTGTTTCTTGTCTGTTCGTGTTGCTGTCTTTGGTTTTTCAAACACTCAAGAAAATAAAATAAAAAGGGACTTTGGAGCAAGTAGCTCTTACAGACTGAAACAGCCAACTGGCATAAGAAAGGAGAGGGAAGTGGTGGCCTGGGGAGGAAAGTCCTCAGACTTCCATGGGTCCCACAGCATCAGTGCCCTGAAGTGAATTTGGAGCTGGCTTTGCGGGCAGGCATCAGCACCAGCTTTCCAGGTGGATTTGCACATCCCAGCTGATCCCAGGGTGTTCCTCTGGAATTTCTCAGGGATTTTCGCACTGTCTGTCTTCAGACCTCCGGTTAAGAGGCTGTCCTGGGGATCAGTGTCCTTGGTAGTCGGGAGAGCTCTATAGCTAGTGCAAATTTGCCAAATCCAGCCTTTTTCCCTGGAGAGAAATCAGGAGAGCCTCAGCTCCAGGAGCTGGAGTGTGGCTGGAAATGCCTGTGCATTGGTGTCCATGTACATCTATGAGCTGTTATTTTCCCAGCTCACTCCCCACAGTTTTCTCTTCCTCTGGTCCTGTCTCCTTACTCCACAGCTGCCAACCTCTCCTATCTCCCCCTCAATGCCCTCATTTTGTCCACAGGTGCTCACCCATCCTTTCCCTGAAGTTACCTAATAGAACAACGTAATTAGATTAATTAAGAACATTTATCTCTAACCTGTATTTAGCTTGGAGTTTGCTTCTGCTTTGTCAGGTCTGGTGAAGGATTTGTGTGCCAAAGATGTGTCCAAACTTTCCTAATAAATTACTGAAATAAATGACATAGTCCTTTCTGCCTGTCCTTAAACCACCATGTAGGCATTAATTTATTTGTCTGTGTGCAGAACATGCCCATGACTGATGCAATTCAGGGCTTTTTACTTAATTTCTTACAATTATGCTGGTTAATTGGAACTTTTGAGAGAGAGCTTTTAATTGGTACGGATATGCAGGTGCCTCACTATTTGTCCGTAGTCCTGCATTATAACAACCTCAATCATCAGCCCTTAATGTCTGCATGTTAATTACTCCTTTTGTGAGATGAGATTGGCAAATGAATCTTCATCAAGCAACTTATGAGTACATCTGTGACTTTGTAATTTAAAACTAAGGTTAATAAGGCCGAGTCCTGGTGGAAATCAACTGGTGGTCTTTGTTGCCAAGATAATGAGTCTGGCTTCCCAGTTTGCATGTCTCCATTTTTAAAGGTTGGCTAAATAAGTAAGGAGAAGCAGATGTGAAGGATATTATCCACTCTGTAGATTTTAATTACATCTGTGTAGAATAAGCATATCACCCTTTTTTAAGAAATACAAGTCAGTACCTTCTGAAACAGAATGAAGGCTTGTTCTCCTTCCAGTGATGTTGCTCTAAGCAGAGCTGGTATTTCAGACTACCTTCTGTAACTGCAATGCTGTCTTAGGGCTTTCATGAAACAAATTCTGCTTTCTGATGTTGTGTTACCACCCCTGGTTCACTTGAGCAGCCTCATTTGGCATCTGAGCCTTGTGTTAATCTGCACACAGATGTGACTGTGGCCAGCGGCTGGGAGGCAACTGTCCAAGGCAGGGAAAACTGGAGTCACATATGCTCTTGTTCTGTTTTTACTTTGTGGAGGTATTAAAATAGTGCCTCTTCCATAGTGGATCCTTAAAAATATTAGTGATTTGTATTCCATAGTGAAAACAAAGCAAAAACCCAAAAGTCCAAGTGGGTTTGTGTGACCCATGTTACTCCTCTGACTTTAGAAATGATGGAGCAGAAATGATGGAGCAGGAGCCTTGCCCTGTTCTAGCTTGTTTTGCTTTGGTTTTCTTCAGAAGTTGGGCCAAACCTTGGTGCTGAGCCCTGCACCCAGAATGCCTTTCTTTCAGGAGGGGGTACTTCTCTTCATGAAGAAAGCAGTATGTTTTGTGGAGGGGGTTGCATTTCATGCCTTGATTTAAGAAAATCCCCTGCATTTCTTCTGCCCTGCTCATAGAGATGTTAAGGATCTTGAAAAGAGTATGGAAATGGTGTTCAGGTGGTAGGCTCCTGCATCAGAGGTGCTAAAAGATTGGCCAGTGCCTGAGCTGACTGTTCCTGACTCTCTCACTTGTGACAGTAACTTTTAAATCCATGAATTGGAGGTACCTGACACGCTGGAATAGAATTTGTTAGGTTTTTAGTGGAGAAATTAGTATTTTATTAAAATGTATAGCTTCTCTATTAATGTAAGTTATAGGTACTCATTAACTTTGGAATAAATACTAAATCATGCTTTTGAATTATGAGGCAGTATTAGTATATATATTTTAATCAGCTTTAATGTAGGGTGTTAAGGAAAATGAGTAGAATTTTAAATGTAAATGGCACACATTTAAATGGTGACGTGAATGTTTTTGTACTCTAAGCAAGAAATAATCAGTGGCAGAAGATATCTTAAATGTAATTAACCAAATTACAATATTATATTCATGTTCAAAAGCAGGTGAAGACTTGCAAAAATATTTGCCAGAGAGAATATGACTTGCAAAGAGATTGAGGGAGAGAGGAGGGGGAAGGAAAGTCAATTGGGATAGCAGTGCAATAGCTAGTAACATATGTTCAAAGTAATGCATATCAGAAAACAATATTTTCTATAAAAGGATAAGGATATTTGTAAACCTATTAAATCTCTAGTGCAACAACACTTAGCTTGCCTGCTGCTCATTACTCCAGCTATTTTCCAAAAGGTCCCATCTTATGTTTGAACGGGCAGGGATTTGGGAATGGTTTTATTTGGGAAGTGTTTAAGGCTTTGGGGGACAGGCTCTCAGTCTGCCCTCCATCCCTCTGGTGTGGTGCCCACACATGCAGCACAGCTTTAGCTTCTCTGCCTCTTCACAGCAGCCTGGTTTGAAGCCTTTTTGGTGAGCATGGCTGGAGTTGTCAGTGCAGTAGCTCCATCCTCATGGCATTGCTGCAGCAGAGCAGTTGTAGAGGTGAAAGCCCATGGTGCTAAGATGGACTGAGAGTGGTGCCCAGCATGGCCAGTGCTGTCACACCAGGATGAAGAACCACTGAGGTTTCAGAACCAGTGGAATGGGTGTCTGAAGAACTTCCTGCCCTTCAGTGCAACAGCACAACTTGGCACAGGAGCCATCTCTCCAGCAGAAGTAGAAATATCTGAAGGGAACTGTGTTGTAGCTGCAAAATGGGCCATATACCTATATGGGTTTTTTTAAAAATGGTTTAAAAAGGGTGAAACAGAACTTTATTAGGTTTATAAAAAACCATTAAACCATTAAAAAACTGGTCACTTCCTTCACTGAGTGACCAAGTGGCTTTGTTGCTGTAACATTGTTGGGTAGAACTAATACAACTTCTAAAGAGTATAAACAGACATCTGTTTTACTCTGCATTGAGCACTGTATGTGAGGTTATTCAGGTACTTTTCATTTATGCTCATGGATTATTAGATTCAGATACTGAGCATAATTATGAAGCTAACCAAGCAGTTCTTCTGAAGCTGTAGATAGTGGACTTTAAGATGAGATGCTGGAGTATGTATATTAAAAGGGAAAATGCTTTTGATATCATCACTACCTTGCTGCAAAGTATTCAAGTTCAGGATGCTATGTAGACCTGACTTTGCAGTTTTAGTGTCTTTTAAGTTGGTGGATCAGGACATAAAAAAGATTTCCAGGAAGCCTGTTTGGCACAATAAAAAACTAGCAGAGACAAACCTACTGGCAGATGTTCATCATGGAAGAAAACACAGGAATCTGTGGTTGGTGATGGATATTTGCAGTTATTTTCCTCGGCGCAAAAATATCTGTGAAGTTATTTCATATCCAAACGATGTGAAATAGAAGAAAAGGATGGAAATATTTCCAAGTAGCACTCTGCCTTTATAGTTGATGTTATGGCTCCCTTGCTAGCATGCACTGCTGAATATTCATCATAGCAGCAGTGTTTAGCAAATGCAGGGTGAAGTCCTTAGGCTTTTAGTTTGTCATTACAATAAATTCAAGCCACACATTTGTTGAAAATCTGATATCCTAGTTTGGTTTCTTAAGGACAGTGCTGTGTGTTGTCACAGGGTCTGTCAAACATTTTCACCCATGTAAAGCTTGAACTGAGCCGAGTCAGTGGGACTCTAAAAAATGCAGTTTCTGCAAGTTGTATGGAAAATGGGTTTGTGTAAAGGAGAAGGGCTCAAACTAGCACCATCAGGGAGAGAGAGTGGGATCCCACCTGATCTCTTGCATTCAGAGAGCTGGTGAGCTGCCTGATAAAATTGTGTCCTGGAATCATCGTGCTGAGCTCAGCTGAACAAGCCAAAAGCTGTAGGAGAGAGGGAAAATATCATAGGGGTAGGATGTCCACAGACACTGCAGATGCTGGTAGGGAAGAGGTGTTGGGGGGGGGGGGGTGAAGTGAGCAGTTGACAAAAAAGTCATCACTTATATTGTGTACAGAGCAATTTGTTTGGTAACTGTGCTATTAAGCGTTGTTAATCTAGATAAATGCTCTAATCCCATTTAAGTCCATTGCAAAGCTCCTGTGCTGACTTTAATGAGAACAGAGCTTGTTTCATCTCTAGTTTGGAATTTTTTTCTTGGTGTGTGTGCTTGTGGGGAGGGAATGGAGAATTAAAGGAGAGAGTGTCTTGAACTGGAAAGCAAATGCACACACACTTTTATGTAAGAGGGAGAAACCCTCTTACAGTTGCTATTGAGAAACAGGAGTATTTACTGTCTTCCTTTGCCTGTACTTTTAAGATTTCAATCTGTATCTCATCATCACCTGAGAAAAAAATTTAGGCATGGCTCTTTGCTGGATACTTCAGGACTTTAATTCTGCTTTGATATGACCCAGTGTGGCCATCACACTGGAGGGCAAGCATCTTTGAGTGATGTGTACAAGGGCTTATTTCCCCCTTTTACAGGCAAGAGCAGAGACTTCCAAAACCATGAATGGTGGACAGTGACTTAGGAATTCTGGCTTTTGTGGGAAAAGGGGCCTCTAGGAGCGATTTTTTTACCTTTAAAAACAAACCAAATCTCTAGCCCTCGGAAACTGGAGAGATGCTGCCTAAATCATGGCATCTGATGGAGTTAGGGCCATCTGTGTAACAACAAAAGGCATTCCAGTGAAGACTTAGTATTTCTGAAGGGCAAAATATTTTCTTGTGCACTTACTTTGTTTTTCCTTCACCTTAAGATTATACCTGCTAAAGACTCTGTGCTGTGTGTGTAATGAGTAAGTTCTTCAATTCTGTGTCTGTTAAGGATCGAAGCACTTTGTATCTTCCTCTTGTTACGGCTGTGAGTGTAGCCAGTTTGTCAAACACAGGGACAAATGAGTAGATTCCCAGTGTGTCTTCCATGCTTGGCAGAGTTTCCAGAAGGAAAATGAAATGTTATCAGTGTCGTCACTAAGCAAAGCAGCATATTGAATTTTGCTCGTTGGTAGTCATTGTTATATTCTGCACTTTTTGGACATCTCTCTGATGGGAATAAATGGCTTTCAGGCTTGTCCTGGGGCTGGCTGAGGTTGCATTTGAGTAGCAGGGATTTCAAACACTAAGCTGGACGTCTTGTGCAGTGGAGCCAGCTCTGCAGGGTGAATGCTTCTTCCTAAACACTGAGCACTCCCTGCTCCAAATTAAGTTAAGGATTAGACTCGGAAAGATTATATGTGCACAGAGCAAGAAACAGCCACCTTAATTGACTGATTTGCTTTGTTTAATTTTTGATTTAGTGAGAACGTCTGAACGACGACTCGGTGAGCCGTGCTAAGATGTAGTCTGGAAATATCATATATAGGATGAGTATTGCCTTCTATTAAAGTCTGATCTGAATATCAGATTTATTTCATAATTGATTTCCTCTGCTGGAAGAGCTACTTGTGCTCAAAGTATTGCAATTAGAAAGAAAAAAAAAAAAGGATTGGGGGTGGAGGGAGAAGCAGACCGTATAGCCTGAGGCTGTTGGTAGGCTGATGAGCTGAATAAGTGGTGTGATTTGCTTTTCCGAAGGGCTGTTGCAATTACAGGACAAGCACAACTGAGCAAGTGCAGACTGTTCTACAAGAGAGACTGTGCCTGGGATGCAAAGGGCTGGCATGACTTAAAGATGGCAAGAAACCACAATATTCATTTACTGGATCGATTCGAGCTTGAGAAGCACCTGCGGGAGAGCGCTGCAGCTTTAGCGTGTCAGAATATTTTTCACTTATTAGACTTACAAAATTTCTGGGAGGTTTTTTGTGTACTTGGAACCTGATATGAAGCGATTTAAAGAACCCAAACACACGCCTCCTCTCCTCCCCCCAAACCAAATGCACACCTCCCCAAACACAAACAAGAAAAAAGCCAACAACAACCCCCCCCCCCAAAAAAAAAAAAAAAACCACACAAAAACCACAAACCAACCAAACAAAAATTAAACAAAAACCAAAAAAACCCACAAAAAAATACTTGAATTGTTTACATGCAAGCAGTTTTTTTGGCTGCATCTCTGAAGCTGTATAATTCAAATAAACACATATCAGGGAGTACAAAACCTGCCATTCCTGCAAAAACTTCATATTCTTACAGCACATGGATATTAAGCCTTTTCAGTTAGGGCTTTTCTGGTTGAACCTGCAGCTCTTTATGTTACAAGTGGATTTATGGTGCCAAATCTGTTCTGAGTAAGGGAGACATGCTGACTCTGCTAGAACCATAATGTCTCCTAACTCTTCATTTCCTCAACTGTAGGATTTAACCATGGTGTAATGTTGGCAATTATCTTACCGTTTTATCTAGATTTGCATGTGCCTGCACAATGAAGACCAGTGAGGAGGGGAGAGCTCAGGAATCTGCTGATAAAGGAGAGATTTGGGGTAAGTGTAGAGATAGAAGGTGGTGGGACCAGCAGCCAGTGCTGAGCTGCAGGGAACAGAGCACAGATGGATGGATGGAGGGACAGAGGGACAGTTTTCCTGCATGTTGTGGGCATCTTACAGGCAGCCACAGTGTCACTTCCAAGTGCAAAGTCAAAATTTGTGTTGGGAGTGTGGTAGTGTTGTAGCCCCCATGACGGGAGGGATTCACGAGCAAATGAGAGCAAGTGGATTGTGTGGGACACTGCTGTGGGTGTTGGAAGAATATGAAAATCAATGAATGGGACATAGAAATGATTCAGAAGGACAAAGTTTATGTAGGGCAAGCATCATTTTTCCTAAGTTGCTTATCAGGCTTTGAGGTGGAAAAGAGACTGTGTAAGATGGTCGAGGCAGTTTTCAGGCTCACTACTTCCTTGTGTCGCTAAAGGCAAAAGCAGCAGCATTTGGAGTAGCAGAAATGGTAGCAGGACCATCTGTCTTACTAAATCTGCTTGAAAAAGCAAGAGGCAACGATGTGATGGAGTAATTTTTTGGCTTGGCTGGCAACATTATCTAAACAGTGAAGCTATTCCTTTTTGGTGTAACACCAGCACAAGATCTGTACCTGTCCTTCATCACAATGAGCCCAGTTGCAAAAAGCAGGCAAAAAATGGTGACAAAATCCGAGTTGTAGGAGTAAGCCCCTTGGCTGAAGCCAAAGTTGTCAGCTTTGAACTTTTTAGTTTGCAAGAGAAATTTAGGAGAGAGTTAGCACAAGTTTAGTGAAATTAATAATAGCATATGAGACAATGAACCTTAAGGATGAAGTATGGTTGGCAGCAATAACGATGTACAGCCATTTCTGGCTGGATTGCTTGACCAAGATGTGTAATGACTGCTTATTTCTTTCTTCTGTTATTTCTATGCTGTACGGGAAAATTTCCTTTTAAGAACTGCAGAAATTATTCTTTTGTTTTAGTCCTGTTGTTCCTTACCATCTGAAAAAAAACTTTTTAAATGCCCAGTGGGAATATGTGCTCACTAAGATAAGTGAATTAGAAATCGAAAAATGGTCAAATTTATTTTCCTTCTGTGTGCATTTAAAATTAGACTCAATTTCATGATGTTTTTGCCGTTCAACAAGAAGTAATTGTTGCTAGTGAATGTTTTCAATGCAAAGGTCTCAATTGTTCTATATTTTAGACAGCCCATTGCTATTTAAAAAAACAATGGGAAAATATAATATCAGAGGCAAAAGTGGAGATGAAGGGTGATATTTTCTCTTGAGTGTTTTTTTATATGCTTAATGAGGTAATACAGAATGCCTTTATTCTGGTGTTTTCTCTTTTCAATACTATTTAGGAAAGCTGTGTGTGTGTGATGTATAATATATGAAAACCATAATGAGCAGAGATCAGTAATCTCTAGTCTCTGCCCAAGGCATCATTCACCATGGTATCTGAGCATCTAATAAATCAATGTGCTTGCCATTCAGCCTATTTGACTTCTCTCTGCTACATCAAAAACCCACTGAACTTAATAGAGAGGCTCCTATTGATTTTGGCAGTCTCTGGATCTCATCCTGATTTAGTTTTTCTTTCCTGTTACTTTCCCCCTTACTCTTTCTTTTCCCTTGTCTGAAAGGAACCAGAAAGCCTCATACTTGGAGAGGGCTGAGCTGCATTTCAATATTTGCCTAAGCCATGGAGGGATCATCAGCAAGGGAGATCTGCTCATAAGCAAGCACTATGGGAGCCCCCAGCAGCACAGATGGTTTTGCTTCATTTCTTCATTTTCTGTCTCTCATAGTCCAAGAGGGCTGTGGCTGGTTGAGGTATTATCAGGGACCCACAGGTGTCCCTATCTATGTAAATTGTGGTCAGGGCTTGGGATGTGATGCTGCTGTGGACAGACTCGTGCAGGGTGTGGGGATGTGCTCAGGGCACAGAGATGCTTTTGTTAAAGGATGTTGCAGGATGAGTGGGTCTGCTTGAGACTGCATTCATTCACATGATGGAGCTAAGGTGATTTTCTAATAGAGCTGAAAAAGTCACAGCTTTGTGTTGTGGGAGATGGGCTGTGATGGCTTAGTGGCAAGTGGGAAAATGCCAGCCCTTTCTTGTGGTGAGTGAAATCCCCTGGCAAAACCCCTTGGTCTGAATGCTACCCTTGCAGAGGAAAGGGTTCTCTTGCTGGTTGTATGCTGGCTGTCTTGTAATAAGGTGAGACAGAAGGGATTCATTCTTCTCTGTTCCCCCTGGACAGCAGTGGTTGGAATGTGGGGAGCTTGATCTGGGTGCTGATGCTCAGGATGTGGCTCTGCTGCCGAGCTCCCAGAATCACTGCTCAGGAGAGGGAGAATGCCCTGTGGAGCCCTCAGCAGCCACCCAAATGCCACAATTCAGTCCTGTAAGCCACCCAAATGCTACAATTCGGTCCTGTACCCACTGGTGCTGGCACTGCAGGACTTGGATAATCAGAGTGAAGTTGTCTCCTAACAGTGCAGAAATCTGCAGTGAAAGGACCTGCCCCTAGTGGGGCAAAAGTTTTTATTCAGATTTGAGGGCATTTATGGCTACATGACACATGGAAGTTTAGGGAGCTCCCTGGTCACATTTTCACTGAATGATGTAATCCCCACAGTAAAAGCAAAAAAAGCTTAAATAGTATGATGTGCTGCATCTCCCTGTAGGGTCTGTGAAACGGGTAGATGTAAATATCTTTTCTATGTAGATATAAATTTTAAGAGAAACCTTTTCACTGGCATCTATACCTAAGTATTGCAAGATTTGGAGGGTGACAGGACCCCCATAGAGGAGGGTGCTTAAGGGGTTGAATGGGTTTTGTGAAGCTCCAGTAAGAACCAGGCATACACATACTGGCATTCAAACAGGGAAGTATAATTGGTCAAATGGTTTGGCAAGCTGTTGCTTGGTAAGTTTGATAGCTCAGAGGTTGATAGATTTAGCCACATACTTTTGAGTGCTTTATCTTGGGGTTAGTCTTATGTTGACTATGGTAGGTTAAAAACTTTGGTTGAAAAAAATGTGCACAGATCTTACACCAGCTTAAATGAACTTAAACTGCTTAGATAATGATTTATTTTAGTAATAATAGGAATCACTATATCCCATTTTGTGAATTTTTCTTTTGTAGCTTTGAGTTCTCAAGACTTCAAGAATATTCCTTATTACATTTAACAGATAAACTTGCCAGTGATTAGGATCTTCTTACACTACTAACTCCACAGCTTTTGGGTAGCAGCAGAATGTGTTTCTTTTTTTGTGAAGTTCTATTACAGAAATGCACATACAAGGAAACCTTGTGAAAAAATGTTAGCGAGGCTGCTTGGGGTTTAGAATGATGTCTTTGTTCCTAAAAGTGATGCATGGAGGGCAATTAGAAGCCTCAGTTTTAAGGTAAGTGTAATGCTTTCACAATGGAAATCATTTGACAGCTCATTGCTAGGCCAGTCAGCCAAGATGTACATATGTGAAATTCATATTCTCAAATAAACACACATCCCAATAAAATGGAATAAATAAACTAGTTCCCTTCTGGCTCGGTGCCTTCAAGGCCACGTTTATGTAACAATGTTCAGCCTCAGCTTGTGCTCTCACTGACTTTCCTTCTCCACTGAACTGTGAAAATCCATGGGGGGGAAATTCGTAAGAACTCTGAGAAAGTCCTTTGACATTTTTGTGGCAATCCAAGGTGCAAAAATGATGACTAGAAATAATTAGGGGAGACTGTCTGAGGATGTGATAGCTATAATTATTGTGCATATGTTGCTACTTAATTAGTAAATCCACTGCTGGCATGTCTGCAACTGGATCCTACAGAATTTCTGTTGCTTTGTGGACAGCTGGTTAATAATCCCAGAGGGTTTCCAGCATTAGCTTCGTATTCATTTCAGCTTCTATAAAAGCTGGGCTGGTCCATTCCCCTTGTAGCCTCTTGATCTCCAAGCCTGGAGGTGCCACGTTGCACCCTTCTGTTAGTAGCTCTGGCAGAGTAGGATTTTGTTAGCCTTTTGGTGTTGAATCTGTGATGTTAATTGTGTGATAGGGTATTGACTTAGTGTAGGGTAACAGCCAGCTGCTAATGGCTTTAACTAAGTGGAAGGAGAAAGGACTTTTTGATGATGAGCAGAGTAGGGTTTTTGTCAAAGACACTGTTCTGTGGTGCAGCAGATGCTAAAAATAAGACACTGAGCTTTACTTTATTCAGTAATAGCGGGTAGCAAAACTGAGTCCAGCCAATTAGTGCTGATTTCTTAAAAGCTTTTCCATTTATCAAAGCCCAGATGACATTGCTTTCAGCAGGATATTGGCAGGTGAATGATTTATTCGTTTAGGTGTCAATTCTTAACATTTCTACCCAGCAAGTACTTACGTATTTGAAGCCAAATTCTGTTGCTTTTACTTTCTGTTGTGAGAATAGCTTCAGGGTCACTGATCATGGACCAAAGACCTAATCAACATTATTGTAATCCAGATATTGAACTGAATATCGACAGCTGTATCTGCTCTAAAGGAGTATTGAAGGTGTGCTGACAGATGTCCCAGTGAAAGGGAAGTGCTAAAACACACTTTGGGAAACTGCAAAGCCCTGATATTAACTGGGAACTGAAATATAAATAGCTTTGCATGCAGTGAGTAAAAAGAAAGCTTAATTTTCCTGTTTCGGTCAGCCTGATGACTTTATGGCAGACCTCAGGTACTTGCTGGTTGCCAGGAAATTTCTGCCTTAGAATTGTCCCTGAATACAGCACACCTGACCAGAGAGCATAATGCTTAGAGGCCTTAGATGATATCAAGGCTGCTCTGAACTAGGTATTATATGAATGCAGCAATATAAGAAATGGTCCTTGCCTGGAAAGAGTAAATTTAAATAGATAGGGTAGAAGAAAGGAGAGGAGGGGGAGGGAAGGAGAAGAAAAAAGCCCAAGTGAGCTGTTGCTGGTCCCAGCCCTTGGTGGTAGGTTGTAGATCTTTTGGTGGCTGTTAAATGTGAAGATCCACAGCTGCCAAGGGAGCTGATGAGCTGCTGGTTGCTGGGCACTGAGGGGGTATCAGTTCATGCACCTTCAGTGCTTGTATTGCTCCCCTGGCACTTGCTGCTGCAAAATGGACTAGAGAGAACCTTTACCTTGGACATGGGACACAAGTTTTTATGTCTGTGTCTCCTGGCATTCAGTTCAGTGTCTTATGCACTGAACTGTGCTGTCTCAGAAGTATTTGTTGGGCAGTAAGTCAGGCTTGTGCTGTGTTGGTTGTTCGTTTATTTTTGGGGGGGAGGGGGACACTTGGATATCAATATCCTTTTTCAGAATGGGGTGATTAAATGTACATGTTTATAAGGTAGGTGAAACCACTTTTAACTCGGAAAAAAGAAAAAACCAACAAGAAACTAATGAGAAAATATTTTGACGTAAGAATTTTTTTGGGTAACTATGATAAGTGATTTGCTTCACTTTGTTTCACTAAGCTATCATTAAACTCAGCATGCTTTCAGAAACTACTTATGTAACGAGCAATCACATATGTTTTTAATCTCCTTTGATTTTTGTAAACCTTTAAGATGTCTAAAGGAGCAAAACAACTCTGTAGGGAGTTCAAAGACAACTTGGCATCCAGTCCCCACAGAAAATCAGTGGTGAGAATACTAGCATCTACTCCTCACTTGGAAAAGCTCTATCCCAAACCAAAACTGAACAAGGAGCCCAAAGATAGGGTTACTTCTGTGGCTGTCTTAGGAAATAGTTACAGTGGCTTGTGTCTCGGGACAAATTTGTTTACTTGTGTTTGTGAAAAATCCAGGCAGGATAGAAATGAATTGATGAAACAGGAGTCCTGCAATCATGCCAGGTTTTCCTCTTTAGATATTGTCTGTGCAGTGATGTTAAGCTGTGATGTAGGTTTAATCTAAATGCTGAAGCAGTAAAAGGCAATTACAAGTTTGAATTGTGCTTGAAAAGTATCATGAGATGCCATAGGCAACATGCAGACTCATGATATTGATACTGGTATTAATACTAAAGCAACCTATCTGTTTTCTCAGCTTAATCTAGAAAAGCAGTGTGCTTAATAATGAATTCTCCAACTGCCCAGGCAAGCAGTCGTACAGAAAACCAAAAGTATTTGATTTGTTTGAGGCTCTGAATTTTTAATGACAACTGAAGTCAATCTCCTGTGTGGAACACACCGCCTGAGGACTTGTATTGGAGTGGTATTTTCACTGAGTTTCATACTTCTGTGGAGGAGAATGCTATGAATACCTCATGATTAAGTCACTTTGTATCTTGCCATACAAGACTGTAAGAGTATAAATTATTCAAGTTTAGTGGGTGTTAAGAGACTTCTGCATCAGTTGTGCTCCGAATATAGAAACTGGGAGGCTTATTCAGCAAAGCAAGGTATTTGAAACAGCTATTGGCAACTTTGAGAAATCTTGTTTTTATAAAGAATGAGAGGGTGTGACTAGGCAAAAATAATAACTGAATGAGCACGTGGTTTTTAACAATAGTTGTTTGCTTTGTGTAACAATTCGCTGCCAGTGATGAAATCCTAATGTTAAAGCAGGATTTTGGGCTTCCCTCCCAAGTTCTTTAAACACATTTTGGGCCAGAGAATTTATAGTTATAAACCAGAATCTGTCACTTCTCCTCGTTGTCGTCATTATCTTTACATGTCAAGAGCTGCTCTGGAGATTAAGGCAGACTCTGCTGGTGTAGAAGAGTCCAGTCCAGCATTTGTGCAGGGGATGACACGAGGCTGATTTAAGTCAAGTGGATGTAATTTTGACAGGGAAATGCCTACAAGGTCTCTTCACATCTGCGGTGAAGAAATAATTGCGGTGAACATGGAAACAATGACCCCTAAAGATGAAGTTGTGAAAATACTGTGCCACTTGGTAGAGCAGTGGCATTGGTTTATCATGCAGCTCTGAGGGGTTAGAAACCTGCAGGCTGTGCTGCCACTGGCTGGGGGACATCACTGCCATGCCAGGGGGAGCAGGGACAGACCAGGGAAGCTGTGTGTCCCCTTGCTCCTGGCTCTCTGGCAGCTTGATGGGGATGGGCAGCTTGAGTCCACAGGCAGGAGATCTCCCTGTATACCAGGCCCACCAAAGTGGTGTTTCTTCTTGGTGCTCTTTTCCAGCAGCTAATGTCAAGGAGTAGTTGGTCCTTGGTGGCTGCTCATGCTTTGACTGCACACAAAGCCCATTGCTTGCAAAGCTGTACTGTAGAAGTTAAAATAAAACTCAGTTATTCCTGAGTGTAACTACTTTTAGTTTGTCAGTGTAAGTCAGTGGACAATTCTCCTCTTGAAACAGCTCTGGTGTTCTCCTTGCTGACTGGGTTCTACCTCCCTTGAGTTGTAGCATGAGATGAACACACCTTGGCCAGTGGATTTTCAGTCAGGCTGGGTATGTTCTGAGGTGTGTGTAGTTGTCATACTGTATTGCCAAAAAATGTTGGTGAAGTACCATCCAAGATTTTGTTAGGGGGATTATAGCTTAAGGATGAGCACAAAAATCACCGAGTGAAAGATGTGGTGCTTTGTAGGCTTCATGTGTCATTTTGTTTCAAGCCAGCATTGTAGCAAGTGATGCAGTTTACATACAAGGCCATATGATGCTTATAATCATTGCTAAGAAGTTTAGCTCTTACACTTCAAAACAAAACAAAACAAAGCAACCCCTTCCCCCCCAGATTATTAAAATTGAAACCAAGCAACCAAAAAACAATCAAAAACCCAACAAAAAATTTCCCAACCCACAACAAAAAAGCACGTGAAGAAGGCTCACTGTCAAAGGGCTCATCTGAAGCAAAAATCCTGCTAGCAATTATCCAGTGAGGACCACTGCCTCCTTTCTGTAAGGTATGTCTGTACTTTATCTAAGTGATCTGCAGAACCTAAAGATGGAATGATTTGGATTTAATATGGCTAGATAAAATAAAATATATAAAGTACTGAAGTTTTATATAGAATGTCCCCATTTCTGGTAACTGTAAAATGATTTACCATTTACCTTCAGATGTGTAATGTGTTTTTCCCATTCCAAGGCATTATAGAATAGCCATGTGATTGAATCAGGCACTTTATTCCCATTGATGTGACCTCATAATTGTCCTTGTTTTCAAGTCAGCTCAATAATTCTTGGTTGAAAGTAGCTTCCCTCTTCTCAGTGTGTGCTTCTCTCTGTGCTCTCTCTGTGCTTTTTTCCCTGTTCACTTAGAAAATAATCAAAATACATGAGGTTTGATTGCTTTGGGAGTTGCACTCAGATCATACTTGGATTAGAGAATTTTAAATGCAAATAGAGGGTAGGTATTGCTAAATGTAGGAAGCTGCTTTGTCCTCTTTGGTACATGAGAATTTCATTTGGTGCTTCAATAGGATATTGGATTGGGCTGTTTGTTGCAAGATCAAGGTTTCACAGAAGGATATTTTACTAGAAGGATATTAAATTGTACTGTTGCAAGGTCTGGATTCCTGTGACATGAACAAACTTCTTCAGTTCCCATTGCATGATATCCAGTTTTATGAGAATTTCTCTGTGGACCAGTGCCTTTCTTGTTTCTGCATCCCTCTCTCTTTTCTATTGTTTTAGTACTTTTGCACAACTGCTACTGAGTCCATAAAAGAACTGAATATCCATGGGAGGGACTGATTTATTTTCAAGTGTAAGACTACCTGCTCTTCTAGGCTGGTTTCTGTGGCCACCTGCCTGATTTTCAGTTGTGCCAGCAAATATGTACATTTTACCTGCTTGATTCACATTTACTCTTTTTAATCTTCCATGGTAAGTTTTCATGTGCAGTTATTTTTTCCATATGCTGCATCTATGTGCTGTGCATAGCTGTGATAATGCAGCAGGAAGCAGATCCTGCATAGGATGAAAATGGGTCTGTTTAATTAATCTTGCTTTGCAATGTGTGTGCTTAAAAATAAAAAGGTCATACAATTTTAGTTACTTGTGCTCTTTTTGGCACTGTCAACAGTAACTATAGCTTTTCCTTCATTCACATGGCCCCATCACCCTCTTTTCTGCTGTTTATACCATCCATTCACCTCCTGTCCTCTTTGTGGTGTTGAGATATGGATGTGTTCTTCCACTCCTATGTCCATCCTTATCCCTGCAGGTGTGATTTGTGGTGGTTCATAATATTTTTGAAGGTCTTTCCTCCTCACCACTCTTTTCTATATCAGGAGAGATACCTTGCACAGTTACTTCTGCTTAGCTGCTGGTGGTGCAAGGAGAGGTACTTTTTGGAATGGCTTCCCTTTAAGGGACACTGCATGATCAAGTATTTGTGGAGATGAAACTCTTTCTTGTGTACTTTGTAGGGCCTCGCAATCCTTTTGGATGAAAAGCATGAGAAATCAGGAGCATATTATACACATGCAGGTTGCAGTGGTGTCAGAGGACCATCCTCGGGGTGTTACACCTCTATAAGGGATGCCAAGTTTTGGTAATGGGAAAATTTACCCACTTGCATCCAAGCTCTTCACCTGCTTGCAAGTTGGAGAGGTGTTTGTTAGAAAGCCCTTTCAGGACATCCTTTGTAGATTTTAATTCTTGCCTTGGAAGGGTAAAGAGCTCTGGGGAGCCCAACAGAGCTCTGAATGTCTTGTTCCCAGGAGCCTGGGTGCTGCCAGCACAACAGGTACAATTCTGGCTTTATGTCCAGAAACAGGAATTATGGCCATGAACACCAGAATCTTACCCGTGCCTACAACAGGTTTCTTACCAGAGGATTCAGTTTTCTTTGGTGTAAACAAATAATGAATGTTTTGGTTTCCCTTCCTTTCATTTGTGAAGTTTGCAGATTTGATCTTTTCCTTGGGTGCTGAGGGCTAAAGCTGGGTATGTGCACCAACATCTTCTCTTTTTAAAAAGCGCTTGTGCATTTTGTGAAGCACAGCTTTTGAAACATAAAATGGAACCCAAAATATTGGCAACCACTTTCAATAATAAATAATCAATAAGGTTGCAAAAGACCTCTAAGGTCAGCAAGTCCAAATAAGTCACTGATCAATTTTAGCTGGGGAAAGCACTTGAGTGCTCTCCCTTATGTGTGCTACATTGAGGCAGAGCTGCATCCGTGTGAGGTGAATGAGATGCCAGAACAGGTGGTGGGGAGGCCATGGAGCATCCACAGAAGGGCTCTTTTGGTGCAAGTCTTCAAAATTGCCTGAGCTTGGCTGGGGAGGCTGAGATGCAGGGATGCTTTGGGATGGGTGAGGAGTGTGGCAGGAAGGAACAGTGGGGCAGAGGGTTTGCACCTTGTCTGGAAAGTCAGCTCAGTATCATGTTCCATCTGGGGTCAGTTGATGAGCAGGAGCTGATCTTACATGTAGCTGGGACAAGTAACCTGGCATTTTGGCACTGTCTGACCTCTATGTACCTACAAAGGTCTGAGTTCAAGTGCTTTGCAGCCTCAGTATATGTGGAGGTGTAATGACCTGTGTTTACACACCTTATGTGTGTACTTCAGGAGTAATTTTCTGAGAATTTGACACCTACATATAATTTTTGTGAAGAATTTATCAGACAACTGCTCTCCTCAAACGCCTGCAGTCCCTTGCTTGTACACCAGTTCTCAGAATTGTCTTTTATTGCTGAGATATGAGTATTTTGGGGTAGTCATTTTCCATCAAGTCTTTTGTTCCTGCTTGCTGCACAAGAGGCTTGTATCTTACTGATATTTTTCCCAATGAACATCTCGATGAGTAAAAGTGTAATTTGGCAGACATCTGCCAGCTCACAAAGAAGCACTGTTTACAAGTAAAGAAAAGTTATTTGTTGACACGGTAATTTTGCTGGATAATATATACTGCAGCCTCAGAGCTGCGAGCTATCGCACATTTAAAAATAGAAGGCTAGAGAATCTATGGATTGCTGTGGGAAATGCACTTGAAATCAGTTATTTGACATTGAAAACTAAATTAAACTGTATTTTTTTAGGAAGTGTAGAAACTGCAGTAACTCTACAGAGGAACATCACCAGGGCTGGGCTGGCTCTTGTTCTTACGTCAGCTGTGGCTGTGACAGCAGGGAGCAGAGCTAGGAAAGCTTTTTCCTTTGTGGTTTTGGCTAGTAGGTTTTTGGATGTGGGTCCTTGTTCCTAAGCTCCATATCCTAAGGCTAATAGCAACAAAAGTCTATTTATCTATTATTTTGATAGTGTAATGCTTTGGCTTTTTAAAGGAGTGCATCTTAGGGACATCTCAGGATCCAGCCCCTTCTTTTGTAGAAGTCCTGTTTGTGCTGACTGTAATTAAAAAAGTTACCTGAAATGAGTACATAATGGAGATGGCTACAGCTTCCAGGGTGGTTGTGAAGGTTGTGCTTAAAAGCAGCAGCAGAGAGAGTTTAGAAACTGCCATCTCCGTGTCCACAGGTGACAGGGGAAGCACAGGAGTGGGTATGGGATGAGCACAGCTGCTCAGATGAAATGCACAGCTCATCCTGGGAGATGTCCAGGGAAGAAGGAGATGTGACAGCTCAGCCCTGTGGTGGGCAAGCTACGTGGCTGACATTGATGGGTCAGTAAATAAGGATGCTGCCTGTGTAAAGAAAACAAGTGGGAAAATAAAGTATGGTTTGAAGCACATCTTGAAACATCGTGCAGCCAAAATTCCTGTAGATGTCTAGGACGTATCAGCAAGGAAAGATCTGAGGGGAAGAGAATCTTCCAGATCCAAGCAATGTCCCCATTGATGTCTTGCCTGTGTTTCTCCAACAGCCAATGCAGTTGCTTTGCCCCCTGGGCATGGGTACCCTGGTGGTCTTTTTGTCAGTGGAGGAGAGACTGGGATGCAGTTATCATGTTATGAGGCTCTCTAAACTTGTGCTTAAAGTCTGTATTTTCATTGTGCAAGGTTTCCAGCTATGCTCCAGGTTAAATGAACTGGTGCAGATCAGCAGCTCCTTCCATAGCATTCATCTTCCATTCTGCTGGGTGCAATGATGCAATGGGGTTGCAATTGTACCCTGAACATCCAGTGTGCTCATGGCAGGTGGTTTGTACAGGACAGAAAAATGCAAAAAGCTTCTGGAGGAGGAGGAGTCTATCTGCTGTAGAACTATTTAGACAAACAGTGCCTTTTCCCCCACTCTTTTAAGGTTCAGAGCTGTATTTGGCAAGTAACTAGCAGTTTAACAGTCAGGTGTTATTACAGCCAGAGTTTGCTGCTAATGAAATGACCTTTTGTGGAGAGCTTGGAAAAAGTGTTCAATGGATTAGTTAATAAAAAGATCAAAACTCACATTTACTGAGATTAGAGTGCAGTTAATTTTGATGACACCGTATCTGTAAGCATAGGTTAATTATAGAATGCTTGATCACAGGTGGTATTTTTTTAAGCTTAATTTAATTACCTGATATTAAACGTACACATCCTGTTTTCACTCATCTGGGAGCAGGTAAACCTAGATGAAGATGTGGTTTCAGAGAGATGCTGTGAGTGGCCCAATTAAAATTCATAATGATTTGTTTGTAAGTCTGATTAAGTGATATTTAACATTCTATGAGACTTTGAAAAGATGTTTCTGGGTTGGCACCAGAGATAGGTTGGCTTTATAATGAAACTTCTCTCCCTTCTTTGTGTGACTTTATTCAGAGATGAGATGAAAAGTGAACAAATAACTGAATAGTTGATAAAAGCAGATTTTATTTATCAGAGAAAATAAACTCTCTGCAAGGAAAGATTTTATGTTCAAATTCAATTAATGAATTTGCATGATGAATTTTTGGTCTGTGTGTGATTCATGAAAAGATGTTTTCAAACATTTAGTAAGTAAAAGTGGAAGTGAATTGGCCTTTTTCAGCAAGTTTTTATTTTGTAACTGAACCAGTCTAATTGTGTCACTGAGATGTTCATTTATAGTCTGTGAATTTTACACTATTCTATCAGTATTTTTATTAATTTTTTTTCTCTAATATTTGTTTATGGTGGAATTCTGCACATGCTTTCCTGCAAATTGTTTTAAGAGACAGGACACTTAAAGATTAGAAAATTGTTGGAATTTTTGCATAGGTGAATTATCTGCTTTTCATGACTTAGTTTTATGACTATGGAAATGTAAAATTTTCAGAAAAGTGGAATTGCTGAACATAATAATAAGCAAAGCCAGCTGAATGTCTCAGTCTTGTAGTTTCAATTTTGAAAAAAATGTTTTTGAAAGACAGTGTAAATTAAATTATCTGAACAAATTTGAAAGAAAATTCAGACAAATCCTACTTTGACAACAGCTCTTACTCAGGGAAGATTTTATTCAGCTTCTAGTTCTCACATTTCTTCTGTGCATACTTTGTTGTAATGGATTTCACAGTAATTAATTGACTGGAAAATAAGTTGTAAACTTGAAACTTCTGATGAGGGGCTACGTAAAGCAAAGTATGATTTATAGGTCTGCCAGTTACTTTTAATTTTAAGTTCTTCTATGCAGAACTACTTCTAGGAGAGATTAAGTACTTTGAAAAGAATAGCAGGAAATAAATGTCATGAAAACTGATAGTTTATTTGTCTGCTCATTTAAAAAAAAAAAGTATATAAGAATAGGACAGAATTACATGGCACTGTGTAAAATCATACCTCCTACTCTACTATCAGAAACTCAGGAGAGTTAATTGAATCTGCTATTCAGTCTGTAGTGCTGAAAACTCTTAAAAGCTCATGTGGTGTTCTCCTGATGTGATTAATTGGTTAGAGAAAATAATAGCTTGACAGTTTTTCTTATGTAGAAGAGCTACAGCATAATTTTCCTCATTTTATTTAATAAATTCTTTAACCTTCTTAACTTACCTTTTTTCAAATGTGAGGCAGAAAAATATGAGGCAATGTTAACTTGGGTTTTGTTAGCTATGGTAATGAATGTTCTTTAGTGCACTGGAACAACCTATCCAATTGTTACGGATATACCAGTATTCCTCTCTCAAGATATTGTGATTTAAATTCTTAATGACTTATCATAAATTCTGGGATTCTTTTTCTTCTTGGGGTTTCTGAGACAAGGTGTTTCCCACAGACAAAGTAAAGACACGTGCTGTCTATGCAATATTTGTAAGCTGCTGCAGTATATGTGAAATTGCTTTCATGAAGCACTTGGAAACTATTCCCTCTACTGAAGAACTTGTCACTTGCAAGTTCTTTGCTATATTAATAAAAATCAGGAGATTCCAGGGTTTTCCCCCTATTTCTTTTTACAATTTCATGAATACTTTGTACTAGGGCAGATTATAGTTTCTCAAACTCCACTTTATTTTTTTTTTTCAGTCCATAAATACACCAAATCCTTTACTTCACAAGACAAAAAGATGCACTGAAGCTTTCCAAAAAGCATCCTGCTGCTTTCTGGATTTCTAGGCTTAATTCTTAAAATACTTTTTAAAGAACTTAATATCTTAAAGATATGTGGTGTGTTTTGATTTGTTTTTTTTTTAAAGAAGAAAAGGAAAAAAACTTAAACCACACTTGTAGCATGATGTTGCAGCTCATAAGTAGTTATGTGCTCCTTTTGGCCAGGAGTGTTTGGATTTTGGGATATTTCTTCCAAAGAACCAGCAGTGCCATCCCTGCTGCAGAGGTGCCTGTTCCCGGGAGGTGGGCTGCAGACAACCGGGCTGCCTGAATGTCAGGAATGAAATCCTGGTGCTTCTGAAGACCAGAACTGTTGACTGTAAAAGTCTTGAATTACAGTCAAGGTCTTTTATTTGGTCTGGCCTAAAAGGTCACGACTGTCCCTTACAGTATGCAGCTTCCCAGGCTCTGTGGGAAGGAAGGGGAGAGGCTGCTGGAGAGGCCGGCAGGGATTGCGGTTGTGGCTGTGTCACCCCCAGAGCTCTCTCTCCCCTTGCCCCCTCCCTGGGCTGGGCACCCACTCAAGGTGCCCCCGGGCTGATGGGGCAGAGGTGACGTCGAATGTCACAGCTTTGGCACCAGTAGGGGTGTGAGATGCCATCGAGGCACCTTTGGGGCTGCTTGAGGACAGCACCAGCTGACACGAGCTTGCGAGCAAGACTCTACCCCCAAGACAGCACCCTCCCTCCTCAGGGTCCTTGTCAGCCCAAAGATGACATTTTAAGGGCAATGCTACTTGTCTGCTTTTGCTGTTAGCATGTGCTCAAGTCGCTGATTTCTGCTGGTTTTAGTTTTGACAGTGTTTTTATCTCCTCATCCTGGTGGCTTTCCTGCTCTCCAGCAGTTTTGTTCATCTCTGCCCAGGAGGCTGCCTTGCATTTTCTCTCTCCTTCATTGCTTCATTTTCCACAGTTTACACAGCTTTCCAAGTTAGGTGTCGTCATGCCAGGGCTTCCCAGGCCATTAACATGCTTGTTACTTGAATTCCTCTGCTTATTTCATCAGCTGCTTTTTCCATTCTGTTCACACTGTTCTTAGTAAGACAGCAATCAACTTGTGTTGAGCTTGGATATTTTTATGCTTCTGTATCTTTTTGACTCAAGTTTCATCCTCTTCATTCTCTTTCAAATGCTGAGCATGTAGATTCTGTTGTAAAGCCTCATTAGAGCATAGCAGTTCAAAAAATATTCCCCTGAAGTCCACTAACAATCCAGCAGTCATGTTCTGGTATAGGCAAGAAGTTATCCGTGGCAAGAGAAAGTCCATATAACAAATACAGCCATGATCTGCATCAGCTTCCACTTTAATCCATTTATGGTGTAATTGTGTAGAACACAATTGAGTGGGTTTTTTTCAGTCATTACTTAGTCTTGTTATATTTTTTTTCCTGGAGTTTTTCTTGACAGAAATATATGCACACCCTTGAGTTTACTTGCTTGTAAATATGTCTTGTAATATGCACAGGAAATGTGTCTTGATTTTTCCACACATCCTGCAAGTTAAAAGCTCTTATTGGGCACTCAAATATTTAGAAATCCACCCAAAGCATACAAAATCAAGTTCTTCCCACACGGAACTTGCAAAGCAATGTGCCTTTGGAAATGGGGACAGTGCTGCCATTTTTGGGGTGTTGATTAGACATAATTTAATTGCTATTCCTGTGGGACGAAGAAGTTTCAAGAGTTTTCCTGTCAGATAGAGCTGTAGCAGAGAGGGAGAGAGAGGTCAGGCTGCCATGGCAAAGAAGTGACCAACCTCACTTCTGCCCCAGCAGGGACTGGCTCCCTTGTCAGCTGAGATGATGACTTTGGCACACACCAAAACCCTCAGTTTCAGCTCTGTGGCAGCTGCAGAAATCAGTTTTCAGACTCTTCAGTGCAGTTCAGATGCTTTCAAAAACATCTTCGTCCTCAGCTCATCTCTTGTCTCAGCAGCAACCTTGGCAATCTGCACTTTTCCCTCCTTCGGTTTTTCATTCCATGACCCTGCTACCATAGTAGAGATTTTGGTTTACTCTGACAATTGTCTGGAAAAAAATAAGAAAATCTCTTTACAAACACACCTGATAGTATTTTGGTGACAAGGGCACTGGAAGTTATTGTAGCATGAGCTCATTTTTGACAGTTGCATGACTATAACTCAAAGTGAACATGTTCAGGGGCTGCAGGCAGGGGGTAATGTATAAGAGAGGGCAGAACTGGGCTCTTTTTCTGTATGATGGAGATTTAGAAAGGCTTGATTGCTCTCTCTAGAGCTGTTCTCATCAAACATCTCTGAAAAATGGAGATAATACAGTCCTGAAGCTGCATTAAGTCTCCTGTGGAGTATATGCTAAAATTAATTGACTGATGTGCAGTTCTCTAAGGGCAGCTTGTTTTAATGCTTTGGTCTGAATGATGCAAAGCCCTCACTGTAAAAATACTTGAGTTACTAAAGCTTCCCACAGTTAGGCCATTACTGCAGGTACTTGGAAGTGAAAGAATTGTAGGAATTTGTGCTGTCAACCCAAAGCTGGGTTTGTACCATCTTTTCACAAGCTTTAGTGAATGTCTCATTGAAGGTGATGCTAGCCTGTTCAGATTTGTTTGATTCTGTTCTGTGTATGTTTGCACACTGTGGGGAATGATCCTATTTTAATACTTCCTCTGCTCCCGAAGTACACAACACTTCTTTGCTTGGAACTGTTTTTTGCACACGTTATTTCAGTCCTGAGGAACCTGAAACAGATTATGTTGTCAAGCAAAATATTCTATTCTGTCAAGTATTACAGCCTTATTCTGGTATCAGCAAATCATCTCGAGGGGGAGGCTAAAATTAATCCTAGCACTATTTTGTCCGACGTCTTCATCTGGAAACTCGAAGCCAATGCAAATTGCAGAGAGGAGGTCACATGAAGGTATCAGATGATTGCAAGTTACTTATCTTGAGTGCCTCCTCAGCTCTCCGGAATATATAAGGAAAGTGGATAATGAATCCAAACAAAGGCAGGCAGGCATAGGTTTCTCATAGGATGCACTTCAGATGCCTGTATAGCTTACAGTTTACTGACTTTTTTGTTGGGGAGGTATCTTTATATGCAGCTGGTAGAAATATAGTAGCATAACTATGAATTATGGCCCAAATTATTGCAGCACTAATACTCTTTTTTTGAGGAGTGAGGGCAGGGTCCCCCCCTCCAGTGTGCTCCGTGTTCTTGTGCTGCTCCAGTCAAGTGAGAGTTAACTGAGAGTGTTTCTTGAGCTGATGTACCTGAAAGGATTTTAGCAGATGCAGTTGTGGCAGAATAAAAGTCACTTGTTTGCTTTCAGAGGTGGTAGGGAGGACATGTTTGGCAAATGCGAGAAGAGATTCTGTTCTTTCTTTTTCTAGAGTGAAAATGCAAAGCTACAAGATCAGTCTCAGGCGTGCCTCAGGCTGTGTGTACTCAGAACAGGATTTTACAGTGTTTCTGAGTGTAATCTATGTGGACACCCTTGTCCCTGTGCTGCAGGAGCACCCATCAGAGCAGCCTCTGAGCACTTCAAGAGGAGACAGAGTCTGGGAGGGCATGGGAAGGGAGCAGAGGGCTTGATGATGGTGAGGTGGTATCTGGCATCAGTTCAGGGAAGTGTTTAAGCAGATGTCCAGCTCAGCACGTGAGTAGGACCTCTGAAATCAACTGCACTTGCTTAAAAATAACAGAGAAGGCAGAGTTTTGTGTGTGTAATCAGAAGAACATCAGGCGGGAGTGCAGCTGCGGCTCTCAAGTCACTTCAGAGCAATTTGAAACTGTCTGCAATAAGGAGCAGCTGCTATTACCTTCCAAGGATGCCTTGTGCTGGTAACTGCCAAAACAAATCTGGCAACTGCTGAAGTTGGCCATTTCCAGGGGGCGATGGTGCAAGACGTTTGGGGAAAGTTTGATAAAAAGATGTGCGGCAACAGAAGCAGGCTTGGCAGTGCATGTGGTTGCTGAGGAGAAGATTACAGTGCTCTGGAGTCCACTTCTAGAACTTCACAGAACTTCAAGATTTCACAGCACCCACAGCATTCAACACACAGCAGTAAATCTCACATGGTGATGTTCTCAGGTGGACTTTCCTTCTGGATTTTCTTGCCCTTCAGATCTCTTAAGGGAATCTGTGAACGGTTAAGTAGCAAGCTTAGGATTTGGTGTATCTATGCTAATAAAGCTTTTATTTTAGGATGCTGTGCTACAGCCTTGAAATTCCATGTCTTTAGTGGTCAGAATGAAATGTGACCTGGTTTTTATTTGCTGCAGAAGATACGGTGTGGTGCAGCCATCCCATTGCTCTGTGGGGTGGAACTGGGCAGGTCCTGGGCAGGAAGGTTGCAATGCCCACTGGCATCCTTCAGTTTGATGAGATCCAGTCATTTTTGTCAGAGTTTCTAGACTTTCCAGATTGATTGTAGTGAAAACACACTGTGATAGGAGAAGGGGAATGAAAAAGCAGACTTTGGAGGGCTATTAAGGTCCAGAGGCATCTCCAGCAGTGCTGATCATTTTTGTGATGACAGAGATAAAAAAAGATCTGGGCAACTTTTTTGGGTTTTTTTTCTTGCACAGATTTTCTTATGGCTAACGGCTGTGGGAAGCTGAAGGACCATGGCTGAGCTCAGACTGCTCAGCATGTCACTGTGGAGAAGTATATTTTTAGCAATACTGACAAGGTAATGTTCTATTTAAGGACATCCAGACACCTGGCTAAAAACCAACCAGCTTCTTAAGTGTTAAGTCCCCTCAGAGATCTTCATTAATTTTGAAATGAAGGATAACATTCCTGGCAGAGGTACCCAAGCTTTTAGCTTGAAGTGAACTGCAGAGTAGTGGTATTAGAGTGCTTGGGCCAAAAATATTAGTCTGTCTAGGGAACTGAAGTTGTTTGGGGTGGTTTTGTTGTGGGTGGGTTGGGTTTTTTTGTGTGTGTGTGGTTTTTTTTGTTTTGTTTGTTTTTTAACTGAAAAAACTGCTATGACACAGATGAATAAATGATATGAGTTAGTTGTGTTGCAAGGAAATGTACATGTTTACATTTTATTCTCTTCTTGGGGATAAGGTAAAGCTACAGTCCTGTCAAGTGTACTTAGAGGTAAATACACCTATTCACTGAAGCTTCTGCACTGGAGATGTTATAAGGCTCTTTATGGTAACAAAATGTGTAAAATGTTACTGATTTGATATTGCCCTTTCCCTTCTATACATTAACTTCACTGAATCTATCCATGTTGAAATCTTTGTCAAAAGAGATTTTTCATGCCTACTGCAGGCATGAATCATTTTGTTCCCACAGATGCCTTACCTGTAAAATGTTAAATTTCAAATTGGGTAATTATAGGTAATGATGATAATGAACTACGATTAAGGTTGCATATTGTTTATTGAAGTCTTACTAGCAGGCTTAGATCTGTGTTTCAAAATACAGACCTAAGAGCAAATATTAAGGATCATTACACGGTGCCTGTTAACTGAAGGTGCAGGTACTTGCTCCTGCATGAAGATGTTGCATTGTACTGCCTCATTCTTTCAAATCTCTTTTCAAGCACCATTTCTGGGCTTGGAAGTACTGGAACAGTGTCTGTGAGTTAAGTTTCTCTTGAAACTCCCACAGTATTGGCAGGACAATGCAGGCTGCCACTGCCCATGTCCTTATTAGCAGAGTAAGGGAAAGAGAATAATCCACTTTCTTTTTTTTCAGTAGAGTCTCTGACCTCCCTCCTGAGCTTCTGATAGACATCCTTGTTAGCAGTGGTGTTCTGGAGAGATGGTATTTCTCACTTGAGTTCCTAAGGTAGCAATGTTTATCTCCATTTGTGTCAGCAACTGAAGACATAATGGACAAAGGCTTAGAGTACTGCAGGTTTAAGCTGCAGTGGAGCAGGTGACCAGCAAGCTGAAGTTTTACATCCCATTACCCAGGGGACTTTTTTTAAAATGTATGCACCTGTGATTTCATTTGTAGGTTATCTTCACTAATATCTCCTGTATAAACTAGTTTTGAAGAACTGTCATATCAACCACTTTGAGTAAATGAGTGACGTGCTAATGTATTCATCCATTAGAAATCAGTCTTTATGCTGATTCTCCTCTACCTTCTGATTACTCCTAATCCCTTGTTTGCTGAATCCATGGCATACTCTTGCTATGTAGCTGTGTGAACAGAAATGTGCCAAACAAGGAATATGTGTCTGCAGGTGGTACTGCTCAAGCAGGCTTACTACAGTTGCTCCATTTCTCTCTCTGTGGTAAGCACTGTGTTACACGTGACACAATGATTATTTAATAATAGCCTGCTCTTAGTTCATCCAGTTAATTTTATTACTTGATTTCTGTAGGCCTACTTAATGACTTTAATAGTAAGGCTGATATAAAATATCATGCTTTTCACCCAGGATTGCTGAAATGCAGTAACCTTTGTTTTGAACTGCAACAGCTAGTAACAGCATGCAAGCAGATTAGTAAAAGTACTGCACAGAAATAGCATCCTTCCTTCAGAAATCTCAAAGTGCACTGTACAAGTGGTTATTTCATTGCCTCCTTATCTGTAAACAGAAATGAGATGCAAGAAGTGTAAGTGAAATGGCTATAAATCATGTGTTGGTAGTTGTGGTAGGAAAAGGACCCGGGACTCCTATCCTATATACCTGATTCTTTTACAGCTTCAGGAAAGTGATTAACTGAAATTGTAGAAGAAATTTGATGTAGGCAGAATATTTTCATGCCTATTGTGGCACAGAAGAGAGTGTATTGACAAATGCATTGTTATTAAATTGCTGTGGGGCTTGTAAAGACCACTGTGATCAGGGCTGTGGCTTTCTTTAATCCAAAGGAAATATTCAAATTAATAATGTTCTTGTTACGTGGCCTTTCTAAGACTTTCCTTTGATTTCTGATTGTGGAACAGTAGTTTTTTCTGCCTTTAATAATAAACTGAAGAAATAAATCCGCATTCCTTCAAAAAGAAGAATTCAGTAACTAAACAAGTTGACTGCTGCAGTACTGCAGTAGCACAGCACTAGGCATAAATAAGTTGTAGACTTAGTGGCTAAGCAGTGGCAGTAATTATTATTGAGTGGGTCCTTTACTATTTGTGGCTTTTCAGGACTGGGTTGGATTGTGATCTTTGCTTGCGTCATCTTCTGCACCACTTAATCTTCCAAAGATGTTTTTCTGTCCTGGGTGATTTCCTTAGACAGTGGTGCAGAAGAGAAGAGGGAAGAGAGGTGGGGATTTGAAATCTTTCATCTACGTTGAGCCACTGTGAATTTAGGATCAAGGGCATGGTGTTAAAAAGAATTAATCATTAATGAGCCAATAAAGAGTATTAAAAGACAAACTGGCTGAACCTTTCTGGCCTTTTTAATTTCCTTCCACGGAAACAAAGTACACCATGCCAGATGATAAGTAGCTTCAGTCTGGCCATTCTGGTAGGATTAACATCGAAAAATCTGGAATAATAAAAGCATCCACTATTTAGTGTGTTAACCAAATAAAAGTCTTTTCTGTTGTGCCTGTTGTACGTATGCAGAAGCAGTCTTGAATAAACATCTCCCTTCAGAGCAGTCTGTTATGCTAACTCCTGTTTTTGCTTCCTATTTTCCTGCTGTGCTTCCCAAGACATCGGTTAGTGGACAAGGATTTCCAGTAGCAGTCTCTGCCACAGTGGGTCAGGTACCTGTACCTTCAACTCTGTCAGAGTGCTTTTAATTCTCCCTTTATCCCCACTGCAGCATGTTTGCCAGCATACCTCATCCCTCCTGCAGGGAAAGCTTCCCTCCAGCTCTGCCAAGGAGCTCTCAAGCTGCCTGTCCCTTGCCATTGCCCAGGCACTGCTGTCCTGGGTTCATACCACCACCACCCAAAGGAATTGTGGTGTAAGTAGCTGCCAGGGGCAAGGGAAAGCAGGAGTAAAGTAAAATTCTGACAGAATTGAGCTGAGGAGCTGAGCCTTTCAGAGCAGCCAAGCATGACTGCTGTTGGATCCTGCTCTTGGCAGTAATTCAGGTGCAATAATGAATGGTACCCACCCCATAATTATTAACAAGATATGACTTCAAGTGGTAAAATCAGGAATGAGAAATTAAATTGTGCTGTTTTCATCCCTAGTGAATTCAGCATGATGTTTCAGTGAAAATCAAAGAACTCAATGTGTTGCATCTTAATTTGAAAGTTTCACTTTAGGCATCGATAGGATTTTTAACTCCATTCTTGCTGATGCATCAAGCTGGATCAACATCCTTAAGCATCTTGTCCTATGAATTAACTGTTGAGTTTTCTGGATTAAAATGGTGTAAAACCTACAGTTAAAAGGAGAAGTGGGTCCAGTGCCTTAGTAGTATGTAAAAAGCATTTAAACTACGTGCAGGTCGTCATGGCAATAAGAATATTTGGGTTGTGTTTAACACTTGAATTTCTCATTCAGGTTATCAAAAAACTTCTCATTTCTTTACTCCTTCCTCCTTCCTATCTGGATATGCATCCTGATAGATACATTACCTTTTCAGAAGCCCATAGAATTTTGCCAGTAGGGAGGTCCATTGACAACTCTGTAAAAGCTGGAGAGTTGTGCATGATGTGTGGTAACACAAAGGCACTGCCAGCATCTCTGCCTCTGGCATACAAGAACAGCTCATGGAGCTCAGCTTCCTCCAGGCTGTAGTCAGAGGCTGGTAAAATCTGAGACTTGATGAATGTGAATTCTCTGTGAGTCAATCAGACATCGTGAGCATGGGAGGTTCCTGAATACCTGTGTTAGAACATCACTTGACTGAAAGCATAAATTTGAATTCATGGTGGTTTGCATTGTACCCAGAAAAACTGTGAGGAAAAACATCACACAGGTTGTAGCTGTCTTCCTCCTCCTCCCAGCCCACCTGAGCTCTGGCGGAATTCTCAGGGGGGGATCTGGTGCGTTTTTCCATATCTGAGAGAAAATACAAAAAAATACAGACAGAAAATACAAAATAGTTCTTTTCCTCCCCGATCTCCTGGAAATTTCCCTTCATTATTTGCAAGAATCTGAATACTGTTACTTCCCACTTAGGAACAGGATTATTCTAATTTTGTGATAAATTGGTGCCTCTCTAATGTGGGAAGCAGTTGGTGAATTATGATTGCATTTGGCTGTTCTGCTTTTCTGCTTGTCTTTGGATAAGTAGGTGTCTACTTCGTGGTCTTTAAAGCAATTTGATGGGTCCTGTTATTAGCCATGTTCTAGAGCTGAGCTAGTTCAGTCAGCAGATACCTGTGATAAATGAGTGTCTCTGGGACATGTCATGTGCCCTTCCAGCAAAGGGCACCTTGGATCCTTTACAATTGATCGGGAGTGGGGAGGACTGCTCCAGCCCAAGCTGTGTTGATTCTGCTTAAGGAAGACATTTGCCTCTAAGGTGAGCAGAGGCAGTGTCTGGTGTTCTCTGGGACTGAGCTTGCTCAGGTGAAGAACCAATATGAAAAGCTGGGAAGGGTTCAGTAAAACACTCACTGGGTCGCAGTGGTGCGTGTCAGAGTGAATCAGCAAATCCTGATGTTCTTTTGAGTTCAGTGTGTTCTTTAGGATCTTTCTTTTCTGTTCTTTAAGAAGTATCTTGAAGTGCAAATAGGATCAAGCCTTGATGGTAAGAGTCCATCTTTTGCTCTCTAATGGTACTTGTGCCACAAGGGATAGAAATGTGGTTATGTAAATAAGTTGAAAGTAAAATGCCGTTCTGAACCACTTTGAATAATCTTGTTGAAAGAGAGAAAGGGAGATGTGGGCCTGCAATTTAAAATGGCATTTGATGCTGCATTTCAAATGTATGTCAGTCTCTCTCTATTCACCCATCCAAATGATAAACTGAGCACAAAGCTGTCATGATGGAGATGATGCCAGCGGATAAAGGAAAGAATGAACAATGGTAATGCTAGAGACTGTGCTGGTTCCTGTTATTACTGCTTATTACTCATGGGACTTACTCAAAATGTAGTGATCAAGCATCACTAACTGGTAATACAATACATGCTTCAAGTCATCATGTTTCCAGTCTTATGGCCTCTTTCCGTGTTTCCGAACATGTCTTGGTGTTGGGTGTTTGGTTTTGGTTTTTTGGGGGACAAAAGAAAAAAGAAAAAAAAAACAACCAAATTTTCTCTCATATATTCCAAAAGTCTGTAAGGCATTTTAAAGTGATGCTGTACTGTAAATCCGGGTCTGAAAATATATCTGCTATGCTCACAGTTGTGGCTGCTACTTGGGAAGTGTTACATGGGATTTCTGCAGCGTCTGAAAAACCATGAGACTGGAGTGCTTGAGGGAGGCTTCGGTGTGAATAGCAGCTACGTGTCAGTCATCTGCAAAGTTGTAGGCATGTACCACACCATCAAATGCTGTGTTGCCTCTGTCCTGGTTTTGAAACCACCCATGAAACTGCTGTTTCATGGAGGCTCTTAGGTGAGTTATCTAATTGTTGTTTTTTTCCTTGGAGATGACACGCTGTGACACTGTGTGTACGGCATCCTGGCCTGGATCAGGAACAGTGTGGCCAGCAGGTCCAGGGAAGGGATTCTGCCCCTGTGCTCAGCCCTGGTGAGGCCACAGCTTGAGTCCTGTGTCCAGTTCTGGGCCCCTCAGCTCAGGAAGGAGACTGAGGTGCTGGAGCAGGTCCAGAGCAGAGCAAGGAGGCTGTGAAGGGATCCAGCACAAGTCCTGTGAGGAAGGGCTGAGGGAGCTGGGGGTGTTCAGTCTGGAGAAGAGGAGGCTCAGGGGAGACCTCATCACTCTCTACAACTCCCTGAAAGGAGGTCGGAGCCAGGGGGGGTCAGGCTCTGCTCCCAAGTCGCTACCAGTAAGACAAGAGGGCATGGACTTAAGCTCTGTCAGGGGAGGTTTAGGTTGGATATTAGTTAAAAATCCTTCACAGAGAGGGTGATCACACACTGGAATGGGCTGCTCAGGGAGGTGGTGGATTCTCCGTCCCTGGAGGTTTTTAAATAGTGACTGATGTGGCACTCAGTGCCATGGGCTGGGAACCATGGTCGCAGTGGATCAAGGGTTGGACTTGATGATTTCAGAGATCCTTTCCAACCCAGATGATTCTGTGATTCTATGACTGCTGTATGAGGAAGGCTCGAGCATTTTCTATTAGGCGGTGGGAAAGATCTCATGAAGTGATTTGAACGTTACCTCAGAAGAATAGTTGTGTAGGCCAAGGAGTTCGGTATCCTACATGCCTACTTTACTTCCCTGCATTTTTCTTCTGGATTCTCTTGGTATGTGGAGTTTCTGAGAAGTCATTTTGGTCTGTTGTGTTCTGTCCTGCTAGCTCCATAACAGCTTTGCAATTAAAGTTAATCAGCATATGCATACAATGAGTTTTCCAGTAATTCTGTTTAATCATGAGGAGAATGTTTCTACAGCCAGGCCACATGCAGTACTCGTAAATCAGCTCAGAACAGCATATCTAACATAGCACCCCCTTAATCTTCACAGGGGAATTTTGTGCAAAGCTATTAGTGACTTAAAGAAACGCATTTGGCTTAACAAAGGCATGGTTTTCAAACCTTTACTTTCTGAATTCTTTACAATAGGAGACTGCAGAGGCCGGCTGCCAATACACCGAGAGTCCACATTTGTGAATTAGGTTTGTGTGCTTTTTGACTAAAGGAAAAAGAAAGCATTTTTATGTACCACTGTGTATTTAATCTGCTTCACAAATGCATTTATCTGAGTATGAGGATTGCTGATTCAAGCCACTTTTCCAGTTTTGAGACTGTGGGTGTGCCTGGGGCAGGGTTAATGTTCTGTACCCCAGGGTCCAGCACGGCCTATGGAGTGATATCTGATGAAGGTCGCCTCGGCACCCTTGTGGCTACTGTAACATGATTAATTTGTATTTAATTTAAAAGAGAAAATGTCAGGGGATTTAGAGATCGATGTGTCTGGTTCTCCAAGTTCTTCCCAGGAGATAAAGCCAAGATAGAGCTAACAGGGTAGAGGCTTGAATGCCAGGAGCAGCAGTGCTTTGCTATGTGACTTTTCCTGCCTTTCACAAGCTATATGAAGCACAGGCTGTTTTCCTTGAACCCTTTTCTACAAGGTTCACTCCTTACTTTATGTAGCTTGGGTTTTACTTTGTACCAGCTGCATCTTCCACAGAATGTGCAAAACCTGAGGCATGCACCAAAAAACTGGGAGTCAGTCCAGACCTCTGGTCTGCTGGCACCTTCTTGACACAGGGAGAGTGGTTAATGTACCAGTACCTAGACATGTGTGGTGAAGGATGACAGTGAATGGCTTTGGGAATTACCTCTCTGAAGTGGTACCAATGTGTCTGTCATGTTAGGTTGTGGAAAGCACAGCAGCTTCTCAGGGGTTAACAGGGTCCTGGATGTGGTAGTTTGGGGACCAGTGCAAGTAGAAAGGAAAGCTGAGTAAAGGTAAGCTGAGGAGAAAGGTGAGTGCCTTGCCTTTTGGCTGACTAATAATGGAAATGTCTGCAGAGATGACAGCTGAATGTTTTTCCAGAGATTTGCTTTTGTTTTGTAACCATTTTGTGGCTAATGCAGGAAGCTCTGAGGAAATAAGCTCGATGTGGGCTGAGGCTGGGAGCCCAGGAGCTTTGTTCACCTCCTTGCCAGGCAGAGCTGCCCATGCTACATGCAGACACTGCTCTGGCACCTCATCCACCTGGACCTGGGCATTGTTTCCCTCAGAAAAATAATATAGCTAAGTTTGACACTTCTTTATACCCAGATGGCAAAAAGATAATTTCTAGATGCTGAGCCTGGCCAAAGGAGGAGATTGGTTTAATTTTTTTTTTTATTATTGTGGATGGAGCCTGCATTGTGTAAGCTCCCAGCTGAGCAAAGATTTGGCATCATGCGAGTCAAGTGCCTTTTGTTCAAAGGATTGAAGCTTGCATACTCAACGAAAAGGATCTTTCTTTCTGTTTGGACAAGATCAGTGAAAACTTCTTGAATTGCCTTCTCCGCCTTTAAAAGTCTTCTTTTAAAAAGCACTTGTCAAGCTACCAAGGGGGAAAAAAAAACCCGACACAAAAAGCAGCAGGTAGAGCATGCAACAAAATATAAAGAAGCAAAAATAACTTCAAAAGCTGTATGTGAATTTTTCAGTCTTTGAGGATCTTTTTCATTATTTATGTGATAACAGGAAGTCTTTTTTTTTTTCTTTCTCCCCTCCTTTTCCCTCCCCTGGATCTGTGGGAAAAATAGATGAAAACTTGGTTCTGAAAAGTAAATTTTTAGTTGTGTTTCTTTCTATTTTTTTCTTTTCCTCATCCTAATCACTCCACGCCCTTATAAAAGTTCCACCCCAGCTTTCTTTTAGACCCCTTTAGGTACTGGAAGGTGCTATAAGGTCTCTCTTGAGTCTGCTTCAGGCTGAACAACCCTAACCCTCTCAGCCTGCCTTCACAGGGGAGGTGCTTCAGCCATCTGAGCATCTTTGTGACTTCCTCTGGACTGTAGATTGTCAATTCCTGTATATTTGGGTTTGGAGCTATTAAAAATTTCTGTTCAATTTCTAGCAACCATCTTCTGGTTTTGTGTTCTGCTCTGATTCCTGATGGACATTACCTTTGCATAATTGGCATATGGTGTAACTTGGCACAGCCCTAAGAATACATGCTAAAGGGGCACTTCTATTTCTTTGTTCTGCTTACATCAGTGTTAACTGAACTTGAGCACTGTGTGTGAATTTTTACGTATGTAGTGCTCAGAATGAAATGCAGTGCTGCCAGACATCACACTGTGTTATATGTGTTGCTTCTGGGATGATCGATTGCTTGTGATGAGGCTACTAAATGTGGTTTGATGGTTCATTGTCATTGCCTCTCCTAGACTGACATGCAGAGAAGTAATGGTAGTATTTTTTTTAATATATATATATATAAGAAATTCTCTCAAATTCACTCATTATTTCTTCTGCTTCTTCACACTTCTATGTTTCTTATCTTATGACTGAAAAAGTGGCTTCAACATTTCAGTGCAATGCAAGAACTCCTTGGACAAAGTGAGGGTGGGAGTGTGCTTGCCAATACACTTGAATAGTGTCCTAGTAGATGAGTCATGGATGTGACTTGTCTGATGATGAAAAATAGTGGTAAGCAAAACACCATTTTTGTTCTGTAAGCTGCAGATTCCATCATGGCTGAGTCGTCTGTGCCTTACAGTCAGATATTTCAACTTCTTTCTAAAATACTCAAAATGGAAGGTAAACTCTAAAGATACGGATTAAAATTCTGTTCTCCTTGTTTTGGTTCCAAAGGGTGTCATTGCTCATCCTGTCCTTTTCTGCATTGCCAGACATCACATTGTTCAAAAGATGACTTTAGTTCATTTCAGTTTTGCTCCTGTACTTCTGACACTTCCTGAGTAATATAGTATTTGACAGGGCTTGGAGTGAAACTTCATTCTATAAATAACCTTCCTGTTTTAAAAAAGCAAAGGACAAACTCCACAGGCGGTTGTGCTTAAAAGTTTTCCCTACCCTGCTGTCAACCCATGAACATGCAGCTGAACCATTCTTGCTCTGCAAAATAGATGTTGTGCTTGTTTGAGGAGATGGGAAGAAATAGTGTGGAGAGCTTCCCTTCCAGCCTGGGCTGCACATTTCCTCTCCTTGTGAATCATTCAGGACCCACACATGGGCTGAGTTACCTCAGGGGTAAAGGAGCTTCCACTGAGAGGGAGAATTGTTCACAGGTGTGAAGACCTGCTAAATGGAGTCTTTACTTGCTTTCTAGTTCCTGTCTTCATGACACATAAAGTTGCTGTGTTTTCCTAAGGGGAAAATGCAAAGGTCCTGTTGTGAGTGATCTGTCAAAGAACACAAGTACTGTTGTGCTCAGCCTGTGGAAGTTTGCCATCCTACTTACCAGGAGTAAGTATTTATCGGATTATTTTTTTTAATGTGTTCTCAGTAGACCTCTTTTTGCATTCACCTGCATTTGTATGTAGTTTCTAAGGTCCCACCACAGATGCAGGTGTTGCTGTTCTGATTTGCTGTTTCCACCCTGGGCTGCCAGGGCAGTGGTGAACCAGCTGGCTGTGGCTTTTGTTTTGTCCTTGCTGTGAGTTCTTGGTCTGAGCAATCTGAGTTGTTTTCTCCTTAGTGCACCATCTCCTGCCCCCTTTGCTCCCTACAGCTCAGTTCTTGTTTCTTTCATGAATCCAAACCAAGCTTTGCCTTATTCTTCAGCTGTTCCCTTACCTTTATGAAGCCCTTGCCACTTTGTGTTCAATTTATTGCTTGTTTGCCAAACAGCTGGAGTCATGCTGAACTGTGAAATGATTTCTCCTTTCTTACAGTCACAGTCTGTAATGTGTCATGTCTTTGAGACAGTTTAATGCTCTAGTTTGGGGAATTTTTAATATTGTGCTCCTGTCTGGAGGATAAATCTCAAATTCTCGTGGACATCATCTACCAAAACAATCCTAGCTTGGGATGACACGAGGAGGTTCTGTTTGAAACAGTGTTAGTGATGCTGTACCAAGTAGAGTGTGGGGCGCAGTGTGTATGAATTCTATCTGGTCAACTTTTTTTTTATTGCTGTGGGTTTCTGTATTATGATCAGTGCTAGTGCACTGCAGCCACCTGCATATTCAGTGGACCCACTGTGCAGCAAATGCCCCTTGTTGGGCAAGGGAAGGATGAAATATAGACTGCAGCAGGCATTTGTATCAGCCAGCAACAGGGCAGCCCAGGGTATACCACATTATACCCTCAGCAAAGAAGCTATTTGGAAAAGCTGTGGGTAAGGAATAACACATTTTTTCATTTTCTCACTCTGGTTAGTCCATGAAAAATCAATATGACTGATTATAGCATTCCTAAAAGTGAATGAATCTGAACAGAAAGAAAAATACTTCCTGTAACATAATACAAGAGAAAACCCTGAGGTTGTTCCAAACAACTGGGCAGCCAAAAGACAGGGCAAAGGTGCAAAAAAATCCAGAGAATACAGCTCCTCCCTGACCTACAGGACAGTGGGGTTTGCTGTCCTGCTCTTTGCTTAACCTGTGTAAGAATTACGAGGGAAATTGGTGAAGATATTGCTGGCATCCCTTGTTGCCTTTGGTCTTTGTACCCATATGGGAGGGCACAAAGTGTAACTGAAGCATTGAGGAGACTGGTTAATTGGCTCATGTGGAGCCTGGAGTCTGCTAGCTCTTGGGGCAGCTCTGGGTGAGCTTTCTGCTGCCTTCGTGGGTGTCTGGAGGTCACTGAAAAGTAGCTCAGTGAGTAAGAAGTTATAAGGTGAGTGGGCAACCAAAAAGGCTGAAATTGCTTCTTGTGGTCTTCTATGCTGTTTTTAAGTTGCAAAGTTGGTGTCCCGTTGGAATTCAGGAGCTCTCTCACCTCAGTGTTGCTTTCCTCCTTGTGCAGAAAGGCTGGATGCTATTTCTCCCTGAGTGGAGTTTTACCTTCTGTATTATTTTGGCTGCTACAAAGCCATCTGGAGGTGTCAGCTTGCCAAGCCATGTTTCATGCAGAGACCAGGGAACACCTGAGAACCATTCTCTGTACAAACTATCAAGTATTTTGCAGGTGGCACTTGAAGTGTTGATGCTCACCTGTGATGGGCTAAATGGTTTGTGTCATGCCTGCCCCAGGAGCTCATCCTTCCACGTTACACAATAGCAAACTGACTTTCCAGTCCCATGGGTTTGGCACCCTCGACTCTTTGGGAGGAGACTGGCAGCCAGATCTCCTCAACAAATTGTCCCAAATAAATTAATTCCAAATCTGGCAGGGTTTGCTGGAGGCCAAAGATCTTTTCTTGTTGGAAGAAATGAGAAGCTCCCATATTCTCTCAATCTGTAATTTAAGGATGACTCTGTGGTTTTAAGTAGACAGAGGATTTCTGAGAGTAGATGGGATGGTGATGGGTGTGTGTGATGTATGGTGAGTCTTTTGGGTAATCTCTGCTTCATTTCTTAGCTTTTCTTACACTTTCACATGCATAACTTTTGGATGTGCCAAAGGAGAAGGGCAATAGAAACTGGCAGGATTTAGAGAACGTTTTACTCTATGGTGTAAGAAAGTAACAGAATGATGCTTCGCTTTCTGTTGTTATAAAAAGTGTACTTTGTGTTCTGATACAGTACAGGAGGCTTTAAGAGTCTCTTGAGAGAGAAGAACTTTTCTACTGAAAGGTGGAATAATAGAAACTTTTATTCCATAAAGTTTTAGACTACCAGTATAAGGAATAGTGGCTGGGAAAATAATTGTAGAAGATGTCAAAAAAATATCTTTGCTCCAGTGTTTCAGTAGTAATTTGAATCAGTCTCTCAAATGATCTCATGGAGCAGCTGTCTGCTGTGTGTGCTCATGTGTTCTTAGTGGGAGTTGAAATAACTGGTATTACTTTCTGAATTTTCATAACACTCTGTTTAGCAAATAGCATACAGTTTGGTTTGCATTTCTTATCTGGTTGTACACAAAATACAGCCTCCTTTCTTGATCTTGCACGAGCTGTGGACTTGAGAGTAAAACTAACATCAGACAGAGAATATGAGTTACTTTTGTACTTTCAGCTGTTCTGGTCATCATTTGATCCATGGTAATTGTGTATGTCCTGCTCTCATCGTGAGGATCTGTGTGTTACACCTGTCATATTGGCCACATTTTGATCTCATCCTTAGTTTGGTGGAGGAGTCACTGCCCTGGGAAGTGGGGGACACCAGGAAAGAGAAACCTGATCACCTTCTCTTTGTTGTCAGGTAAAAAAAAAAAATAGAAATCTTTGAAATGTTGCTGTCAGCTTCCCACTTTTTCAAGTGAATAGTCCTGTTTGATGTGGTTTACAGTGAAATCAAAGCTATCCATGTCTCTGAGTATGTTGTCTGGACTGAGCTCCTCAGAGGACTTCAATGCAGAGGCTTCAAAATTCTTTAGTTCTGAAGGTGCACACTGGTGTGCCTGTGTTCCCCAGCAGCATGTTCCAGCTTTAGCACAGCTTAGGTGTTTTGTATTTCATTCAAGATGTACTTATAATTGTCCAAGTGCTTGCTTAAGATCTTGCCCCTGTATTTGCAGGAAGTATGGGATGGCTATGAGACAACCCTGTTAAATAACTGTTGTTCAAATGCAGTCAGCCCCGTAATTTCTCTTAGGAAAAAGATTAAATATTTTTATTATATTTAATATTATTCTTACACAGACACAGATTGCAGCATGATTTATCACATTAAGCAGTATATTCCTCTCAACTAAATTATATGTAAATACGTGAACATGGTCACTTTTAATATTTTACAGGTTTTTATAATGTAAGACCGTACCGTAATGTAAGAGTACAGCCTGTAGGGCCAGCAAGAAATATTGCTTATAACTTTAATTTTGTTTCACCAGTTTTAATTTTTCATTTTAACTGGGTTTGAACATCAAAATGAGCTCACTGTTAGAGTGTAACCTGCTGCTATAGTTCTTGAATAGACAAGTTAGGTGAGTGAAAAGGAGCCTTGAATAGATAGCAGAAATGAGCTATGCATGTGCTCAGGTTGTGATCTAATGAGGAATATCTGACTTATTTGCTGCTTCAGAGGCAAAGTGTGCAAAGGTTTGAGCTGGCTAGAAGATTTCTGACAAAGCACAGTTATGTCTTTTGGAAAATACAGACTTGCCAAAAGGAAAAGCTTTCTAATGAATAGAAAGTGTTACTTTGGAGGCTGCTATTTTACCTGTAGTCAGGATTTTGTTGCCAGAAGTCCTGGGGTTGGAGGAGAAATTCAAACAAGTGCATCATCACCTTAGGTAGGGTGGTAGTTGGGTCCCAGTCATGGCCTCAGTGAAATTTTCAGAGATGGAACACAGCAGTTGTGTCTGTGTTGTTGCCACCTTTGACATCCCTGGGATCTCACACCTGGGCAATTTTTGATTTTACTGAATTTGGCCAAGTAAAACCTTACACATTTCCTATCTTGTTTTTGAAAGGAGGCAGAAAGGACCAGAATATGGTCATCTCCCTCCTCTTTCTGCTTATCATGAAAAAAATGTGTAAAATTCTTGCTTATGTGCAGAGCTACTGTTTTGCAATGGGCACGGGATGCAGCTGAGCCCAATGGGTATTACTGTGAATGGGAAAATGCTTAGTGTAGAAAGGGAGGAATTGTTCTGGATGTGGTGACAGTTTTGTGTTTTAGACAATCTTCTGGTGATCTTTTACTCCTAATAGGCTGTGGGGCCTGATTCAATAAAATGCTTGAGTACTTTTGCAATGCAAAATGCATTAAGGATGCTCAGCACCTTTGCAGTTTATTGAATTTTAACTAATACAGTACATGACCCATAGCTCACCTCATTTTCATAGTTTTTAGCCTTCAAAAAAAAGAAATGTTGACCATCTTTATCAAGAGAGAATATTTGTATTTATTTGCAGGGTGAGTAGCATTTCAGTCAGATGTCAGTCTTTTCAGGTTTTGTCACTGGTCATATTGTAGCTGGATTTGAGTGTGACTTCAGTGAGGTAACTCATAGCACAGCCAGCTTTAAACACAGTGTCTACATTTCTCTCTTTCACCTAATACAGTACAAAATCTGTCACTAGCATGCTTTTTGTCTGGAATTGTCCACCTGAGGAGGTCTGATTTTATGTTATTAAAAATGTGTAGTTGCTGAGGTAAATGATTAGAACTTAATTATAACTCACCAAGTAAGTAAAAGAGTTGCCCATCCAAGAAGTCTCTGCAGGAACCATCTAAACACATCACAGTAAGAGCTATTGGAAAGCTCTTCCCTATCTTAGCTTGGGATCTTTTTTCTTCTTTATCCTTTCAGAGCCAAGCATAATGTAGTCTTTTGAGGCTGATGCAAAACAAGAGGCTCTCTCTTGATGTCTTCTCTTAAAAGCACATTATTGTGCATGACTAGGATGTAACTGAATAGATCTAAGGTTCTGCATCTGATGTTCAATACCTCCACATTTTCAAACAAATTGAATATTCTATAGCCTACTTGAGTTCAAAATACTCTGCTTCCAGGTCTTTTTGTTATTTTGTTGAAGTATGCCTAGAGAGGTAAAACTGATCATGATTTGATACAATGCAGGCTAATACTTTTTGCTTGCCTGGGAGTAAATGTCCAGATTTTGTATCAGGTGCTTTAGTTTCTCTCATATAGTCAAAAGTGCTTCTCAAGAATGGATATGTAATAGTTTTTGAGGAACTTTTAATTAGAGAAAGAGAGAGAAATCAGTAAAAATGAGCACCAGCTCTTGCAGATCAGATTCCCTCCTTCTGAGCAACCTGTATCAGAGCAGCCATTCCTCCCTCTTACTCTGCATCCCCATGTCCTTCAGCTTAGGTGCCCAAGAGTCTAGATGGAAAACATCCCTGTGAGGAAGCACTTTCACCCTCCTCCAGCAGATTCCCTGCTGGCAGCTTCTCTCCTGGAGATCTGGGTCTCCATCCTGACAGAGAAAGGGTGGGAGCCATCTCCCAGTCCTTTAGGTTGCTCTCTGGTACTTGCCAAGAGACACCTTGTGTCTTCAGTCCAGCCAGGCAGCTTTCCCTTCACCCTCCCATTTCTCCTCTCCCATCCTTGCAGGCACAATTAACCCTTTCTCCTCTGCATCCTCCCTTGCTCTACCTGCAATGCAGCAATGCTGCTCCTGTGTTGGGAGGGTCATGTATGAATAGGAGAGGAGAGTTTCTTTTCCAATCAATTTAATTCCCCTTCTCCTCACACCAGCTGCCAAAGGTTGACAGCTATTGAAGAGAATTAAAATCCAGAAAAGCTGCAGCAATGTTTTAAAGGTGTAGGCCCTGTCGATTAGAATCAAACAACCATTGATGTTTGGGTTTGTGGACTGATGAGGAAGATTGGAAGGAAAGGAGGCAGATGGGGGCACTGGATGGATACAAGTATTTGGGAAGTTTTCAACTAAGAGCAGTAATTTTAAGGAGTTATGAAGAGTTAACAAAAATGGTTTGCATAACTGAATATTGATTCTTTTAATTTTGGGGCTGATTTTTAAATGAATCTAGATAAACCTCAGAACTGTTGCCATTTCAAATCAGGTCAATTAGAATCTCAAGAACAGATTTTGAATATTTTTTGTTAATTTTAAAAGGTATTTCTCACAAAAATTTTTTTCTGAACAATATCACCTACTACTTATGATGCTAGACAGCATATTTTATGAGACATTTGTGTTTTGACAAAGCAAGCTCTGTCATACAATTTGGTTTTACATATTTTTATACCAACACTTAAATGTTGGGCTTGAACTACTCAGCTGTAAGAAAATATATTTATAATCTCTTTACAGTCACATAATCTTGCATACTGAAAGAGTTGGTTAGAGAAATTTGTAACTCTTCCAGATAATTATAAATAATACATATTTTAGAATGAGAAAGGAACTGCAAACAGGGGCTCAGAAAGCATCTGATCATACAAAAGGCAACTGCAAAGCTTCCAGAGAAGCTTGCCAGTGACTGAATGTTGCTGTTGGAAGGATCCCACACTTGAATTTGAACAGATTGGCCAACCATGTTGTATAGGTGGCCAAAAGAATGGATTCTACTTTTAGAGAAAACACCTCTCCCTGCTGCCTCCAGTTCTGTGCTATGGATTCCTCTTGGCAACAGAAAGGGATAGAACAAGTGTGCTCTGTTTTGGAAAGTATTTTTAGCTCTCCAATAGTCTATTCTTACCTTCCAGATGTATCTTAAAATATTTTCTCTTGCAGCATCTCCGTGAAATCCGTGCACGCGTCTCCCGTGTGACTTCCAATATTTTCATCCTTGGACCAAATTCTGGCCGAGGGAGTTTTGCTAGAGCAGTGTGTATGCAACAGAGTGGCTGAGCAAAGCACCAGTTGTGCTTGGAAGCTGTAGGTTAGGTAAGAGAGGAAGCATATGGGGGCTGTGTTCTTGCTTGGGATTTTGTTGCTCTGCTTTCCCAGTCAGCTCCCAGGAAGCTGGGAGCATCCCGTGTGCTTTGAGCTTCCTCTTTGCTGAGGTTGCTGATGGAGACCTGGACAGACTGCCTGACTTCTGAGAGGGCAGGGTTTGTGCTGCTTCTCCTTTTTGACAGAGGGTTTTAAAAGCTGGGTGTGTTTATTTCTGTAGAGCAGGAGTCTGTAGGAGAGTGAGTGGTTGGAGCCTTGCTGTTTGTGTGTGATGCAGTAAGGAGCTGGCAAGTTTTGTGATGGTTTGAGGTGGACTCTTCACAACAATTAGAAATAGTGATAGAAATACTCAGTGTTTTGAAAGAACAACAACAAGCTTGTTTTAACTTCTGGGCTTTTTTTTTTTTTTTTTTTTGGCAAATATTTGTGTCACCTTACCTCCAGGATTTACAGAACAGGAATATGAATGCAGCCAAAGCAAGTGAAATTATTTATTTGTACAATATTCACAGGAAAATGAGGTGATATGTTTGCATGGGAATACAGCTTTCTGCATCATGGAGGTTGATCAAAGAAGTTAAGACTCTAGCTGGAGCTGTCAAGAAAAGACATAAGGCAAACAATCTTCCTTACTTTCTTTCTTTCCCAAGCCTTAAGTTAAGTTCTTAAATTCCTTCCCTTTGAGTGTGAGTGAGGAATGTAATTACCTAAGTGATAAAAATGTTATTAATGCTGCCAAGGCTGCTGATAACACCTGTTTTAAAGGGTGAAAGCTTTCCTATGTGTATGTGCCAGTGTATTATAACGAAACATGTAGTGAAGAATTTGGCATTTTCTTCATGACTCCCGGTGTGTTGAGTCATCTCACAAGCCTCTGTTTGCTCTTCATTATTCATTTATTTCATTACCTGATTTAAAATGACTTGGAAGAAAGGGTATCAAAAGCCTCCAGGATTTTTTATTCTGTATGTTCTTTTTTTTCCTAAAAAACCACAATTCTATTTACTAAGCAGTGAGCATCTGCACAGTGCCAGAGCTGAGCTGGAAATAGAACAGTGACTTCACCAGCTTGTTTTATAATGGAAAAACTGCAGTTAGCATGTATTTTGCAATGCATGTGGTTGATAAAGGAGTGTGAACAGCTTTGCAGTGACTGAGACTTCATAATTATATCAGTATGAAGAAGCAGCCAGCATTTACTTGTGGAGTCCATTCTTTGTTGCTTTCTTCCTGGAAATCTCAAGACCATAGGAATTTAACAGTCTGTGAATAAATAACTGCTCTTTAGCTCATCAGGGGTAGTGTTGCAATTCTTATTACCTCTGAACTTGCTTGAAGCTTCTAGATTTAACAGGAAAACTGCAATTGCAACTATATAATTGTCTGGATAGCTCTCATTGCTTGTAATAATGTTACTCACAGTTTAATGCAGTATAATAGAGTACACTTGATTTTAGGGCAGAGAAGTGACATACAAAAGCACCCTCTCCAGATAAATTCTAGGAGACAGAAACATTTTAGAAGGTTGGAGGGAGCTATTACATAAGGACAAATATTTACCTAATGTAATCAAACTCCTCTTTAAATCTGAACAATGGTGGGAGTGCAGTTACTATGGTTCTGTGTAATTTTGTGCTATATTTGGCAAAATTTGGCAGGACTAGAGCCACAGCTGATCATCTGATTTTGAAATGGTGGAATGTGACAGGTTTGCATTCATGATCTCTCCTCAATAGGATGGCAGAGCATCCCTTGCTAACTCTCAGGAAGGGAAAATCATCCCAAGAAATATTTATCAGAAAGCACCTTGCAGTACTGCAGAGCTGTGATTTTGAAAGCCACTGGTTTTGGATGCCTTCCCTCTCCTCCCTTTCCAGGCCTTGCACAGTTGGTTTAAAAAGACATCTGCCTCATCCTCCACCTAGATGTCCCCACTCCCTTTCCCAGGACCCCATATAACCCTTACAGGGGTCCCCATCAGTGGGATGTTCTGCCCTGTCCAGCCACGAGCCCCACTGAACCAGCCTTGATCCTCTTGTGATCTCTCCAAGCAGTTCTTACTCTAAACTGAATGCAGCTGATGGGCAAAATGTGCTCCAGGTCCTGCCCTTGCAGGAATGCCCAGTATGCACTGGAGAAAATTCTATTCCCCTGAGCTTCTCTGGGATGCAGAATTGTGCCAAGTGATGGGCAGGTGGAAACATAGAAATAGGGGTAAATTTCACTGTGTTTTCCAGATTTTTGGTTTTTTTGGTTTTGGTTTTTTTGTTTTTTGTTTTTGTTTTTGTTTTTTTTTTGCATGCTTGCTTTTTGAATTGATCTCTTGCCATTGTGCTGAGGCAAGTTCTGTGCATTGCTTAAGACTTTGAACATGAGACTGTGCAATGATTAGTAAGAGATAATTAGTACAATGACAGAAAATCATCCAACAGCTTGAGCCATCTGATGTGACAGAGCCTTTGCATACTTCCTAAGTAACCTTTCAGAGAGCATTTCGTGCCTTGGCAATGTAAAAAATGTGGGAATGAGAACAATAGATTTTCTTGACAACAAATGAAATAACATTCCCCTTGTCTTTCACCTCTTTCTCTGTCATATTCTGTCTCCACTTGCACTGGAAAGACAATGAAGTTATTGGTAGTTTGGAGAGTGCCAGGAGTGCCCATCCAGGAATTTTATGGGGAATGGACAGTGCATCATTATTTATACAATTGATACTCTGATAATGCTGCAGCTGGAAGACAGAAGGGGTAAAAGTATATAGTAAAAGAAATCACTGTATTAGATGAAGCTAGGAATATGATTGTTTTTCACAGATGGCATCAAGCCTTTAAAATACCTGATCTTGTGCATTTTTCTGTAAAAAAGAGCATACCTAATTTATGTCTGAAAATGGAAAAGTTAGATGCTGTTAATGCATCTTTATACATGGCATTTCCAAGAAATCACAAAAGCTGAAATTGCTTGTTCTTTAAATGTAGTCACATGATTTATTTTTCTTTCATATTTTTAAGTTACCCTGTTTTTTCTCTCATTTGATTGTGGTAGTATTTTAACCTTTAAAATATCTTGAAAATATAAGCAGAAATACTAAAATACTGAGCAAAAGGATTACCATAATGCATTCAGACATTTAACTTCTATTTGTCCCTAAGCAGTTATGTCAATCTTTTTCAATCCTTGTAGTTTCTTGTGCTGAATAGGCTGGACAGAGGTAATTGTGGGGTTGCTGGTCCAGTTTAATGGCTTTTAAGCTGAGCAGAAGTTGGGCAATACAGACATGCTGTGGAGAAGCATGAAATACTGTGTTTTGGGAAGTGCAGGTCATGGATTTGTTGTTGCTTGTATTATTGAGAGTAGATGGGATGTTTTCTCTTCTGAAAAAAAAGAACTCGTGCACACAGCAGTCTGAAAATTGATTATCAATTAAAGTAAACATTAAATCCAGAGCCAGGACCTTCCAGCAGTAAAACTGACTTGGCAGCACGCCCTGATGGAGTTGCTAACTCCTCTGTGTTGCAGTTCTACGGCAGTCACGTTTACCTGGAGTCTTGGGTATGGTTGGGATTAACTCATGTTTGTCTACCACTTCAAGGGTGTGGAACATATGATCAAGATGTTGATTTATCTGGCAATTCAGAGAAGGAAATCACTGAACATCCTGAAACCAAGTTCTGAAGACTGGAAGTTTCGCGTGTACCTTTAGGAGATACAAGCCAGCCTTGGCATAAGGCCTCTCTTTCCCAGCACATGGTGCCCATTTGTGGTCTCTTTTTCTTGTCTGCATCCAGCCCACCTGTTGCCTTTTTCTCTTTTTTTCTTTCTTTCTTTTTCTTTTTTTTTTCCTTTCTTTCTTTTTCTTTTTTCTTCTTTCTTTCTTTCCTTTTTTTTTTTTTTTTTTCTTTAATTTTTTTTTTCTGTGAAGTTTAATTCTTCTTTGCCTAAGGTAAAGTCTTAAATTGTTGTAAAGAGCATTGCCCTTTTACGTCGGTAGCAGAATGATTTGCTTAGTTTGCTACTATTTAGCCTGACTGAAACAAGCTTCTGGCATATAATTACTAATTTTGGTCATTAAATCCCTGTTAATAATGCACTGTATGAGATGCCATCTGTCTGTTCAGAGATCCTCCTGTCTGCTGAGTCATAAGTCACTGTGGGTGATGCTGGGATAGGTCTGTGTGTGTGCTACTGGTGCCCCATTTGTGCCTTTCTTGAACCTGGGATAAGAGAGGACAGGCCACATCCTACCACTTCTTTTGAGTAAAAGAGAGAAGTTTGGGGAAAGCAAGTGGATTCAAGAATGTCACAAGGGAAGCAGAGTCTTGTTGGGCAGGCAGGGCTGAGAGAGGGTTAAATTCATGTCAGTTTCTTATGCAAGAAATAAGATTAATATCATTATTATTATTTGGGAAGACTTTAATTAGGAAAGGCAGTGGATTCTTTGTTAGCTACTTTTAAAGATGGGATTTCTCTTTCTGAAGATGGTACTGTAGAAGATGCAGCTTTTGATGAAGCAATGGGAAAGGAGATGAGGCCCATGAGCTGAACTTGCCTCAGGGAACAACCCAGGATGTAGTCAGGGTCATACCCAGGAGAAGAGCACTTTTTCCCCCTGGCTTTGGTCCAACAAAAACCCTGCTGAGAATAATATTTTTTGTTTATGACCTGCGTTATGCAAAAAATCAGCTTAATTAAATTGACAGAATAGTTGGATCAGCTTCAATATTTCATATTTTTCTTAAGATTTGAACATCTGTGAATGCTGTCTGAAACTCACACCTTGTAGGGACTCTTAAGTAACAAAACCCTGAGGCAGGATCGTGTTTGTAAACATAAACTTTACCATAGAGCCCTTCCAGGACTTTTCTCTGTGATTGTTCCTCCCTGTGGAAAGCAGACTATAAAAAGAATTGGGGCTTTGATACAACTTCTGCTCAATTGAAGGTTGGGAAACAGATTCTCAAGCTACTAGAAGGAAACCTTCTAGTAGGATAATAATTTCATTTAGGCTGCTTAAGCCTTTCCACTGATCTGTCATAAATGCCAGCTTTTTCAGAGACCTGTTTTAGTGAATTTGGGTGAATTTCTTACTGATTCGTTGCTTACATTTTGTTCTCTTAAAGATAACATTTGTCTTGAGAGCTAAAAGGTAGTATTGGTCCAGTCAGAGAAAACCTCTTCCAAAATTGTAACCTAAAAATACCTGGTGAGATCAAAGAGGAAACCATACAGAGCAAGCAGAAACATTTCATTTTACCTATCCATAAAGAATCCATTGGGAGATTTTACTGAAGGACTTATGCAATAACTTGTGCAGTAAGTGAAGGAGAATGCATCATTTCCCCTGCAAGATGGGCAAATGGAATAAAAGTTGTATCTCAAAGGTTAGGACAGTCTGGATAGCTCATCAGCTGGATAACCACGTGATAGACCCAGAGGCAACTTCAGAACTGTCATCTCAGCTGTTATTAGTGGAACTAGCCAAGAAGTCAGCTGCTGAAGTTAGCAGATGACTTTCTACATGGGCATCTGGTTCTTGCAGCAGGCACTTGAGTGCAGCCCATCTGTGCTTCTCATCCTCTTCAATGGATGCTGCCCAGTCAGGTAGGAAAGTAGAGGGTTCTCCTGTTTAGGATATTACACTTCCAAAAGTGGGTGGATTTTAAAATGTAAGTAGTTGCTAGGCTGGTGATCAACTCCAGAAGAAGAAAAATTTCCACCTAAGTAATGGGAATGAGCTTAACCAAGTACACTGCTTGGGTACAAACTTTGGGCATTTTTGCATGTTTCTCTCCCTAATATGCTCAACAAAAGAATGAAGGTGAGTGGCAGCACAAAAAGCAGAGCTGGGCAAACAACAAGATACTGCAGGAAAGGGGCAACAATGTGTCCCTTGGGTCAAGGTAACTGGATGGATTCCTCTTCTCAGCCTGTGGTGGCCAAAAGGTTAAATGCTCTGAAGCATTCAGGGAGACTTAACCAAGCATTTGAACACACCTATTGCAGCTATCTTGTTTTGTTTCACCTTTGTGGTGAGGACAGAGTGTGTGCCCAAGCAGGGACTGCTCCAAGTGGCAGGTGGTAACTCACTGATGCACAGCAATTTGGTTGTGTGTCTGGCCTTAGAGAAAAAAAATTATGTCTCTTCTCTTGATAGGCAAGGCCATTTTCTAATAGCAAAAATAACTTCCAGCCTTCAAAAATATGTTTGAGTTAATTATGATTTTTAAAAAAAAAGTGAAATGGAAGGAATGAGGTTAATTTCATTTATTCTGTTGACAGGGTAAAAACCAAAAATCCTGAAGAGGAAAACATGATCAGCTTTGATAATTCCTCTGTATTTGGAAGGGCAGTTCTTTTTGCAGAAACATAGGTAGGGGCAAAAGTGTTTTTGGCAGGTTTGGAGTCTCTGTTCCTAAACTCCTGCACTCAGCTCACTCATGCTCTCCCTCACCTTTAGATCCCTCCCTTCTTTGGCAGAGAGAGCTCAGTCTCCTGCATGAAGGTCAGCAAGGCAGTACAAGTGGTAATTTTGAAGAGTGTTCTTATCTTAAGACATAGGCGAAAATTTCAAAAAACTTCATAGGAGCAGTGAAGTAAAAGAGGGATGGATAGCTGGACAGTGAAAGTGTCTAATCACTTTTTTTTTTTTTTTTTGTTTCTTAAAAAAGGTTAAAAAAGAAAAAAACTGGCAGTATTTCTGGGAGCCTTGCATTGACACCATGCATAGATTTCTGCATACTTGGATTAGTTAGGATAAACCTCTGGATAAAGCACAGGAAGAACAGTGAGTTGTGAAATGCAAAATTTTTCTGCAATAGGCCAATTAGTGTTTTGCTTCTGCATTATTTATAGAATCTCAGTTGAACTTGATGAATAGATATCCTTTCTATAAAACTATGCTTTTATATGTACACACTATTTCTGTGGCATATTGTGGTAGTCAGATTTGAAATTTATTCTTAAATGGATGCTGCTGCAAATTCTCCATCCTAGTGTTACACATGGATATTCATTATACTGACTTGTTTCTGTGCCAGATCCATCCTTTGTCTTTCTCTATATGAAATTATGTTTAATCAGTTTTATACCAATATCCTGCCTGCAGATAGCTGGGTTTAAAAATAGACTGGCTCAGCTGTGTAACCATGAGTTACCCAAAATCATCTGTAAGGGACAGTTGGGATTGCTTTAAGTGGTGGGACAGTGCCAGCATAGCCTGAACTGTAAATTAGAAGACTGTACACAGGGTATTTAAATCAAGCAGGGCAAAAGAATCTTAACTTTGTTAGACTTGCCAGTTCCAGGTGTAAGATGGAGTTTTGCCCCTCTCACTCCAGAGAGGTGTCTGTTCATGTACTTTGCACTCCCTCTCACAGCATCCTAGGGTCTTGTATTTGCAAATCTACCCCTGGGCTATCTCAGGGCTTCAGGTGTATTATCATCATCTTTCTGGGTTTTGTGCTTCTTCAAGAGCTGGATGGGATGAGTTGTTTAAGGTCATCCCAAGGAGTCTTGCTGCTACTTGGAATTGAGTATAGGGTTATGAGTCACAATCTAGTCCCATTGCCACGTGGCCTCTTCTGGTGTTATGATTGCTCATCTCTATATAGATTTTATTTGGCAGTATAAAGAGGCTTCATAATGGTTTTGATGTAGTTATTTCTGCTTCCTCTCTTTTCATTCTGTAGGATTTCTGTGTCTGTGACGAATCCTGAGTTGGTAATGAAGTTAAGAAGCAGTGAGTGATTGGGAGGCAGGATGGGAATCATTAGCATTCTTCTGTAACAAAAGCTTGAGTGGAAATGTCATTTTAAACTCATTTCCACAGTATTGTTACACAAAACAATGGAAAGAGCCTGTGCCCTTCTGATTTTGTGATGGGGAATGGTTGTTTCCAGTTTGTCTACCAACAGGATAAATCCAGTCCCAGATGTCTAGATTCAAGTTTAACCTTTAATCCAAGACATGATCACAAAACCCTGGATTATGAAGATTTTCCTTCCCCAGAAGCCCTTTTGTTGATTTTCCCTTTTGTATTACAGATGTTCATTTGTGGGGAAATTTTATAAACATGGCATCTGCTGCCAGTGATTTTGGAAACTGCTGGTATTTGCCCATAGCTTCTTTTTGCAAATTGCACAAATTAATTTCTCTGCTCATCTAAATCTCTCTTCCAAGATGTTCTGTCTGCACCAGATGAATAGCAGACTCTCCCTGTCAGCCTGCCTTACCTAAGGATGCTGCCTGCTGTCTTCTGACCACTGGTAATCCCTGGTCAAGAATTCTAAGGTGTTATTCTCCAGAATCTTAGAAAACAGTGTACACACTGTAGGAAAGATATAGAAAGCATGTGGACCTCACTGAATGGCAGGCTGGCAGAGCAGACTTCATTTCATATGAAATCTTGTCCTAAACTCAATGTTAATATCACTTAGCTGAAGGTAAGCAGCAAGCAGGTTATCAAAACCAGGGTACTTGGTAGGCAGATCTGCTTTTATTTTAACTCACATACAGTTATTTATGCAACTTATGGTTTAAACTGTTGGCCCCTCAGTGTAGGAAGGATATCAAGGTCCTGGAGCAGGTCCAAAGGAGGCAACTGGGCTGGTGAAGGGACTCCAGCACAGATCCTATGAGGAGAGGCTGAGGGAGCTGGGGGTGTTCAGGCTGGAGAAGAGGAGGCTCAGGGGAGACCTCATCACTCCCTACAACTCCCTGAAAGGAGGTTGGAGCCAGGGGGAGGTTGGTCTCTTTTCCCAGGCAACTCTCAGCAAGACAAGAGGGCACAAGAGGTCTCAAGTTGTGCCAGGGGAGGTTTAGATTGGACATTAGAATTAGAATTGGACAAAGAATTTCTTTACAGAGAGGGTGATCAGGCATTGGAATGGGCTGCCCAGGGAAGTGGTGGATTCTCCATCCCTGGAGATATTTAAAAAGAGACTGGATGTGGCACTCAGTGCCATGGGCTGGGAACTGCAGCGGTAGTGGATCAAGGGTTGGACTTGATGATCTCTGAGGTCCCTTCCAACCCAGCCAATTCTATGATTCCATTATTCTATGATTCTAATGGTGGAGGAAGAAACTGGTCTTTAGAATTGGTTTCAACAAGGGATGAGACTGAAGTGGCTTGGGTGCTGGGAGGGCAGCTCCCAAGTGTCAGGCTTTATTTGCCTTGTCCTTAGACTGTTCCCTGAGCAGCCACCATTGCCCACGTCAAGAGACTAAGCTGTGGGGTTGGTGAGTTTCTTCATTTAGGCAGCATGCTTGTTCTGATGTTAAATTTGCCTTTTGCCTGCAATCACAATTTTTTTTACAGTAAGGAAATCGATAGGAATTTGTTTAACTTCTTGGAAATCTCTAACCTGGAATGAAATACTGCCTGCAGTTGTGCTGTTGAATTGCTGGAAGCCCTCTGTGGGTAGTACAGCATTAACACACCAACGTGCCTGGCAAACAAAAGGAGAAAGTTGGAAGAGAATCTAAATACATGTGTATTTGCTGTTACAGCAGTTTTCTTCAATAAATGCTTCTGGCCAGACTGCAATACCCTATACCAGATTTTAGCCATCCGTGGAGTGTCTGCACCCAGGCTCAGCTGGACTGGTGCCCATAGAGACCAGGAGCCTGGGGGCTGTGGTGCACTGAAGGGCAACAGCTCCTTTCTGGAATCCAAACACAGAAGGACTTCTGAGCTATGAGCAAACCAGGCAATCTCTGGCCTCTTAAAGGCAGCTGAACTCTGTGGGTTGCCCAAAAATCAAGAACTTGAAGCATCTGCTAAATCCAGTCCATTAGCCTGGCAGACAGAGCTGCCTTGCTGCATGGTGAGGGCAGGCAGTGCTGCTGAAGGTGTCTGTGCTTCCTTTTTGCTTTCAGTCGTTTTATTTTGCTGTCATAACTGGTGGTTAACTGAGTGATTGAATTTAGCATTTTGTTTGCTGGATTGGCTCTTTGCAGGCTTTTTGCAGTGCCCTACAAAAGGGGTGTCATCCTTGCCTCACCCTGGGGTCTGCTCTAGAGCTCAGGGAGTTGAGAAGAATTTTATTGCTTCTGGGCAGGGAGTAGATGATGAAGCCGCAGGTCCTGGACTGAGAGATTATTTCAGAACAATTCACTCCCTTACATGTTTTTCTTCTCCTACTCTTGCCCAAAGATAGCAGTGGTGGCACGGAGGGGTGGATCAGCTCTGGTGATCCACATGCTTCCCATAGCATCCTGTGGCTGCTGGGTCTCCTTGCAGCCTCCTCTTCATTGGGTGGATAAGAGCTTTGTCCATAAAGAGAGAATTCAGGGGAATTTTCTCAATTCTGTGGACTGTTAGACTCTAGATTTGGAGGTCTTGAGCTGCCATAGGCTCTGAGAGTCCACAGATACCGTGTTCCTTTGTAGTCTTTCACTGAGGTAAAACCCACTAATGTAGATTTATTTTGGAGGCTGATGTTTGTGAATTATGATACTGTGATAAGAATTGAGAACTTGTGTTCCTTTTTTAATGCAGCATCAGGATTTCATGGAATGAGAGAGAGGCCTTGGCACCCAGATTAAATATAATTATACTTGCAAAATTCATTAACTCCTTGAAAAATGCCTTTGCCTGGGATCTCTGCCCTCCTTCCTTCCACCACATTTCTGCCAAACCTTCACATCTGAGCAGATTTGAACCAGGCCAGGGAAGTATGAGGGGGCTTTAGATTTATTGTATTTTTTTGGACAAACTGTAACGTGAGCAATACTTGATCCTGAAGTGAAATAATGTTTCTCTGAAGTACTTTAGGGTCTTGGCAATTCAAGAGGATCATTATGGTCTGACAGTATTGCCCAGCAGTACTTAATATGCATTTCAACAACAGATTTGCACAAAACTATTTCCCCTGGAGGGCAATGGGCCTTGGAGTGCCAGGAATCAAATGTTTGCAAGCAGAGGCAGCCAGTTACTTCTGGCATGTGCTTCATCTGCTTTTTTGGTCAAAATGAGGTATGGGGGTTTGGGTCAAACTCAAAATAAGTTTAGAAAAGGTAGAGTCTGTTAGGCAAACCAACCTAGAACTTGAAAAATCAGAATGCTTTTGTGCTAGTGACAGTGGGAAGGTAAAACTGGACTGGGTTCCAGGAAATGTCTTCTTCCTTAGGTGCTTATTTTCTTTGGGAATACTTTCCTCTTCTCTCTCTCTCTTTTTTTTTTTTTTTTTTTTTTTTTAATATTTTAGAATGAAGAAGTTGCATGGCAGCCTTCACTCATAAGTCAGAACTCAATAATGAAGCAATAAGATGGCCTCACAGTGCAAATAATTTTTTTACCAACTACACTATCCTGAAGATAAAGACATCTTAAAAACCAGCAAAGAAAACTGTACTGGGCAATTTTTATCTAGCATGTAACTGAAGAGATACAATTTAGATAACCCTGGCATAATAAAGTAAACCCCAAAGCATTTCAAGGTTTTATTATTACTGAGGCAGGAAAAGATGTGGCAGATACTCCAAAAGCTAAATTCTGTTTTTCACTGACAGGAAAAAGTCTTATATTTGGGTAAACAGAGAGAACACAAACTAGACCAATACCTCCCATGTGTTAGCTTAGTGTATAAAAGATGGAAAAAAGCCCTAAAACATCCTCAAACTACTCAACTACCCTTGAGCTATCCTCTTGAGCTTGAAGAGGTGACAAAACTATTAAGGCAACACATAAATATAACTCTGTTTTCTGAAGTAATTTTGGTCACTCTAGGATAAAAAGATGATGTTTGCCATGCTACCCCTACTCTTCTCCACTTACCACACTCAAGATAAGAATGTGAAGCTATTTAGTTTCCCTTCATTTTGTGGATGGATGCCATTCACACTAATTAAACACCTGGACATTTTTTATTACTGTGTTCTGTTTTCAGGCTGATGTTTGTTCTGTGGAGCTGCAAAAAGAATGAGTACTGCTACAGTAGAAACAGATGTAATTTTTGTAACAACACAAATTACAGAGCTTTACCTGCAAAATAGTTTAACTTACAATGAAAGCAATAGGAGACAATGTTTTTTTTCAGATGATACATCCTCAGTTGAAATACATTTTTAGTACTTCAAATCCAAATATTTTGTGACTTATAGTACTTTCCTCAAGTTCTAATTTTATGGTGAATGTGTGCAATTATCTTTACTAAGTGCTATCATTCTCCACTGAAAAATTTGCAGTTTTTATCTTCGCTCTCATTTATTAGTTCTTCTTCTACACCCCGAGTACATTGGTCTGAAGGTATTTCACTTGAAACAGAGTGCAATTTAGATACCACTCTGTCAAATTAGTTTCAAGAAGGGATTTTCTATTAGAACTGTGAAGGAAGTAGTGAGGCTATAGGAGCAGCATGCAATAAAGAACTGGAACCAAGCATCTGGCCTGCTAGCTCAGCTTCTCCTAATGCTGCTAGAGTGAAAGGACCACTGCTATGTGTGTGACACCTTTTGGTGTCACCTGTCACCTGTTCTGACACGAGATGGCAGGAGGAAGGCAAAACCCACCGGTGCTGTCGCACAGATTTGTGTGTTCGTGTAGCTATCCATTTCATCTTGTGAGGAACCCAGATAATGTGGTTATGATACATCTTTAAGTGTGGGAGTTTTGTTTTTAATATGCATATACTCTTCTGCCTTGTGATCTACTTTTTAAAAGGTTTCAGGGAAACGTGGGCCTTGCAACAAATGTGCAGTGTGAGATGAGTGGGTGTCCATTAAGGAAAAAGAGCGCCTAAACTCAACAGGTATCCTCGTACCAGCATGGTTTATTCTTTTAACAAAATTATCCAGATGATATTAAAGTCCAGTTTGTTAATTAATAGATTTTTAGAAACATTTTCATAGGAAATGCGAGCGGCAAGAACCTTTTTCTAGTTGGAAGCTAATCCCTTAATCAGCATATATCTGCTTTTTCTTGGAATGCTTTGGGAGTTGTATTTTAACAACCTCTGTCAATAACTGAACAAAACCTGCATTCTAGATTTCCCTAGTGAAAAGGTGTTGGTCTTGGGAATTGACTAGAAGCTGATTTGATTTTAAAAATTCATGCCATACTTGTGCTTCAGCTCCAGTGTGTTAGCTGTATAGCTATATGCTGTGTCAGTAAAGGCAAGTGAATTTTACATTTCCTTTTTTCTGTGCAGATAATTTCTGCTTTATACAAGTGATACTATATTATATAGTCGCTAATCTTTGTCTCATTCATTTTTAAAGAAGTTTCCAAATGTTGTTCTGTGCTGATTGGGTATAATTTTTTAACTTGGCATTAGAACTCTTAATAATGACAGTTCTTTGCAAGAGGATTTTAATTTTTAATATTGCAGTTATTTTTAACATGGAAACATGTAGCAGATCTCATCTTTCAGCTATATATAGGCTCTTTTAGAGGGAGAATGCTTCTTAATGAACTTTAATTCTTCATTATTTTAATAAAGTCAGCAACGCCTGTAAAGTTGCTGAATGAGAGAGCCCACGTGATGTCAAGGAAAAAATTTAGTCTTGCAAGTCCTGACTGATTTCAGTTAACCATAGAAGAAATCCTCCTCAACTGAATATATTCTGGTAAAGGTGTTTACAAGGCTGGGCCTTCAGCTGAGGGGACAGCCCTATGTCACAGTCCCACAGCTCTGAGCCCAGGTCTCCCTGCCAGCTGCTGAGCCTGGGTCACCCCAGCAAGGCTGGGAGCTTTTCCTCCTCTTGGCTGCCCCCATGCTCTCTGCTCCGAAAGTTTGGTGAAATCCAAGAATGGGGTCATAGTCAAAACTCTTGACAGAGCCACCAAGTCTGGGTTCTGCTGGGTCCTGAAAAGAGAGAGATGGTAGAAACAACCAAGAAGGGGAGAAAGCGGAAGAAAATCATTGTTGTGATTCGGAATCAAGGAGGAGAAAGATGCATGGAGCAGAAACACAGAGTTATCTCTGTAGCTCCTCTGGAGGTTGGGATCTGTGACCTGAGATTCTCAGACATGGTGTCTTGGATAGCTGTAGTGTTATCCTCAAGATAGAGCATTATTGTCACAGGATATGGGACTGAATTTCTTCCAAACGGTACCAGTTTGATCCAGAGCCTGACCCAGCCTCTTGCCCTGCCGCCATGGCTAATAGCCAGTCCTTCCTTTTCCATTTTTAGTCTCCATGCAAAACAGAGAACAATTTTTTCTGCTTCTCCTTCCCAGGTTCTTTATTAGCAGAGCCTCCCAACTCACTTTCTGAAGTCAGTGTGCAATTGGAGTTTTAGGTATTTCTTCTGAGGCTGCTCACATTTTTGTGCAGAACCTATTGCTCAGAGGTACCAGTTCAGTGCTGGTCTCTTCATGTTCCCCTCTCCATTCTATCCATTCTTCTTCTAGAACAGATGCTTTGTGCCTGAATTATTTCTCTTGTAACATATTTTCCTCTGACTCTTTGAGGCAAGGCTTGCATTGTTTCTCCACTGTTTTTAAACAGTTCTGAATATTTATGGTGGTTTTGTGAATGATGTAAGTACCTGTCAAAGAAATCACTTTACTGAGCAGCAAACTGCCCACTCATCTTAAGAGCACTGAAAGTATGTAAAATCATCTTGCTTCTAACAAAAAAATGGTTAAGCTTGGAAAGGCATCAAAAGAATATTGCAGTTGGAGCCATACTTGCCATACTGAAAAGATAATTGTGCTGCTCTCAGAAATACAGCTCACCCTTGGTGTTCATGTAACAGTCATGTTTACCACCTGTTTAAGCTTGAAGGATTTGTTGACTGGTTTTTGATTTGCAGCTATTACAGTAACAAATTAGTGGTGATGTCACGAGTCAGTTTAAAGTGCCTCTTTCCAATCCAGTCCCATCCCTATAATAAAACTGACATTAAGCATTAATTTGTGTGCTTTTCTGATGAGCAGAAAGAGATGTAACAGTATATTACTTTTTAATTCCTGATTAAGACTTTAAGAGGGTGTCTTGTTCTATTATCTATGCAAATTGGTGGCAATGATGGCAATAAATCAGAAGAGAAGGACTTAAAATAAACCTCGGCAATTGACTTGATGCACAATTGATTTCTCATGCTCATCAAATCCCTTGATGCTTTGTGGTTTTTCTTACTGTGACAGGATTACTTCTCTTAATCTATGATACTGAGTTGTCTGATTTTTTTTTTTTTTTCACTTAAATTGTGAGTAAAGGAGTAAAACTAAATTATTTTAAAATTAAGTTTGTAAGAATTGGAAGGGGATAAACTGATCAAGGCAAGTAGATGGCCCCCTCTAGAATTTGTTTTTGGAGAACAATAAGGCTTTTAGTTTGTTTTTTCTGTTTGTCTTTAATTTGGTTTGTTTTAGTTCGTTTTGCAGAAATTGATGTCACATGGATGAAAAGATGAAGTAGTGAAAGGAGTGACATCATAGTGATGTCCCACCTTAGGTTCTTGAGAAGAAAGATGACTTTCTCTTAGTTGCACTACTTCCTTTGAGCTACTAGATATTTTTGTAGAATAACATGAAATGCTTTGTAGTGACAGCAGAACTTGATACTCACCAATAAGTAAGTGACATTGAAAAGTCTATATTAAGAGTAGAGACACTGCCATTTGTCTGCCATTAACATTACTGGTAACAGAATTAGGATCATAATTCATAGTACAGATTGAAGCCACCACAATATATGAAGAAGAAAAGAAAAGAGCTATGAATATATTTCCAGCTAAAGAATGGTGATAATACCCAGAGCTAACAAACCATGTCAGTGCTGCTCATATTTTATCTTGAGAATAGACTTGGACGTGCTTTTGAGTTATATCAACTGCTCTACATTGCCTGTCAATATCTGAACTCTTAGCTCATAGCAAATTCAATTTTACATGTTTGAGCTTAACTGCTGTACTTAGAGAAGTCAGGGTACCAGCAGCTAAACTTTTCACACTGGTACTGCAGTTCTGCTGCTGTGTGGGAACTCCTTAAGGAGTGGGACTGAGCCCCTGCCCACTGCTTACAAAACCTGATTCTTAGGCTCTAGGGCTGCTTGTCTTCATTTCATGTTTCTGCCAACTCCATGACAGCTCTGCAGAGTTCCTCTGTGTCAGGGCTTGGGGCCAGGCTGGATAACTTACATTCGCAGTAAGTTCCACTGAAGCCTTTAGCTGAGCATTTGTTGGAATAATTTTCACTTTTATTTGTGTTTCTGATCTTTTCTCATAATCAATTCAATTTTTGATTTATGGAAACTTGGTGCTGTTCCATAGAGTTCTCTGTGGGATTAAAGATAAGCTCATTCAGCTAAGAGTTGCAGCAGAAGAAGCTCACTTCTGGTTTTAACTCCGTTCACCAGGATTGACTGAATTTTGGGTGTTTTGTTTTCCCAAATTATTAAAAGCAAAAAAGGGAATTTGACTGGACTGGTGAGAGAGCCTGGAATGGGTTTTAGCGTCTTGTACATGGGTGCAGTAAATTAGTATTCCTGCTCACAAGGAGGAAAGAACAAAGGGATTTTGATGTACAAAAGATGGGAGAATGGACAAAAGCAGGGGGAATGGGACAGCAGCAGCAGAGTTGGTGAGATAATGCAGTTCTACAAAGCAGTTGATGCATCTCTTGAATATTCATGGCAGATTGAATTGCAGCAATATGTTTAGGAGCCTCCAGGAGTGACTTAGCTTTGTAATTTGTTTTTTTTCCTATTTGACAAGCACTGAGAGGGTAGAAGAGTGCTCATGTGAATGAGGCAAGGGCTTAGGGAGGAAGAAAAAAAGAAATGAGGTGTCTTGAAGAGTATGTGTGTGCATACACATGCTTGAGCATATGCTGGCACACGTGCAAAAAGAGAAAGTGAGAAATAATTACAATGTCAGGGCATTTATGTTGAGAGAGGGTAACATCGCCTGCAAGCTGGGAGCTTGTAGACTTCAGATTTCTTATCCCTAATGTGGTTTCTGAGTAGAGAAACTTAGGAGTGTGCAACAAAGCACTACACAAGAGCACTGGGGGCATTTTCTGTTAGCTCTGCCACTGGCTAAAAGAAATCTTACTGACTTGGAGACCAACACTGCTAATGGGACTCCCAAAGAAGCTTCCCAAATCCCCTTAATTATACCCATTGATAGTAACATGTATTATTATGAACACTCAGGTTGCTGGCAGCATTAAGAGAATATGCAAATAATCTCATGGATGTGGTTTGGGGTTTCTTTTGCCCTGTTTCTGAAGTATTGCACCAAAACCAGACCTTGCAGACATGTTCTCTACCTCTGCTCAATCCAGTGACCAGCTTCCCAGTGGTGGAAAGATGGTTTCAGTCCTGAGTTGCTATTTAAAATAAGTTTCACTAATTGTAGGATTATGGCCTTGGTGTCACAGTGGTATGAGGTTAAATGAAATGCTCTGCAAAGGGATCAGGTAGTGTTCTTAGCTTGAGATGCAACACTGAAAGGAGCACAGGTTACTTCTGAACAACCATAGCAATTAAAAAAAAAAAAATCAAGTCATTAAACCTCAAATGGGTTCTTTAATTTCCTTTAAACTGTTTCTTTAAGGTGATTTTAGTATTGAAAATTATTGGACTGTAAAAGAGACTTCTCGGAAGTAATTATACACCACATGCTGTGCTTCCATAAAACCAATCTGGTTTATGAATGCAAGGTAGGAAATTACCAGGTGCAATATAGAAGTTTAATTGCTGAATATGCAGAAAGTTTGCAGTGATTTTTTACAAGCAATCGACTGACCTAAATTAACAAAAATCTTAACAAATAGCAATTAAGACACAGATTAAGATGAGATTTTCATTTTGGCACTCTTGATGTGGGAATCGATGGATGTGTGGGTTTTTTTGTTGGTTTTGGTTTATGTTTAGGTTTGTTTTTTTAAAGCTAGAACATTTTTCTTTTTTTTTTTTTTTTTTTTTTTTTTTTTTTTGTAAAATAGTGAAATGCCTGCATTAAGCATAAAACAACATAAACTGGGTCATTTTGCACAAGTATTCCCACTGCCATCAGGTAAACTTTGGTAGGGTTATTAGAGTTTGGGCCTTTCCACAGAGTCAATCACAACCCAGAATAAGGGAATTCCATTACCTTGTTAACAGTCAGAAGTTAGAATAAGTACAAAAATATACTTTTTTGGTTGGTTGGTTGTGGTTTTTTTAGCTGAATTTGAAAGCAAGCCTTTTGCAACCTTAACTAATCCCTTGGGGAAAAACTTGACCTTGGTGTAAAACTGAGCCTGAGGGTTATGATTTTTAGCTCCTTGAGGTATTTAATTAAATTCAAATGGAGGAAAGACAACAGGCTTGCATTGTGTAAAAAATAGCAAGTCCCTCTCCTGTTCAAAATAGGAAGATCTCATGTTTTTTACAGGTCATGTAAGGTGCCTCCTGGGTTTGCTTTTCCCTTCCCATACATCCTGCTGAAGCACTGGGGTCACAGAAGTCACTACAAAGTGGGCTTGAGATGGCTGTGCTGCCCATATCCACTTTTCTTTTTTGTCCCTTAGATATGGTAAAAGCAAGCTTGTGTCTTTGCCTTCTCAGAAATGCAACACGACATCAAGTAATTGGTTTGTTCTCATGAGAACTCTCTTGTCAAGGATGGGAATTTTAGGATGGGCTGCAAAGACATCAAGAAAGCACAGAAATGTGCCCACTAAGCAGAATTCCCAGATCTCTTAATCTGCCACTTTACTGCTCTACCCCACCATTGTCTGTTAATACTTCCCAATTTGACTTTAAATGAAACTTTGGCATAGAGCTGAATGCATAATTGGATTTATTTTTTGGCTGTCTGCATGATCTAAAATGGCACATAAAAACAAAATAGATATGCTCTGAATCTGAAAGAAAACTTGTCAGCATGTCTCTCTGACTAGAATATATATATATTTAACTCGAACCAAAAATAAAAATAAAAAATCTCTGAAGCATCTTTATTTTCTTGAAATGAGTTAATTGCTAGAGAAGCATGATTTATAAAATAAGAACACAACTGGGGCATAGCACTTTTTCCCAGTAGCTCATCCCATGGATGAGCTCGGATTGTGGATTTGAACTCATTTCCCTTTTCAGCCTGAGGGAATTTAAATGCCTTCCCCTGCTTCCCTGGGAAGAATCTGCTGACCTGTGGAGTGAATCTGGGTTCAGATGAATATTTAAGGGAATAAAGCAATGCCAAGAAGACAGATTGAAAACTGCCCTTATTGCTCTCCTCGCTGGGGCAGTGTGGTCGTGGCACCTTCCTGAGCAATAAATGCTGCAAGTTTAAATCTGCTGAAGTGTAGCAGGATGTTCCATTGCAGATGCTCCAGGTGATCACAGATGAGGAGGGTGCTGCTGGCACCACTGCCAGGCTTGACCAGTCCTTTTTTTTATTTTGTTTTGTTTTTTAACCTAATGGTAAGCTTGGCAGCTTGACCAAAACAGCTTTCTAGACAGGCAGTGTGTTAAGCAGATTTTTTTCCCTAACTTTCTCCTTTGTATTCTGTCATTGGGAAGGTGCATCTCTCAAAAACCCATCTCAGAGGACTCCTTGCCAAGTGAGTAAATGCTTTTAGACTTTGGCTACCTGGGTTTCCTCGCTGGCCTTCTGGAGCCTACCTTCCTTTCTCTTCTCTTTCTGCAGCACAGTCAGGAGTTGGGTATTTTCTGCAGCTTTTCTGAGACAAAGGTATCCAGTGTGAGGGGGACTGGGAAGCACAAATTGTGCTCCAAGTCTTCTGGAGGAAACTCAAGTTAACAGTCATTTCACACAAAATTATACTTTGAACTGCTAGGAGGCACAGGCTGTGAGCTACTGTGTGTTTTGATGAATGCCTTGCTATCAGTGGTACTGCTTGAGGGAGTACAAGTATTTGTCAGTGTAAAGAATAGGGTATTAAATCACACCCAATAAGTTATTCTTTTTCTTTCCATGCAAGCATTGGGACAATTCCATTATAGTCACGTGCACATATAGGTTCAAGCTTGACCCCTTTACAGGGAGCAAGGCTGTTTTAACCAATATGCTTGGATTGGTGGATTTTGATTTTTACTATAGATCAAACCACACCTTTAGTCTCACAAAATCTGTATAATGAAAGACATGTTAGTCTAGAGATTAAATAGAGTACTGGCTCCTGCCAGGACACTCCTTTGAAGGTGTCATGCAAAGCTGGAGCCCACGGGAGAGCTCCAGCTGAGGGAGTTGTAAGTTCTGTTTCCCCATGTCAAAAATCTCTGATTTTTTCAGTCTGTGCATAGCACAGTGCTTAGAAGTTAATACTGATTAAAGTAGTGTTTGGTGGCAAAAAGTTTGGGAAGTTCACATTGCCTGGGGTTTGAGAGAAGGAAGCTGAGGATGTTTCATACATTAAAAAAAAAAAAAAAAAAGAATTGGAGGAGAAAATTGAGCATCTCATTCCAGGGTTTTTCAAGAATGTTCAAGTGAAAATTCAGCTTGCTGCCCACATTTAGGAAATTAACAAACAGTGCAGAATTGTTTTATTTGTATTGCTTTTTTCTCTTATCTGCCTTTCTTTTATTTTTTTCTTTTTTTTTTTTTTTTTTTTTTTGTAAGAGTGAGAATGCATTATTTTAACTCTTATCTGGCATTTTCCATGTAGTTAATTAATTCAATCATTAATAAAGCTTAATTCATATACAGTGATAATAGTTTGCAGGCTTGCTTTCTTCTCTTTCATTTTCACTGAAAGATAAAGCTGGATGTGTTTTATGTTGCCCTAGCTAAATCCTCTCTAATCAATATATCCTGCAAATCACCTGACTAATTTTATCTGGGAGTCATTTGAGGAGGATAAACCATAAAGCCTGTGCTGTGAGGTGAAACATCTAGTGAGTAATATTGCAAACAGGAAAATGGATTAAAGCCATTCACCTACTTTGCTGGTTATTTATTTAAAATACTACTTTCTACTGTAAGTTTTTTCCAAACCTTTTATTCTTCTTTCACTTTTAAAAATTTGCCTGGATAATGTTATTAGATCACCTGGTAGGTTTTGAAAGTTACTGATTTTTTTATATTTTGAGCCTATAGGGCAGGCATCTGTGTGGCAGAGCAGCCGTGGGTGATACTTTTCTTCTTTTAGACCCTACAGCTTATGGAAAAACATTTCAGTGTTCTTGAGCCAGGCAGAAATTTTGGCATTTGGGGTTTAGTCATTGATACTTCCACAAACAAGTTAGATACAGCCTTGGTGAGATTTCCTGAGAGTTGTTTTCTCTCTTTCATTTTCCTGAAGAGGGCCATGTACTCCTGTACCTGCTTCCTTGGGCTTTCTGGAGATGCTCAGAATCTGTGAAACTTTCTGTAGCTTTTCAAGGTGTTCCCTTCTTCATAAACCTCTGAGCTGCTTCTCTTTAAATATACAGTGGTGGCAACTGTGTGAAATCCAGCTTAAATGCTGATGCCCCCAAATTTCTCTTTGCTTTGTATTGGCTGTGGGCCAAACAGGCAGGAATTAACTCTGTGGCTGTTCCTTCATTAAGTGTGACAAAGAACTCAATTTATTGTTAAGCTGGTGTGGGAATTTCCTGAGGTTAGATGTAGGAAGTTGAGAGCAAAACCTCAAGCAATCTTGTATAACTCAATAAAGAATTCATTCAGACTCATGAGCTGTTATTTTTGTGCATATTACTGCTTGGGAGAGCCCAGCATTAGATTAAGGAAAGTATATCTTAAAATGTTATGTATTAGAAGTAGGAAAGTATACAGTGGATTTGTGGATTTTTGTCTTTGTCAGCATTATCTTGGTCTCTGGAAATTTGAAAATTTGTGAAGAAATGCTTATAAATTCAGTGTACAAATAGTGCAGTGAATGAAATGAATTTTTATGTTGAGTGAGGACCACTTCTTTCTGCTGGGTCCTGTGCTTCACTTCCACATCTCTCGAGTGAAGGTGTCTCTGCTTGCTGAACATGGATTGATGACTCTTGCTAGGCTGATTATTATGGCCTGGTGACTCCCTGTAGCTCCCTGTGTGCAAGGACTTTGTAAATATTTTAAGAGTTCAGACACACAGTATAAAAACCCTGAAATATATTTCCTGTGGGGTGGTTTCCAAACTGAGGTGTATCTATGAATGGCTGGTGGAAAGATAACTGCTCACTGTATCCTGCATTTCTTTTTTTCAGTGGCTGAGTTGCTGAAAGAAAGTGAGCAAAATGCTAATATAATGAAGTTAAGGAGTTTATTTTTAAACAGAAGAAGTACTTGGAATTGCTTGAAATGTTTTTTGATCAATGAAAGAAAACCCTAGCTGAGGGGTGAGCACTGGGGCAAAAGAAAAGCTAGCAAAAGATTTTGTTCTCTGTAGATACTGGCATGAGTTCATCTAAATGGTTAGATTTAAGGTGAGGGAAAATAGATTTGAAGAGGCAGAGAAAAAGGGAGATTGTCTTTATACTGGGATCTGTAATTGGATGCTGCTGTTGCTGCTCTGTGTGATTCTGCCTTTATTTGTTAATTTCTTATATTGCCTGATTGTTATGTTGGAGTTTACTTTGTACCTGTCTGTAAGTCTGTGACTTTTAACTTAATGCAAAAAGATTCCACAAAATGTTTCAGAGTTTTATTATAGTCATGCTGTCACATACTTAAGGTTGGTCTATACCAATTCTAGTAAAATTTTTTGTGACAAATATTAAAACAGGACAATCAGAACAAGATATGAAACTCATAGACTTATGCCAACGCCAATTAATAGGATAAGAGCAAAACCCAAAAGATAGTTGGAACCTGAACTATGCTGAGAGCTGATGGAGCAATTTTGCTGTCCTGGGCTGATTGAAGTTGAATTTGGCTTTTGCCAAAGTTGAAACAGAAAAAGGCTTACAGTGGGCTTGTCTTTGGCTTTCATCTTCAGTGAATATAAATCACCAGTGCTTCTTGGACTGAAATGCAACGGTTGTAGCTTCTGACGTACAAGAGGGGAAAGTTGTAACTTTATCAGAATATTATACTGCCTTCAATTTCTATCATATCAGCTTCAATTTTAACTTCTAGGGTAGTTAGTGAACCTTGTTCAGAAATAGCTTGTGAGCCTTAGCATGTTTTTAACGCTACATAGAAATCTATAGCCTCTTTCCTATGAGGAATGTTCACAAACTCTTAATAGGTTTATGATTTGCTAACACTAAATGTGTTGAAATTTTCTCTTTATCAGGCAGAAGTCAGCACCCACACTGCACCACAGTTTACAATAACTTAATTCCTAGCACAGCCACAGAGCGTCAGCTCCTCTCAATTTTGTGAATTACTTGAAGCTTCCATTAATCTCATAAGGGAAATCAGGAGAAAGTTTTAATGCTCTGAATACTATGCAGAGTGGTGTTGTTACTGAATAGTTGGGATTAAAGATGTGCTCCTCTGTGGCCTTGTGGAAATGTTAAGGTGTGGTAAGGTAGCAAACATTGGACTGTGTTTAATCAAAGTACTCAATATGTTCCCTCCTTGAAAACATGCTGTTAAAGACCTAACCCTTGCAGCATGTTGTGATGAGGTTTTTTTACATGAAATTTGAATGCCAGCATATTAATCTTCTCTCTATATCCTCTGTATCAGCATAATATTTCACTGCTCTGTAGCAGGCAGACCTGTGCACAGCAGGACAGTAATGGGCACGTTCTGGCTGGCTGAAGGCCAGAAGATAGCAAAGCTTCTCACCAGCACGTTCCCATCTTGCTGTGTGAGAGGCCTTTTCACTGTTAAGAAAAGTGCCTTATCAACAAGATATTAGCAAGACAAGAGGGCACAAGAGGTCTCAAGTTGTGCCAGGGGAGGTTTAGGTTGGACATTAGAAAGAATTTCTTTACGGAGAGGGTGATCAAACACTGGAATGGGCTGCCCAGGGAAGTAGTGGATTCTCCATCCCTGGAGATATTTAAAAAGAGACTGGATGTGGCACTCAGTGCCATGGGCTGGGAACTGTGGTGGTAGTGGAGCAAGGGTTGGACTTGATGATCTCTGAGGTCCCTTCCAACCCAGCCAGTTCTATGATTCTATGAACAGCTGCCACCCAGCTGGCAGCTCCAGCCCTACCTGGGACTCCGTGCGTGTGGCAAGGATCCCTTGGAAATGGTTTTGTTCTGCTGGAGGGAGGTCTTGTTCTGCTTTTTGCAATTGGGACAGGTGTGGAGCTTGCCACGTTAATAAAGTACAGAGGGCAAGGCAGGAAATGTGCTTAGTGCATCTGTTGAGATGGAGGAGGGCTGTATTTGCCTTGCAGGTTGTCTTGCCATATGCCAGAAGCAAAAGATGGGATAGGGGATTTCAGGCATCTGTAAAATGCTGCTTTCATGAGCAGTGCTTGTAAAATAACTATCAACAATGTGTGGCTCCCTCCTTCTGCTGACTATTTGCATTCTGCAGCCGTTTGCAGGACTGTGTTTTCTTGCAAATTTAAATATCTTAATGGGGAATTATCTGCAGAGGAAATGGAAGAGCAGAAGCGATCAGATAACTGCTGGTTTGAAATGAACATCCTTGTATAATCAATACAAATTTTGAGAACACAGCTTTACCCTTACTGGAACCTTTTACTAGTGAACAACCAATGTTTGAAAATGTCAAGCCATCCACATAGCCTGTGATAGTTCTGTAGCCTGACCCAGCAGATCCCTGGAGGACTGTAGGTCTAGTATACAGTAACATGCAGCTCTCCAGAAGCTGGTCCCAGCCAAGCAGCATCAAATATCTGCAAAAAATCTCACATGTGCCTCAGACAAGGGACACCAGGTCTCCAGAGCCCTAGTCTGAGGAACAGCATTGTGGGGTGAAAGATTAGAGTTTAGCCAAGGACCAGCTGGAAGCAGGGTTAGGGGAGCTAGATGGGATCTACAGAAAACAAAATGGTACATTTCAAAATATATAATCTTCCTGTCATCTGCCTTTGAGGCTCAAGGTGATAGTAGGTGGAATTGATTGAGAAGACAAATGATTGATAGAGCAAATGAAGTGTGGGTGAAAAAAGCCCTGGAAAGGGGCCTACATTTCTTACAGAAGAGATGAAAGTAAAAACAGACCTGAAATGCAAAGGAGGGTGAGATGAATGTAGCCTCTTCTGCATTTTTGGTCTTCTTGAAAGAAACCAGCCCTACAGTTTTCAGTATTTTGTTTTGTGGTGTTTGGTTGGTTGGTTGGGGTTTTTTTTTTTGTTTTTTTTTTAATATGGTCAAAATTAAATAGAATTTTTATTCAACCAGAAATCTGGTTTACACTTTTCAAACTGGCAATGGTTGTAAAGATGTTAGTTTTTCATCCCAAGACAGAAGTCAATATTCAGTCTTTGCTCTCAAACACACAGAGCAGTTACATCATTTCCTTCACAGCTTTAATGCCAACCCCACAGCACTCTTTTGATGGGCTTTTCCTGTCTTGTGATGTTGGCTCTATTTCTAGTCATGCTTTCACAGTTCAGCTGTGTCCTCCCATCACTACTGGCATGACTGGCCAGGGGTCAGCCAGGTGGTATCTGGGCAGCATCTGATAGCAAAATGCCCATTGGCTGAAATAAGAGCAGTTTCAGGATATCAGAGAGCATCAAAGCATGGCCAGTACCTTTGAGAGGAGAGGCATGTTCTCTGATTGCCTAATGGCTGTTCACACATCTCTTATCTTCCACAGGTGAGAGGTTGCCAGGCTGTGTGGCAGATGACAGAGGAGCATTTCTTTCACTGGGAAGCTTGTCCTTCCTTTTTTTTTTTTTTTTTTTTTTTTTTTTTGCATGGATCACGTTTTCACAGCCCTTGAAAAATATCTGTCCTTTTAAATCGATGGAGCCTCATGGCCAGCACTGCATTTCTCTAAAATGTGAGCCACTTGGTTAAAGTGGCTAATGTTTAATTGCCAGCACTGTTTTTTTGGGTATGGCAAACAGGCTGAAACCTGATCAGTGCCTGGAAGTCAGAAGGAGGTTGTTGCTGGGTTCCCAAAGCATTGTGGATGCTTCAATCACTATTTCACACATACTAAATTGGAGTATAAGCCCTGAGAAGTTAATGCAAATACCCGATTTATTATGTTACTTCTTAACTAGATAATGATGGATAAGAGATTCTTAGTTGCTTTCTTTTTCCTTGTCCTGAACTTAGCTGGTGGTGGCTGTAGCTCTGGCAAGTTCTGTTGCCTGGAGTGGCTGATGTTCTGCTGGTTATGAAACAGGCACAGCAAAAAGATGAACTGAGACTTGAGACAACAGGAGAGACAGTGTTAATTAGAGCCTGTGGTTCAGGCTACTCACAGGTGGAACCATTTCTTTCCTCCACGAATTGTAGCTAATAAAAGGTTATCTGTGGGCACAGGGAGTGTTATTGGTCTGGTAGAGTAATATCTTCTTTATCCTTCCTTTTTCACTGAGACTTCTGAGGCTGAGGATGCTCAGGACCTCCTCCTTTTGAAGGTTGGGGCATGCTGCTTCCCATGGATGTCAGTGGAGCAAAGGTACCTTGCAGAATTGGAGCCCAAGTCTGCAGTAGGATATGACAAGTTGCAGAAGTTACACACAGGCAATTATCTTAAGGAAAAAAATCTCTGATCCTCCACCAAGATAATGTACTTAGCTGGTTAATAGGGGGCCTGCTGGTCTGCATATGCTGAGTAATTTACTAATTTCCTCACTTGCATCATTGCATTAAATCCTAGATTTGATCTCTAGTCCTCTGCTATGCCATAGAGCAGAAGGAATTAATACGTTGCCTCCCATCTGCTGGTGCACATTGGCCTTTGGAGATGGGGTCTGTCTGGGGAAACAGTGCTGGGGAGTCTGGGAGGTTCATGTCCTCCAGCTCTGCTGGGCCCTGCCTGTGGAGAAACCTGTGTGTTCACAGGCTGGGCATGCTCTGGAAAATAAACAAGGTCATGCTGGATCAGCTGTTGCTGGTAATGCATATCATCCTCTTTGTATCGTCATTTATTTTATTTTTTTAAAAAAAGAATGTTAAATTAGTGATGAAAGAGATTTTGGGGGCCTGGGGCTGTATTTGCAGTACAATGGACACTGAAGGAAAAGCTGCAAAAAAATTTAATGTTCATATCCTTTGAAGTCAGGCTAGGGTACTGTGATTCTGTTTTGGTTCATGCCTGCTGGCAAAAATAAAGCAGGTTGTCAGTGAAGAAAGACTTTCTTTTAAACCTTCTTATTACAGCTAAAATAGTAAACCCATGGGTTGGTTCTATTGGTGCTGGCAACTCTTGCAAAATTAGTAAATCCTTCAGAGCTGCCACAAGACAAAATGAGGGTCCAGGAGTGAGCAGACTCCTGTGTTGTTTGTTACTCTCCCCATTCAGCAAAGGGCTGTAGAAACTCAAAGCAGCAGTGGGACCAACAAAGCCCCATGTCTTACAGCATGGTGGGTGAAGTGTGGAGTTTCTACTCAGACTTGTGTCCTACAGACACTCGGTGACAGTCTGAATGTCCTCCTGGGTGAAGCTGATGGCTTCTTCCTTGACAACCCTCAAGGATGTGACAGGTACATGACAACGTGAGACAAAACTGGTCCAAATAACCAGGTGTCCTTGTGAGTCCTCAGTGAGCACAGGTGACACACTGCCACCCCATGCCCCCTCTTACCATTGACTGCTGGGGAAGGGAGCCTGGGGACACCTTTGGGGTCTGGCAATACACTGTGAGAGCCTCTGCATTCCCTGTGGTGCAGCTGGGGAGGGACAGACTGTCTGTGATGTTGGGAAGTCTCCAAAATGAGTGTGTGCCCATTTGTGGCTCTGAATCCTGTGACATTGGTCTCTAGGTCTCCAAAGTTGTATTTAGCTGCCTGTGTGTGAAGATTTTGCTGCACACATTTTTGGCCCTTGAAGGGGCCAAAATGATAAATGCACAGAGCTACACTTTGAAAATATTCTCAACAGGAAGAAGTGGTAGTGTCTGGGGTACATGCCATGCAGATACCTGTGTAGGATCAAGTTCAGAGAAGCTACATTTATACAGCTGCTTTTTTCAACAGCTGTCTGAGATACAAATGCCCTTGCTGCACTGCTGAAGGCTCTGTTTGTGAAGCACTGGACATTTCACTGGCTTTATTAGAAGGTTCAGTCTTCACAGCCACGTTTTCAGCATTTCAAAAAAATAAGTTACACACACCCCGAGCTTGCCACTACCCCCTGTGAAATAGCTTTCTGATAGAGGATTAGCTGAGGATCTGAATATATAAATTTGTGACTTCATCTGTTTGGGCCCATGAGTGGGGGCTTGTGATAGCTGACTTCCAGAGGTCCCTTCCAACCTCTGTTATTCTGTCATTCTGTAAAATTACTTGGAGTACATTTGCTGACAGAAGCAGCTATATGAAAAGCAGCCTGTATTTAATTTGCTTGAATGAATTTGTTTGATGTTTAACCCAGAGTTCCATACTTCATTGTTGCATTTCTTCATGCAATTTCCATTTTGAGCACTGCTAAGACCATGAGAAGCTTTTTGTCTCCTTGAAAACATCCCCAGAAATCTCTCTCAAGTTCCATAAACCACTGTTGGCATCATCTGATGCTTTTGGGGAGCATTAGTGACTTTTCTCTAATAACCTCTTCCTAGGAGGAGTTTATCCTTGTACCTCATATCAGAAGTCAGATTGCCCAGCCCAGAACCTCCCTGTGCTCTGTCACCCCAAAATGTTTTTGAAGGCTGGATGAAGGCACACAGGAAGGTGCACAGAGCCAGCTGCCTTGGGCTCTGTTTTGCTGGTAAACGGTGCTCCTTCTTCTCTGGCTGCTTCCATGATGCTAAACTTAGCATCTCACTGGTGCACATATATAACTTACTTTCCTTCTCACCTTTCCTAGCTCAGAGTCTCTGTGTCTTCTACAGAGATTTTGGTGTAAACATTCACAACCAGAGTGCATGGATACAGTGATGTGACAGCCAAGTGGTTAATTATAAATGAAAGAAAACCCCCTTTAAGCTGTGCCAGTCCATTCAAGTGATCCAGATTTGTCTGATAGCCTGTGATCATGCTTCAGTTCATTCTGTCACAGTGGATTTTCCATAGTTTACAATCTTCCCAATGTTCAACTCTTGTTCATTGTTTTTGACACCAAATTTTGTTGTAAACTTTTGAAGTGGTCAGAAGTGGTGAGAAAAAGGGGAAAAAACCCAACAAAACAGCACAACTTTTAAAGTCTTTTTGCTAAGATTTTTGAGACAAAACCATGTGTGGTATTGATGGAGAGTTTATACAGAATATCAAAGGAATATCCACTGGCCATCCAAACAGTAAATGGCATGTGATTGTAATGAGCAGTGATATGCTCTAATTAGATGCTAGTGTTGTAATTGTTTGAAAATCAATAGATGTGAAGGGAATGGGTGCTATTTTTAATCTAGGACACTAGTTGAGAGAAAACAAAATTCTTACCTAGCTTTTGATTGATTTACATAGGCACACGGGAGAATCCAGAGACCAGGGAGCATCTCTTGGGAGATAAGACTGACTGTATAGAGGAAAATCTGTGGTAGGAGATGCCCATATTCCTGTAGCTGGGGAGCAGCCACCACTCTGAAATGCAGCCAGGACATTTACAGGACTAGACAGGCACTTTGAGTGAAGGGCTGGATAAACTCTTGCTGTTTTTTTCCAGCATTCCTGGTTTGCCTCTTCAACAACTGTCTCCACGTTCTGATCTCTGGCATCTCCCCTGTGCTTCCTGCCACAGCAGGAGAGACAGAGGCTGTTGTTTGTATCACAGCTCTGTAAATCACTCTGGCCATGAGCATTTTTATGCCTGTGATTTAGCTCTGGAGGAAAATGCTGCTGAGGACATGAGAAAGGATGGAGCAGCATGTAGGGTTTATATAGAGGAGCACTAAGGATTTTACATCCTGGAAGTGATTTGCTTCTTTGTAGTATAATGGTGGATGCTGGCATTCAAACACACAGCCCTGAGGCTAAACGATGCAGTACAGGTGGGTACAGCCCTGATCTGAGCAGGGAGGGGAGAGCTGCCAGGCCCCATGACATCAAATGCAACCAGGGAGAGAGCTAAGTGGGAGCTTTCCTACCTCTGGTGTTAACAGGAGTGCAGGGGGCAGCTTTTTTACCTACCTCAGAAAAGCTCTTGCCACCCATAGGGCAGCCCATGGGCTTGTAACATGGACTGGAGCTGTGCCACCTGCACCCAGGTCTGCAAACCCCCCTCATCCTCAGCAATTCTCACCATAGCTGGTGTTTATCTTGACTTATGTGAGCTTTCTGGGTGAGGACCAGTTTGTAGGAAGAGATTTGTTACTATCATCACCTTTAATAGCTTATTGGAAAAAAATATAGAGACTAGTTTTTTAGTATATTTTAATCTGTTAATCTTTTATTATCCTTGAGCCAGAAATCTCTGGGGATATAATTGGAGAAAATAGCAAAAATAGCAATTTCAGGGTTTGCTCATACTAGTAGCCTCTTCCCATAGGTACAATATGTTACTGCTGTGTGTCTGAAACATTATTTTAATTGGTCCAATGCAGACCTTCCCAAGATGAATGATTTGTCTTCAGTTTATTACTTCGTTTCTACTTCATTACTTCATTTGCTACCTGTCATAAAAGTGGAGACAAGAAGCCCAGTGTCTGTGTTGAGGATCTGGAGGACTAGTGCCTCTTTTAAATCATTCTGATGCTGGTGGACATTTTTACATCTGGGATCTGAGCTGCAGAGGAAATAGCAGCCCAGCTTCTGATGAAACAGAATGTAGTGCAATAGAAGAACAGGAAGGGCCATTCTAAATAATGGAGGAGAAAACTGTGGCACACCAGTGGCTGTAACCTGTGGGAATGTAAGACAGAAAAAAACCCAACATCTTGTAACTTGTGTCTCCACTTCCTCACTTAGTATAAACCCTGGGCAGTGACAAATTTAAAAAATAACAATGAAGCAAGAAGTTCTGCACAACAAAATACATCTTCTTTAGTTCTGTTTTCCCTGTTTTCTTTCCACATCTTCCTTAAAAGAGAGTACAGGAAAACATTGCTTTTCTTTCCAAGGCCACTAAAAGTATTTAAGATTCATTGTAGTTCGTTGGCCCTGCTTTCTGCATTACAGAGCTTGAGCACTGTGTGAGAGGAGTTACTAAGTGAAAATGAGGATTTTATTGTTGGACTCATTGGTCTTTGAAGGCATGGCAGAAAGAAGTAGGCACTACAGATCTTGTGACTTCATTACAGGTCTTCTCTCTGTACTTAGACCACCCAATAAACCAGTCATTTACAAGCACATCTAGCATCCTCAGTGCTCCTGTTAGGTGTATGGACTCTGGAAGGAAAGAGAATGAGTTGGATCCTCTGACTGGTGCCAGTACAGCTTTGCTGGTAGCACTCCAGTTGGAAAGGCTCCTGGATGAGCGGTGTCAGTCTGCAAAGTTTGTTCTTTGTTTCTTCCATTTCCTTCTGCTGTTCTTTCTCCCCTTCTACAAAGCTGTCAAAATTCATGATGTTCTGATTCTCTGCAACTTTGCTATACAACTTTATTTTGCAAATTGGAGCACAAAACCAGTCCCCATCATTCTATCATCCCTTCTGTATATACATCCAGCTAGAAATGTGCATTGACTTATGCTGCAATGATCTATTTTATCTCTGGGCTCACAACTTGGTGTTAGTAGGGACCCTGAGTGCTGTTGGTCATCTCGTTCGCTGTGGTAGGGCTGAGATCATTCCTTGTTCAGCCAAAGACTTGGATATTAGAAGTAGAAATATCTGAGATTTGTTTTGTTATATTTACAAGCCATGTAGCAAACACATCCAGAAGAGAAGCCAGGATAGTTTTCTTGTGAGGAGT